>NC_091066.1:123815704-124434029 GCF_000393655.2 Nicotiana sylvestris
CCCTCCTCTTCTAATGGAAGGTCTGCCTCTTTTATAGCCTAACCTTAACACTTTACAGTCTGTTTGACAACTCAAAGTTCCCCCTCCCTGTTGTTTTTCCACTCACTTATTTTAAATAACAAAACTCCCATGAAATCCCTGACAGCCCCTCTCTCTTTTTGTTGTTAAAGTGTCCTAATCTCTTGTTTATTTAACCAAAGTATGGGCAGCAGGAATATAATCTGACAGCACATGCTATCCAATTATTTTAATTCCTTAAAGCTAACCATACACATGCTGCCCACGGTCTAAAATAAACATGGCATCATATTTAAAATCAAAGTCTGAACTGCCATTATAACCTTCCCCCTAGATGTTCTTTAATTCAATTTGAACAAAATCAATAGGCAATACAATTCAGTTCCTAATGGGATTCAAATACGATCACAGCAGAAATAAACAACATGAATCAAGTTGTTACCATTAATGACTGAAACTAATTGACGACATATATCGACTCGACTATATTAATCGTAAACACATAACAATCAATCGTTCATATAAACAACACGTACAGAGTCCCGAATGACTTCAGACAACTTTGTTCAATCACTGGGAACCTATATGAATTAACTCGTTTGACGACTAATCTAATTGACGATCATGTATACCACAGAATACATTCAGAACACACAGAAAATCAAACCGACCAAATAAAAGGTCTTTGACAGAGATGGAAGAAATCTGAATGAAAAATAACAAAAATAACGAACAAACACAAAGAAACATGCTGACAACTTAATTAGCAGTTGAATAAAACAAAAAGGACAAGAAAAAACTTACCGAAAAATGTCCAAACCCAATTGACCCAAATCTGACTCAACTTTGAACCCTTGAGGCCGAACAAACTTTAATCAGGGTGTTCTCACACGAGAACACCTTGATTAAGGTCTATTAGACCTCAAACTCTGTTAAGACTGGCCGATTTCCAAGGCTATTCATGTTCTAGGTTTTGGGATTCTCAGATTTGAGATTCTAAGAGTTGTGGGTAGATTCGGACCAAACCAAGCCTGGTTTGGTCACGAGGGGGGTCGGGGGAGTGTCTGGTATGAAGATGGTGAGGTTTGGCATTGGTCAGAGTTCGACTCGAATCTTTAAAAGAAGATTCGAGACGAAGGAAGGTGATTCGAGGCTAGGGGGCAACAGATCCATGTTCAGGAGAGTGAGGTGGTCCTAGGGTGTTCAGGAGGGGGTCATCGGTGTTCATGCCGCCGGGTTCTGGTGAAAGGGAAATCAGGGCGGCGTTTAGGGTTTGGGGGTTTCAGCTAGGGGAAGGAGACGAGTGAAGGGGGGTTCGGATAGGGGGCGTGGGGTGTGAGGGAAGGCTTATATATGGTCTAGGGGTTTAGATCTGAGCCGTTGGATCAGATGATCTCAACGGCTTGGATCTGATGGTGAGGGGTGAGACGAAGTCGTTTGATATTAAAACGGGGTCGTTTGGTTTAAGTGAGGGGTTGGGCTGAACCGGTAGCTGGGTCGGGTTTGGAAACGGGTTGCTGAAGGGGGGTCCTGGGCCGTTGGATTGGCCTGGATGGACGGCTCAGATCAAATGCCTTATACGGCTCCGTTTTGGGATGTGCCTGGGCAGGCATGGTTTGGATCGGGTATTGGACGTGGTTTTGGGCCTATTTTTTGTTTTATTTCCTGGGCCCAACCCGATTTTCATTCACTCTTTTCTTTTGTTTTTTTTCTATTTTTTTTCTTTTAAACAAAATGAAATAATAATAATAAAACAATGAAATTAAAACAAACAACAATGTAGCATTTTAACACAATTATCACAAAAATATTTAAGTAGGTTAAATTACAACCTAGAACGAACGATGCACATATATATATATATATATATATATTTACATATATATATATATATATATTTGAATTTTCTTTTAATGACACATATTATTTTTTTTTGTATTTTGTTTGATAATGATTAAATGCAAAATGGACAGACCTAGAGGTGATTAACAGCACATGTCGCGGAAAAACGACAAATTGTACGGCGAGGCCATTTGTCACTATTTTTATTTTCTTTTTGGAGCGATTGTCCGTGAAGCAAAAATCACGTGCTTACAAGTACACTTAGAATAACAAGTCTTACGCCCCGTGATACTTTTTCCTCACATCGTACTAGTGTATTTTTATTACGCTCCGCCCTGAACTAGCCCAAAAACGTATTTTAAAACGCTGATATGGATACAAATTAAATAACTGGTGGTAAAACGAGAATGGTTATCACTAGAATGACAATTATCTAAGCAAGTACTATAGTTATAACGCAAATATTTAAAATTATTGAAAGTAGATTTTGTAGTTGAAATTTTATTGGCCAACACCTCGTTAGAAATTTACCGTCACTTCTAAAAATTTCTAGTGTGGCCCACATATAAGATAATAATTTATTTACCTTATCTCCCAAAGGAAATAATATATCAGATAATATTCCGTAGTTATGCATATATGGTAGTTTCTTTGATATAAAGAAATTACCATATATTAGGAGTCCCTAGGGCAATTATAATTTATAGAGAAGTCCCTATGGGTAAAGTATTTGCCTAAGAGTCCCTAGCCTACTTATAAATACGCACGTGACTTCATCAGTCCGGCATCCTACGATAGGTACAGGCTAGAAGGCTCTCTAGGTTTTCTACTAAAGGTTTCAAAGGCGATTCCTTACAACGCTTGAACAACAATGGTTGAAGGTACGTTCCTGTTACTATTCCGCTGCATAGGCTTTGTGTATGTGTTTAAATATCAACATGTGGTATCAAAGCCTGTCTTTAGTCGATTGTTCAGTGTTTTGAAACGACTCATATTTGATTTGGAGTTGTGATCCAAAACCGTATAATGAAAAGAAATTGATAAACTCATTAACAAGAAGGTTCGATAGTGCCTTTATGTTTGGTTAAGACTTATGTATTAATTTCTTATTTGACCTATGTATTGATCCTACCGTGTCATGGGCAATTTGAATATGTTTGTTTGAATTCTATGAAACATTTGGCCGAATATAAAGTAACGAATCCTACCGTGTCAGTTTTGGATCTCAGATTGTCAACAGAGATGTTTAAGTTGATTAATATAGTTCAAGACTACCGTGAAATATTTGTATGCAATGATAGTACTGTTGATGTTTTTTCTCTCACTTAAAGCATTTACAAATTAATTATCTTCATCTGGTAGCATCTCCTTTCATAAGACCATCTTTGTATATGCATTGTGATCTACAATTGGATTATGATTAAAAGCTACTATTTTGTAAGAAATTGCAACTATTTGTTTTACTTCCGTTGAAATTATCCTTATAATATCTAGATTAATTATAAGAGTTAATTTTTTTTATGGGTTATAGAAGATTGGTGCTCATTTAATCTATGTACCTATTTTGAAATCAATCAATATTCTATATAATTTGATTGTTTGAACAAATCATTGTAAGATATCATTAGGAGTTTTCTTTTATATCTCGTATTTTGGTAGTAGCCACAGCATCCTGAATACTTGATATAAAAGAAATTAAGTTATTTAATCACATAAAATTTTAGTGATTAAAAATTATAATAACATCTATTTAGTCCAGTTATTTCATTATAGTAGTAACCCGGCCCTATAGGAAGGTAACTATTTTGGTGAGATTAATTGGAATGAGATAGCAAATCTTTTAGTTTAAAATTATCTTATGCCCATAGGTACAGATTAATTTTATGTGTTTCGGTTTACTAGTCTAATAAAGTAAAGTAAATTCTATGCATGAGTTGCAACCTCTACCCACATGAGGGTCTAGAATTTACTTAGAAACGGTATTTTATGCGATTCACTTTTGATGGATTGTACTTCATAGCTTATGCATGTTTATCCTTGTTTTGCACTCTTTACCAGTTTTCCTACTGCTATTTTTAATGAGAATGCTCAAATTCCAATGCTTTCTGGTGATAATTATACTGAATGGAAGGAGAAAGCCCTTCTTGCTTTAGGGTGCTCGGATATGGACCTGACACTCCGTGTGGAAGAACCACCCATTCCCACGGAATCAAGTACACCAGTAGCTAAGGCTAATTATGAGCAGTGGGAGCGATCCAATCGCTTAAGTTTGATGCTCATAAAATCCCACATAAGCCAAAGCATTATGGGTTCTATCCCTAATAGCGATAAGGCCAAAGCTTACATCAAGGCAATTGATGAATAGTATGTAAGCTCTGACAAGGCATTAGCCAACACCCTTATGAAAAGGCTCTCAAGTATGACTTTCGACAGAAGTCGTACAGTGCGTGAGCACATTATGGAGATGAGAGACATTGCTGCTAAACTCAAGTCCCTTGAGTTTAATATGTCTGAACCATTTTTTGTGCATTGTATTCTCAACTCACTTCCTGCGGAATATGGTCCGTTCAAGATTTCTTACAACACACATAAGGATAGATGGTCAATCAATGAACTCTTGATCATGTGCGTTCAAGAAGAAGAGAGTTTGAAACATGAGATACTTGAAAGTGTTAATATGGTGACTCATGATAAGAGAAATGCAAGGAAGGACAAAAGTGTTCCCATGAAGAAAAAAAGAACCTTTGACAAAGATGCTTGCCGTTTTTGTAAGAAGAAGGGACATTAGAAGAAGGATTGCCTGAAATACAAGAAATGGCTTGAGAAGAAAGGTAATTTTACCTTTGTATGTTATGAATCTAATTTTACTGAAATTTCTGATAATACACGGTGAATTGATTCTAGTGCTACAATTCACATTGCCAAAATCATGATGGGCTTTCTAACTCAGAAGAAACCAATAGGAAGTGAACAATACGTCTATTCTGGTAATAGGACGCGTTCACGTGTGAAAGGCGTGGACTTATAGGCTTATTTTGAAAGATGATTTTCACTTAGATTTAGAAAATACTTTTTATGTTCCAAAATATTCTAGAAATTTAATTTCTTTTTCAAGACTATCGATTAGTGGATATGATTTGGATTTTCATTATCCTTCTGTGAAACTTTTGAAAGATAATAAAGTTATTGGTTTTGGAAATTTGAATGGAAATTTATATAAACTTGAGCTAGACCCCACATTTGAATGCAATATTTTAACTTTGCATGACAAAAAAGTTGGCACTAAGCGATGTATTATCAATGAGAACTCATCAAGTCTTTGGCACAAGAGATTGTGACACATCTATATTGAAAGAGTCAAAAGGTTGGTTAATGATGGAGTTCTAAAAGCTCTTGATTTTTCTGATGTTGGGACTTGTGTGGACTTCATAATATTGTTTCTTCATTTGAATTTACGGAGAACATCATTGATCAGTGTATATACCTTAAGATAAGTAGGAGCAAATATATTTTTTTAGTCCTATATATGGGTGATATTTTGCTTGCAAGTAGTGATTTGGGTTTATTGCAAGAGACTAAATAGTTCCTTATCCAGAATTTTGAGATGAAGGATATGGGTGAAGCCTCTTATGTTATTGGCATAGAGATTCACAGAGATAGATCTCAAAGATACTTGGACTGTCTCAAAAAGCCTACATTGAAAGAATTCTGGAAAGATTCAGGATGAAGAACTGTTCACCTATAGCAGCACCCATAATTAAAGGTGAAAAATTCTCATTGAATCAATGTTCACAAAATGCATTGGAAAAGGAAAAAAATGAGAGACATTACCTATGCTTGCTTGTTGTGAGCCTTATGTATGCACAAGTCTGTACTAGACCTGATATTGCTTTTGCGATAGGAATGCTTGGCAGATATCAAAGTAACTCTGGTCTTGACCATTGTAAAGCGGGTAAAAGAGTTTTGAGATATTTGCAAGGAACCAAGGATTTTAAGCTCACATACAAATACTCTGACTCATTGGAGGTGATTGGATATTCAGACTCTGATTTGGATGGATGTAAAGACGCTGGTAAATCCACTTCAGGATATATTTTCCTTCTTGCTGGAGGTGTTATGTCTTGAAGAAGTGTCAAGTAGACCATTGTTGCAACATCCACAATGGAAGCTGAATTTATAGCATGCTATGAAGCTAAATCACAGGCGTTATGGTTGAAAAACTTTATTCCCGGCCTTTGGATTTTGATCCATTTCAAGACCATTGAGAATCTTATATGACAATTCAGCTGCAGTGTTTTTCTCTAAGAACAATAAAAGTGGCAGCCGAAGCAAGCACATCAACATAGTACTTGATGGTTAGAGACTATGTGAAGAAACAAGAAGTGAATTTTGAGCATGTTTGTACTACTTTGATGATTGCTGATCCTATGACTAAATGTCTGCCGACTAATATTTTCAAGGATCATGTAACTCATATGGGGCTTAGTATCTCAATTTAGTCTTGCTTTGCTCTCTAACAGTTTGTCTAGATAGTTTCTTTATTTTGATAAACATGACAGTGCACACTTTTGGTTTTTCATGTATTATTTGTGATCATTGGATTAATAAAGTTGGACTCTGAATGACTTATATTAAGTTCATTCATAAAGTTGTTAGACACTTTGTTAGAATGTACTGTGCATTGTAATACATGGAAGGAAGTGTTTGTTTAAAAGCATGACCGCCATGATCTGTAATAATATATCTTAGTTAAAGTGATTGTTGCATAACTTTTAGTTGAGTGATAAAGTCTATGGCCATATTATATGTTTATCTCTCATAAATGATTATCTGATTTTAATATGTCGGCCAAGTGAGAGAATGTTGGAAATTTACCGTCACTTCTAGAGACTTCTAGTGTGGCCCACATATAAGGTAATAAATTATTTACCTTTTCTCCCAAAGGAAATAATATATCAGATAATATTCTGTAGTTATGCATATATGATAGTTTCTTTGATTGAAAGAAATTACCATATATTAGGAGTCCCTAGGGCAGTTATAATTTATGGAGAAGTGCCTAGGGCTAAAGTGTTTGCTTAAGAGTCCATAGCCTACCTATAAATACGTCTGTGACTCCATCAGTCTGGCATTCTACGATAGGCATATGCTAAAAGGCTCTCTAGGTTTTCTACTAAAGGTTTCAAAAGCGATTCCCTACAACATTTGAACAACAATGGTTGAAAGTACGTTCTTACTAATATTCCGCTGTGCAGGCTCTGCATATGTGTTTAAATATCAACACACCTTTCTCACTTCATCTCATCAACCCTTTTACATCCTTCCAGAGAACCTCCAATCTAACAGAGAAAAAAGAAAGTTAAAGTAGCATCATCTTTTTTTATTGTAGCTTTTGGGACTTGTTAGTTACAACTTACCTAATCATGCATTAGATGGAAATTGTAGTACTACTAAGGAACAAACATTAATTTAATTAATCGATTTTTGCCACTCTGCAATTGATAAAACTAGTTTTTATATAATCAAAGGATTCCTTCCCCCTTCGTTTTCTGTCTAAAGTAAAAATGTAGGAAAAACTGAACTTCTCGCGTGCTGATTTTTTCATTTCCCATCTTTAGGTAACATGCAACACTTCATAAGATAATTAGATCTAAAATATATAAACTCAGGTTTAGGTATAATACAACTAAAAGATATATTTTGAGTTGATGTTCTAAATGAGCAGGTTTAGGGCATCTCCAAGGGTGCACTATTTTTTGCACCAAATTTAAATTTGGTGTAAAATTTGGTATTTTTTTGTTCCAATGAAACACCAAATCTTGCACCATTATAGTGCATGAAGTGTTGCACCAACACTATTCATCAACACCAAATTTAATTTATTATTATTTTATTCATCTTTTTATTTTTTTGGACTTTTAATTTATCATATATTATGTATATAATTAGTTTTTATATTAAGATCTTTATAATTTTAATTTTATATCCTATTTTTTGATATATTAATTTTTGTATATATTATATTTTGTATAAAATTATAAGCTAATTTTATTATTATTATTATTATTATAATTGTATAAAAAGAAATACTGCACAACATGATAATTGAGGACAAGCGTGATCTTAATGCACAACATGATAATTGAGGAAGAGTGTGATCTTAATGCACCAATTGAAGATGTACATGAATGTCCAGCTCCTACGGTAGAAATGGCAGTAGATGAAGATCATTGATTTGAATAATTTTTAGTTCGATATAAAAAAATTGAGGATAAAGATGTGCATTTCGCACTTCATAATGCATTAATCAAGCATTTATGGGAGAATCGAGGCGAAAGTTGAATATTTATGTGGTACTTAAATTAAATTAATACTATAATGTAATATTTATTTAATTATCTTTTATCAATGATTTCACTTTTAGTTGATTTATCCTTTAAAATAATTTTGTAATAAATGATTATATAAGTGGTGAATATGAATTATATATGATGAATATGGAAAAAAGAAAAAAGATAGAATTTGTTTGAAGGAAATAAAAAATAAAATTTAAATAGAAGATAATAATATAATATAGAAGAGAGAGAAAAAATATTATTTTTTAGTATAAAAAATGGTGTGATGGTTGGAGTAAATTTGGTGTTACACCATTTTAGTGTGAAATTTGGTATAAAACTTGGTATTAGGGTTGGAGATGTCTTACTATTAAGTTTGAATTGCAGCTTTTCGATGAAAGTCAAATATTCTTTATCAAAATCTCTGTATTACACAATTATTATATTTGGAAAATCAGCTGAAGTTCTCTTTACCAACACTTTTTCAAATATTTTTATTTTTAAAATAATTGTAATGTACAGTTCTTGTGAACATAATTTTTCAAGCTGAAAATTTCTATACGCCGAATAACATGCATGGCCATTTATTTTAAAGCAGAATAAGTAAAAATAAATATTTTAGGATATTTAGAATTTCATTTGTGAATGGTTGAAGTGTCAGAAGAATACTTGCTCTAGGATATTTCAGAATTTCTTGCTCATTTTTCAATAAAAATGTTTGTTGCAGTTTATAATGCATTAATTTATTTTTAAAATTGTGGAACCCAAAGCTCAAGGGTATTTTTGTCGCTTTGGGAAGACCGAATATTCTCTAGTCTACACTTGCTGAGCAATTGTTTAAAGTTTAAACCTTTTGTTTAATATACTAATTAATTAATTATTTTTCTCAATCTTATCAAGTTTACTTTTCTATAGGCAAAGTGGAATTCCAATTTCAATTTCCAAGATTCTCCTTTCACTCCACGCCACGAGATTTTTCTTGGCATTGGAGAATGAGATGCTCAAAAACAGCTTCTTAAATAATATCGTATAGTTTATATTGTCATATGGTTTATCAGTAATGTAAATGTCACTATTAAACTTGAATTTATGTACTATTGAAAAATATATTAATTTGGAGTTCCACTAAGCTTATAATTCTTTTCGTGCTATAATGAAATTTAAGTAGTCTCTAACTTTTTTGTCTTTTGAGATTCTTCGCACGCACCTTCTTTAGCCTAGAGTCTATCAGAAATAGTCTCTTTACCCTCCCAAGATAGGGATACGACTGTATACATACTATTCTCCCCAAACTCCACTTGTGAGACTATACTGGGTTATTGTTATATTGTTCATATTGCAATACACATTCCCTATTAAAAATATGCGAAGAAAAGAAGTGCTCTCTATATTGCTTATGGTAATTAATGTCACATCTTTAGTTATTAACTAAGTACACGTGCGGCACTTGACAACTCGCTCACAATCTTGCACAACTTGCTCACGTTCTTGTTATGTCAAGTCAGTCTTACTACACTCAAGATCGCCAAGAGAATGGAAGAAAGAACACATGAGAATTGCCAAAGGAAGCTTTTGTATTATAGAGAACTTGATTGTTTTTCTTAGTTGATGAATTACAAATGAATGCCCCTATTTATACTAATCACCTAGGGGTTAGTATGTAAATAATAATTATTCTACAAGTCCTTCCGTATTTACAAATAAGTCCATTCTCTAGAATATTCTACGTAGCTAGAATCTTCTAAGGACTTTCCTAACAATTCTATAGGGTTCTAGGGTCTTCCTAAGGAAACATCTATATTTCTCTAGAACCTTCCTACAAGTGCATAAATATTTAGAACATTTCCAAGGAAATTCTCCATAGTTCTAGAATATTCCACCAAGATCTAGTCCCTAACTTATGTAACCATTCCATATGCAAAAATATATGCCAAATGACACCTACATGGCATGATAGATGTGGCAGGTCACGACATCAGAGCTAAAAATTTCCATCACACCATAGACCGCCAGACAAGTAATGTGAGATTAAACAGAATTTGAAGAATTTAGTACGTACATGATAATGATAACGGTAATGTTACAAATGTGCATCTTAATTATGCATTCTCTGTTTTCACCATGTTCTTTCATTTCACTTTTCATGATCCAAGTCTCCCCCGTTCAAAACGAGACTAAAGAAAGAAAAAGGTCGAAACTTCTACCACAAGCAAGTGCCTCTAACGACTTTTAATGTCCAGAGTGTGAAGTACTTTAAATTAAATATTTTTAAGGTATATACATATACATAATTTCTGCCGAAGTTCACGGAGTCCCGCGATCTTTCACTATAACACATAGGTCCGCCTCTGCAAGCGACGATATTGATTTTTATTAATTTGGTGATACACTTGGTATTTAGTTTATAAATTCATGACCATTTAGAAAATAATAAATTAAAAAACAATAATAAGCAAAAGATTTGTATGATTTTGATGCCTCGTTGAGGAAAATCATTCGAATCTCTTTTTGGAAATACAGTCAAACCTTTTTATAACAACCTTATTTGTTCAGAATATTTTTGGATGTCTTATCGAAATATTGTTACAGAGAATATATATTACAACATAACATAAAAATTGGTTCCGAAAAAACTTAACTTTTATAATAAAATATTATTATATAAAAATATTATTACAGAGAAGTCTCATATTAATGATCACGCATACACCAACCTCAAATTAAATGCCGGACACAATCAACTAGACAAGTACACTAGAATATGGGGCCTCGTTTAGGTCCCAACCAAAGTTATCACCTAATTTCAAGGGCAATTCTTTTTTAGTGGTGTTAAAGAAGAATTTTGTTATTTTTTCAATCGTTTCACATGGTTATTGGAAAACACCATACCAAATCATTGATGCGGCTTGTGATATTACCTTTCGGAAACCCCAAAAAGTAGGAAATAAAAAGATTCCATAGCACATGTAAGATTGTGAAATTTGGCGAACAATAAAGGCTTATCAAGATGACTTGAGACATCTCTTTTTATAAATTTAACTTTATTATGATAAAATTAAAATATGGTGGATGTCTAATCTTCCTCCATTATTTTTCTCTCAAATGGTTAATGACATATTTTCTATGTTCAATGACATATTCCATCACATATTTTCTTCATTTTTCATGCTTATATAAAAGCTTTGTAATAGATAAGAAAATACACACAATCCTTGAAGAAAATCTTTTCCTTTCTCTCTATCTCTATTTCTTGTTCATGTTTTACTAAATTGTCTTTATTTCTTGTTCATGTTTTACTAAATTGCTTTTATTTCATAACACGTTATCAGCACGAGTCTCTAACCAATTGTATATATATATCTACAAAAAATTTCCTACATCCAGAAAGATTACAATTAGAACCCATACATATCATCACATGGTTAAATGTAAAGAGAAACTACATATGGTAAGTAATGAAATGTAAGAAGGTATGATTATCTTATACTTGTCGTTCCTTTAAAATCTCATATGCACACAACTTTGTACTACACGTATTGCATAAGCACTATTAATATTACATCTTTTATATCACAAGAATGGAATAAAATTTTCGAAGTTCTATATGTGAAAATCATAGTAGCAGTTAATTGTTGATATGATGCATGTCATGGTAACCAAGAATATTTTATATAAATTGTCTTATGCATATTTATGTGTTAATTATCTTCAATCTATCCTGTCGCTTTAAACATTTTCTTTTATTTGGATGAATATTTTTTTTTTCCTTTTGAATTTTTACACTTGCATATAGTACCAAAAAAAAAGGAATAAAAAAATAAAATAAAATTGGTCATACTGATTAAAAGCATAAATCATCTTGAAGGAAACAAGAAATACTTCACATCTTTATCTAGATAGATTTGAAAGCAAACAAAGATTAATATGACTACTAGAAGAGGTATTTTTGAGTATTCATGGCCTACTTGATGCTTGCTACTGACTTACCATTTTTAAGTATTTTATATGAATGATGCACAAGCTACAACTGGTAAATTGTTACCTATAATGTCACTTTTCAGGTAATATAAATGTTGAATTTATGTATTAGTACTATATATGTGTTAGGTGTACTTTTGATAAATTTATTCACTAATTGCTTGGTTTAATTGAGTGAAGGAAAGTCATGGCGTTAAATCAAATCTAATAGGTAGGGTATATCCCGAAAACAACAATATTTTTGAGAGAGACTCAATAAATATTATGACAATGATTTTATGATCCTTTTAAACTCTAATAGAATTTAGAAGAAATATTCTGACTACAAACAATTGTATTTCATATAGATGCTACAAATAATTAATAAAGCTTTACGCTGATTTGAGATTTGTACACTTATTTAAGAAAGCAAATTTGATTTGCTAAGTTGCAAATTAGTTGTGTATAACTTTCTTGGCATGTCAGTTTGAGAATGAATCTCAATATTGTTTAGTCTATTATGCCATTAATTGAGGATAAGACATCGGGATCAAGTCCTGATGCTCCATAATGATAAGAGTTGGGTTTGAGTCCCAATTTATTATGGTCTAACATGCATTTATATTGGTAAGACATTGGGTTTGAGTCCCAATATACCATATTGATGATATAATGATGACTAAATAAAAATAATAAGTATATTTTTCATGAAAAGGCATAAAAATTGTCCCACTTGATTTGCTCCATTCTTGAAGTGAATGTGATAACAGTGCATAATAAGTTTCAATGAAGACAAGTAGTTGAACAATGAACGTGGGCGTTCCAAATATTAAAATAATAATAATCATCACTATGATTATAAAAGGAGAACAATAAGGGTTCTCAAAATAGTCCTTTAAAATGTGAAGTCAATGCTTACCATCAAATTGGTATGAAAATAATAAAGCACGTCGCTGATTATGATCCATTCCTTGAAGAGAATGTGACTTGTGATAAGCATTAAGAATGCAAACTCATTCCTAAAGTTGAATGTGACAATATGTGATAAAAGCAATGAATAAAGACATGCAATTCATGATTATATGAATACCACACAACTCACCTCTAAGGGAGGTTTGAGTAAAATAAAGAGAATAAATATTATTGTGTGGTTACATGAATATGTCATTGGTCGCGTACATGTGATATGCCAAATATTATTTTGTCATGCCTTATAAAAGTTATTAAAGGCAAAATTAAAGCAAGAAATGATTTTGCTTGTGATGATTTTTGACCATGATAAGTTATTATGATATAATTTTCTCCGTGAATGAGACATTTACCATATGAATGGTATGATAAAAGATCTTGTTGTACAAAAGTTGTTAAGAACTCCAGAAAAACTAATTTGTTACTACCCGAATGAATAAAGTTATTCATGATATTGATATTGTAAAGTCTAAAAAGAAACTTTTTGAGTTTCAAATATATAAGTCAAAGTGATTGGCATATTGAGACTATAAATGAAAGGAAGATTGAATATTTTCATATTTCTATAATCATACCGGGTAAATATGAAAGGCTACCCGATCTTTTTCTATTTGTACTACACAAATATAAGCATGATGCTGGAATCATATGTCACAAGTAAACTAGAGGTTTACTAAAACAAATATTAATTGGCATGACCGGTTGACCATCTCGGTTCAATTATGATGCGAAAAATTAATTAAGAATTACATTGACATATATTGAAGAATAGAAGATTCTTCAAGAATTCTCTTGTGCTGCTTATTCTCATGATATACCAGTTAAAGGTTGGGATTGAATCCTTTGATTTCTGGAAGGAATAAAAGGTGATATATATATGGGTCCAGTCACCTGCCATGTGGACCGTTTACTATTATATGATTTTAATAGATGCATCTATTTTATGGTCACATGTGCATTTGTTATCAACTTGCAGTTTGGTTTTTGCAAGATTGCTTGCTCAAATTATTAGAGCACAATTCCAGAATATAAATTATGATGATTTATCTTAATAATACTGGTTTAAATCCAAGTTGGTTTAGCAGAAATTGTATGCCTCAAATTATAGCTAAATCATTGGTTATGAGAACAAAACTCCCAAAAATAAAATTTGGTATGAGATTTATTATTTAATATACAGCAGCACTTGTACGCATCTAGCCAAGTTATAAAAATTTCTCCCTATCACAATCGGTTCAGGGTCACGAACCAAATAATTTCTATATAGAAATATGGATGTCCTATATGATTTAATTATGCCACCAAAATGCACAAAGATGAGTTCTCAAAGATGGTTGGGAAATGTATTGGCGATTCCAACATTAGGGGGAGAAAATGGGCAGCTGAGAAAGTGATACGTGAAATGAATTATTATGAATACATATAGATCCTCGCACAAGAAAATATAAACTTGAAGTTCAAGTGATAATTCATTTATAAATTATTGCAGACGCATTTGCTGACCCAAAACTAAATGTCATATTTCAGCTGCTAATGCTCCAAATAGAATAAAGTCCATGAGGGACAGAGTCTATGGCACGCATGAAGTGTAACAGACCAATCAGTTCCAAAGATAAAACTCCTTGAAGAAGGAGAGGAGCAAATATTCAAAATGGTCATAATAAGGAGGCAAGTGCCCTAGAAGAGAACCACGACATAACACTTCATAAGACCTCATGGGAGAGGCTCAGGTACCTGAAAATAATGAAATAAAGAGATCTCAATAAGTTATGTCGTTATTGGGTAATAATGGAACCGACATAAAATAATTGTCGACAATATTGTTAATATAATATAGCGCTCAATATGATTAATATTGACGAGGATCTTGAGATCAAATCTGTCATGAAATTTGGACGGATAAAAGATTGGTCAAATAAAAAATACGCAATGAAATTGACTTCACTTGAAAAATGTGAAGTTGGACGGATAGTCCAACACCTGAAAGTATAAAGGTATAAATGTGTTATTGTGCGAAAGGTTCAAGTCGATAGACATAAAGACGACTTGTGGCACAAGAAAATTAGTAAATATCCTCACATTGAATATATGGAGACATGTTCTCTTATAGTGGATATAGTCACTTCAGGTTTTAATCTGGCAATATATGAAAAACTTGATATGCGTATAGTGGATATCATTGAAAGATTTAAATTGTCTTGGAGCATATTAAGGTTTCCAAGAAATTTATTAAATAAAGCTTCAAAAATCCTTATACGGATTGAAACAATCAGGGCGCATGTGGTATAATCGCCCGAGAGAGTACTTGTTGAAAGAAGGGTATAAGAATAATTCAATTTGTCCTTGTGTCCTTATAAAAGGATATGGATTTGAATTTGTTATAATCGTCATGTATGTTGATGATTCAAATATCATTAGAACTCCCGGAGAGCTTCCTAAAGCAGTAGACTGTTTAAAGAAAGAATTTGAAATGAAAGATCTTGGAAAGACAAAATTTTGTCTTGGTCTACAAATTGAATATATGAAAGATAGAATTTTTGTCCTTCAATCAGCATACACTAAAAAGATTTTAAAGAGCTTCTATGTGGATAAAGCACATCCATTAAGTACCCCGATGGTTGTGAGATTACTCGATATAAATAAAGATCCACTCCGACCTCATGAAAATAATGAAGAGCTTCTTGGTCCAAAAGTACCATATCTTAATGCAATTGGTGCGCTAATATATCTTGCTAACATTACAAGGCATGACATAACTTTTTCAGTTAATGTCTTAGCAAGATATAGCTCCGCTCAAGGAGAAATTGGAATAAAATCAAGCACATATTGCGTTATCTAAGGGGGATTACCGATGTGGGCTTATTTTATGGCAATGATTGCAATACCGTTCTTGTTGGTTATGTCGATGTGGAGTATTTATCTGACAAACACAAGGCTTGATCTCAAACATGTTATGTGTTTATATGTGTGGCACTGTTATATCTTGGCGATCGACTAAGCAATCAATCATGGGTACTTCTTCTAATCATGCTGAGATAATTGCTATTCATAAAGCAAGTCGAGAATGTGTATGGTTGAGGTCTACTATACATCTTATTCGAGACAAATGTGGTTTGAAGTGTGATAAACTACCCACAGTTTTGTATGAAGAAAATACAACATGCATAGCCCAATTAAAGGGAGGATTCATAAAGGAGTTAGGACAAAGCACATTTCACCTAAATTATTGTTCACACATGATCTTCAAAAGAATGGTGATATTAATGTGCAACGGATCCGTTCAAGTGATAATATGGCTGATTTGTTCACCAAATATCTACCGGCGTCAACCTTCAAGAAACTAGTGTACAAGATTGGGATACGAAGGCTCAACGATGTGAACTGATGATCTCATCAGGGGGAGTTAATACGCGTTGTACTCTTTTTCCCTTACAAGGTTTTGTCCCATTGGGTTTTCCTTGCAAGGTTTTTAACGAGGCAACCAAAAGGCGTATTTCTAAATATGTGTACTCTTTTTCCTTCATTAGGATTTTTTTCCATAGGGTTTTTTCCTAATAAGGTTTTAACGAGGCACATTATTTATGGACATCCAAGGGGGAGTGTTATGATAAAATCAAAATATGGTGGATGTCTACTCTTCCTCCATGATCTTTCTCTCAAATGGTTAATGACATATTCAACGACATATTTTCTATGTTCAATGACATATTCCATGACATATTTTCTTCATTTTTCATGCATATATAAAGACTTTGTAATAGATAAGAAAATACACACAATCCTTGAAGAAAATCTCTTCCTTTCTCTCTATCTCTATTTCTTGTTCATGTTTTACTAAATTGTTCTTATTTCTTGTTCATGTTTTACTAAATTGCTTTTATTTCATAACACTTTAGATAAAAACTATTTTCATCATCAGATGCAACTTGATTCGCAACACCTTATGTCAAATTAAATAATGCTCAAAGCAAATTATGTTTTCTAGGGCCAACCAACGGATAAATTAGTTTGCGTCCCTTTTAAGATTTGGATTTAGCTCAATTTAAGAAAGCAATTGCACTCGAGAAAATTATGAATTTTAATGTAAATTTTTTGAATGCATTGTTAATTTCAATTTTCATAAGATACAAATAAATTGGAAGAAATTAAAAAATAGCCAAATTTTCAAATGATCATTCAAAAATAGTCACAATTTCAAAAGTAATTGAAATTTAACAAATTTTCATGTAAAGATAAATCTGAACGAAAACATTGTTCAAAATCCAAAAAATACTCCAGTATAATATACTGAAATTCCAGTATAATATATAGAGTTCCAGTATAATACACCGGTCCAACATAATATATTGGAGATTGGAGCACCGGTGCTCCCACCGGTGCTCCAATCGGTGCTCCAATCTCCAGTATATTATACTAGAACTTTCCGTGTGTTGGAGTTCCAACATAATATGCTGGAAGTTCATACACAAGTGTACCGATCTCCAGTATATTATGCTGGAACTGTCCGTGTTGCAGCAAAATAATGACTATTTTTAATGACTTTATAAACGCTGTCTATTTTTGAATGACCAGTCCGAAATCTGATTAGTCCGTATTATTTTTACTGATCCGCGGGCGCGGCTCGTCAGGTGTCGATTATGGCCCCTAAATCTGGATCGTAAAACTATGGTTTCATAACACAAGATTTAAGTGAGCTATGGCATCATTTGGTCCAATGGGCAATAGGTTGTGTGGCTCAAAGGATTCTTTTCTTCTTGGGCTTTATTTGGGCCGACAGCTATCGCCTTCAGCTTCTAGTTGAAACTTGCGCGCACCACACGGTAGGTATTTTAAGGATTAGTTACCTCCTATATCAAAGGTTGATACCTTATTTATTTTAAATAAATATCATTTTAAAAATTATATTTCATAAGTACCTTTTGATTTTTATAGCCAAACATATATTTATGGTCACCTAATACCCTTGTAAGCACGTGATTTTTGCCCTATATGAGAAATACTCCCAGAAAATGCAAAATAAAATGATTTTCCTTGGTGTGCAATTTTGAGTATTTTTGTGATATTTTTGGATAATTATATGTATTTGTCTGTGTTTGCTTATTTGTTAAATTAATAAAAAATATAAAAATATGTCGCATTTTGCATGTAGGATTTCATTCTACAATTGTTAGTAATTAAATTAGTTTTACGAAAATTAAAATTACAAAAAATAGGCATCTTTTGCATTTTTAGCATTTAATGTCCAAATGAACAATTTTATGCTTAATTATTACTTAATTGTGCGTTAATTGTTATTGGGAGTTAATTTGCGATTTTATAACTTAATTTAGTTCTTAATAATAATTTAAGTATTTTTATAATTTAGTTTTAGAAAATAAAAGAAGAAAAGATAACAAAAATACAAATAAAAATCGGATTGGGCCACTTCTTCAATTTTCAACCCCAGGCCCAAACATTTGTCCAACCTTCTCCATGACCCAGTCCATCTCCACATGGGTCGACCCGGTCCACCCCATTAACCCAATCCATAACCCAATACCCCTATCTTGCATTTCAAAGACACAAAACAAAAGAAAAAAAAAGAACAAAAAAACCCTAAAAAAGAGACCTAAACCATCCGCCCCCATTTTTGGTTTCTTCTTCTCCAAAAACACAAAACACCCCAAGCCATCCATGGCTACCTCCCCTTCCACACGAGCAGCTCCCATGGCTGTCACACCTCCTTTTTTCGCACCCGCGAGGGTGCAAGGGAGTTTTTCCAATTAAAGGACAATCGAGACGGGATTGGTTTATTTATTTCAGAGTCGCCACTTGGGAGATTTAGGATGTCCCAAGTCACCAATTTTAATCCCGAATCGAGGAAAAGAATGACTCCATATTACAGTCTGCATACCAGAAATCCGGATAAGGAATTCTGTTAACCCGGGAGAAGGTGTTAGGCATTCCCGAGTTCCGTGGTTCTAGCACGGTCGCTCAACTGTTATATTCGGCTTGATTGTCTGATTTTATACAAATATGAACTTATGTGCAAATTTTATCTTTTAACCGCTTTATTATTATTGTTTTTAAAAGAAATATGAACATCGCTTAAAACACGTCTTTGGACTGCGTTACATGAAATGCACCCACAATCCGGAACACGTTTTATTTGATGTTTTGGAATTTGGATTCGGGTCACATGAAATGCACACCCAGGCTTAAGAAAGTAAAATATTAAACACGTGCCTAAAGAGACTATCGCGTTATTATTTTGGGGAAGACCGTGAAATTCGCTAAACGGTCCTTCCGAATTCTAATTAAACCATACATTTTGTGAGGGCCCCGCAATCTATACGTTTTATTTGGCGAGGCTCGTCTCATTTTTATTTTTACAGGATAAACCTACAATGACTATATTTTCTATTAAGTTCGTCTCTAAACTAAAAGAAAATCTCTTAATTATTTACATGCTGAAAAACGTAACTTATTAGTTATTAGTTTACGGCTAATGCGAATGGAAAATTGCGATCGAGTTTGTACAAAGAAAAACTGCTTTCATTTTATATTCTGTTATTCAATAATACTAGAACATGAGATTGACCATAATATCAAAACAGATTAATTATTCTCCGTAATTTAAACTAACATTATTAGATGAAGAAAGTATACATATGCAACCTCATTATTCATTAATCATTCAACTACATCTTTATACGAAGAAAGAAAAATTATATTCAACCACAAATCTAAACAGGAGGAATTCAACAGGAACAAAGCCTGATTAATATTTCATTTTTTGCTTCAAGCCGAGATTGTACAAATGTGTACCTGGAAACAGCAGTACAAGAACAAAAGAAGGAGAAGTCAGCAGCAGTAATAACACAGCAACAGCAGATTCAGCAACATCGCAAACCAGTACAGTAGGAATAGCAGAAAACCCAGGAGACTATAAACGACTCCAAGTATAGTGAAGAAGTAAAAGGCAGGAAGGTTCTGACTATTTCAGATCTTAAGCGAGGCAATGAAGCAGTAACTATTTTTTTCAACTTCAAAACTCTCCAAAATGAATTCTGCCCCTGTATATTCAGTGTATACAGAATGTATATCGGGTGTATACTTCACACTCCGCCCCCTCTTTTTTCTTCTCTCTATCTAGTTTTTCCTCTCTTTTTTTCCACCCTTCTTCCTAAATTTTCTCTTCTATTTATAGCAAAATTTTAGAAATTTTCAGATTTGTTTTTTATTATTTTATTATTTTTTTAATTAAAAGAAATCCCACTTACAAATTGCTTTTATTTTTTTAGAAAAAGAAATCCCACCTTTATTTACTTTTATTTTTAAAATTCCAACTTTAATTACTTTATCTTATTTAAAATCCCACTTTTTATTTTTTTAAAAGAGAATCTCACTTTATTTAACTTTTCTTTAAAAAATAAACCACTATCTTTTCTTTTTCTTTTAAAAATGCTACTTTCAATTACTTTAAATTTTTTAAATTTTCAGATATCTTTATATTTATTTTTTAATTCCAACCTTCTTTTACTTTTAAATTTTTTAAAACTTTTTACTTTTTTTTTTTAAATTTTCTACATTCTTTTACATTTTTTTATTTTTTTATTTTTTATTTTTTTAAAATCATTTCCGAAATTACTATATATATATATTTTTTTAAAAAAAAAATAAAAAATAATAAATAAAATAAAATATTTTCGGATTTTTTTATATATATAAAAAAACAAAAAATAAAACTATTAATAGTGATAATTCACTTTTTTTTTTTTTTTTTTGGTTTTGTTTTGTGGTGGACAAAAATGAAGAAGGGGTGTTGGGTTAATGGACTGGGTCGACCCAGTTCGAAATGGACTGGGTCGTAGGGAAGATTGGGCCATTTTTTGGGCCTATAGCTTGAAATTGAAGAAGAGGCCCAATTCCGACTTTCTTTATATTTTCGCTCTCTTTTCTTCTTTTATTTTTCTAAAACTAAATTATAAAAATACTTAAACTATTATTAAGAACTAAATTAAGTTATAAAGGCGCAAATTAACTCCCAATAACAATTAACGCACAATTAAGTATTAATTAAGCATAAAATTGTATATTTGGACATTAAATGCTAAAAATGCAAACGATGCCTATTTTTGTAATTTTTAATTTTTGTAAAACAATTTTAATTACTAACAATTGTAGAATTAAATCCTACATGCAAAATGCGACATATTTTTGTATTTTTTATTAATTTAGCGAATAAACACGCACAGACAAATACAAATAATTCTTCAAAATATCACAAAATTGTACACCAAAGAAAAATCATTTTATTTTTGAATTTTTTGGGAGTAATTCTCATATAGGGCAAAAATCACGTGCTTACAGCTGCCCCTCTTTGCCCGGAGACACGAAGGGTTTTCGTGCAAAGATAAAGCGAGCGATTTTTGCCCATCCGAGTACTCCGTTGAAGCATTTTTTTGAAAAAGATTTGACCGAACCTTTGCTTCAAAGGTTTCCTACATATCCTGGGCTAAACAGGAATCAGGTCAATGTAGTTCGAGAAATTTTGGTAACTGGGACTACCGTTGGACTGCAATGTTACTGTTGTTGCATGTTATTACTACTGCTTACCGATCTCCTTGTTACACCGTGCTTAAAAAAAACAAGAAGCTAGGCTAGAGTACAATTTGTTTTTGTTGCCTTGCTTCCTTGTCTGCTTGCATTTCTTTCGGTGCTTTACTTCTTTTGACACATGTACTTGAGTTTGTACTGTGACCTCTTGTTGCAACCTTCTGTTTCCCGGTGCCGGGGAATTTTATTGTTTCCTGCTGGGGATTCCTATTGTAACCCTCTGTTTTATTGTCCTCTGACTTGATTTTGAAATGTATGCCTCTGTTATCTGGGCGGGCTCCCAATTTTAATACTTGAAAATTAAAGACTTGAAATGTATGCCTCTGTTATCTGGGCGGGCTCCCAAGTTCAATGCTTGAAAATTAAAGACTGAAATGTATGCCTCTGTTCTATGGGCGGGCTCCCAACTTCAACAACAACTTTAAAAATGAATGTCATTCCTCTCTTCAACCAATACATCGCCATTCTGTTCTTCAGAGGGGGCTCCTGATTTCAACAACTTTAAAAAATAAAATCCTATTCGAGGGCGGATGAACCCGAAATATCCTATTCGAGGGCGGATGAACCCAAAATATCCTATTCGAGGGCGGATGAACCCAAATATCCTATTCGAGGGCGGATGAACCCAAAATATCCTATTCGAGGGCGGATGAACCCAAAATATCCTATTCGAGGGCGGATGAACCCAAATATCCTATTCGAGGGCGGATGAACCCAAATATCCTATTCGAGGGCGGATGAACCCAAATATCCTATTCGAGGGCGGATGAACCCAAATATCCTATTCGAGGGCGGATGAACCCAAATATCCTATTCGAGGGCGGATGAACCCAAATATCCTATTCGAGGGAGGATGAACCCAAAATATCCTATTCGAGGGCGGATGAACCCAAAATATCCTATTCGAGGGCGGATGAACCCAAAATATCCTATTCGAGGGCGGATGAACCCAAAAATCCTATTCGATGGCGGATGAACCCAAATATCCTATTCGAGGGCGGATGAACCCAAAATATCCTATTCGAGGGCGGATGAACCCAAAATATCCTATTCGAGGGCGGATGAACCCAAAAATCCTATTCGAGGGCGGATGAACCCAAAATATCCTATTCGAGGGCGGATAAACCCAAAATATCCTATTCGAGGGCGGATGAACCCAAAATATCCTATTCGAGGGCGGATGAACCCAAATATCCTATTCGAGGGCGGATGAACCCAATATATCCTATTCGAGGGCGGATGAACCCAAAATATCCTATTCGAGGGCGGATGAACCCAGAATATCCTATTCGAGGGCGGATGAACCCAGAATATCCTATTCGAGGGCGGATGAACCCAGAATATCCTATTCGAGGGCGGATGATCCCAAAATATCCTATTCGAGGGCGGATGAACCCAAATATCCTATTCGAGGGCGGATGAACCCAAAATATCCTGTTCGAGGGCGGATGAACCCAAAATATCCTATTCGAGGGCGGATGAAACCCATTATATCCTATTCGAGGGCGGATGAACCCAACAATATCCTATTCGAGGGCGGATGAACCCAACAATATCCTATTCGAGGGCGGATGAACCCAACAATATCCTATTCGAGGGCGGATGAACCCGAAATATCCCATTCGAGGGCGGACGAACCCAAAGTATCCTATTCGAGGGCGGATGAACCCAAAATATCCTATTCGAGGGCGGATGAACCCAACAATATCCTATTCGAGGGCGGATGAACCCATTATATCCTATTCGAGGGCGGATGAACCCAAAATATCCTATTCGAGGGCGGATGAACCCATTATATCCTATTCGAGGGCGGATGAACCCAACAATATCCTATTCGAGGGCGGATGAACCCAACAATATCCTATTCGAGGGCGGATGATCCCATTTTCAAAATCTTAGAATTGTCTTACCTCCGACTGTTTTTCTTCGAATCGTGTTGTCTTGCTATCTCTTAAAACTTGAATTGATTTCCTCGTTCTTCCGAGAAAATTTTCGACAATGGCAGAAAATATTCTGCCCCAGTTTTGGTGCTTTTCCTTGTTCTCCAGGTGGACGCCTGACTTCTGATATTTCAACTGTTCTTCCTTGTTCTCCAGGTGGATGCCTGATTGCTGATACTTCAAATGTTCTTCCTTGTTCTCCAGGTGGACGCCTGACTGCTAATACTTCCATTTCTCTTCCTTGTTCTCCAGGTGGACGCTTGATTTCTTCTTCAATTTTTCATCCTCCGCTGTGCTTTGTTCTTACTTGCTGGGGATAATACCACTGCGGGAGTCTCCTTTCTTCCCCTCCTTCAAATTCAAATTTTTTTTTTCAGAATTTATTTTCTCTCAACACTGCTGGGGATAAAAGTGTTATCTTCTTGGGATAACGTTGTTGAGGATAATGATGCTGGGGAATTTTATCCCTTCAAATTGATACATCATTCTTCTGGAAGCTGCTGGGGATGATAATGGTTTTTGCTTTTCTGAGCACAAATGTCATCCCTTTGTTCTGTCTGCTGGGGAACAACTTCTTTTATTAAAACTTGTTATGCTGGGGGTAAAACTGGTTCAAAGACCACTTCCCTTGAGACTGGTGCTATATTCATTCTACCCCGAATGGGTATCTGACTTCCAGAAAATTTTCCAAATGAAAGGAAAATTTTCTGCCCCAGTTTGACAGTCTCTCTTATGGCATGCATTTCTGTCATCAATGCCACTTCCTTTACCTGTTTCAATTTAAACAAAATTTGTTAGTTTAAAACGCGGTGGTTGGTTATGATACTCCTACTGGGATGGTTTTTCCCTTTCTCCCTTCCCCACTCTATGTTGTCCGACCCTCTTGGAACTTGGTCGAAAATCTGTCGGGGATGCTCCTACATCTCGATGATCTGCCGGGGGCCCTCTTGGAATTAGGTCCACAATTTTCTCAACTGTTGTTTTCCTGTTTTTCTCCATCTTCCCTTGGAAATTTGGTCGTATTGGGATCTAGGCCCCTTTCATCATTTGGTCTTACGACCAACTTCTTTTCTCTTTATCGCCTTGTCTTTGGCGTGTCCTATTCGCATTTTGCTTTGCATCATTTTGGCAACTGGTAGTAAGCTCTGAAAATCCTTTTCAAAAACAAATTGCTGGGAAGGTAAAGTTTTTTAAACCAAGAAATGAAAAAGTGATGATTTCAAAAAATAGAAAAAAGAAGAAGTCTTTCTGAACAAATGCTAGGGAAAAGGAAAGAAAAGAACTTATCTGAATGATATAACCGATTCCAACGATCATGTCGTGCATTCCGGATTAATCAACCCAGTCTATTTGTATCAATCAACCTTCCAGACGGCCTCATGTTGCTGGGGATAAACAGGCACTTAACTCTTTGCCAAATGCGGATCCTTCCCGCCAATCTTGTCTTGTCGCCTCATAGTGCCCTTCGAGGGGTTTTCACTAATAAGACTCTCTCATTTCTCTCAACTCTTGTCGCCTTATGGTGCCTCTGAAGGTTTTCACCGATAAGACTTTCTTATTTTATTTTATTTTTCAGCTGAGGATTGGAGTGCTGCCGATATAACTCTCTCTGTTGGGGATTCTTTCGGCTATCAATTCATTTTCAGCTTATGATCTTCTTCTTTGCTGGGGATCAGAGTGTTATTCCCGACTTCCATTTGAATTGACTTAGCATTTCTCAGATACTGATCGGGAGGTCTTTTTTGGACATTAATAGGGGTTTTTGTGTATGGCTGAAAGTAGAAGGGGGTATCCAAAGTTCAAAAATAATTTTTAGGGGTAAAATAGTACAACTCTTGGAATCAAACTTTCTTGACAAAATTACAAGCGCCAACTTCTGCCCCAGTTTTTTCTTGCTCGGGGATTTTTATTTTGTCATACTATGTTACCTTATGCACACTATGTTACACTATGACCGAGCCGTGAGGCGCCTACGTATCCTTCTTTGAGGAATCAGGTCCAACGTAGTTCCCATTCCTTTGTTTTTTTTTTGACTTTTCTTTTGTTCTTATTATCATTACTTTTTTCGTTTTCATTACTGATTCCAAAAGAGGGGTATGAAAGAGTAAATAAGGCTCAAAAGGGGAAGCAAAGGTCAAAGTGTTTGGATAGAAGAAAGAATTGCCTCCGTCATTTCATTCTCTGATAAATGCTAAGTACAAACAAACAACAATTACAATTACCAGAAATCATAATATCTCTTAACTGCGTCAGAATTGATAGCCATGTCGACGCATTTCCCTTCGATATCTGTGGATCATAAAGCGTCATCGGGCTTGCTCTGTTTAGATTGCGATGATCAACACATACCTCGGATTTTCCGTTTTTTTTTCTGGCACCACATTAGCCCACCAATCAGGATATCGAGCGGCCCGAATAACCTTAGTATTCAGCTGTTTGGTCACTTCTTCCTTAATCTTCCCACTCACGTTGGTTTTGATCTTTCTGAATTTTGCTGGACGGGGGGTAATGCCGGGTCAGTGGGCAATTTTTGAACCACTAGATTGGTGCTTAAGCCTGGCATGTCGTCGTATGACCATGCAAAATGTTTTGAATTCAGTAAGTGCTTTGATTAGTTCTTCCCTGATGTTTGGTTCCATGTGGATGCTTATCTTAGCTTCCCTGATGTCATCCGCATCCCCTAGATTGACGGCTTCCGTGTCATTTGAGTTGGGCTCTTTTCTTTTTTTTCAAATTGGCTCAACTCTCTGTTAATTTTTCTGAAGGCTTCATCCTTATCGTATTCCGACTTATCATCACAATCTTGTACTATAAGTTCGAAATCAGATTGATTGATTTCTTTTTTTAGACTAGGTTGAAGATCCGTCGTGCATGCCATGTCATTAGAACCAGTAGAAAGAGAACTGTTCAGAAGAGAAAAATAAGAAGAAAAATTAAAACAAAATAAGGAATGAGGAAAAAAACTTTCACTTTATTAAAATACGGGATAGCAAGGTTTCACACTTTGGCGAGCACAAGAAAGATCTGGATTACAACCCTGGAATAATCCAGACAACAAAAAAGAAAATCAGAGCCCACTACCAAGACTCCATTCGTATAGGAAGAGGAGTAGCCATTCAATTGTTGATTTTTGCTTTCAACCCCACAAACTGTACATCTGCCTCATTGGACCCTTTTCGCAACACCATAACTGGCTTGTCATCCACCTTTTCCAACTATACCACCATTTTCCCACTGGTTAACATTTATTTTGAACCGACACGGATCATCATCATTGTTTGTGAGGGTTTCTTTAGCTTCCCTCCTTCGTGCATTAGCTCAATCATGTGGGTTTCAAGGTGTGCCAGCAACGGGTTCTGATTGATGTTGGGTGCCTCTGGTGTCTGAACCTCAATCTTGTTGGTGTCAATAAGATTCTGTACTGCATGTTTCAACTTCCAACATTTCTCGGTATCATGTCCGAGAGCCCCCAAACAATACTCACAGCTTACCGAGTGGTCCATATTTTTGGGAAAGGGATTTGGCAATCTGGGCTCAACAGGACTCAACAAGCCTAACTGCCTTAATTTGTGGAACACGGCAGTATAGGTTTCCCCAACTCAGTGAATGTTCTTTGTATTTTTTCATTTCTGAAAGCCTGATTTCCCCGGAAACCTGCCCCTGGAGGGTTCTTGTAGGCTCTTGGTGGTGAATAGGTGTTTTGCAGTGGTGTATGTGTGTTCTGGGGAGCCGGTGCGCGCCATTGCGAGCGAACCGGAGGCTGAGTATATGTTTGGGCTTGGTTAATGGAAGAATGGGGCTCTGAAGGGTGATAGTAGTGTTGGGATGAATTGTGGTGGTAAGTTGATTGGCGAGGTCGTTGTTGATTATAGTAAGGCGATGAACCTCTGGGTCCCGACCAAATTCCTGAATCAACTACCGCTGCTTCCTCTCTCTTCTTTCTTCCGATTTCTCCTACCCCGCCTTGAATAGCTTGAGTAGCTGCCTTAATTGCTGAATAGCTCATAATTTTATTTGTCTTGAGGCCTTCTTCCACCATACCTCCCATTTTCACTACCTCGTTGAATGATTTCCCTACCGCTGAAACCAAATGGGCATAGTAAGTTGGTTCCAAGACTTGGAGGAAGTAGTCTACCATTTCACTCTCCTTCATAGGAGGATCCACTCTTGCTGCCTGTTCTCTCCACCGGAAGCCATACTCTCTGAAACTTTCATTGTGTTTCTTCTCAAATTTTGTCAAAGATAGTCGATCTGGGATGATTTCCAGATTGTATTGGAAATGGTGTGCGAATGCCTGTGCTAGGTCATCCCAGGTGTACCATCTCCCATGGTCCTGGCGTGTATACCACTCCAAAGCTGATCCGCTTAAACTTTGACTGAAGTAAGCCATCAATAATTCGTCCTTTCCCCCAGCTCCTCGCATCTTGCTGCAGAAACCCCTTAAGTGGGTTACTGGGTCGCCGTGCCCATTGTATAGGTCAAATTTAGGCATCTTGAAACCAACTGGTAATTGTACATTTGGGAACAAGCACAAATCCTTGTAAGCTACACTGACTTGCCCGCCTAATCCCCGCATGTCTCGGAATGATTGTTCTAGACTTTTGACCTTTCTGAACATTTCTTCTTGTTCAGCATTTTTGGCTGGCTTGTCAATTTCGGTTGGGATATCAAAACGAGGAGCAGTTGAATGGATTTCGGAGGCTTTGAGGGTGGGCTCCGGGGGGTAATATTGGTTGTCCTGGGCCTGGAATGTAGGCTCACTAGGAGATTTGTGGAATGTAGCCGGGGGAGGTGCTACGAAAACAGGAGTCACAGGTGGAGGAAAGTAT
The DNA here is from genome assembly GCF_000393655.2 of Nicotiana sylvestris. Classification (NCBI taxonomy): domain Eukaryota; kingdom Viridiplantae; phylum Streptophyta; class Magnoliopsida; order Solanales; family Solanaceae; genus Nicotiana; species Nicotiana sylvestris. Next base: position 123,844,193 of record NC_091066.1, read on the forward strand.
GAAACTAGTTTTGGAGGTGGAGACTGCGGTGTTTGAGAGGTGGTTCCTCGGTAGTGTTGGTAAATGGGGAAATTTGGGGATAATTTAGTGGTAATATTATCCTGAGTTTGGGTCATTGATGGAGCAGGGTTAGTTGGGTAAGATAGGGGTAACTGCCCTGTAGACCAAGCCTGGTACATTTCAGCCATTTGTTGTTTGAGTTTAAACATCTCTTCTTTCATTTTCCCGACATCCATCTCCTCTAGCTCAATACCTGTGTCAACATCTGGGATAGACATACTTTCGGGTATTCGTCCTTTTGATCTCGTGTGATAATGATAATATGCCAGTATACTCTTTAGAGAAACTAACTGCTTGAATTCTGGAAATGAACAAACTTGTTAGTTTTGAGAATTTAACACATATATAATTACACGTTGAGATGCAATGCTCCTAGACAAATATCCCCTTTCTATTATGCATTTGCTCGACTGCTTGTGTCGTCCCAGTTTTCTTGAAAATTTTATTCACTTATATTTTATTTTATTTTATTTTATTATATATATTTTATTGTGGTGGTCGAATCTTATGGAGATTGCCTACGTATCATGACCCCGCATGAATCAGACCTTGCGTAGTTCGGACCAATAAAAGATAAGCAATACTAATCATTTTTTTTTCAATTTTCATATTGGGTTTCAAAGGTTTAAAAATGACCTACAAACTAGAAAATCAAACGACCCACATATTATAATCAAAAGTTTTACAAACTCCAAAACAAACGGCCAGCTTCCTTTCTCCGTTTGACAAATGCAACCAAACGGTTATTTTTGCAAATGTGGCCCCGTCCAAATTTTGAGGCCGGAGAGGATTATTTTATGACACTTTACACACTTGTCCGTTCTTTTACGAAAATAGCCTTTCGACAACTGAAAGATACTCTGAGGCTATTTCGGCAAGAACGGTTTAAGACGCGGCCGAAGCTGGCTCGGCTTATTATGACAAAATTCAAACGGTATTCACCTGACCGCCGACTATTTATTTTTATTTTTTTTTAAAATTACAATAAAAACCTGGTGTTGCAAACACGGCCCTTCAGCGCCTCGGGGACGAAGATTTTTAAGGCTGTGTGGGTCAACTAGACCAAAATCCTAAACATGACCCAAAAGGTGGTTGTTTATGCAAAGTCGGCCTTCTGGCGTCCCATTCGGGAACATTCGGCTATGTCTTGATAAAACAACGTCACCCGACTTCTTTATGACTCTTAAAATTCGACATATTTTTTTTTTGGCTATTTTGTTTTAGCAAAAAGTGGAGGCTGGACACTGCCCGACTTATTTATGAAAAAAATTAAAATTTTGACATGTTTTTTATTTATTTATTGGTTTTTGGCTATTTTAGCAAAAATGGGGGTTGGACCCGATGAGGGTTGCCTACGTATCTCACATCCGGTGAGAATCAAACCCGCGTAGTTCGGGCCGGTCATGAATAAAGTAAATAAACTGATTTTAAATTATGATTTTTTTTTGTAAAAGAACTGCTTTAAAAGAAGAAAGGAAGTATTTTTATATTTTTTTTTGGATTTTTGATTGATTTTCTTTTTGAAAGAAAGATTTCTAAGAATTCCTTTTCTTTTGATTTGAACTTTGAGAATTTCAAAAGTAAAAGGAAGATATTTTTTTTTCTTATTCTAAGAAGAAAGAAAATATTTTTTTTTGGAATTTTACCTTTAATAAAAGAAACGCTTTCTAAAAAAAATATTTTTTGAATTTTGAATTTTCTTTTCAATTTTTAAAGAAGAAGGAAAATATTTTCGAATTTATTTTATTTTATTATATATATATATATATATATATATATATATATATATATATATATATATATATATATATTTTAATAATTAAAAAGACTTTCTAAAGAAGTCAATAACGGAAAAAAAAATTTGGATTTTTTTTTGTTTTGAAAATTGAGAGTCTAAAAAAAACTTTTCTAGACTTTTGGCACGACAAATATTTTTGCAACAAATAAAGATATATATACATTTTTTGGAAATAAAGAACAACTTTTTTGGATTTTTATATATATACATATTTGCAACAAATAATAAAACCACTTTCGACGCGACTCTTTTTATTTTATTAGTTATTTTTATTTTGGTATCTAAACAAATAAATAAATAAAAACTCATTTTAAAACAAGACTTTTTTTCATTTTCATTTTTTTTATGGCAAGACAAACTTTTTTTTTTCTAATTTGTTTTTTAAAAACAAGACAGAACAACGACTCTTTTTTTTCTTTCTATTTTTCCTTTGCTTTTAATAAAACAAACTAATAAAATATTTTTTTTTCATTTTCTCAAAATTTCGGCAGAGTTTTGACAGTTATTTGGGCATTGTTTTTTTTTTCCAAAAATAAACAATCAATTCCCTAACCGCTATTTTTTTCAATTTCAAAATATTATTCCTGATATTCAAAAGTCAGTCAACACAAAAGTCCGAATCAAATAAATGCGCAAATAGCAGCAAGTAAGATGCATCAGGATGGTCATTTTCATTTTTTGGTACACCTGTCCTAGACAGACCCAACCCCTGTGTTGAGCCTCCAAAGTCAAATGCACGTGATGCAAACAAACGTTCCTACTAGGGATCCGGCATGAAGCTGAGTTATTCTAGGTTCATAACCTGGGTATTTGTTCTAGACTGTGTACCCGAGCGGACAGCTTGAGCCGAAATGGGGGCAACGTACCAGGAGCACGAAAGTCTGCCCGGCCTAGTTACTTGTCCCAACTTCGTCTTATTTGGTATGACTTCTAACAGAAAGGTGGGTCACGCGCACGTGTACACCATAAATTTAGAAGACTCAGAAAGAAGAAGGGTTTCGTAGCAGTTTTATACACAATTCAGATAATATTAAAGCGGTAAAAGCATCATTTAGCATATTAAGCATAAACATGTAAAAATCAGATAATAAATAAAGCCAACTATAACAGTTATTTTAAGCTCGAATTTCTAACCCTGAACCAGTGGTTCTGGGCTTGATCCCCAGCAGAGTCGCCAGAGCTGTCACACCTCCTTTTTCGCACCCGCGAGGGTGCAAGGGAGTTTTTCCAATTAAAGGACAATCGAGACGGGATTGGTTTATTTATTTCAGAGTCGCCACTTGGGAGATTTAGGATGTCCCAAGTCACCAATTTTAATCCCGAATCGAGGAAAAGAATGACTCCATATTACAGTCTGCATACCAGAAATCCGGATAAGGAATTCTGTTAACCCGGGAGAAGGTGTTAGGCATTCCCGAGTTCCGTGGTTCTAGCACGGTCGCTCAACTGTTATATTCGGCTTGATTGTCTGATTTTATACAAATATGAACTTATGTGCAAATTTTATCTTTTAACCGCTTTATTATTATTGTTTTTAAAAGAAATATGAACATCGCTTAAAACACGTCTTTGGACTGCGTTACATGAAATGCACCCACAATCCGGAACACGTTTTATTTGATGTTTTGGAATTTGGATTCGGGTCACATGAAATGCACACCCAGGCTTAAGAAAGTAAAATATTAAACACGTGCCTAAAGAGACTATCGCGTTATTATTTTGGGGAAGACCGTGAAATTCGCTAAACGGTCCTTCCGAATTCTAATTAAACCATACATTTTGTGAGGGCCCCGCAATCTATACGTTTTATTTGGCGAGGCTCGTCTCATTTTTATTTTTACAGGATAAACCTACAATGACTATATTTTCTATTAAGTTCGTCTCTAAACTAAAAGAAAATCTCTTAATTATTTACATGCTGAAAAACGTAACTTATTAGTTATTAGTTTACGGCTAATGCGAATGGAAAATTGCGATCGAGTTTGTACAAAGAAAAACTGCTTTCATTTTATATTCTGTTATTCAATAATACTAGAACATGAGATTGACCATAATATCAAAACAGATTAATTATTCTCCGTAATTTAAACTAACATTATTAGATGAAGAAAGTATACATATGCAACCTCATTATTCATTAATCATTCAACTACATCTTTATACGAAGAAAGAAAAATTATATTCAACCACAAATCTAAACAGGAGGAATTCAACAGGAACAAAGCCTGATTAATATTTCATTTTTTGCTTCAAGCCGAGATTGTACAAATGTGTACCTGGAAACAGCAGTACAAGAACAAAAGAAGGAGAAGTCAGCAGCAGTAATAACACAGCAACAGCAGATTCAGCAACATCGCAAACCAGTACAGTAGGAATAGCAGAAAACCCAGGAGACTATAAACGACTCCAAGTATAGTGAAGAAGTAAAAGGCAGGAAGGTTCTGACTATTTCAGATCTTAAGCGAGGCAATGAAGCAGTAACTATTTTTTTCAACTTCAAAACTCTCCAAAATGAATTCTGCCCCTGTATATTCAGTGTATACAGAATGTATATCGGGTGTATACTTCTCACTCCGCCCCCTCTTTTTTTCTTCTCTCTATCTAGTTTTTCCTCTCTTTTTTTCCACCCTTCTTCCTAAATTTTCTCTTCTATTTATAGCAAAATTTTCGAAATTTTCAGATTTGTTTTTTATTATTTTATTATTTTTTTAATTAAAAGAAATCCCACTTACAAATTGCTTTTATTTTTTTAGAAAAAGAAATCCCACCTTTATTTACTTTTATTTTTAAAATTCCAACTTTAATTACTTTATCTTATTTAAAATCCCACTTTTTATTTTTTTAAAAGAGAATCTCACTTTATTTAACTTTTCTTTAAAAAATAAACCACTATCTTTTCTTTTTCTTTTAAAAATGCTACTTTCAATTACTTTAAATTTTTTAAATTTTCAGATATCTTTATATTTATTTTTTAATTCCAACCTTCTTTTACTTTTAAATTTTTTAAAACTTTTTACTTTTTTTTTTAAATTTTCTACATTCTTTTACATTTTTTTATTTTTTTATTTTTTATTTTTTTAAAATCATTTCCGAAATTACTATATATATATATTTTTTTAAAAAAAAAATAAAAATAATAAATAAAATAAAATATTTTCGGATTTTTTTATATATATAAAAAACAAAAAATAAAACTATTAATAGTGATAATTCACTTTTTATTTTTATTTTTTTATTTTTTTGGTTTTGTTTTGTGTTGGACAAAAATGAAGAAGGGGTGTTGGGTTAATGGACTGGGTCGACCCAGTTCGAAATGGACTGGGTCGTAGGGAAGATTGAGCCATTTTTTGGGCCTATAGCTTGAAATTGAAGAAGAGGCCCAATTCCGACTTTCTTTATATTTTCGCTCTCTTTTCTTCTTTTATTTTTCTAAAACTAAATTATAAAAATACTTAAACTATTATTAAGAACTAAATTAAGTTATAAAGGCGCAAATTAACTCCCAATAACAATTAACGCACAATTAAGTATTAATTAAGCATAAAATTGTATATTTGGACATTAAATGCTAAAAATGCAAACGATGCCTATTTTTGTAATTTTTAATTTTTGTAAAACAATTTTAATTACTAACAATTGTAGAATTAAATCCTACATGCAAAATGCGACATATTTTTGTATTTTTTATTAATTTAGCGAATAAACACGCACAGACAAATACAAATAATTCTTCAAAATATCACAAAATTGTACACCAAAGAAAAATCATTTTATTTTTGAATTTTTTGGGAGTAATTCTCATATAGGGCAAAAATCACGTGCTTACAGCTGCCCCTCTTTGCCCGGAGACACGAAGGGTTTTCGTGCAAAGATAAAGCGAGCGATTTTTGCCCATCCGAGTACTCCGTTGAAGCATTTTTTGAAAAAGATTTGACCGAACCTTTGCTTCAAAGGTTTCCTACATATCCTGGGCTAAACAGGAATCAGGTCAATGTAGTTCGAGAAATTTTGGTAGCTGGGACTACCGTTGGACTGCAATGTTACTGTTGTTGCATGTTATTACTACTGCTTACCGATCTCCTTGTTACACCGTGCTTAAAAAAACAAGAAGCTAGGCTAGAGTACAATTTGTTTTTGTTGCCTTGCTTCCTTGTCTGCTTGCATTTCTTTCGGTGCTTTACTTCTTTTGACACATGTACTTGAGTTTGTACTGTGACCTCTTGTTGCAACCTTCTGTTTCCCGGTGCCGGGGAATTTTATTGTTTCCTGCTGGGGATTCCTATTGTAACCCTCTGTTTTATTGTCCTCTGACTTGATTTTGAAATGTATGCCTCTGTTATCTGGGCGGGCTCCCAATTTTAATACTTGAAAATTAAAGACTTGAAATGTATGCCTCTGTTATCTGGGCGGGCTCCCAAGTTCAATGCTTGAAAATTAAAGACTGAAATGTATGCCTCTGTTCTATGGGCGGGCTCCCAACTTCAACAACAACTTTAAAAATGAATGTCATTCCTCTCTTCAACCAATACATCGCCATTCTGTTCTTCAGAGGGGGCTCCTGATTTCAACAACTTTAAAAAATAAAATCCTATTCGAGGGCGGATGAACCCGAAATATCCTATTCGAGGGCGGATGAACCCAAAATATCCTATTCGAGGGCGGATGAACCCAAAATATCCTATTCGAGGGCGGATGAACCCAAAATATCCTATTCGAGGGCGGATGAACCCAAAATATCCTATTCGAGGGTGGATGAACCCAAATATCCTATTCGAGGGTGGATGAACCCAAATATCCTATTCGAGGGCGGATGAACCCAAATATCCTATTCGAGGGCGGATGAACCCAAATATCCTATTCGAGGGCGGATGAACCCAAATATCCTATTCGAGGGCGGATGAACCCAAATATCCTATTCGAGGGAGGATGAACCCAAAATATCCTATTCGAGGGCGGATGAACCCAAAATATCCTATTCGAGGGCGGATGAACCCAAAATATCCTATTCGAGGGCGGATGAACCCAAAAATCCTATTCGATGGCGGATGAACCCAAATATCCTATTCGAGGGCGGATGAACCCAAAATATCCTATTCGAGGGCGGATGAACCCAAAATATCCTATTCGAGGGCGGATGAACCCAAAAATCCTATTCGAGGGCGGATGAACCCAAAATATCCTATTCGAGGGCGGATAAACCCAAAATATCCTATTCGAGGGCGGATGAACCCAAAATATCCTATTCGAGGGCGGATGAACCCAAATATCCTATTCGAGGGCGGATGAACCCAATATATCCTATTCGAGGGCGGATGAACCCAAAATATCCTATTCGAGGGCGGATGAACCCAGAATATCCTATTCGAGGGCGGATGAACCCAGAATATCCTATTCGAGGGCGGATGAACCCAGAATATCCTATTCGAGGGCGGATGATCCCAAAATATCCTATTCGAGGGCGGATGATCCCAAAATATCCTATTCGAGGGCGGATGAACCCATTATATCCTATTCGAGGGCGGATGAACCCAAAATATCCTATTCGAGGGCGGATGAACCCATTATATCCTATTCGAGGGCGGATGAACCCAACAATATCCTATTCGAGGGCGGATGAACCCAACAATATCCTATTCGAGGGCGGATGAACCCAACAATATCCTATTCGAGGGCGGATGAACCCGAAATATCCCATTCGAGGGCGGACGAACCCAAAGTATCCTATTCGAGGGCGGATGAACCCAAAATATCCTATTCGAGGGCGGATGAACCCAACAATATCCTATTCGAGGGCGGATGAACCCATTATATCCTATTCGAGGGCGGATGAACCCAAAATATCCTATTCGAGGGCGGATGAACCCATTATATCCTATTCGAGGGCGGATGAACCCAACAATATCCTATTCGAGGGCGGATGAACCCAACAATATCCTATTCGAGGGCGGATGATCCCATTTTCAAAATCTTAGAATTGTCTTACCTCCGACTGTTTTTCTTCGAATCGTGTTGTCTTGCTATCTCTTAAAACTTGAATTGATTTCCTCGTTCTTCCGAGAAAATTTTCGACAATGGCAGAAAATATTCTGCCCCAGTTTTGGTGCTTTTCCTTGTTCTCCAGGTGGACGCCTGACTTCTGATATTTCAACTGTTCTTCCTTGTTCTCCAGGTGGATGCCTGATTGCTGATACTTCAAATGTTCTTCCTTGTTCTCCAGGTGGACGCCTGACTGCTAATACTTCCATTTCTCTTCCTTGTTCTCCAGGTGGACGCCTGATTTCTTCTTCAATTTTTCATCCTCCGCTGTGCTTTGTTCTTACTTGCTGGGGATAATACCACTGCGGGAGTCTCCTTTCTTCCCCTCCTTCAAATTCAAATTTTTTTTTTCAGAATTTATTTTCTCTCAACACTGCTGGGGATAAAAGTGTTATCTTCTTGGGATAACGTTGTTGAGGATAATGATGCTGGGGAATTTTATCCCTTCAAATTGATACATCATTCTTCTGGAAGCTGCTGGGGATGATAATGGTTTTTGCTTTTCTGAGCACAAATGTCATCCCTTTGTTCTGTCTGCTGGGGAACAACTTCTTTTATTAAAACTTGTTATGCTGGGGGTAAAACTGGTTCAAAGACCACTTCCCTTGAGACTGGTGCTATATTCATTCTACCCCGAATGGGTATCTGACTTCCAGAAAATTTTCCAAATGAAAGGAAAATTTTCTGCCCCAGTTTGACAGTCTCTCTTATGGCATGCATTTCTGTCATCAATGCCACTTCCTTTACCTGTTTCAATTTAAACAAAATTTGTTAGTTTAAAACGCGGTGGTTGGTTATGATACTCCTACTGGGATGGTTTTTCCCTTTCTCCCTTCCCCACTCTATGTTGTCCGACCCTCTTGGAACTTGGTCGAAAATCTGTCGGGGATGCTCCTACATCTCGATGATCTGCCGGGGGCCCTCTTGGAATTAGGTCCACAATTTTCTCAACTGTTGTTTTCCTGTTTTTCTCCATCTTCCCTTGGAAATTTGGTCGTATTGGGATCTAGGCCCCTTTCATCATTTGGTCTTACGACCAACTTCTTTTCTCTTTATCGCCTTGTCTTTGGCGTGTCCTATTCGCATTTTGCTTTGCATCATTTTGGCAACTGGTAGTAAGCTCTGAAAATCCTTTTCAAAAACAAATTGCTGGGAAGGTAAAGTTTTTTAAACCAAGAAATGAAAAAGTGATGATTTCAAAAAATAGAAAAAAGAAGAAGTCTTTCTGAACAAATGCTAGGGAAAAGGAAAGAAAAGAACTTATCTGAATGATATAACCGATTCCAACGATCATGTCGTGCATTCCGGATTAATCAACCCAGTCTATTTGTATCAATCAACCTTCCAGACGGCCTCATGTTGCTGGGGATAAACAGGCACTTAACTCTTTGCCAAATGCGGATCCTTCCCGCCAATCTTGTCTTGTCGCCTCATAGTGCCCTTCGAGGGGTTTTCACTAATAAGACTCTCTCATTTCTCTCAACTCTTGTCGCCTTATGGTGCCTCTGAAGGTTTTCACCGATAAGACTTTCTTATTTTATTTTATTTTTCAGCTGAGGATTGGAGTGCTGCCGATATAACTCTCTCTGTTGGGGATTCTTTCGGCTATCAATTCATTTTCAGCTTATGATCTTCTTCTTTGCTGGGGATCAGAGTGTTATTCCCGACTTCCATTTGAATTGACTTAGCATTTCTCAGATACTGATCGGGAGGTCTTTTTTGGACATTAATAGGGGTTTTTGTGTATGGCTGAAAGTAGAAGGGGGTATCCAAAGTTCAAAAATAATTTTTAGGGGTAAAATAGTACAACTCTTGGAATCAAACTTTCTTGACAAAATTACAAGCGCCAACTTCTGCCCCAGTTTTTTCTTGCTCGGGGATTTTTATTTTGTCATACTATGTTACCTTATGCACACTATGTTACACTATGACCGAGCCGTGAGGCGCCTACGTATCCTTCTTTGAGGAATCAGGTCCAACGTAGTTCCCATTCCTTTGTTTTTTTTTTGACTTTTCTTTTGTTCTTATTATCATTACTTTTTTCGTTTTCATTACTGATTCCAAAAGAGGGGTATGAAAGAGTAAATAAGGCTCAAAAGGGGAAGCAAAGGTCAAAGTGTTTGGATAGAAGAAAGAATTGCCTCCGTCATTTCATTCTCTGATAAATGCTAAGTACAAACAAACAACAATTACAATTACCAGAAATCATAATATCTCTTAACTGCGTCAGAATTGATAGCCATGTCGACGCATTTCCCTTCGATATCTGTGGATCATAAAGCGTCATCGGGCTTGCTCTGTTTAGATTGCGATGATCAACACATACCTCGGATTTTCCGTTTTTTTTTCTGGCACCACATTAGCCCACCAATCAGGATATCGAGCGGCCCGAATAACCTTAGTATTCAGCTGTTTGGTCACTTCTTCCTTAATCTTCCCACTCACGTTGGTTTTGATCTTTCTGAATTTTGCTGGACGGGGGGTAATGCCGGGTCAGTGGGCAATTTTTGAACCACTAGATTGGTGCTTAAGCCTGGCATGTCGTCGTATGACCATGCAAAATGTTTTGAATTCAGTAAGTGCTTTGATTAGTTCTTCCCTGATGTTTGGTTCCATGTGGATGCTTATCTTAGCTTCCCTGATGTCATCCGCATCCCCTAGATTGACGGCTTCCGTGTCATTTGAGTTGGGCTCTTTTCTTTTTTTCAAATTGGCTCAACTCTCTGTTAATTTTTCTGAAGGCTTCATCCTTATCGTATTCCGACTTATCATCACAATCTTGTACTATAAGTTCGAAATCAGATTGATTGATTTCTTTTTTTAGACTAGGTTGAAGATCCGTCGTGCATGCCATGTCATTAGAACCAGTAGAAAGAGAACTGTTCAGAAGAGAAAAATAAGAAGAAAAATTAAAACAAAATAAGGAATGAGGAAAAAAACTTTCACTTTATTAAAATACGGGATAGCAAGGTTTCACACTTTGGCGAGCACAAGAAAGATCTGGATTACAACCCTGGAATAATCCAGACAACAAAAAAGAAAATCAGAGCCCACTACCAAGACTCCATTCGTATAGGAAGAGGAGTAGCCATTCAATTGTTGATTTTTGCTTTCAACCCCACAAACTGTACATCTGCCTCATTGGACCCTTTTCGCAACACCATAACTGGCTTGTCATCCACCTTTTCCAACTATACCACCATTTTCCCACTGGTTAACATTTATTTTGAACCGACACGGATCATCATCATTGTTTGTGAGGGTTTCTTTAGCTTCCCTCCTTCGTGCATTAGCTCAATCATGTGGGTTTCAAGGTGTGCCAGCAACGGGTTCTGATTGATGTTGGGTGCCTCTGGTGTCTGAACCTCAATCTTGTTGGTGTCAATAAGATTCTGTACTGCATGTTTCAACTTCCAACATTTCTCGGTATCATGTCCGAGAGCCCCCAAACAATACTCACAGCTTACCGAGTGGTCCATATTTTTGGGAAAGGGATTTGGCAATCTGGGCTCAACAGGACTCAACAAGCCTAACTGCCTTAATTTGTGGAACACGACAGTATAGGTTTCCCCCAACTCAGTGAATGTTCTTTGTATTTTTTCATTTCTGAAAGCCTGATTTCCCCGGAAACCTGCCCCTGGAGGGTTCTTGTAGGCTCTTGGTGGTGAATAGGTGTTTTGCAGTGGTGTATGTGTGTTCTGGGGAGCCGGTGCGCGCCATTGCGAGCGAACCGGAGGCTGAGTATATGTTTGGGCTTGGTTAATGGAAGAATGGGGCTCTGAAGGGTGATAGTAGTGTTGGGATGAATTGTGGTGGTAAGTTGATTGGCGAGGTCGTTGTTGATTATAGTAAGGCGATGAACCTCTGGGTCCCGACCAAATTCCTGAATCAACTACCGCTGCTTCCTCTCTCTTCTTTCTTCCGATTTCTCCTACCCCGCCTTGAATAGCTTGAGTAGCTGCCTTAATTGCTGAATAGCTCATAATTTTATTTGTCTTGAGGCCTTCTTCCACCATACCTCCCATTTTCACTACCTCGTTGAATGATTTCCCTACCGCTGAAACCAAATGGGCATAGTAAGTTGGTTCCAAGACTTGGAGGAAGTAGTCTACCATTTCACTCTCCTTCATAGGAGGATCCACTCTTGCTGCCTGTTCTCTCCACCGGAAGCCATACTCTCTGAAACTTTCATTGTGTTTCTTCTCAAATTTTGTCAAAGATAGTCGATCTGGGATGATTTCCAGATTGTATTGGAAATGGTGTGCGAATGCCTGTGCTAGGTCATCCCAGGTGTACCATCTCCCATGGTCCTGGCGTGTATACCACTCCAAAGCTGATCCGCTTAAACTTTGACTGAAGTAAGCCATCAATAATTCGTCCTTTCCCCCAGCTCCTCGCATCTTGCTGCAGAAACCCCTTAAGTGGGTTACTGGGTCGCCGTGCCCATTGTATAGGTCAAATTTAGGCATCTTGAAACCAACTGGTAATTGTACATTTGGGAACAAGCACAAATCCTTGTAAGCTACACTGACTTGCCCGCCTAATCCCCGCATGTCTCGGAATGATTGTTCTAGACTTTTGACCTTTCTGAACATTTCTTCTTGTTCAGCATTTTTGGCTGGCTTGTCAATTTCGGTTGGGATATCAAAACGAGGAGCAGTTGAATGGATTTCGGAGGCTTTGAGGGTGGGCTCCGGGGGGTAATATTGGTTGTCCTGGGCCTGGAATGTAGGCTCACTAGGAGATTTGTGGAATGTAGCCGGGGGAGGTGCTACGAAAACAGGAGTCACAGGTGGAGGAAAGTATGAAACTAGTTTTGGAGGTGGAGACTGCGGTGTTTGAGAGGTGGTTCCTCGGTAGTGTTGGTAAATGGGGAAATTTGGGGATAATTTAGTGGTAATATTATCCTGAGTTTGGGTCATTGATGGAGCAGGGTTAGTTGGGTAAGATAGGGGTAACTGCCCTGTAGACCAAGCCTGGTACATTTCAGCCATTTGTTGTTTGAGTTTAAACATCTCTTCTTTCATTTTCCCGACATCCATCTCCTCTAGCTCAATACCTGTGTCAACATCTGGGATAGACATACTTTCGGGTATTCGTCCTTTTGATCTCGTGTGATAATGATAATATGCCAGTATACTCTTTAGAGAAACTAACTGCTTGAATTCTGGAAATGAACAAACTTGTTAGTTTTGAGAATTTAACACATATATAATTACACGTTGAGATGCAATGCTCCTAGACAAATATCCCCTTTCTATTATGCATTTGCTCGACTGCTTGTGTCGTCCCAGTTTTCTTGAAAATTTTATTCACTTATATTTTATTTTATTTTATTTTATTATATATATTTTATTGTGGTGGTCGAATCTTATGGAGATTGCCTACGTATCATGACCCCGCATGAATCAGACCTTGCGTAGTTCGGACCAATAAAAGATAAGCAATACTAATCATTTTTTTTTCAATTTTCATATTGGGTTTCAAAGGTTTAAAAATGACCTACAAACTAGAAAATCAAACGACCCACATATTATAATCAAAAGTTTTACAAACTCCAAAACAAACGGCCAGCTTCCTTTCTCCGTTTGACAAATGCAACCAAACGGTTATTTTTGCAAATGTGGCCCCGTCCAAATTTTGAGGCCGGAGAGGATTATTTTATGACACTTTACACACTTGTCCGTTCTTTTACGAAAATAGCCTTTCGACAACTGAAAGATACTCTGAGGCTATTTCGGCAAGAACGGTTTAAGACGCGGCCGAAGCTGGCTCGGCTTATTATGACAAAATTCAAACGGTATTCACCTGACCGCCGACTATTTATTTTTATTTTTTTTTAAAATTACAATAAAAACCTGGTGTTGCAAACACGGCCCTTCAGCGCCTCGGGGACGAAGATTTTTAAGGCTGTGTGGGTCAACTAGACCAAAATCCTAAACATGACCCAAAAGGTGGTTGTTTATGCAAAGTCGGCCTTCTGGCGTCCCATTCGGGAACATTCGGCTATGTCTTGATAAAACAACGTCACCCGACTTCTTTATGACTCTTAAAATTCGACATATTTTTTTTTGGCTATTTTGTTTTAGCAAAAAGTGGAGGCTGGACACTACCCGACTTATTTATGAAAAAAAATTAAAATTTTGACATGTTTTTTATTTATTTATTGGTTTTTGGCTATTTTAGCAAAAATGGGGGTTGGACCCGATGAGGGTTGCCTACGTATCTCACATCCGGTGAGAATCAAACCCGCGTAGTTCGGGCCGGTCATGAATAAAGTAAATAAACTGATTTTAAATTATGATTTTTTTTTTGTAAAAGAACTGCTTTAAAAGAAGAAAGGAAGTATTTTTATATTTTTTTTTGGATTTTTGATTGATTTTCTTTTTGAAAGAAAGATTTCTAAGAATTCCTTTTCTTTTGATTTGAACTTTGAGAATTTCAAAAGTAAAAGGAAGATATTTTTTTTTCTTATTCTAAGAAGAAAGAAAATATTTTTTTTTGGAATTTTACCTTTAATAAAAGAAACGCTTTCTAAAAAAAATATTTTTTGAATTTTGAATTTTCTTTTCAATTTTTAAAGAAGAAGGAAAATATTTTCGAATTTATTTTATTTTATTATATATATATATATATATATATATATATATATATATATATTTTAATAATTAAAAAGACTTTCTAAAGAAGTCAATAACGGAAAAAAAAATTTGGATTTTTTTTTTGTTTTGAAAATTGAGAGTCTAAAAAAAACTTTTCTAGACTTTTGGCACGACAAATATTTTTGCAACAAATAAAGATATATATACATTTTTTGGAAATAAAGAACAACTTTTTTGGATTTTTATATATATACATATTTGCAACAAATAATAAAACCACTTTCGACGCGACTCTTTTTATTTTATTAGTTATTTTTATTTTGGTATCTAAACAAATAAATAAATAAAAACTCATTTTAAAACAAGACTTTTTTTCATTTTCATTTTTTTTATGGCAAGACAAACTTTTTTTTTTCTAATTTGTTTTTTAAAAACAAGACAGAACAACGACTCTTTTTTTTCTTTCTATTTTTCCTTTGCTTTTAATAAAACAAACTAATAAAATATTTTTTTTTCATTTTCTCAAAATTTCGGCAGAGTTTTGACAGTTATTTGGGCATTGTTTTTTTTTTCCAAAAATAAACAATCAATTCCCTAACCGCTATTTTTTTCAATTTCAAAATATTATTCCTGATATTCAAAAGTCAGTCAACACAAAAGTCCGAATCAAATAAATGCGCAAATAGCAGCAAGTAAGATGCATCAGGATGGTCATTTTCATTTTTTGGTACACCTGTCCTAGACAGACCCAACCCCTGTGTTGAGCCTCCAAAGTCAAATGCACGTGATGCAAACAAACGTTCCTACTAGGGATCCGGCATGAAGCTGAGTTATTCTAGGTTCATAACCTGGGTATTTGTTCTAGACTGTGTACCCGAGCGGACAGCTTGAGCCGAAATGGGGGCAACGTACCAGGAGCACGAAAGTCTGCCCGGCCTAGTTACTTGTCCCAACTTCGTCTTATTTGGTATGACTTCTAACAGAAAGGTGGGTCACGCGCACGTGTACACCATAAATTTAGAAGACTCAGAAAGAAGAAGGGTTTCGTAGCAGTTTTATACACAATTCAGATAATATTAAAGCGGTAAAAGCATCATTTAGCATATTAAGCATAAACATGTAAAAATCAGATAATAAATAAAGCCAACTATAACAGTTATTTTAAGCTCGAATTTCTAACCCTGAACCAGTGGTTCTGGGCCAAGTCCCCAGCAGAGTCGCCAGAGCTGTCACACCTCCTTTTTTCGCACCCGCGAGGGTGCAAGGGGAGTTTTTCCAATTAAAGGACAATCGAGACGGGATTGGTTTATTTATTTCAGAGTCGCCACTTGGGAGATTTAGGATGTCCCAAGTCACCAATTTTAATCCCGAATCGAGGAAAAGAATGACTCCATATTACAGTCTGCATACCAGAAATCCGGATAAGGAATTCTGTTAACCCGGGAGAAGGTGTTAGGCATTCCCGAGTTCCGTGGTTCTAGCACGGTCGCTCAACTGTTATATTCGGCTTGATTGTCTGATTTTATACAAATATGAACTTATGTGCAAATTTTATCTTTTAACCGCTTTATTATTATTGTTTTTAAAAGAAATATGAACATCGCTTAAAACACGTCTTTGGACTGCGTTACATGAAATGCACCCACAATCCGGAACACGTTTTATTTGATGTTTTGGAATTTGGATTCGGGTCACATGAAATGCACACCCAGGCTTAAGAAAGTAAAATATTAAACACGTGCCTAAAGAGACTATCGCGTTATTATTTTGGGGAAGACCGTGAAATTCGCTAAACGGTCCTTCCGAATTCTAATTAAACCATACATTTTGTGAGGGCCCCGCAATCTATACGTTTTATTTGGCGAGGCTCGTCTCATTTTTATTTTTACAGGATAAACCTACAATGACTATATTTTCTATTAAGTTCGTCTCTAAACTAAAAGAAAATCTCTTAATTATTTACATGCTGAAAAACGTAACTTATTAGTTATTAGTTTACGGCTAATGCGAATGGAAAATTGCGATCGAGTTTGTACAAAGAAAAACTGCTTTCATTTTATATTCTGTTATTCAATAATACTAGAACATGAGATTGACCATAATATCAAAACAGATTAATTATTCTCCGTAATTTAAACTAACATTATTAGATGAAGAAAGTATACATATGCAACCTCATTATTCATTAATCATTCAACTACATCTTTATACGAAGAAAGAAAAATTATATTCAACCACAAATCTAAACAGGAGGAATTCAACAGGAACAAAGCCTGATTAATATTTCATTTTTTGCTTCAAGCCGAGATTGTACAAATGTGTACCTGGAAACAGCAGTACAAGAACAAAAGAAGGAGAAGTCAGCAGCAGTAATAACACAGCAACAGCAGATTCAGCAACATCGCAAACCAGTACAGTAGGAATAGCAGAAAACCCAGGAGACTATAAACGACTCCAAGTATAGTGAAGAAGTAAAAGGCAGGAAGGTTCTGACTATTTCAGATCTTAAGCGAGGCAATGAAGCAGTAACTATTTTTTTCAACTTCAAAACTCTCCAAAATGAATTCTGCCCCTGTATATTCAGTGTATACAGAATGTATATCGGGTGTATACTTCTCACTCCGCCCCCTCTTTTTTTCTTCTCTCTATCTAGTTTTTCCTCTCTTTTTTTCCACCCTTCTTCCTAAATTTTCTCTTCTATTTATAGCAAAATTTTCGAAATTTTCAGATTTGTTTTTTATTATTTTATTATTTTTTTAATTAAAAGAAATCCCACTTACAAATTGCTTTTATTTTTTTAGAAAAAGAAATCCCACCTTTATTTACTTTTATTTTTAAAATTCCAACTTTAATTACTTTATCTTATTTAAAATCCCACTTTTTATTTTTTTAAAAGAGAATCTCACTTTATTTAACTTTTCTTTAAAAAATAAACCACTATCTTTTCTTTTTCTTTTAAAAATGCTACTTTCAATTACTTTAAATTTTTTAAATTTTCAGATATCTTTATATTTATTTTTTAATTCCAACCTTCTTTTACTTTTAAATTTTTTAAAACTTTTTACTTTTTTTTTAAATTTTCTACATTCTTTTACATTTTTTTATTTTTTTATTTTTTATTTTTTTAAAATCATTTCCGAAATTACTATATATATATATATATATATATTTTTTTTTTTAAAATAAAAATAATAAATAAAATAAAATATTTTCGGATTTTTTTTATATATATAAAAAAACAAAAAATAAAACTATTAATAGTGATAATTCACTTTTTTTTTTTTTTTTGGTTTTGTTTTGTGGTGGACAAAAATGAAGAAGGGGTGTTGGGTTAATGGACTGGGTCGACCCAGTTCGAAATGGACTGGGTCGTAGGGAAGATTGGGCCATTTTTTGGGCCTATAGCTTGAAATTGAAGAAGAGGCCCAATTCCGACTTTCTTTATATTTTCGCTCTCTTTTCTTCTTTTATTTTTCTAAAACTAAATTATAAAAATACTTAAACTATTATTAAGAACTAAATTAAGTTATAAAGGCGCAAATTAACTCCCAATAACAATTAACGCACAATTAAGTATTAATTAAGCATAAAATTGTATATTTGGACATTAAATGCTAAAAATGCAAACGATGCCTATTTTTGTAATTTTTAATTTTTGTAAAACAATTTTAATTACTAACAATTGTAGAATTAAATCCTACATGCAAAATGCGACATATTTTTGTATTTTTTTATTAATTTAGCGAATAAACACGCACAGACAAATACAAATAATTCTTCAAAATATCACAAAATTGTACACCAAAGAAAAATCATTTTATTTTTGAATTTTTTGGGAGTAATTCTCATATAGGGCAAAAATCACGTGCTTACAATGGCTGCCTCCCTATCGACAACACACGCACACACAAGCTCCACCTCCCTCGCGTCCAAGTAAACCCCGCGACTGCTGCGTCTCCGCCGAGCTCAAGCTTGAGCTCGACGTCCATGGTCACCGCTGCTGCGTCGTCGTCGTCAACCACCATCACGTCCAAACAGACCCAGCTGCCCCCGACCTCGTTCCAGCTTCATCGGAGCTCATCGCTGCTACTCCTCCGGCAAACGCCACTGTTTCAGCAGCTACTGCTGCGTCTTTCCGTTCCAAACGTGTAGCGGGCTGCTGCTGCGGTGTTCTTCGCCGTTGGTTGCTGCCGTGCTGCTGCTTTCACTTCATCTTCTTCAGCTTGAGCAAATGTTTAGATATTTCATGCCGAGACTGCTTCGTTTGGTCGAGACTGCTTCGCCTTCGCGCGAACAACTGAACGAACCTCCATTGATGCGGCGTCGACCACTAGCCCACATGACTGCTGCCCGTTCCGCCATGGACGTCGTCCACAGCTGCCTTTGCTGCTTCACTTCTGCCGCGCCAACTGCCGATATAGCTTCGGCGTGGATTCAGTTGTCAACTGCCGATATATCTTCTTAAGTTCGTTCATCGTCGTGTGGTCGAACTTTGGTCGAAGTTCGTCGAGTCAGTCCATACATATTTCATGTCAGTCCGGTTAGTAGATTTTTGAGTTTTATTTTGTCCGTATTTTGTTTTGATATTTTCGAATCTAAAATCGGCAAATGTTTGTTTTGTTCATGTAAAATCGGTAAATATTTGATTTTTGGTTTTGTTCATGTTCATGTGTTTTAGTTGAATTAATTTTCAGATTTCAAATGGAAGTTAATTAGTTATTTTTCATGTTTATTTCATGTTTGTATTATTGTTTAAGTGAATATTTGTTAGTTTAATGTTTGCTAGATTCAAATTGAAAAATTTAATTGATTATTTCTTCAATTTGTTTCATGTTGTTATGTATTTTCCAGAAAATATTAATGTTGTTTGAGTCATGTGAATCCGTCATGTTTTGTTGTTTGAAAAATAGATTTAATTCATGTTCATCTTTGTTTGAAGTTCATGATTAAATCCAGTGATTTAATGTGAGTTTATATTTGTCTTTAATTTGTTAATTTAGTATTTTGTTGTTTGTATTGTTGTGTTCTTGCTCATACATTCATGGTCTAAATTAACCAGGATTGGTTCCCGATATGGTTAATTCATTCCATTGATTTTGAGTTGTTGTTGTTCATCGTGTTCATATAATTGTTGTTGAAGATTGTTGAGAAATTGGTCATCTTGACTATATTTTGGTCAAGTTATGATTAATTGAGTGTTTAGAGCTGATGGGGGTAATTTGGTAAATTGCATTGCATTCAGGGGTAGATTTGTAATTGCAATAAGGTCGGAGGGGTAGTTTGGTAATTGAACATTATTTTTGATTCTTTATGTTAAGCATGGGGGACAAATATAATGGGGTGGGTTTTTTGATATACTTGTTTAATATAATGGGGGACAAGACAAAACATAATGGGGAGGAATCTTGCACTTGTTTAATGTAGGCATGGGGAACATATTGTAATGGGTTGGTAATGTGACATTTATTTAATGTAGGCATGGGGGACAAAGTTTTAAAATAAAGAAGACATTTGATAGTGGGACAAAGCATGCCATTGGGGGAATAATTTGGGTTTAGGAATTCAAGGCAAAGTCTTGCTATAAATATAGAGTCATTTCTTGACATTCGGGGAGGGGACTTGAGAATTTTGAAGGGATTTTGGGGGGAGAGAAAAGGAGTTGAATATTATTGAGAGGATTTTTAGAGAGAGTTGACAGATTCTTTTTACACTTGAGAGTTGACATACTTTTATACTTGAGAGAGTTTGTGATAGTAAAAGAGAAAGACAATTTGAACTTTCACTCGAACAATTCTGTTTGCTTTTCTTCGAGTGTTATTCAAAAGTCAGAAACTACTGCATCTCGTATCTTTTCTCTCTTCTGCTTTGACTGCGATTGTACTTTTGCACTGCTGAGTTTTCAATCTGTTACTGGGTTATTCTACTAGTTGTTACTGGTTTTGCGGTGTTGCTGAACCTGCTGTTGCCGCGTTATTACTGTTGCTGACTCCTACTTCTTTTGTTCTTGTACTGCTGTTTCCAGGTACACATTTGTACACTCTTGGCTTGAAGCGAAAAAATAAAATATTAATCAGGCTCCTGTTCCTGTTGAATTCTTTTGTTTGGATCTGTGTTTGAATATTAATTTTCCTCTCTTTGTATAAAAATGTAGTCGATTAATTAATGAGTAATGAGGCTGCATATGTATGATTTCTTCATCTAATAATGCTAGTTTAAATTACTTGAAGAATAGTTAATCGGCTTTGATATTATTGTGTATCCCTCTCATGTTCCAGCATTAGTAAATAATAGAGTATAAAAATGAAAGCAGTTTTTCTTTGTACAAACTCGATCGCAATTTTCCAATCGCATTAGCCGTAAACTAATAACTAATAGGTTACGTTTTCAGCATGTAAATAATTAAGAGATTTTCTTTTATTTTTAGAGACGAACTTAATAGAAAATATAGTCACTATAGGTTTATCCTTTAAAATAAAAATGAGACGAGCCTCGCCAAATAAATCACAAATCGCCGGGGCCCTCAATAATTGATCATAATAAATACTTAGAATTTGGGATGGACTGTTTAGTGAATTCCACTGCCTTCCCCAAAGATAATAACGCGTTAGACTTTTTAGGCGCGATTTAATTAAATTACATTCTTAAATTCGGGTGCGCATTTATGTGACCCAAATTCAAATCTCAACGGAGTCGAAATGTGTTAACAACTACGGGTGCATTGATTGTGACGTGGTTCGAGATGCATTTTCACAACGTTGCAATTCTATAAAAATAAATGATAATAATAAAAGCGGTTTAAACTTAATAAAAGCACGTAAGTCATAACATGTATTTAAATTAGATATTTAGCCATTATAACAATTTAAGCGACCGTGCTAGAACCACGGGATTCGAGGGTGCCTAACACCTTCCCTCGGGTCAACAGAATTCCTTACTTAGAATTTCTGGTTCGCAGACTTCATTTGGAAAAGTCGAAAATTTCCTCGATTTGGGATTCAAGATAAACCGGTGACTTGGGACACCAAAATCCAAACCTTTCCCAAGTGGCGACTCTGAATTAAATAAATAATCCCATTTCGAATATTGTCACTTAAATTGGAAAAACTTCCCTCACGCATTTATCCTTCGGGGCCGGGCGCGCAAAAAGGAGGTGTGACAACCCTTAAGCCATAAAGTACGCTGCCCTTTCTCTCATAAAATACGCTGCCTCTCTTTGGGTTTCAAAAAAAACAAAGAGTCAGCGGTCGGGTGAATACCGTTTGAATTTTGTCATAATAAGCCGAGCCAGCTTCGGTCACGTCTTAAACCGTTCTTGCCGAAGTAGCCTTAGAGTATCTTTCAGTTGTCGAAATGTTATTTTCATAAAAGAACTGACAAGTTTGTAAAATGATCATCCCCGGCCTCAAAATTCATGTGAAATTTGGAAGGGGCCACGTTTGCAAAAAATAACCGTTCGGTTGCATTTTGTGAGTGTTGAAACCCAATTTTTATTATGAAGAAAAAAAATGTTTCATCTTTTACCTTTCATTTGGCCCGAACTACGCAAGATCTGATTCATGCGGGGTCATGATACGTAGGCAATCTCCATCGGATTCGATCATAGCTATAATATAAATTGAGAAAAAAAAAACAAACTGAAAGAAAAGGAAAAAGAAAATCGAGTGAAAAAGAAAATAGAAAAAAAAAAGAAAAAGAAAAAAAGAGTGCAAAAAAAAAATAAAAGAGCGGCAAAACAAGATCAAGAGTGACTAAAGAGAGGCAAGAATAAAAGAAAAGAGGTACATAGTGAAGAGGGCTAGTTTAGGATCGGGATGAAGCATGCAACCCGTTCAAACACATGGTAAAAGCGTTTAACTGTTTAGGTGCATTGCATCCCATCGTGCGATTTCCTATATGTTAAATGCTTCAAAACTAACAAGGTTGTGTGTGTGAGTAAATTAGCCAGGTTCTGTTCAGGTGATTGGTTTTGTTGGTATGCAGTGATGAGCAACCCTGCACGCGGCCACAACATTATACACAAAACTGAGCTCCACCTCCCAGAAACGCCCATCCTTACCAAGCTCCATATAATCCCCCAATCAAATGTTCATCAGTACAATCCTCACCCAAGAGAGTCTTTCAAAAGGAATCAGTTCACCTCTATTGGTGAATCATACTCAGGCTTGTTCCAAAAGCTAGTCAGGCGAAGTCTGCTGCAGCCAGTGGCCCCAAATCGGCCAAACACCGAGTCCCCCCTCCCCGCATCGAGCTGATACTAGATGTGAATACCACTCTGGAGCAGTGGGGCACGATACAAAGGACTGTTGGTCATTAGACCCTCAAAATAGCAGTTGAGGACTTGATTGAAGCTGAAAGAATCGTTCATCGGGACGAAAAGGTTCCTAATATGATGAACATTCCCCTGCCTACTCTCACAAATGGGCCAATAGATGGAATGATATGTGAAGCTGAGGAATTTTATCCAGCACTGAAGGCTATTGCAGCCATTGCCGAGACAGAAGAAAAGCCAAAAAACGATTGTCAAGCTTGAAAGTTCCCCATCAGATGGGAGTCTCGGTAGCCAGTCTTGCTATCCTTTCTGCATCTGGATTGTCTCAGGGTGTGATCCAGATGTTTTACTTTATTGTCTTACTTTCCAATGTAAACCCTTCTATCTTCAAAAAATAAAAACAAAAAAAAATATCATCAAAAAAAAATCAAAAAAAATCAAAAAAAGAAAATCAAATATTTCATTTTCCCGGAATGTCTCTTTTCTTAAATCTTGTCAATTTTCTCATTCTCTTTTAGTTATGTTAAATGCAGATTTCAATAATATGACATGCTTGCGGACTTCATGCCCGGATCTTAAAACTCTGTCAGACCTCGAAATAATGAATCAAGAATTGGGTCACCATGAAGAATAACTTAAGGAAACAAGACAAAGAGTTGGAACAACTGAAGGAAAATTGATTCCCGAATTGGAAAGGTCCATACATTACAACAAGAGTACTGCCAGAAAGAGTGCGTTGTACTTGGGACACATCGAAGGAAATGTCCTTGAAATAACTGTCAATGCAAATGCAGTCAAAATGTACTATGTTGGATCCTTTATATAATAAAATCTTTTCCGGTTGAGATGACGAAGGCTTTCATTCTCGCTACCCAAACACTATCAACCCTTTGCAAAACCCATTTGAGCTGGTTACTCTTCTTTGATTACCCTCTTTGGAACCAAAAAATATTATTGAAAATAAAATGAAAAAAAATTGAAATGAAAAAGAAAAATGAAAAAAAGAAGAACAAAGAATTGGAAAAATAAGAAAATATATATACAAAAAAGCAAGTCAGGAAAAAAAAAGAGCGCAAAAAAATAAAAGAGCCTGAACTACGTTTGACTTGATTCCGAAAGGATACGTAGGCAACCTCTCCTTGGGGTTCAGTCACACCAAAACAAAAATCCAAGAAGTCCCCCAAAAGTGAAACTGGGGCAGAAGTTATAACGATTCAGCAATAATCCCGCCCAAAAGGTTCCAAAGTTGTAGTTCAATCCAAATTCTTTTCACCCCAAACCTTGTTCAAGTCCTTCTAATCAATCGGCAAAGCGGTTCAAAATGGGAGGATGGATTTATTTGGGTCTGATACAACAAAATGAGAAGAATAAAATGAGAGAGTCTTATTGGTGAAAACCCACACGGGCACTGTAAGGCGACGGTAAGCAGAGAAAATCAAAATGAGAAGTCTTGTTAATGCAAACCCACACGAGCACTATAAGGAGATGTTAAGAAATAAAATGAAAAATGCCAGCTCGTGAAAACCCACAAAGGGCGCCCGTGATCAAAAACAAGATCCTCACAGCCATCAGCATCAATAGAGTCCTGGCAAGGTTCCTCGGTATTCAAGGCAAAGTTGTGATGAATTTTTGAGAGTCGGACGGTTTACACAGATCATGCATCCAGTCCAAAAGGCATGTCATGTTCATTGAAGTCCGCATGTACTCCAGATAAGTCCTTCTCTCCTTTGCCCGAAAGGGACACTTCTAGTTTTTAAACTCTTTCTCCATTCAATTATTTGTTTCTCTTTGAATCCCTTTTGGTCTAACACTGTTCCAAAACCAAGACAAAGAAAGATTGGCAAGACTGATTTACAGGGCTTTCGTTTGATACACGCTAATGTGCAAAAGGCACCCAGCCTCAGCAGGTGCATCAAGTCGACCTCGACTGGCCATGGCGGCCGATGCTCAGGAATCAAAACTCTTGGAAGGAGAAAATCAAATTAAAGCACCTATAAAGGCAATTGAAGTTGAAAGGGTTGAGTTTCACATGGCTAATCGCCTCAGCAAAGTCGAAGAAACCAAGGTACCCCCAAATGCTCTAAAATTGAAATTGGAAGAAAGAAGACAGAAAAGAAAGGCCTACAAAGGCAAAATAAAGTTGGAAAGGTTAAGTCCCACACGACTAGCCAATGCAGTTAGGTTTGAGGATCAAAAAAAGAAATCTCTAATGCTCCGAAAAAAAAAGAAAGAAAAAAAAAACCAACAATTGATTGAGGCCTGAACTACGTTTGACTTGATTCCGAAAGGATACGTAGGCAGCCTCTCCCTGAGGTTCAGTCACACCAACAATAAAATCCCATTCACCCTGAAATTGAAACCGGGGCACGTCGAGCAGTTTAGAAGTTAGTATCATCTACCTCTCTTTACCAAGCACAAGCCTTCAGATCAATTACCAAAGATAGTGGGAAACCAATAAGCGTCACAAATGGAGACCGGCACACTCTGAATTGAGAGAGATAAAATGAGAGAGTCTCGTCGGTGAAAACCTTCGGGCACCACGAGGCGACGGGAGTAGAGAAACCAAAATGAGAGAGCTTGTTTAGTAAAAACTCACAAAGAGTGCTATCAAGCGATGACAGGAAGAGAAATGAGAGAGGTCAGCCGGCAAAAACCCGCAAAGGGCGCTGTTGGCCGAAAGAGTGACCCCACCCAAGGAGGTTTCGACAAAGTTCCACCAGGTTTGGAATCACAGATCCGTTCTGGTTGAGGGAAACGCAAGCTCATGGAAAGTCAGGCGTCCAGTCCAAAAAGCATGTCATGTCATTTAAAGTCAGCATTATCTTCCTCAGATAAGTCTTTCTCGTCCCGAAGGGGGCACTCCTTTTCTGAAATTCGTTTTATCCTTTCTTTGTTTTTCTTCGAATCTCTTTTATGTTTAAGCCCAAGTTCTAGATGTACCGGAAAGGACAGGTGGTAGGTTTGGTCGCACGGAATTTCGTTTCATGAAGGAAAACGCCTCGTTTCGTTGGTACGTTTGTCCAAGCCTGATGAATCATGATGTTTGATGGCGTTCAAAGTAAAGAGAAAAAGAGAAATTTCCCCCAGCAAGTCCGCCTTCGGACGAATCCCCACAGAGTCTCCCTTTGTACAATCCCCCACAAAGTCTCCCCAATATATATATAAAAAAAAAAAAAAAAAATCCCCGTTGGAATTTCCCCAGCACATCCCCAGCGAGTCCCTTTGTAAAAATTCCCCAACAAGCTTACCCCAACCAAGCCTAGAAAGCCCGCTTCGAAACAAATCCCCAGCATGCCCCATTGTACAAAAATCCACACAAAGAATCCACTTTGTAAATATTCCCCCATAGGGTTTCCTTTGTACAAATCCCCACAAAATACCTCCAATAAAATCCCCGTTGAGAACCTCCAAGCAAAACGGGACACAAAAAAAAGAGAGAAAAGAAAAAAGAGCCTTACGAGGCAAATCATCACAGAATCTGGAAATACAAGCCTGAGCGGTCTAAAGGGTTTCGGCATATGAATCAAATCAATGGCGGGACTTCACAACAGAAATGAAGACGCAACAAAGCAACCGGGAACGATCAAGGTCACCAAACCGACCGTCATTTCCGAACTAACAATTGTTCTTTGTCTGAAAAGTTGAAACAGGTATAATCCAAGACAACCGTGCAAGAAGCAGGTGTCGCCCAAAGAAGAAGGTACATGGGTACAAGAAATATTTTGGCAATAAGGAATTCACTCGAAAGGTAAGTTTCCACGAAACTCCCTTTTATCTTCTACTAAAACAAGAAAATTCAAAAAAAGAGGTCGCTTAGTATTCTCGAGCTTTTCCATGCAATCAGCATTAGGGTTTTAAACCCTAAACTGAGCTTTTCCATGCAATCAGCATTAGGGTTTTAAACCCTAAACTGAATTTTTCCTTTAGTCAGCATTAGGGTTTTAAACCCTAAACTGAACTTTTTTCCATTCAGCCAGCATTAAGGTTTTAAACCCTAAACTGAGCTTTTCCATGCAATCAGCATTAGGGTTTTAAACCCTAAACTGAATTTTCCCTTCAGTCAGCATTAGGGTTCTAAACCCTAAACTGAACTTTTCCTTTAGTCAGCATTAGGGTTTTAAACCCTAAACTGAACTTTTTTCCATTCAGCCAGCATTAGGGTTTTAAACCTTAAACTGAGCTTTTCCATGCAATCAGCATTAGGGTTTTAAACTCTAAACTGAATTTTCCCTTTAGTCAGTATTAGGGTTTTAAACCCTAAACTGAACTTTTTCCATTCAGCCAACATTAGGGTTTTAAACCCTAAACTGAGCTTTTCCATGCAATCAGCATTAGGGTTTTAAACCCTAAACTGAATTTTTCCTTTAGTCAGCATTAGGGTTTTAAACCCTAAACTGAACTTTTTTCCTTTCAGCCAGCATTAGGGTTTTAAACCCTAAACTGAGCTTTTCCATGCAGTCAGCATTAGGGTTTTAAACCCTAAACTGAATTTTTCCTTTAGTCAGCATTAGGGTTTTAAACCCTAAACTGAACTTTTTTCCATTCAGCCAGCATTAGGGTTTTAAACCCTAAACTAAGCTTTTCCATGCAATCAGCATTAGGGTTTTAAACCCTAAACTGAATTTTTCCTTTAGTCAGCATTAGGGTTTTAAACCCTAAACTGAACTTTTTTCCATTCAGCCAGCATTAGGGTTTTAAACCCTAAACTGAGCTTTTCCATGCAGTCAGCATTAGGGTTTTAAACCCTAAACTGACCCTTTTCCTTTAATCAGCATTAGGGTTTTAAACCCTAAACTGAACTTTTTTCCATTCAGCCAGCATTAGGGTTTTAAACCCTAAACTGAGCTTTTCCATGCAATCAGCATTAGGGTTTTAAACCCTAAACTGAATTTTTCCTTTAGTCAGCATTAGGGTTTTAAACCCTAAACTGAACTTTTTTCCTTTCAGCCAGCATTAGGGTTTTAAACCCTAAACTGAGCTTTTCCATGCAGTCAGCATTAGGGTTTTAAACCCTAAACTGAATTTTTCCTTTAGTCAGCATTAGGGTTTTAAACCCTAAACTGAACTTTTTTCCATTCAGCCAGCATTAGGGTTTTAAACCCTAAACTGAGCTTTTCCATGCAATCAGCATTAGGGTTTTAAACCATAAACTGAATTTTTCCTTTAGTCAGCATTAGGGTTTTAAACCCTAAACTGAGCTTTTCCATGCAATCAGCATTAGGGTTTTAAACCCTAAACTGAATTTTTCCTTTAGTCAGCATTAGGGTTTTAAACCCTAAACTGAACTTTTTTCCTTTCAGCCAGCATTAGGGTTTTAAACCCTAAACTGAGCTTTTCCATGCAGTCAGCATTAGGGTTTTAAACCCTAAACTGACCTTTTTCCTTTAATCAGCATTAGGGTTTTAAACCCTAAACTGAACTCTTTCCTTTCAGCCAGCATTAGGGTTTTAAACCCTAAACTGAGCTTTTCCATGCAATCAGCATTAGGGTTTTAAACCCTGAACTGAATTTTTCCTTTAGTCAGCATTAGGGTTTTAAACCCTAAACTGAACTTTTTTCTTTTCAGCCAGTATTAAGGTTTTAAACCCTAAACTGAGCTTTTCTATTCAATCAGCATTAGGGTTTTAAACCCTAAACTGAATTTTTCCTTTAGTCAGCATTAGGGTTTTAAACCCTAAACTGAACTTTTTTCCATTCAGCCAGCATTAGGGTTTTAAACCTTAAACTGAGCTTTTCCATGCAATCAGCATTAGGGTTTTAAACCCTAAACTGAATTTTTCCTTTAGTCAGCATTAAGGGTTTTAAACCCTAAACTGAACTTTTTCCATTCAGCCAGCATTAGGGTTTTAAACCCTAAACTGAGCTTTTCCATGCAGTCAACATTAGGGTTTTAAACCCTAAACTGAATTTTTCCTTTAGTCAGCATTAGGGTTTTAAACCCTAAACTGAATTTTATCCATTCAGCCAGCATTAGGGTTTTAAACCTTAAACTGAACTTTTTTCATTCAGCTAACATTAGGGTTTTAAACCCTAAACTGAACTTTTCCATGCAGTCAGCATTAGGGTTTTAAACCCTAAACTGAACCTTTCCCTTTCAGTCAGCATTAGGGTTTTAAACCCTAAACTGAACTTTTTCCTTTAATCAGCATTAGGGTTTTAAACCCTAAACTGAACTTTTCCTTTAGTTAGCATTAGGGTTTTAAACCCTAAACTGAATTTTTCCTTTGGTCAGCATTAGGGTTTTAAACCCTAAACTGAACTTTTCCCCAGTTGGTCAGTATTAGAGTTTCAACTCTAAACTGAACCTTTCCCCAGCTAGTCGATATTAGGGCTTCAACCCTGAACTGAGCATGCATATCCTCTTTCAACAATTTTATGAACTTCCTGGCGAATAATTCACGAAATTTTCTTAGTGAAACTAGGGCAGAAAATTTCGTTCATTTGTTTTTCCCGCAGGTCTAACCTCGAGCCACACGGATCGAAACAACCCACAAGATGAGTCTCAACTCAGAATCTAAGAAGAAGAAGAAAAAAGATGTCCCTAGACACCGGAGAAAATGGAAGGCGGATCGCTCCTAGATTTGATCAAGGTCCCGAGTTCTACCTACCCCGTCATATTCAGTATCGCAGAAATAAATAGGCGCCTACAACTTGCAAGCATCAAGATTCAGATCGGAGTCTACAAGCAGAATCAGCTAAGACCCAAGATCAAGTCGCAAAAGAATCATAGATAGGAATCTTGTAACTAGCAGTTGACATGCATATAAGTGTTTAGTTCAGTTTCAATTTTTCTTTGGTTGTAATAAGGCGGTCAGTAAAGCAGCGGTGACAACAGCAACAGCAGTAACAACAAGCATTGCAATCCCATGGTAGTCCCAGCTACCCAAAGTTTCCCGAACTACATTAACCTGATTCCCCTTTAGCCAGGGATATGTAGGAAACCTTTGAAGCAGAGGTTCGGTTAAATCTTTTTCAAAAAAAAAATGCTTCACACGGAGTACTCGGATAGGCAAAAATCGCTCACTTTATCTTTGCGCGAAAACCCTTCGTGTCTTCGGGCAAAGAGGGGCAGCTGTAAGCACGTGATTTTTGCCCTATATGAGAAATACTCCCAGAAAATGCAAAATAAAATGATTTTCCTTGGTGTGCAATTTTGAGTATTTTTGTGATATTTTTGGATAATTATTTGTATTTGTCTGTGTTTGCTTATTTGTTAAATTAATAAAAAATATAAAAATATGTCGCATTTTGCATGTAGGATTTCATTCTACAATTGTTAGTAATTAAATTAGTTTTACAAAAATTAAAAATTACAAAAATAGGCATCTTTTGAAAATAAAAGAAAAAAAGATAACAAAAATACAAATAAAAATCGGATTGGGCCACTTCTTCAATTTTCAACCCCAGGCCCAAACATTTGTCCAACCTTCTCCATGACCCAGTCCATCTCCACATGGGTCGACCCGGTCCACCCCATTAACCCAATCCATAACCCAATACCCCTATCTTGCATTTCAAAGACACAAAACAAAAGAAAAAAAAAGAACAAAAAAACCCTAAAAAAGAGACCTAAACCATCCGCCCCCATTTTTGGTTTCTTCTTCTCCAAAAACACAAAACACCCCAAGCCATCCATGGCTACCTACCCTTCCACACGAGCAGCTCCCATGGCTGCCTCCCTATCGACAACACACGCACACACAAGCTCCACCTCCCTCGCGTCCAAGTAAACCCCGCGACTGCTGCGTCTCCGCCGAGCTCAAGCTTGAGCTCGACGTCCATGGTCACCACTGCTGCGTCATCGTCGTCAACCACCATCACGTCCAAACAGACCCAGCTGCCCCCGACCTCGTTCCAGCTTCATCGGAGCTCATCGCTGCTACTCCTCCGCCAAACGCCACTATTTCAGCAGCTACTGCTGCGTCTTCCCGTTCCAAACGTGTAGCGGGCTGCTGCTGCGGTGTTCTTCGCCGTTGGTTGCTGCCGTGCTGCTGCTTTCACTTCATCTTCTTCAGCTTGAGCAAATGTTTAGATATTTCATGCCGAGACTGCTTCGTTTGGTCGAGACTGCTTCGCCTTCGCGCGAACAACTGAACGAACCTCCATTGATGCGGCGTCAACCACTAGCCCTCATGACTGCTGCCCGTTCCGCCATGGACGTCGTCCACAGCTGCCTTTGCTGCTTCACTTCTGCCGCGCCAACTACCGATATAGCTTCGGCGTGGATTCAGTTGTCAACTGCCGATATAGCTTCTTAAGTTCGTTCATCGTCGTGTGGTCGAACTTTGGTCAAAGTTCGTCGAGTCAGTCCATACATATTTCATGTCAGTCCGGTTAGTAGATTTTTGAGTTTTATTTTGTCCGTATTTTGTTTTGATATTTTCGAATCTAAAATCGGCAAATGTTTGTTTTGTTCATGTAAAATCGGTAAATATTTGATTTTTGGTTTTGTTCATGTTCATGTGTTTTAGTTGAATTAATTTTCAGATTTCAAATGGAAGTTAATTAGTTATTTTTCATGTTTATTTCATGTTTGTATTATTGTTTAAGTGAATATTTGTTAGTTTAATGTTTTCTAGATTCAAATTGAAAATTAATTGATTATTTCTTCAATTTGTTTCATGTTGTTATGTATTTTCCAGAAAATATTAATGTTGTTTGAGTCATGTGAATCCGTCATGTTTTGTTGTTTGAAAAATAGATTTAATTCATGTTCATCTTTGTTTGAAGTTCATGATTAAATCCAGTGATTTAATGTGAGTTTATATTTGTCTTTGATTTGTTAATTTAGTATTTTGTTGTTTGTATTGTTGTGTTCTTGCTCATACATTCATGGTCTAAATTAACCAGGATTGGTTCCCGATATGGTTAATTCATTCCATTGATTTTGAGTTGTTGTTGTTCATCGTGTTCATATAATTGTTGTTGAAGATTGTTGAGAAATTGGTCATCTTGACTATATTTTGGTCAAGTTATGATTAATTGAGTGTTTAGAGCTGATGGGGGTAATTTGGTAAATTGCATTGCATTCAGGGGTAGATTTATAATTGCAATAAGGTCGGAGGGGTAGTTTGGTAATTGAACATTATTTTGATTCTTTATGTTAAGCATGGGGGACAAATATAATGGGGTGGGGTTTTTGATGTACTTGTTTAATATAATGGGGGACAAGACAAAACATAATGGGGAGGAATCTTGCACTTGTTTAATGTAGGCATGGGGAACATATTGTAATGGGTTGGTAATGTGACATTTATTTAATGTAGGCATGGGGGACAAAGTTTTAAAATAAAGAAGACATTTGATAGTGGGACAAAGCATGCCATTGGGGGAATAATTTGGGTTTAGGAATTCAAGGCAAAGTCTTGCTATAAATATAGAGTCATTTCTTGACATTGAGGAGAAGACTAGAGAGTTTTAAGAAGGATTTTTGGGGGAGAGAAAAAGAGTTGAATATTATTGAGAGGATTTTTAGA
Organism: Nicotiana sylvestris; assembly: GCF_000393655.2. Classification (NCBI taxonomy): domain Eukaryota; kingdom Viridiplantae; phylum Streptophyta; class Magnoliopsida; order Solanales; family Solanaceae; genus Nicotiana; species Nicotiana sylvestris. The sequence goes on from NC_091066.1 coordinate 123,876,434, forward strand.
GAGAGTTGACAGATTCTTTTACACTTGAGAGTTGACATACTTTTATACTTGAGAGAGTTTGTGATAGTAAAAGAGAAAGACAATTTGAACTTTCACTCGAACAATTCTGTTTGCTTTTCTTCGAGTGTTATTCAAAAGTCAGAAACTACTGCATCTCGTATCTTTTCTCTCTTCTGCTTTGACTGCGATTGTACTTTTGCACTGCTGAGTTTTCAATCTGTTACTGGGTTATTCTACTGGTTGTTACTGGTTTTGCGGTGTTGCTGAACCTGCTGTTGCCGCGTTATTACTGTTGCTGACTCCTACTTCTTTTGTTCTTGTACTGCTGTTTCCAGGTACACATTTGTACACTCTTGGCTTGAAGCGAAAAAATGAAATATTAATCAGGCTCCTGTTCCTGTTGAATTCTTTTGTTTGGATCTGTGTTTGAATATTAATTTTCCTCTCTTTGTATAAAAATGTAGTCGATTAATTAATGAGTAATGAGGCTGCATATGTATGATTTCTTCATCTAATAATGCTAGTTTAAATTACTTGAAGAATAGTTAATCGGCTTTGATATTATTGTGTATCCCTCTCATGTTCCAGCATTAGTAAATAATAGAATATAAAAATGAAAGCAGTTTTTCTTTGTACAAACTCGATCGCAATTTTCCAATCGCATTAGCCGTAAACTAATAACTAATAAGTTACGTTTTCAGCATGTAAATAATTAAGAGATTTTCTTTTATTTTAGAGACGAACTTAATAGAAAATATAGTCACTATAGGTTTATCCTTTAAAATAAAAATGAGACGAGCCTCGCCAAATAAATCACAAATCGCCGGGGCCCTCAATAATTGATCATAATAAATACTTAGAATTTGGGATGGACTGTTTAGTGAATTCCACTGCCTTCCCCAAAGATAATAACGCGTTAGACTTTTTAGGCGCGACTTAATTAAATTACATTCTTAAATTCGGGTGCGCATTTATGTGACCCAAATTCAAATCTCAACGGAGTCGAAATGTGTTAACAACTACGGGTGCATTGATTGTGACGTGGTTCGAGATACATTTTCACGACGTTGCAATTCTATAAAAATAAATGATAATAATAAAAGCGGTTTAAACTTAATAAAAGCACGTAAGTCATAACATGTATTTAAATCAGATATTTAGCCATTATAACAATTTAAGCGACCGTGCTAGAACCACGGGATTCGAGGGTGCTTAACACCTTCCCTCGGGTCAACAGAATTCCTTACTTAGAATTTCTGGTTCGCAGACTTCATTTGGAAAAGTCGAAAATTTCCTCGATTTGGGATTCAAGATAAACCGGTGACTTGGGACACCAAAAGCCAAACATTTCCCAAGTGGCGACTCTGAATTAAATAAATAATCCCATTTCGAATATTGTCACTTAAATTGGAAAAACTCCCCTCACGCATTTATCCTTCGGGGCCGGGCGCGCAAAAAGGAGGCGTGACAACCCTTAAGCCATAAAGTACGCTGCCTTTTCTCTCATAAAATACGCTGCCTCTCTTTCTACCATTCCCTTCTCGGAACCAAACAGAAAATCTGTGCTTCTAGCCGGCGACGTAACAGCTCCCGCCGGCGGAGACGCATGAACAAACCTATCTTTCTCTGCTTTCGAATCCTCAATCTAGCTGGTTTAGGCGAAGCTCTATAAAGATTATCATGCTCGACGGCGACACTCCACTTCTGACGCTCAACGGCGGATTCGTCGAAAATTAGGGTTTGTTCTTGAACAAAGACGATGGAGTTTGGGGCTGAGCAACTTGAATTTTCTGTTAATGTATTTCAATGTATCATGCTGTATTTTCATGTATTTCATTGTATTCATTGTCTTTTTTCCATTGTATTTCAATGTATCTCGCTGTATTCCATATGTTTCATTGTATTCACTGTCTTTTTTTCCATTGTATTTCAATATATCTCATTGTATCTATGTATTTCATTGTATTCACTATCTCGCTATATGCCATGAATGCATTCATATGTTTTTTTTAATTAATATACTTTATGTATTCAGATGTATTATATAATTTCTCTGAAGATTGCTATGTTTTTGGGGTATTTTTCGGTTGAGAATCTTTTTTATAACTGAAAATACAAAATTTGTGTGGTATAATTGAGTTTGTTGAGTTATATTAGGAGTCTATTATGTTAATTGATTCACTTTCCGTTTAAAAAAAGTGCAATCCCCTGTTTTACGCCGTGAATACAGTCGAATACAATAATCTGTCCAACTGTAATCTTATGTTTCACGTCATGAATACAGTCGAATATACTCAAATACAAAAATCTGTCTAGTTGTAATCCTCTGTTTCACGCCTAAAAATGCTACTGTATTTCATGAATACAGTAGCTTAAATACACCGAATATACTCTAAAAAAACTTAAAACATAGCTATAAGAAATAACATAGTAAATGGTAGGTACAACTAGCTAATAACCACTAAAACATAGTGGTTTCTGAAAGTTTCTCGTATTTTAATGAAAAAATAAAATTATATAGCCGCTGTAAAAATAATAGCCAAAAAATATATAAAATTTGTATATTTTTGTATGTTATATACAAAAAATTATACAAATTTTATATACTTTTTCGACTACTAGATGTAAATAGTTTCTAGCGCAGGCTAAAAGTGATAATATCCCTATTTTAATCTGTTGTCAATTGTGATAACTAAGGATAAGTTGTTACCATGGATTAAGAATATAAGAAGTAAATAATATAATTTTATGTCAAACTTCAAACACTGATATTTTATTTGTCTTTTGAAAATAAATTTATATTTTTTAAAACTAAATAATAAATTTTGACAAACCAAATTAAAATACTTGAGAAAGCATAATATAGATAATATTTTTTTCAGAATAAGCAACTAAAGAGGAGAATCTGTCTTGAGTCCTTTTAAGTTTGCTCAAGAGTCAAGTCCCATTCATACAAGTTGCCCAGTTTAGCCTTGTTTTTGTTGACTTGAAACTTTGGGGCAGTCTTTCTTGTTATTGCAATATCCTACTAAATTGTCAATACAAGTTGAAAAACTGTGGTGTGCACTTTTTCAAGATTTTCAAGAAAATAATGAATGATAAAAATATGGTCTTAATGCTTCGGTCATAAGTAATTCTTTATGGTCAGCTATGCACCTTGAAGTCTCAAGTGAAAACACGATGAATTGACTCAAATTAGTGAATTATATTTATGAGTAATTTTCAGAAACCACTATTGTTTAGTGGTTATTAACTTCCTATAGTTACCATATACATAATTACTTCTTATAACTATTATTCAGTTGTTACGGTAGTGTATTCGCTATATTCGCGCTGCTACATCAAAAAGTGCGTAAAAATCATGACAGTCCAGATGTACGCGCATGTATTTATATGTATTCATACTGCTGTATTCATGAATACAGCAGTAAAAAGCGCCTAAAATCAAGGCTGTCTAGATGTATGCCCATGTATTCGCGCTATATATTCATGAATATAGTAACGACAATCACATTAAAAATAGGTATGTCCAACTATCTAAGAGAGAGGAAAAACATAAATAACGTATTTCATGCCTCAATGGTAGTATATACCATAAATACTTATTTTGCTATAAAATATAAAAGGTAGCTATAGAAAATAATATTTTGAAATGATTTTGATTTATAATAAATATAGTGTATACCTTTGTTATAGGAGGTAAAATTTCCTATATTTATTTACAACCAGTAGGTCAAGAGTATATAGTTATACTTGATTGAATAAAAAATTTCACTTTCGACCAAAAAAGACAAGTAAGTCAAGAGTTCGAACCAAATTAGTGAAAAAAAATATATTTTGAATACAATTTAGTGTCCAAGGGATGAAATTCAAATTGCATATTAAAATGCTTCCAATGCCTACCATTTACTAAGCTTTGGGCCGTTTGGGCCAATAAACAAACAAAATAAAGAAAAAATTAATTTAAATAGCTTTCAACCAAACTACTTAAACTAAAAAAAGTCAGCAAATATATAATATATGGGAACTCATAAATAATAGGTATATAATCAAGTATAGTCAGCGTATAATATAGGTATTTTTACATAAATAGCTAGTTATATTTATTGTTTATTTTTTCTAGCCATATACATAGTTTATATATTGATTATATTAATTATACACATACAAACATAAATTTGACATATACTATACCTCCACCGGTAATTTTTAGTTTAAGTGATTGGGTGGGCGACTATTTGGGTTAATTCTTCTATAATATATGTGTGTTGGTTCGGAAAAATAAACAATGAATCCAACCGGTTTTTGTATAAAGATCCTATGCAATGGTACAGGAAACAAATCTGAAGCGGGGGATTTGCAGTCGTGCCCTATATTTGTGCCACCTTTTAACATGTACCCTATTTTTAAAAATTATTGATTTGGTAGCCAGCTAACAAAAAATTTGTAATAATATGACAATTATACCCCTGATAAAATATATAAAACCTGCATCACGTATTAATCGCGTGATCTACAACCTCATTCGTGAAAAAAAAATCTCCTCCTCTCCTCTCAGCACCTTTATAAAAAAACTAGAAACTTGAACCAAATTTATCTTCAGAATCACACTTGTATGAAGTTGTTTGGCGGATACAGCATGAAGTTTTCACTTATAAATCTTATAAACTTTTTAAAACTTCAAATTTAATGTGTGAAGGATGTAGAAAAAAGTTGTTTCATATTGAAGTATGAAGTTGTTTCACGTTGAAACTAAAACTTCTTGCTAATGTAGTACGGAATTATTTCACGTTGAAGCTAAAACTTCATGCTAATATAGCATGAAGTTGTTTCACATTGAAGCGAAAATTTCATGCTAATGCATGCTGAAGTTATTTAGTTCATTTGCTAAAACTTCATACCAACACATGTTGAAGTTTTGTCCTACAGTCTACAATTTTGTCATGAGTTTTATCCAAAACTTCAGTCTAAACATGCTGAAGTTTTTTAGTTCATTTGCTAAAACTTCAGACTAAACATGATTAAGGTTTTGTCTTGCAGTATGTAATTTTCTAATGAGTTTTTGCTAATGCATGTTGAAGTTATTTATAGTTCATTTGCTAAAACTTCATACTAAAATATGCTGAAGTTTTGTGTACAGTTTTATCTGAAACTTCAGTCTATTTTGCTGAAAGTAGTTTTTTATTAATGAAGGGCAAAAATCGTCTTTTTAAAACGCTTTTAATAAAAAAAAATGAGTACGAATGCAAATGAAAAAGCAAAAACGAGTACAAGTTAAAAAAAGGTGACCAAATAGGGGAAGTGCACGGTTAGCCACTAATAACACATATATTTACTTTTAAGTCACTGTTTAAAATGTCTTTAGTCTTTAACCACTGCTTTAATAAACTTTACCTGCTCGGACGAAAACACCCTTCTGCTCATAAAGTTCAGGACCAAGTGTCCTTAACTTTTGAACTTGTAACTCTAAGTTCAGGACTTCAGTACTACATATCCTTAACTTTTGAACGTGTAACTCTAAGTTCGGGACTACATGTCCTTAACTTTTGAAATTGAAACTCGAAGTTCAGGACCACCTATCCTTAATTTCTATGCTTGTAACTCTACGTTAAGGACTACTTGTCCTTAATTTTTGAACTTGTAAGTCTAAGTTCAGGACCTATTGTCCTTAACTTTTGGGCTTCTTATCCTAAGTCCATGACCTATTGTCCTTAACTTTTGAGCTTGTAACTGTAAGTTCAGGACCTATTGTCCTTAACTTTTGAGCTTGTTAGTCTAAGTTCAGGACTTATTGTCCTTAACTTTTGGGCTTCTTAGCCTAAGTTCAGGACCTGTTGTCCTTAACTTTTGAGCTTGTAACTGTAAGTTCAGGACCTATTGTCCTTAACTTTTGAGCTTGTTAGTCTAAGTTCAGGACCTATTGTCAACTTTTGGGCTTCTTAGCCTAAGTTCAGGACCTATTGTCCTTAACTTTTGAGCTTGTAACTATAAGTTCAGGGCCTATTGTCCTTAACTTTTGAGCTTGTAACTGTAAGTTCAGGACCCATTGTCCTTAACTTTTGAGCTTGTTAGTCTAAGTTCAGGACCTATTGTCCTTAACTTTTGGGCTTCTTAGTCTAAGTTTAGGACATACTATCCTTAACTTTTCAGCTTGTTAGTCTAAGTTCAGGACTTCAGGACCTATTGTCCTTAACTTTTGAACTTATAACTGTAAGTTCAGTACCTATTATCCTTAACTTTTGAGCTTGTTAGTCTAACTTCAGGATTAAGTGTCCTTAACTTTTAAACTTGTAACTCTAAGTTCAGGATCAAGTGTCTTTAACTTTTGACGCTCAGTAAAAATGCAGTACCCGCCACGTCGTCAGCTTCCTTAAATCTTTCACTCTCTTTCATAACTCCTGCTATCTATATCTTTATTAATTAAAGCGTTAACCCATGTTATGGAGTATGTATAATAGAAATACTAACGGAATTTTCAGAGTTGCATGAAAACAAAAATGGAGAATTGATAGGATGATTTCTTGCCGGTATTTCTGATTGAAACTTTTCAATTTTTGTGATACACTGCAAAGTGATAAGTCATCTCTATCTCAAGAAACCATCTCAATTAATATTGGAGATAAAGTTGTTGTCCTCTTGATTTATCAACCTGCAGAATTAACTAATTCCCTACTGATAATGGGTAAAAATTATAGGGATTTGGATAAAACCAGCTTCTACAAATAAATGGTGAAAACAAGAAGAAAAGACCAGACTCAACGACAACTAGTTGCACAATTTCTCATTTTGAATTCTGATCATTTTACTACTAGTACTATTGCGATTATCAATTTCCCGAATTAAACAATTATAGAGTAGAGAAACAAACGGAATGGAAAACGGAAAAGTAGAGAACGAAGGAGTTTGCTCATCGAAAACCGTTATCGGCAACACAATTCTTCTCCCTAACACATGAAAGTGATAGAAGAAAGGGTAACACAGTCTTTTCATATTAATTTTAATAGACTAGTGGCTAGTATTGCTAAGCATTAAAAATGATGGATAAAAAGTAAATATCACTTTAAAAAGTGGCTACTCCACACAATTTTTACCCAAATAGGTCGGGGGCATTTGCATCTATACCCATTGTTTGTGTCACATTTTAACTTGTGTCCGCTTTGCAAAATAAATTGCAAGCGTACCCACTTTTTCGCATAACTTCAGCACACGGGGCTGAAGTAGCAAAGGCAATCACGCAAAACTTCAGCATTCTAGTAGCCGGGCCTGAAGTTCAGCTCTAGAGCTAAAGTTTTTGTTTTGTAACTGACGAACTTCAACTCTAGAGCTGAAGTTTCTGTGTTGTGAGTGGGAAACTTCAGCTCTAGAGCTGAAGTTTCTGTGTTGTGACTGAAAAACTTCATCTTTAGAGCTGAAGCTTGGATAAAATTAACTCTTATATGAAGCCGTTGGATTTGCTCCTCTCCATTGATCCAATTGATGAAGCCTTCACCAGCTATTAACATTCAACCATTTCTTTCAATTGCTGTATTGACAATGCAATTAACTATTTATAAATCAAGTGCATTATTTCTCTGTTTCGTTGTTTTCACGTCAACGACTAAACAATATTAACCAGAAAATAAGCGCTATGTTTTACACAGAAATTGTATAATGACCGTGCTGGCTACCCAATCCTTTTCCATAATATTCTGTACTTTGATTTTGTTTAGATAACTTTACCGAAGTTTTATAGAGTAATATGGTATCTGATCAGAGAGAATTCCTTGTTGTCATCTATCTGTGATGAGATGGAGTTCCTTTCTTTCAATTTGCTTGTTTGCATATTTCAGGTATTTATTTCAGAAGAAGAAGAAAACGAAGGAGGAGGAGAAAGGGGGCTGAAGTTATTTAAGAATTGGGTACAATAAAGTTTTAAAAAAATGGGTATATGTTAAATGAGGGCGACCAAATAGGGCGCCTTGTGCAATTTTTACAATAGGGCGCTCCATCTAATATTTACAATCTGAAGCTGATTAGGCCCACTTCCAGATATGAAGCTCATCGAGTACATTGGCCTATTTGGCAAAATAAGCTAATCCAAAAGCCCCAATAAGTATGTGTCGTAAAAATTGCGCGGGGCACCCTATTTGGTCGCCCCCATTTAACCTATACCTATTATTTTTTAAAACTATTAACTTGTTCCCACTTTTTAAATAACTTCAGCCCTCTTTCTCCTCCTCCTTCCCCTTTCTCCTCCTCCTTCTAACTTTTACCTTTTATGTAGTACATATTTATTTTTGGTGCTCAACACACATTGAAACAATTTATGTTTGCTTTAAATGTACATCTGTATTCTGTAATATAATACCTTTGAAGTTGTTGTTCTACTCATAATAAGAATTTATGCTGAATACGCTTTGTGTTCTACTCATAATATATAGTTCTTTATCTTTATTAGGTAGGTTTAGAAGGGAACTTGTTTAAAATAAAATTTGAATTCAAGAGTATTAATAATTCAGAAAGCAAGAAATAACTGGAGTTTAAAATTACAAAACGAAAGACAAAAAAGCAGAAGCTGAAGAAGAAAGAAAAGAACTGGAACACACAAGCACTAGAAAGAAAAGAGAACTAAATAACTTCAGCTCTAGAGCTGAAGTTCGACAGTTACAAAACAAAAACTTCAGCGTAGAGCTGAAGTTATTTAGTTCTCTTTTCTTTCTAGTTGATCAACCGCGAAACACCAAAAACAGTAGTGATTGCCTCAGACTTCAGCTCTAGAGCTGAAGTTTCCCAGTTACAATACAAAAACTTCAGCTCTAGAAATGAAGTTTTCCAGTTACAACACAAAAACTTTAGCTCTAGAGCTGAAGTTTCTCATTTACAACACAAAAACTTCAGCTCTAGAGCTGAAGCTTACAAACAAAAACTTCAGCTCTAGAGCTGAAGTTCGACAGTTACAAAACAAAAACTTTAGCTCTAGAGCTGAACTTCAGGCCCGACTACTAGAATGCTGAAATTTTGTATGATTGCCTTTGCTACTTCAGCCCCGTATGCTGAAGTTATGCGAAAAAGCGGGTACGCATGCAATCTTTTTTGCAAAACGAGCACAAATTAAAATGTGACACAAAAAGCGGGTATAGATGCAAATACTCCATTGTTGGAACTTCTCCTATTTTTTGGTTAACAGTCTTTTTTGGTTTCAGCGTACTCGATAGAATTTGGGAGAGCATAAAGAAGAGGAAGGCATCTAACTGCAACTCCAATCCCTTTCTTTTTCTTCTCTGGTTTGTTTCTTTATTTCTTATAATATCTTTAAATGGACTAAAACCAGAAGCACCTTAAACTAGGAGACAAGAATGAGGCAAGAAGTAACGATTTATAAGGATTCAACTACTATGCTATTTAATTTATAGAGAAATTTTCATAAAGCTCTATCATTTAGTAGATTAGCCATCTATAGATACTATTTGCTATATTACGGATTATAGATACATTTTATGTGGTTATAAGATGTATTTGATGTATTTAAGTTATTGTATTCATGAATACAGTAGCAAAAATAGGCGTAAATCAGGGAAGTCCAGCTAATCAGTTGTTGAATTTTAGTGTATTCGACTGTATTTATGGAGTAAAATATGGGGTTACAGCTGGACAAATTATTGTATTCGACTGTATTTACGGCGTGAAATAGGGGATTATACTATTTTTAAAACGGAAAGTGAATCAATTAACATGATAGACTCCTAATATAACTCAACAAATTCAAAAATAACACACAAATTTTATATTTTCAGTTATAAAAAAGATTCTCAACCGAAAAATACCCTCAAAATTTAGCAATCTTCAGAGAAATTATATAATACATCTGAATACATAAATTATATTAATTGAAAAAATATATGAATACATTCATGACATATAGCGAGACAGTGAATACAATGAAATACATAGAAATACAGCGGAATACATTGAAATACAATGGAAAAAAGACAGTGAATACAATAAAATACATGGAATACAACGAGATACATTGAATTACAATGAAAAAAGACAATGAATACAATGAAATACATTGAAATATATTAACAGAAAATCAAGTTACTCAGCCCCAAACTCCGTCGTCTTTGTTCAAGAACAAACCCCAATTTCTGGCGAATCCGCCGTTCACCGGAAGCCGGTATTGAAAACGCGCCGCCTTCGTGGAAATTTCACTCTGAGTTGTGTGGCAAGATGACTTCTTCAAATTCTGGTGAGATCATGCTTAACGAACATATGCTATATTTAATTGCACAATCAAACATTAAGGAGAAATTCCATGGCTTTTTTGGTTTATCAATTTTATGTCAGTTGGTGTAAAGAATCAGTGCATCTATTATACATTTCGAAGACAGTAAATTCGTCCTTAATTTGCTTTCATAGTAAATCCCTTTGTTCTTCTGCCCGAGCATCATGAGATATACACTCGTTTGCAGTTGCCCACTGCTCGGAGACTGTTCATGTCGGAGAGATTAGTGTATTTGTTGCAATATCGTCTGTCCATCTGAGAAGATGCCGTTAGAAAGAGGAGGAGAGCGAAAATTTTAACGGGATGATGGAAGAGAATGAGATGTATCAAAGTAGATAGAGAAAGAAAATAGTGTAACTGAATAGCGTATTTAGTGGCTTAGAGCAAGAGGATAACCAAAATTAAATATTTCGCTATAAACCTTAAAAGGTATCTATAAAATATAACTTTTTTAAATGGTATTTATTTAAAATAAATAAGGTGTTAACCTTTGACATGGGAGGTAAAAATTTCTAATAGGAATAATCTAATTACTTTTTTAGCAAAATTAGTCATAGCCCAACTAACAAAAAGTGGACCCGTTGTTGGTGATTTGCCAAAATGGTCAAATGCTGCTCTTTAATCAATTAACCAATGGTTGGTAGCAACCATTTTTAAATAAAATAAAAAAAGAAAGAACTTAAAATCAACCGCAACATACAAAATAAAAAAATAATTTTGTCCATGCGTCAAATTTTCATAACTTCACAGCAATTTTTCGATTTTCCAATGACACAGCTCGCTGCAAATCGGGTAACCCAATAACAGAACAAGTAAACACCACTCTCTCCGATCTGTTTCCGTCGCCAGCCGCCGCATTATTCATGCTCCACCACCGTAATCCGCCGCCGTTCTTGAACTCCCAACCCACTATCTCCTCCGCCATCTCCGATGACTTGTACATGTATGCATAATCTCCAGCTAAACACACACTAACTGAAGAAACTCCAAAAGTTTCACTTTTCAGCTTCTTAGTTAACGCCGGCGGCATTTCCCCCATTTTCTCACACTCAAAATTCTCCGTGTTCACTTTCCAAATTTTAACTCCAGTGACATTTTCAGCGTCTCCGATCATGCCAATGAGGATCAGACGATCATTGGAGAATCCGATGATCGAATAGAAAATTTGTGGGTCGGCCCTTAGCTCGTAAGGTCCGGCCCAATTCTTGGTTTTCGGGTCAAAGCAGTGAGTGACGCCAGTGAATTTCTCGGCGACAATGAGTTTATCGCCGGTGGTGGCGATCGACAGCCACGTGGAAGCTGCGGAGTCTTTGAGTATCGCCGGCATGGACTCACACGTTTCCCACGTGCGAGTCTCCATGTTGTAGATTTCCACGGCTAAAGGATCGTCCTCAAAATCGCATGTACCGCCGGCAATAATGATGGAGCCGGCTACATGAGCCACGATAGGATCGGTCCTCCACACGCGCGGTGCATCCACGTGATGCCACGTGACATTCATCGGGTCGAATGAGAAAGAGAGCTTTGAAGGTGAAAGCATGTAGAGCAAATTGGAATGGGATGATCGGAGGGCGGAGACGTACTTAATGGACGGTTGAGATATCTCAAGCCACACGTGCGAGCGGGGGTCATAAGCGTGTACAGAAATGTCATAGGGTGAGCGAGTGCATTGGGTGTGTATAATAAGCCACGGCTTTGGCTTGTTGAAGCATCGGAGAGAAGAGGTGATGGCTCGGCTCCATGATTTTGACACGCACGAAGCGGGAACCAAGTCGACAAGTGGCACGTGCGAAAGAATAACCTCTAAGACATCTCCATGAATGGGGGCTTCATCATCAAGAATAATGGCCATTTTTTTGGATAGTTTGAAGTAATTGAATATTTCAAAGATGAAAAGTTTGCTGCAATAGTGATTTATATTGAAGTGGAGAAGAATGGTTTGAGGTTGGTATTTATATAGGGGAAGTGGATAATAGTTGGTGAGAGGTATTTTGGATATTTGGTTCATTATAGCAATATTGATGCACGCCCCACTAGTGGTTGTAAAATGTTGACTCACCAAGAACGATGAACTATGTCAACTTCAAAAGAGTCATTTTAGTTTTTTTTTTCAACCCCTTTTTGAATTCTACTAGTTGGTGGCACATATCTTTTAGTAAGTAGTTGTCTATGAATATTCAATATAAAATGTATATGTCACGGTGAGAAGGATATTTCGTCAAAAACCAGTGGATTCTTCGTGAATGGAGGCGCAAGGGATTTGGGCGATGGATGCTTTTGGCCCCTCTGTAAAATTTTCAACTCTACTAAATATTTGTTTTATCTAATTATTCCTATAGATGAAATCGGTTTAGTTTTTTTTTAGCCATTTGGTGTCGGAAATTACTGATTTGATTAATCCAAATTTATACTATAGAAGGTCCTTTATGGAGTTTAGCATTCCCCCCCCTCCCCCCCCACATTTTTAAAGCTTGAATACGAGATCTATGGTTATAAACAAATAAACCTTTACCATTTAATAAGATTCCTCCATGGTAAACATAATACATTCCATTATGGTATCTGTTTAACCAAAAAATAGAATTTCAGTCAAAGCTAAAATTTAGAAGAACACGGGTTACTGATAATCAAAAGAATATGCAAAGGAAAGTAATTTGGGGGTAATTAGAGTATAATCAGGAGAAAAAACAAGTAAATCAAAGTATATTCCGATAATGTCTCTTGTCCCTACAATTGATCAGATACTTCCCTTTTATAGGTATCTTGAAGATATACGTTTTTCCCAAATCATAATAAGGCTATTATGAATAATTAAAGATATTGAATGCTACGTTACATAATCATTATAATCAATACAAATTCTCTAACGTATCGAGTATTTAATGCCTATCAAATTCTGTATCTACGCTCTTTACTATGGTCAGATCCATTCCTTTTGATTCTTGGATATAAATGACTTAAACAGGTATGGTCACCCGTGCCTCTTCCTTTGTCCTTGCTCGTTTCTATTGCTGCTCGTGCCTCTTGGCTAATTGTAATTCTCTGACTATTTGACCAGTCCATGTGTCTCGACACGTCATCTTTATAAATGTAATTTTTTTCCAATACAGATAGTCCCCCCACTTTCCATTTATTCATCAATTGAATATTTGGGAAGTGGATTTCATTAAAACGAGAACTTTTGTCACCATTAATGCTATGACAAAATTGACGCTTCAATTGTCACTTTCATTTAATACTCCGTACACGTATCAATTTTTCATTGGTTCTGCAGTTTTTGCAGCCTCTTTCAAGGTATTTACTGTTCCACTATTTACGAAGTGTCAGTTATCATAATTGTGATCCTTCCTTCACTGCACCTTTACCTTTGGCGGTCGATTATCAATATAAATATAACTTCTTCTCTTGTCTTTTACCTCATAAAGTTTTATTGAACACTTAATTTCTCAATTCTCTGTTTACTTCTTCTTTACATCATTCCTCTTCGCTATGTCTTCACCAAACCCTCACTCTCGAGAAGTCTCCATTGTTGATTCTTTCCCCAATGCCCATGTTAGACATAGAAGGGGAGGTAGGCTTCGTAGCTTAGGATCTACTCGAGGTGGTTTGTCTATGCCTTCTTCTAGTTCTGGTCCTTCTTCTAGAACCAGAGGTTCCCTTTCTCACAAATCTTCTTCTAGGAGTAAAGAACCTTCTGAACCATTACGCGAGCCTTTAGTAGAATAGATAGTCCCTACAGAATTATCTTTTTACCATGATAGGGAATCTCTTAGAAACCATATTGCCGCTTTAGATCGTGTCGATACTTACCTCACTCAAATTACAGAAGTTTTGACTCCTGTCGTTCGTAAGGACTGTCATTGGAGTAACGATTTTCTCATTATTATCCCTAATGCGAATCAAAGAATAACTTCTTATTTAATTGGGTTTTCTTTTGTTTACACATACCCTATTACTTTAGGGTTCAGACCAGCGATTGACCCAGTCATTCTCGAATTTTTCCATTTCTTCAACGTCTGTTTGGGCCAAATTGGTCCGATCATATGGAGGGCTGTTGCATGTTTAAGACATTTAGCCACTAAAGCCGAAGTTCCTTTTAATTTCCCCTACTTGATTCATCTTTACTCACCTAGGCTTTTTCGCAAGAGTGTTTTTACACTAGTAGCCAAAAGTAAGGGTTTTGGTGAGTCCCGAAGATGACAAAGACCGCAGCTGGTATGCCCGATTTGTTGCTGCCCCCACTGTTGGTTTAGTGGGTGAGGATAATGTTCCCTTCCCTGAGAAGTGAAATTTTTCACGTAAGTCTTTTAACCTTCTCGTACCTTTTTCCTTCAAGTTTGCTAACTTCTCTAATTTTGCTTTTGTTGTTTTTTTAGATACCATGAGAGTTGTGGGGGATGTTCCCAACTTCCGTGGTTGAGTAGATAAATTGCTGAAGATCGCACCGATGGATGGTCGGTCTTGGAAAACACTTTCTAACCGTTTTGGTTGGAAGGTAAAGACTCATGGTAAGAATTTATATTTTGTGCCTTTCGTGTCTATATTCTCGTTTATTGCTCTAATTTCTATCCTTCTTTTCGTCAATATTTGTTATTCAAGGAGTTACTGCTGAAGCAGTTGCGGCTTCTCGTTTTTCCTCGGGAACCCGTACTCCTTCAGGAACCCGTATCTCTCTAGAAAGAGCCCGAAAAATAGTTTTGGGTTCTTCTTCTGCAAAAAGAAAAGCTGCAGAAGAGGAAGATTCTGAAGAAAAGGGAGATGAGGACTCCCTGGTGACAAGGCCTCGAGTTAGGAGACGTATCGTCTCTGATGACGAAGCTGAAGTGTCGGTTACTCTTACCGAACCTGTTGAAACTCCAATAACAATTCCTGATGATGACGTCACTCCCCACGATACTCGTGAGTCTATTGACCAACTTTTCATCAGCGGATTTGGCTGTGAAGATGTAGGACCTGTTTTAGACGAAGTACCCTTATCTTCTTTTCCAACTCCCGTGCTTGTGGTTCCTTCCTTACCGGCCCCAGCTATTTCTGTTCCTTCTTCTACTGCTTTCACCTCTTCTCCGGCTCCTCCTTTGACTATTCCCCCTCCTATCGTTCATCATACAGAAGCGGGTTCTTTAAGTAGAAGTGCCGCTATGAGGCGGGTAACTATTGAAGTTCCTGCCGAGAGCAGCCTTTTGAGAAAGTCAGGCCAGGCAGATGTATGGTTGGAGCCTTTAATCGGCCCAATTGAAAAAGCCAAGTTGGAGAGTCATAGTTCCCTGACTTTAATGAATGATATTGTACATGCTACTTTGAATGTACTTTCCTTCTCTTCCTTTTTTGTTTTATAATTCGACTATCTTTGAGGATTCTTACTTCCTTTTCCCCCTTTTAGGCCAACCTTATTGGCACAGAAATGATGAAAAGAATCGCCCCTTGGAGAAGATAGCACGTGACTCTCAGTCGGAAGCAATCAATTGGAAAGAGCAATTTGAGAGTGCACAGATTGATATAGAAGACTTACAAGAGAGCAAGAGTACCTTAGAGTAGCGAGTGCGGGCTTTAACTTCAGAATTGGCGGTTACAAAAGCTTCTTCAAGCCAAGCAAAAAAGACAAAGAACGTCTCGAGTCCTCCTTCTCAGAGCAACTATCTAAAGCTAGTGAAGAGATCAGAGAGTTAAAAGCTCTTTTGGACCAAAAGGAAGTTTACGCTGGGGGAGCTCGTGCAAAACTTGACTCAAGCACAAGAGGACCTCAGAATCTCTGTTGATAAAGTGCGTGTTTTAGAATGCTCCCATGCCTCTCTTCAAGCTTCCCACAACTCTGCCTTGGCTGAAAATGAAGAGCTAAAGAATGAGATCGCTGCTTGGGAAAAGGATTATGAAATCCTTGAAGAAAAATCTGCTGTCGAGACAAGTTGGGCATTTTTGAATTCTTGTCGTGATACCCTACTTGAAGCTGGTCAAGAAAACTTCAACCTGGAGTTGGAGTTAGCTAAGATCAACGAAACCATTAAAAAGGCTCAACAAACTCAGGACTTTCCTTCTCCCATGCCTGAAGCTCCCGTGAATGTTGAAGCTGATATGGGTATCCCAATTCTTTCAAGCCCAATCGAATCTGTTGCTACAAGCCAAATTGAAACCGCATCTATTGATGTAGCTGCCCAAATTGAACCCACTGCTGTTGATGCTCCTGCTTCGGTTCCTCAAACTTCTCACTGACCGGTTTTGAACATTCTAGTGATTTTGCTTTTGTTTTGGAAAACTATAATCAAACCCTTAACTTTATTTGAGGGTTGATTTTGAAGTCGTAAGTCCCCATGTCTTTTATGGGGCAATCTATATAAACAATCTTGTAGTTTTATGACTAAGTTTGTCCTTAGTCTTAGATTTTTACATATTAAGAAGTTCTTCGTGTTATTATTATAAACTTCTGTTTTCTTTATTCTTGCCTTAATTTTTAAAAACTTACAGAATAATTTGCATTTTTATTCTTCAAAAATGCTTCTGTTATCCTCATGACTAATTAATTTGAACATGAGTTTTATAAAAGAGGGCCCTTTTATATTTCGACACTTAATGAAGTAGACGTCTCAACTTCATAATGGTGTTAATATACGATAAAAGAAATAGGAACACACATGTTTCTTTGAAATAACTTTGACAAGTTGTTATTGGAACTTATAATACTTTACATGTATTTGAAGTACATCTATAACTTTCTCGTAACTGTTTTTCTTGTAACAGATTTTTACAAAAGAGGAGTAATAGGTACGGGGGTTTTCCTTATAACCCGTTTTAGTATATGGCCTTTACCCTAATATCCTAACTATAATGAGGTTTTTTTTCTTTAGCCTCAGTTCGTGGCTCCATCTCGTAACTTTTACTCTGCACTTGACACTTTTAGGCTTGATTTTCCCTCGATCTTCTTTGCCTTCTTTATACACATGTCTATGTATATTATGTAGTCCCCCAAGTGTTTGAGTGTTGAAGTATGAAGACTCGAACACTTGATAGTTCCTCTTATTTGGTCCTTTTCCTGAAAAGGAAAAACATACGGGACTCGGAGGGGCGATTATAGATGAAGACTGCATACCCCGTATTTATTTCTATCAGAATAGTTGTAACCCTAGGCCAGGAATTTTAGGTTACTCCGTGTGCCTTACAGGTCGTTACTCATCATTTAGTACGGGATAGCTTTTTACCTGTCATCTAAAATCGTTAGTAAAATTTTAACAATTCAAAAATAAAATATAAAATGGTTATACCTGACCGTGGGTTTCCCTTAGAAATAGTATCTCTTCAAATGAACAACATTCCAATCTGAAGGTAGTACCCTGCCATCCATTGTTTCCAGTTCATATGCTCATTTTCCTGCAACATCACGAACTCTGTAGGGTCCTTCCCATGTTGGACTTAATTTTCCTGCGTTAGCTACTTTTGTAGATTGAAAAACCTTTTTAAGCACGAAGTCCCCAATTTTGAAGAACCTGAGGCGTGCTTTTCTATTGTAGTATCGTTCTATGACCTGCTTTTGTACTGTCATTCTTATTAGTGTAGCTTCTCTCCTTGCTTCGAGTAAATCTAGATTGACCCATATCTCCTCGTCATTAGATTCTTGTGCCGCCTGTGTGAATTGGGTACTCGGTTCTCCTATCTCGACTGGAATTAAAGCTTCAGTTCCATAAACCAATGAAAATGGTGTTTCTCCCGTACTAGTTTTCGACGTTGTACGATATGCCTATAAAACACCAGGTAGCACTTCTGGCCAATTCCCTTTTGACTCTTCTAATCGTTTCTTTAAATTGTTGATAATGACTTTATTTGTTGATTCTGCTTGCCCATTACCCACTGGATGATAAGGCGTAGACGTAATCCTTTTAATTTGCCAACTTTGAAGGAATTCCGTGATCTGAGCTCCTATAAATTGAGGGCCATTATCACATACGATCTCCTTTGGTACGCCGAATCGACATATGATATTCCGCCAAATAAAATCTCCGGCCTCCTTTTCCCGCACCTGTTTGAATGCACCTGCCTCCACCCATTTAGTAAAATAATCAGTGAGAACAAGCAAAAACTTTACCTGTCCTTTTGCTTGTGGTAATGGATCCACGATATCCATTCCCCATTTCATAAATGGCCATGGCGCAATGACCGGATGTAATAATTCTGCAAGTCTATGCATATTGTTACCGTACCTTTGGCATTTATCACATTTGGCCACGAAACTTTCCGCCTCTTCTTCCATTTAGGCCAGTAATAACCTGCTCTAATTAAGGTTCTTACCAGTGATCTTTCACCTGCGTGATTCCTGCAATGTCCCTCATATATTTCTCTCATTACATACTCTGTTTGCGAAGGTCCAAGGCATCTTTCAAAGGGACCACCGAACATTTTACGATATAGATTGCCTTGTTTTAAGCAGTACCGAGCAGCCTTTCTTCAAAGCGCATAAGCCTTTTTCTTATTATCGGGGACGATTCCATACTGCAAAAAAGCAATAATTTCGTTCCTCTAATCCCAGGTTAAGTTATTAAAATTTACCTCATTCATATCAGGATCAAGAACTGAATGAAATAAATGTATCACTGAGGCATTTGCATCACTTGCCACGTCGGCTGCAGATGCGAGATTAGCTAGGGCATCTGCTTTAAGATTTTCGTCCCTAGGTATTTGTCTAACTTTCCAATTTTGAAATTGCTTTATCAATTCCCATACCTTTTCCAACTACTGCTGCATCCTTGCTTCCCTGGCCGTATAAGTCCCCAGCATCTGATTGACTACGAGTTGTGAATCACTCTTGATTATAATCTGATTTATGCCAAGTTCCCGTGCCTGTTCTAAACCTGCAATTATAGCCTCATATTCTGCCTCATTGTTAGTTATGGAATGGCATTTGATAGCTTGCCGAATGGTTTCACCCGTAGATGGTACCAATACGACCCCTAGTCCTGCTCCTTTTATGTTAGACGAGCTATCAGTAAATAAAGTCCAAGTTCCTGGGTTAGCTCCATTGAACACCTGCAATTCTTTTTCTGCTTCTAACTGCATTTCCTGGCTAAAATCAGCCACGAAATCAGCTAATACTTGCGATTTTATAGCAGTTCTAGGTTGGTATGAAATTTCGTATTCACTTAACTCTATTTCCCACTTAGCTAACCTACCTGATAACTCATGCTTATGTAATATGTTACATAAAGGGAAGGCAGTTACTACAACGATAGGATGACACTGAAAGTAAGGTCTTAGCTTTCTAGATGCCATGATTAATGCAAGTGCAAGTTTTTCTAATTGAGGATACCTCGTCTCCGCATCTAACAAAGATTTACTTATGTAATAGATAGGGGATTGTTTACCTTGTTCTTCTCGGACCAAAACAGCGCTTACCGCCACTTCCGAAACAGCAAGGTAAATGAGTAGTTTTTCCCCAGCCTTTGGTTTTGCCAGCAAAGGTGGATTTGATAAGTACGTTTTCAAATTCCTAAATGCCTGTTGACATTTCTCATTCCATTCAAAATGATCCTGCTTCTTAAGGGCTGAGAAGAATTTAAAACACTTCTCTAATGATCTAGAAATGAATCTTCCCAAGATAGCAATTCTTCCTGTTAATCTTTGAACTTCTTTCTTGTTTGAAAGTATGTCTGGAATTTCCTCAATGGCTTTAATATGTGTAGGATTCACTTCAATACCACGGTTAGAAACAAGAAAACCCAAAAACTTACCTGAAGCAACGCCAAATGCACATTTTTCGGGATTTAGTTTCATATTAAATTTGCGCAAAATCGAAAATGTGTCAGATAAGTGTGATATGTGATCTTTTGAGTACTGAGTTTTAACAAGCATATCATCTATATATACCTCCATGGTCTTTTCTAAATGCTCTTGAAACATTTTGGTAACTAACCTCTGATACGTTGCACCTGCATTCTTTAGACCAAATGACATTACTTTATAACAGTAAGTCCCCCTGTCTGTTATGAATGAAGTTTTTTTTTCATCTCCCGGATCCATTTTAATCTGATTATAACCTGAATATGTATCTAAAAAACTTAACAGCTCGTGACCTGCAGTTGCATCAATCAATTGATCTATATGTCGTAGTGGAAAAGAATCTTTAGGGCAGGCTTTGTTAAGATCTGTGTAATCTACACAAACCCGCCACTTACCGTTCTTCTTTGGAACCACAATAGTGGTAGCTAACCAGTTAGGATACTTTACCTCTCCAATGGAACCAATTTTTAGCAATTTTTGGACTTCTTCTTGAATCACCTGATTCTTGAAAACTCCTTGCTTTCTTTTCTTTTGCTTCACAAGGGGGTATGATGGATCTTCATTTAGTTTATGAGTCATCATCTCTGGTGGTATTACTATCATGTCAGAGTGGGACCAAGCAAAACAGTCCATGTTAGTTTTCAAAAATTCAATTAACTTACCTTTCATTCCTTGGTCAAGATTGACTCCTACATAGACTTTTTTATCAGGCCATTGAGCAAATAACACAACAGGCTCTAATTCCTCTATCGTTTTTTTTGATATTTTCATTCTTTTCTGGTTCTTGAATGGTATCAGGCCTTGAGTCTACATCTGTTTGCCCTTGTTCAGTCGAGGTTTGTGTTATGAAGTCCTCAACTGCCTTCTGTGATTGCTATTTACCTTCACTTCTCATGCTTGTATTTGCAACGGAGTTGATAGCCCTGGATATATGTTGATCTCCACGAATTTGGCAGATTCCCCATGGCAATGAAAATTTAATGACTTGATGCAAGGTCGAAGGAACAACATCCATTTTGTGGATCTAGGGTCTCCCAAGAATCATGTTGTAAGCCATCTCCAAGTCTACTACCTGGAACTTTGTATCTTTGACGACCCCTTCAGCAAATGTGGTAAATATTACCTCTCCTTTCGTGACAACACTGGAATTATCAAATCCAGATAGAGTATGTGCCTTTGGTATTACTCTGTTTTCAGCTTGCATCTCACGTAATACTCTTAGCAAAATAATGTTGACGGAACTACCTGGATAAATCAAAACTCGTTTCACATTAGTATCATGTACAATTAAAGATATTACCAATGCATCGTTATGAGGGGTTAATACACCATCTGCATCATTGAATGTAATACTGTCTTCCTCTAAAACATGCCGCACCCGTTTTCCTTGGGTAATTGTTACTCTTGAAATTTTTTTAGCTGCAGTATATGATATACCATTGACGTCTTCACCCCCACTTATAATGTTAACAATTCTTTTGGGAGAAAGTGGTTTTGGAGGCTCTTGCCTGTTCTTCATGTAAGCCTGCTTGCCTTTCTCACTGAACAACTCAGTAAGATATCCTTGTTTTAATAAATGATCAACTTCACTTTGTAAGAATTTGCAATCTGCTGTTTTATGCCCGTGGTCATTATGAAACTCGCACCAATGGTCAGGGTTGCACCTGTTTGGATTCGATCTCATTTCCTTTGGCCACCGAACCTTATCTCCCATGCTTCTCAAAACAGTCACGAGCTCAGAGGTGCTGACGTTGAAGTTATAACCACCGAATCTTGCTTTTAAATTTCTATCATCATCTCGAGACTCTCTGTTGTTTTGCCTGTTCCTGAATTTTGATGAAGAACCTAATTCTCTGTTTCTTGATCTATGATCGTACCTTTGATTATCCTGCTTTGACCGTGAGTCTTTTCCCGAAGGTCCCATATGAGGCTCGTACCTATTTTACCGGACCTTTTTTTGGTCTCCGCCCGTCTCGAACTTATCTTTTCTTCTTTTTGGAATTGCGGAACAGTATCTTCCTCAATCCTCAACTTCGTGCTATACCTGTTATAAACATCATTCCACGTTGTAGCTGGGAATTCTCGAAGGCTTTCCTTAAGTCTCCTCGTAGCTTCCGAACTCTTTTCATTCAAATTACTTGTGAAAGCTATCGCTGCCCAGTTGAGCATACTCGTTTATTTGAGACCCATTAGGAGAACCCTCACGAGATTGTCGTGGAGAGTCTTGTGGAGTAGGAACTTGAATGTTAATATTCTGTGGACCTCCCTGAGTTTGTTGGTTCTCTTGGTTTCCTGGGGTGTTGTCATTGTTATTCGACATAATTGATATAACAAGGAAGGTTAAGTGAAAAGAAAATAGATTATCAGATTCCCGGTAACATAACCAATTTGTTTAACCAAAAAATAGAATTTCAATCAAAGCTAGAATTTAGAAGAACACGGGTTACTGATAATCAAAAGAATATGCAAAGGAAAGTAATTAGGGGTAATTAGAGTATAATCAGGAGAAAAAACAAGTAAATCAAAGTATATTCCGATAATGTCTCTTGTCCCTACAATTGATCAGATACATCCCTTTTATAGGTATCTTGAAGATATACGTTTTCCCCAAATCATAATGAGGCTATTATGAATAATTAAAAACATTGAATGCTACGTTACATAATCATTATAATCAATACAAATTCTCTAACGTATCGAGTATTTAATGCCTGTTAAATTCTGTATCTGCGCTCTTTACTATGGTCAGATCCATTCCTTTTGATTCTTGGATATAAATGACTTAAACATGTATGACCACTCGTGCCTCTTCCTTTGTCCTTGCTCGTTTCTATTGCTGCTCGTGCCTTTTGACTAATTGTAATTCTCTAACTATTTGACCAGTCCACGTGTCTCGACACGTCATCTTTATAAATGTAATTTTTTCCCAATACAGTATCATCCAATCCATTTATTTCGATTGTTGACTTTGAATATTAACGAAGACGGTAGTGAAGTCTGGTGCACGAAATATTTCTGTCTTTCATGCAGGATCTGGGAGAGGACTGCATTGCAAGAAAGTGTGATGTAGACAGTCTATCCTAATACAATTATCAATAACCAATTCAACAGGTCGGTGCTTTTACCTATAAGTCATAGAAATAATTTTAGCATTGGTCTAAGGCTTTCCTTCGAAGACTGCTGTGGAGGGTATAGATTAAAAATCAAATGTTGTTACTCTTGCTGAAATTGAAAGCAAGATGGCGAAATTATTGAAATATACAATGATATGGAGATGGGTGAAATAAATAATGTAGTCGTAGAAACGTAATTTCTTGTCTTTGTTTAAGAGGTCAAAGTCATACTCGTAATATTTCTGATGCCTCTTCTCGTAATATTTAGTGGGGTCCCTTTATCTGAAACTACCTACACCTTAAAGTTGATCCGAGGGAAATTTGTGCCACCTAGCATCTACTTATAAAAAAAATATATTTCCATCCGTATCGGATGAATATATCAGTTACTGGGCAAGGAAAGTCTCTGGTCTAATTAATCTGAATCTTAAATTGACAGCAGATTTTTTTTTTTTTTTTTTTTTTACATATGTACAATCTTAATTATGCTCATTAAATTGAAGCTTTCGGAGATGCATTAGTATGCTATTGCTCTTTATGTGATGTAGTTTGACTTAAAAAAAAATTTAAGAATATTTTTGTTTTTTGAATTTTTATATTTAAATATGTCATAATATTTTTGTGATTATAAAATTTTGAAACTTATAGTTTTTGGATATGACATAACATTTTTGTGTCTATTAAAATTTCTTTTAAATTAAATAAAAGATTAAAAGTTCAATTATTTCTCTCTCTATGTATAAGTTAGTTTTACATAGCCAAACCTTAGGGATTTCTCAAACTAGTCCATTTTGAAAACAATTTCAGAGATCCCTTATGTTTGGCTATGTAAAACTAATGGACTATGGTTTATGATATTACAGTTAATTCTCGTATTTCGATTTCCTTATTTTAATTCTTTTAAGCTATTTATCATTAACAAAAAATAATTATACTTACCAATTAACCCTTTCTTACACTCTTTCAATTAACTAATTAAATTCCTTTGCAAAAGCAAAAAAAAAATAATTAAAAACTAGCCCACTTTCTCTTTCCTCTCTTCTATGCAAGAGTAAAAACTTACCTGCACCGAGTGTTTACACCCATCCAATAAACAAATAATACATGTCACATTATTAACTACAAAGCATTAGCCTTTAATCATAGTTAATTACCATGTATTCTCCATATCATCTTAAACAATAATATTAAAAATACTTAATAGAGTCTTTCAAGTTCGGGTCTGCAATGGTAACGGATGACGACATTAATTTCTGATTCACTTTCTGTGCCATCAACGGCCATTACTAACACAATTTTATTTTCTTTTTGCTAGGGTAACTATTATTATTTACATAAACATTTTAACTTTGAAAAAAATATTAAACATTTTAAATTAAACAAAGAAGCATTTATCTTAGCATACTCTCCGTGGAACCAATCTATAAATTAACAAACGAAAAAAACTTTGAGAAAATGAACTTTGCTTTGCGCAGTTATATTGTTTCAGAATTGATCTGGGTTTATCCTACTAATGATGGATCTTTTTAACAAGACAAAAGTTTAGCACACATAATGCGAAGTGTAATCTGCATAAAAATTTAGCTCCTCTTGAACTTCGAAATTATGTCGGAAATAAAAGAACGCCATAAGAAGACTGGAATAAAGAAGAATCAAGAAGTGACGGCAATCCTGATTCTTTTTAACTTATGTTAGTATGACTTAATTTCTTTTTTTATTTTTATTTATTTAAAGTAAGACTTCTAATAGACCTTATATTGTGTACTTGTATGGTTAACTTAACTAGTTTAGGTGTAACCATCCGGTGCGGATAAGTTTCTACCTTTTTTTTTTGTCTCATCAGCTTCGATGACATCAATGTTTATATATAGGCTCATGGAAGCTACCCCCTCCGTTCACTTTTACTTGACATGTATATTAAAAATAGATTTTTATTTTACTTGTCAATTTACGCATATTGAGAGAAGATAAATTTTTTTTCCTGTTATACCCACAATATATATTACTCATTTCAAATTATTTTTTCAAATCCAATAAAATATGCATCAATTAATATGAGTATCATGGTAAATTATGCATTTCATTTATTATTTCTTAAGGGTCGTGAATAGTCAAAACGTGCTAAGTAAAAGTAAACGGAGGGAGTATTTAATTAGAAAATTCACTGGAATTTAAGCAAATACATGGTTCATTGTCTCATTGATATATTTTCCATGTGCATTGATGTCGATGAAGACTCACTGTAGTTGATGAGTTCTTTTTTTTTTTCTTTTTCTTTTTGTAGGGGTAGAGGAAAGAGAACGTGTCTGGCAGTCGGGGTAATATTTTTCTATTCCAAAAGGAGTTAATTAGTTAATCAAAAGAGTGTAAGAAAGGTCAAACTGGTAAGTTTTGTAATTATTTTTTATTAATGATAAATGGCTTAAAAAATTGTAACAAAATAAAATCAAAATAGGGGAAATAATCGTAATATCATAATGTTAGGGATATAGTAGATATGCCCTAGATCCAATATCATATTTGATGTTAATTTGAACATATTTTGTGAACGTTATTTGATATAAAAATATATGACATTCTTTTATCATAGTTATTATCAATTGTTTGATTAATTTGATAAGGTCTTTGATTAAATTTTGGGATTTGTCATCGTGATAGAGATCATGATAATGAGAGCAAAGTCTCTTATAATTTAATCTAAATTTGTTCTTGATCGTAAGATTATTAATTTGAACATTAGTAATCCGGTTAGATCAATATTTATGTAATCGTCTTTATGGAATAAAGATTAGTTGGTCTCATTAACTAAATTACATAGATAGATGATGCATATAGAGATATTATCATTGAACCGACTCATTGGATAATTCCTAATGGTTAGAATTACCATAACTGTCAATAGGATATTCTCTTGAAGAATGTGATGTAAAAGTTTCCTTTGACCTGAGATCGTCATAGTAATTGACAAGTTATTTATTGTGCTTTGATACTAGACACCTATGGCCCTAGGGCGATAGTTGAAAGGATATTGGGTACAATTAAATACTTGTAGAATTCGTGATTGATCAAGATGGAATCTGTCAATTCTTGGTAATGAGTTTAAGCTCCATGTTGTCATGAATTATAAATGACCAAACTAAGACCTTGACCAGGGCAATTGAATGAAAGAAGAAATGAGTTTCTTAGGTCATTCAATGGTCGATTATATCTGACATGAACACATAGTTAGTCGCCTATTAGGATTTGACAGTTGAACCATATCCTAGGGTGATCCAGAGCTATAAGGACAGGAGGAATTACTACATTATTCTTCTAGTGGTTCTTGAGAGTAAATTGTATACTTCATGCTATCCGGTCGTTAAGGAGTGTTGCTAGACACCACCCTTGATTAGTATATTAATGTGGTCAATTTACTACCGGCTTAGTATTGAACCTATGGGGTCGCATACTAACGAGTGTTCTGATCTTTGCTAAAGGATTAATTAACTTATTATTTGATAATTAAATTAAGGAATTTAGTTAGTCAAATAAATTTAGTTATTAGTCCAAATGAAATATTATTATATTCTTTGCTAGCACAAAGGGTATGATTAATATTGTGAATAAATTAAAATTTTCTATTTGGAATACAAAATTAAATTATATCTCTTGGTTAAAATATATATATATCTCTTGGTTAAAAATATATATATATATATATGATATATATAATTAACACTTATTTTATATAAGAGATGTTATATAAAATATTAATAAAAGACTTGTTAGTAATTCCAATTTGGAATTGGAATAGTTCACGTGCATATTTAATCCCAATTGGAATGGGATTAGTATTTTACTAATATGAAAGTAATAGATTCCAACTTTGAGTTGGAATAATATTCATGTGACCGTCTTTGGCAAAACCCATCTGGATGGATTCGAATTTTTTATGAAAAAATTGTACAAAGTTTATTTTTGGAATAAATTTTTACCCTAAGTAAATCACTACCTCAACCAAATAGGAAAATGGTTTATATGTGATGCTATATAAAGGGTGATGGAATAAAAATTTGCATAATTTTTTTTCTTGAGAAGAAAACCCACTTTGTGAAAGTGAGAGTGCAATACAAAGCCAAGAGAGAAAATACAATTGCAAGAAAAGTGTTTCTTGTTCTTTTAACATTGAGTTGAGATTTTTGTAAAAAATTTCAACACAATATTTCGTTCAATTTGTTCGCGGGTTTCATTGATCACAGAGTTGATAGCAAGGATCAGTCTCGGTGTGGATACGCATAGAGTCTTCGCACTATCGAAGAAATTTTGAAACGAGACTCTCTTCACCAGGTACGTCTTAGATGTGATCTATTTGACATGTAAATAAATTTTAAACATAAAAAGATCTGCCTAGGATTGTTATTGTCTTCCGCTGCGTATTACGAACACCTATACGCAATCCTTTAGTGGTATCAGAGTAGTGGTTTATTGTGTCTAAAATTTATTTACGAAATATTTTTATATTATATTTGAAGAGTTCAAACCATAATACATGTGTCTTGTGCAATAGTTAAATCGTTTGAACTATTGAGATAGTTCATAACTTGAATTTAAAATTTTGTATTAGATACAATGGGAATCTATAATAGGTTACATGATTCTATTGTTATTTTCAATTGTTATTAGTTCATGAGATGTTAATTAATAATAATATTCTAGCATGAATTCTTTTTATGTGATATATAAGATAACCATGTTAGAGGATGTTGAATTTTGTTTTAAGTCACGTGCTTGTTCATTATATAATTTTGAATTATTTATTACATGTGATGTAAATCAATTTAGGACTAAGCATGTAGACAACTTGAACTAAATTCACATGCTATAAAAGATTTGATCTTCATGTTATTAAAAATTGTTTTAGTAACAATTCCCTCTTACTAAAATTTGAGTTCTTAAATAATAAAATATAAGATATTTTATTATAGAGCTATCCATCAAGGTAATTAATTTTACTTATTTCTTGTTTATAAGGAGCGACCTGATTACCAGGAGACTTATAATTTGAGAATATGTTAAAATTATTTATTGCATTAGATGTATGGATTGAAAGAATTATTCAATTTTACACTAGACGCCTGGACTACCCGGGGGAGTATAAAATTTAATAAGTTCTTTGCTATCATGATGGTTGAACTCAACTATGCCAATAGGATCGACCTGACTACCAGGGGACTATTTGGCATAGAGCTATTTAAGGAAATTGTATAGGGATACAATTGGTAAGAGTACCTACCTTTAAAATATATGTGAGAAACGACTTGACTTCCAAGGGGCTCATACATATTGTTAAAGGATTCCATTACTACACTAACAGAAATAAAGATTTCGTAAACTATAATGAGGGTAAATAGTTTAAAATAATTAGTGAAAATATCATTTAGATAAAAGTCCATGTCTTTATGATATATGCAAATATGTTCTTATATTATTGCCTTTTCTTTTCTATATTTTAGATTTCTCAATATGTCTGTTATATCACTGCGCGAAATACTTGAGACCAACAAGTTGGTAGGACCAAACTTTGATGACTGGTATAGAAATTTGAGAATTGTTCTCATGCATGAAAAAGCTCATTGATGTGATCGATAAGCCTGCAAAGATAATCCCACCAGAGAATGATGTTCAAGGCACCAAGGTTTATCAGAAATACTTGGAAGAATGCCTTGCTATTAAACACATCATTCTCGCTTCTATGAGTTCTGAACTCCAGAGGAAACATCAGAATATGGATCCAACTGCAATCATTGAATATCTTAAGAAGATGAATTGATACACAGTTGGACATTGAAAACTCTCCAGTTGGACCCCTTGTCAATCATATGATCGTTCTTACTGAAGAACATGAGAAGTTGGGGTACAAGCTTGGTAAAGAGCTTTATGAAGATTTGATCTTGCAGCCAGTATATGATGCTGAATGTTTCACTGTAAGAAGAAATGGCATTGGAAGAGAAACTGCAATGAGTATCTTGCAACACTAAAGGACAAGAAACAAGGTGAGACATTAATGAAAAATGTTTTCAAGGTTTCTTTAGCTACTACTAATTCTTCACTGTGGGTATTAGATACTGGCAGTGGTTATAACATCTGTAATATGTTGCAAGGGTTCAAGGTAAGTAGGAGGCTAAAGAAAGGAGAAGTTAATCTACAAGTTGGAAATGGTGCAAAAGTTGCGGCCGTAGCTGTAGGATCAATTCCTTTAATAATGCTTACGGGCAAAGTACTTATGTTGGATGATTGTTATTATGTTCCTAAATTTGTTTCGAACATAATTTTAGCTTCTATGTTAGACAAACGTGGTTTTCGCATAAATATAGGCAATGGTATTTGCTCTATTTTTTATAGTGATAATTTATATGTGAATAGCTATCTCCAACATGACGTTTATGTCTTACCTAATGTGAATGCTAATTCGATTATGCATGTTTCAAGTCTTAAGAGGAAAAAAGATGATCATGTAAATCAAACATACCTTTGGCATTGTAGGCTTGATCATATTAGAGAGAAAAGAATTAACAAGTTGTACAAGGAAGGGTACCTTGACAAATATGATTTTGAATCATATCCAACTTGTGAATCTTGTCTCAAAGGAAAAATGACCAAATCTCCATTTACTGGAAGTGGAGAAAGAGCTTCTGAATTATTGGGACTAATTCATACAGATGTTTGTGGACCCATGAAAATTCAAGCTAGAGGTGGATATTCTTACTTCATCACCTTCACTGATGATATGTCAAGATATGGATTTGTGTATCTTATGAAACACAAGTCTGAATCTTTTGAAATGTTCAAAAGGTTCCGTAGTGAAGTTGAGAAGCAGACTGGTAAAAGTATCAAAGTACTAAGGTCTGATAGAGGTGGAGAATATCTTAGTGAAGATTTTACCAGATATCTCAAAGAGAATGGGATTCTCTCACAATGGACACCTCCAGGAACACCACAACACAATGGTGTGTCTGAAAGGAGAAATCGAACCTTATTAGATATGGTGAGATCTATGATGGGGTTCACTGATCTTCCAATAAATTTATGGGGATATGCTTTGGAAGCAGCAACATACTTACTTAATAAAGTTCCCACTAAGTCAGTCTCTACAACACCATATGAGATATGGAAAGGATGTAAGCCTAACCTTAAACATATTAAAGTTTGGGGTTGTCCAGCTTATGTTAAGAGACTACAGTCTGATAAACTTGACTCAAGATCAGATAAGTGTAGGTTCATTGGGTATCCCAAGGAAACAATGGGATATTATTTCTATCACCCTTCTGACCATAAAGTGTTTGTGGCCAGAGGAGCAACCTTTTTGGAAAGAGAATTTCTTTTAGAAGGAAATTATAATGGAGAAATAGAACTTGATGAAGTTCAAGAAACTAATGAATCAACACAATATAAAGATCATGAGACCCAAGTTGAAGAACCTTTATTGGATGTTTTGAAGTTGCCAAGGAAGTTGCCATCTTCAACGGTTGAAGTTCAAGAACTAACTGAAGTTCAAGAACAGGTTAATGAACCAGTTCTAAACCAAATTGAACAACAACCAAATCCAGCACAAGGTGAAGAGGTTGTACAAGTACCTCTTAGAAGGTCTACACGAGAACGTCATGTACCAACTAGATTAAATTTATTGGTACAAGATGATGTATCAAATGAGGTTGATCATAATGATGATGACCCTAAGACCTATGAAGAGGCTATACAAAGTTCTGATTATGAGAAGTGGCAAAAGGCCATGGAATCCGAAATGGAATCTATGAAGGAAAATAAAGTATGGACTTTAGTTGAACCTTCAAAGGATATAAAACCTATAGGTTGTAAATGGGTTTTTAAGAAAAAGATTGGAGCAGACGGAAAGGTGGAGACCTAAAGCCCGTCTTGTTTCCAAGGGATATCGTCAGAAAGAAGGAGTCGACTATGACGAGACTTTATCTCCCGTGGCAATGCTCAAATCAATTCGGATTTTGCTTGCTATAGCAGCATACTAGGATTATGAAATATGGCAAATGGATGTGAAAACAACTTTCCTTAATGGTGAGCTAGAAGAGGATGTGTACATGACACAACCTGAAGGTTTCACATCTCTGTCTGATCATAATAAAATTTGTAAGCTACAAAGATCCATTTATGGATTAAATCAAGCTTCTCGAAGTTGGAATATTCGATTTAACAAGACAATTGAAAAGTTCAATTTTGTTAGATGCGAAGAAGAACCTTGTGTGTACAAAAAGGTTAGTGGGAGCACAATTATATTCTTAGTGTTGTATGTTGATGATATATTGCTCATAGGGAATGATATACCGGCATTGCAAAGTACCAAGATTTGGCTATCTGAACAGTTCTCCATGAAAGACTTGGGAGAAACAGCTTATATATTAGGAATAAAGATCTATAGAGATAGATCTAGGAAGCTGCTTGGACTTTCCCAGTCTTTGTACATTGATACCATCTTAAAGAGGTATAATATGGATAATTCCAAAAGAGGCTATCTACCGATAGGCACTGGAATTACTCTCAGTAGGGAGGATTGTCCTAAAACACCTGAAGAGAGAGAATGCATGAGTAGGATCTCATACGCTAGTGCAGTGAGAGCTATCATGTATACCATGACATGTACACGTCCTGATGTGGCTTATGCACTTGGAGTGACTAGCCGCTATCAGGCAAATCCTGGTGAGGAACATTGGAAGGTGGTGAAGACCATTCTTAAGTACTTAAGAAGGACTAAAGACCAATTCCTCATCTATGGAGATTCTGAGTTGAAACTTGAAGGTTATGCTGATGCAAGTTTCCCTTCAGATAAAGATGATAGCAAATCTATTTTTGGTTATGTATTCACCTTAAATGGTGGTGCAGTGAGTTGGAAAAGTTCCAAACAAGCTACAGTAGCTGATTCAGTGACTGAAGCAGAATATATAGCAGCTAGTGAAGCTGCTAAGGAAGCTGTATGGATGAAAAAGTTCTTAACTGAACTTGGTGTGAATCCTTCAATAGAAGGTGCGGTTCCACTGTTGTGTGACAATACTGGAGCCATTGATCAAGCAAAAGAACCAAGATCACACCAAAAGTTCAAACACATTCTGCGAAGGTATCACTTGATAAGAGAGATCATTGAACGTGGAGACGTCGAGATTCAAAAGGTTGATGGAAAAGAAAATGCTGCAGACCCATTCACTAAAGCTCTTGGCGCAAAGGAGTTTGACAAGCACAAGTGGAAATTGAGAATGAAGTACAAGAGCGATTGGCTCTAGTGCAAGTGGGAGATTGTTAGGGATATAGTAGATATGCCCTAGATCCAATATCATATTTGATGATTTGAACATATTTTTGTGAACGTTATTTGACATAAAAATATATGGCATTCTTTTATCATAGTTATTATCAATTGTTTGATTAATTTGATAAGGTCCTTGATTAAATTTTGGGATTTATCATCGTGGTAGAGATCATGATAATGAGAGCAAAGTCTATTATAATTTAATCTAAATTTGTTCTTGATCGTAGGATTATTAATTTAGACATTAGTAATCCGGTTAGATCAATATTTATGCAATCGTCTTTATGGAATAAAGATTAGTTGACCTCATTAACTAAATTACATAGATAGATGATGCATATAGAGATATGATCATTGAACCGACTCATTGGATAATTCCTAATGGTTAGAATTACCATAACTGTCAATAGGATATTCTCTTAAAGAATGTGATGTAAAAATTTTCTTTGACCTGAGATCGTCATAGTAATTGACAAGTTATTTATTGTGCTTTGATACTAGACACCTATGGCCCTAGAGCGATAGTTGAAAGGATATTGGGTACGATTAAATACTTGTAGAATTCGTGATTGATCAAGATGGAATCTGTCAACTCTTGGTAATGAGTTTAAGCTCCATGTTGTCATGAATTATAAATGACCAAACTAAGACATTGGCCAGGGCAATTGAATGAAAGAAGAAATGAGTTTCTTAGGTTATTCAATGGTTGATTATATCTGACATGAACACATAGTTGGTCGCCTATTAGGATTTGACAGTTGAACCATATCCTAGGGTGATCCAGAGCTATAAGGACATGAAGAATTACTACATTATTCTTCTAGTGGTTCTTGAGAGTAAATTGTATACTTCATGCTATCCGGTCGTTAAGGAGTGTTGCTAGACACCACCCTTGATTAGTATATTGATGTGGTCAATTTACTACCGGCTTAGTATTGAACCTATGGGGTCGCATACTAACGAGTGTTCTGATCTTTGCTAAAGGATTAATTAACTTATTATTTGATAATTAAATTAAGGAATTTAGTTAGTCAAATAAATTTAGTTATTAGTCCAAATGAAATATTATTATATTCTTTGCTAGCACAAAGGGTATGATTAATATTGTGAATAAATTAAAGTTTTCTATTTGGAATATAAAATTAAATTATATCTCTTGGTTAAAAATATATATATATATATATGATATATATAATTAACACTTATTTTATATAAGAGATGTTATATAAAATATTAATAAAAGACTTGTTAGTAATTCCAATTTGGAATTGGAATAGTTCACGTGCATATTTAATCCCAATTGGAATGGGATTAGTATTTTACTAATATGAAAGTAATAGATTCCAACTTTGAGTTGGAATAATATTCATGTGACCGTCTTTGGCAAAACCCATCTGGATGGATTCGAATTTTTTATGAAAAAATTGTACAAAGTTTATTTTTGGAATAATTTTTTAGCCTAAGTAAATCACTACCTCAACCAAATAGGAAAAAGGTTTATAGGTGATGCTATATAAAGGGTGATGGAATAAAAATTTGCATAATTTTTTTTCTTGAGAAGAAAACCCACTTTGTGAAAGTGAGAGTGCAATACAAAGCCAAGAGAGAAAATACAATTGCAAGAAAAGTGTTTCTTGTTCTTCTAACATTGAGTTGAGATTTTTGTGAAAAAATTCAACACAATATTTCTTTCAATTTGTTCGCAGGTTTCATTGATCAAAGAGTTGATAGCAAGGATCAGTCTCGGTGTGGATACGCATAGAGTCTTCGCACTATCGAAGAAATTTTGAAACGAGACTCTCTTCACCAGGTACGTCTTAGATGTGATCTATTGACATGTAAATAAATTTTAAACATAAAAAGATCTGCCTAGGATTGTTATTGTCTTTCGCTGCGTGTTACGAACACCTATACGCAATCCTTCGCATAAGTCACAAGAAAAGTTAGTGTTACGAAACCAAACTTAAGGGGAAATCTCTGAACCAAAGAAAGTAAAAATATCAGCTGCAGTCTTATTTACTTGAAGCAAGTTAAAATATCTAAATTAAGACAATAAAGTTTGAGCGTTCAGTTAAAGAACTTAAATAGAGAGCAAATCCCGATCACAAATTAGAATCGGTCCCCTGTACTTGCCATTCGAACAATAAATAAATAGATAAACTCAAACGGCTTTGATTGAGATGTCAAATTATAATGTAAATTATTCTGTTTTTTCTTTTTTATTGTGACGGTTTTCTTTAAAAATATGTTTAGGTTGATATGAAACTCTAAGTTGTCTCCAAGTCAAGTCTATAAGACGACACTAATCGCATAAAGGTTGTTAAATGTCGCCGAAACATATTTTATGCATCACATAAAAGGAAAAATTATTGTTAGACGACTAAGAAAATAATTATTATGTGTTACTAAAATAATTCTTTCATTAGAATATTTTAATAGATCATATGTTTGTTAATTTTTTTTTTATATTTACTAAACATATATTCACTTATCAAAGCTTTATCTATAATTTTAACAACGTAAGATTGAAATAATATTCATATAACAAAAAAAAATCAAAAACCTGACAAAACCGAACCAATCCAAACCGATATAGTTGATTTGATTTGGTTTTAATAAAAAATGAACCAACCCGATCCATGTACACCCCTGCCCATTATGTACCATCTCTTTCACCTTCTATCGTGAAGTATCTAGAACGGTGCCACCTCATACGAATTTAAAGAAAATAAAATAAAATATAGGAGTAATAAAGGGGGAAAAAGATCTAAGTAGGGGCGGAGCTATAACGCTTCTTATGGGTTGGGCAGAATTAAGTATTTGGTTCAGATTCTAAATTTATATTAAAAAGATAATTTAGTATATATAAATAATTTAATTTATTTAAAACTTAATAAGCTGCTTGTTTTAAAATCCATTACTTATAAATTTAAAATTCTGGCTCCGACTCTCTATACAATAATACAAACTGCGGCAAAGGGCTAAATATATCCCTCTACTTTCAAATATTGTTTACCTGTACCCTTTGTTATACTGTTAGGCTATCCATACCCCTACCGTCATACTTTGGAACAAAAATATCCCAATTGTCATACTTTGAAAACAAAATACCCCTATTTTGGATGGAGTGCCATGTGACAACACCAGATTAAAACGACCCATTTTTTTTACCCGATCTGTTTTTAAAGAAACCCACAACCCGACCCCCATTTTCATTTTTTCCAGTTTTTTTTTAAATTTCATTTTTTAAAAAACGAAAATATTTTTTTTCTGTTTTTACCAAAAAAAAATTCAGTTTGTACAAATTTGTTTTTTCAGTTTTTACAAAAAGAAAATCTTTAAAAAAACTGAAAAAATGAAAAACGAACATTTTTCAAAACAAATTTGTATAAACCGATTTTTTTTTTTGTAAAAATAGAAAAAAAATATTTTCGTTTTTTAAAAACTGAAAACATTATTTTCAACAAAATATTTTCGTTTTTGATTTTTTTTTCATTTTTTTAAAAGAATTTTGTTTTGTAAAAACTGGAAAAATAAATTTGTAAAAACAGATTTTTTTTTGTTTTTTAACAAAATATTTTCGTTTTTTAAAAACTGAAATTTTTAAAAAAAAATTGGAAAAAATGAAAATAGGGGTCGGGTTGTGGGTTTTTTTAAAAACGGATCAGGTAAAAAAAAGAAATTGGTCGTTTTAATCTGGTGTTGCCACGTGGCACTCCATCCAAAATAGGGGTATTTTGTTTCAAAGTATGACAATAAAGGTATTTTTGTTCAAAAGTATAACAATAGGGGTTAGATAGCTCATTAGTATAACGAATGGTAATGATGAATAATATTTGAAAATAAAGGAATATATTTAGCCCTTTGCCAACTACTACCAATTATTGGGAGTGGATGCAACAAATACTTAATGAGGAAACTGAAAGTGATGTGCCAATTAAAATGGAGGACATATCAATATATCGTAGTTACTCACATGGAGTAAAGGGTCAGATTTAAATTCGAGATGTTATAATGTGGATGCGGCAAAGGGAAGCATCACAAAAACCAGATATATATCACATGACACTTTCCCTACCATAACAATGACTTTTGAAACGTTTTTCTCCATTGATTCAAATATCAAGATTTTTTATTTTTTATCTCTTTTGGCCACAAGTGTTAATTTGAACAGGTACAAGCCTGGTGCCACTTGTCATGGAATGATCGAATCTCCTTTAATTTGTTTAGGTACTAGTATTTCGAGCGTGTACTACAGTGTGTAGTGTACACACAATAAGGAGTTGAATGTGCAATCTAGTTTATGAAACTCAATATTGGTTAATAATACGGTTCAAATCGCATCAAAGAGAAAAAAGCCTCTTGTCTTTTAGTGCTCCAAAGGAGAAATTCAAAAATAGTCAGATTTATAAGTGGTCATTGAAAAATAGCCACAGTTTGAAAAGTAATCGAAATTTAGCCACTTTTTATGTAAAGATAAATCTTAAAGAAAATATTGTTCAAAATTCGAAAAATATTCCAGCATAATATACTGGAGTTCCAGTATAATATACCGGTTCAGCATAATATGCCGGAAGTTCATACACATGTGCACCAATCTCCAGTATATTATGCTGGAACTTTTCGTGTTACAGCAAAATAGTGACTATTTTTCAATGACTTTACAGCGTAATTACCAGTCCGAAAACTGGCTAGCCCGTGTTATTTTGACATATTCATCCTTATCCACGACCCAATCCTCCCCTGCCAGAGCAACGTCCTATCAAGGCAAAAATTACAAGTTCTAATTGTATCAATTTCGACGAATTCAATAAATATATTAATTCATCTTTTTATTTTTTGTGAAAAGGAACTTGCCTATAAAGAAAGTTTAGAATATACTCTTAAAGGTAGAATATTTTGCACAATAAGCATGCATGGAATTAGGGATGTACATAGATCGGGTTGGTTCGGACTTTACAATTATCAAAGCAAATCAATTGTGTCGGGTTATTAAATCTAAAAATCAAACCAAACCAATAAAACTCGGGTTTTTCCCTCTCGAGTTTTCGGATTATTCGGGTTTTTTCATATTTTTTTCCCGGTAAAATCTTCATAGAATAAAACATATAAAATTATGCTCAAAATATTTCTTTAATCCTACTAAGTTACAACTATATAAAGTATTTTCCAAGAAAATAATATAAAAATATGAGATGTGTCATGACATTATCCTAAAAATTCAATAATAAAGACAATAAAATTATGTAATATAAATATTGCTAATTAAAAAGCCATAATAAAATAAACATAATCTAAAAGTACTAAGTGTCACACCTCCTTTTTCACCTGCGCCCGCAAGGGCGTAGGGGAGTAAGAGAGTTTTTCCAATTAAAGGACAATCGAAACGGGATTTTTATTTAAAGATTCAAAGTCGCCACTTGGGAGATTTATGGTGTCCCAAGTCACCGGTTGAATCCCGAATCGAGGAAAAGAATGACTCTGTATTACAGTCCGCGCACCAGAAATCTGGATAAGGAATTCTGTTAACCTGGGAGAAGGTGTTAGGCATTCCCGGGTTCCGTGGTTCTAGCATGGTCGCTCAACTGTCATATTCGGCTTATTTATCTGATTTTATACATGCTGAACCTATATGCAAATTTTAACTTTTTACCGTTTTTATTACTATTATTTTAAAAAAGAATTGCAACGTCGTGAAAATGCGTCTTGAACTGCGCCACATAAATGCACCCGTCGTTTTTGACACATTCCGACTTTGTTGAGATTTGGATTTAGGTCACATAAATGTGCACCCGAGTTTAGGGAGATAACGTTATTAAAATACGCGCCTAAAGAGACTAACGCGTTATTATTTTGGGGAAGACCGTGAAATTCCCTAAACGGCCCGTCCCGAAATCTAAGTGTTTTAACATATACATTTAACGAGGGCCCCGCAAATTATGTACTTTGTCCAGCGAGGCTCATCTCATTTATTGTTTAAAAGGCCAGCCTAGGAGCGACTATGATTTCCTATTTTTGTTTGTCTCTAAAATAAAATAAAGATCCTAAATAATTGTGATTAAGAAATCCCATAGTCTATCAGTTAAACACTAGTAGACCAAATGCCATTTCAACTTTTGGGCCCAAAGGAATCCAATCCAGGCGACGGACAAGGGTTCTTAATAAATGCATGGTATTGGGCCTAGGACGGGCCCAACCTGGATGGGGCGGAATCAGCCGCACAGGCGGAGTTAAGGGAGCAAACCCTTGCAGTCGGGAAAGCCATGAAACGGCTCACAAATGTGCTCATCATTTAATCAGACATATTTAAACAGTGGATTCGTTTTGCTTTGTAATTTATACTTTCTTCCTTCAGCTTCCAGTTATTAGAGCAAATATGAAATGTGGTACTCAAAATCCCTTTTTATGGCTAATTGAAAAGAAAGGTAACTACTAAAGGTTTATATTATTGTTGGCTTACTTTTTCAAACATATTTACAACACAAGATAATAGGCAACTAGTTGAAGCTAACCCAACTTATTCTACCAATTTAAATGAACCTAATTACAACTAACACTTAAACTGCAGAAGAAAACTCCTATACATTCAAGACAGAACGATTAACATTCCATGCTAATACAAACAGTTTTTAGTTTATTACGACAAAAACAATTTCGTTCCAACTAATACAACTTCAAGCAAAGGTCTTAATAACATTAAGGAGTCAGACATTCTGATACATAAACTAGAAAACTAAATCAAATGATCTCATGCTTCAATTACAGGTTCATTCTTCACATTTCAGTTCACAATTACCCAAGATCAAGCTGTGTACCTGGTAATCAGTTACACTGGAAGAAGAAGAGGTCAGCCACAACAATGCAACAGTAGCAGCAACAAACAATAACACCAGCAGGTTGACAATCAACAACAACAAACAGAGCGAATTTCAAGACCAAACCACAGTCACAAAGCCCAGGAAGAAAGAAGCTTAACCAAAACACTGAATCTACTAGAAATTAGACTAGGCAATCATAGGACATCTTTCGGCAATCAGATAATACCCAGCACCCTCGAGTAAATCACCAAATATCTTCAAATGCCCTGAACACCCAAGCACAGAACAGAAACAGAGAGATTTAAACTATTTTTGTTCTTGAAATCAATGTAACAGTACGAGCTGCTTGTCTAAAGCACTCTCTCAAACTCTTAATGTATCAAAGTGTAGAAGAATTCAGCTTTAAAACCTCTCAAGAAAACTGATCCTCAAACTCTCCATATGAGTTCTAGTTCTCAGAAACTGATTCAAGGCTCCCTCAGAACTGATTTTTAAGACTTTTGTTTTCACCCCAGGTCTGAAAAACTCTCCTCTTATTTCTTTTGAACTTCTATATCTCTCCCTTCTCAATCTATCCGAATCCCCCCTCATTCTAGGGTCTGCCCTGTATTTTATACCTAAGACAGACCCCTTTTCCAGCTTGTTTTAACACTTAGATCATTAAGAAATGTATTTCTTCCATCATATTCCCTGACAGTCACTACTAAGTGTCTAATTTCATTATTTAATTCAAAGGTGTATGGGCAGCCTAAATTTAAAACTCAGGAGTGCCCTAACAGCCAGAATGGGCTTCCACTTGATTTTAACACTTTCACTTCAGTGATTTACCCTTAACTTTATTAACTAATGATTCCTAAACCGACTAACAAACATGATACAGATGCAAACAACAGCTAAAACAAACAAATTCACAAAACTCAACTGATTAACCAATTCAGTGTTTTATTCCAATAGCAAAAGAAACAAGACAACACTGAATTGCCCATAAAATTGTTTAACAATACGCACAAGCATGGGATGAACAAGTTCTATTAAGTTGAAATGAACCAGTTTGACTGACTAAATTATTAAACAAGGTAGGGTTTCACACAACTGACTATACAGACTTATGAGACCAAGAACAGATTCCCCAAATATTATGACAAACAAAACAACAAATTGGTAACAGAATAAACAAAATGCCAAACGTTTGTTCTTGATAAACAAAATGGTCGAATAAACAAAATGCCAAAACAGAGGACTGGTCGAGTTTCAATCCGAAAATGACCAGAGAAAAGAAAAAGAGACGGGGAAAGATTGACAACAGAATAAACAAAACTAGGAAATAAACTCATCGGCCAGGCTCGAACTGGGAAATGACATGCTGAGTCAACACAACATAATGCCAAACGTTTGTTCTTGTTGGAGAGCAAACATGCGTCATTATTTTATGCTGAAACAGACTTGAATAAACCAAGAAATCCTACGAACGACTCCCTTGTGCACTGGTCCCAATTTAGGGTTCTAAGTCTTGAACTTAGATTTGATATTCGATGAACTTTGGTCTGATTCGAAAGGAATCCATGTCGATTTGGATGAACTAGGGTTTGGGTCGATTTCTTTGATCTAAGATTCGAGGGGCTTGTGGGCGATTCGAAGAAAAATGAGCGTGGATTCAGAGAGGGGATGGTTTGGTGGTTCAGGGGTGTGATTTTCGTGGTCACCGACATCGTTGCCGCCGGCTTTCAGGCGAAGGGGTATGAGGGCGGCTAGGGTTTGGTTGGGGGTCGTTTTAGTCTCTTATTTGGAGACGAAAGGGTTAAAATGAGGCGGGTGAAAGGGGTTTGGGTGTTTTGGTATATTGAAAATCAGTTGATTAATCTAGGCCGTTGGATGATAAGAACCAACGGTCCAGATTAAGTCACTTAAGCCAAACGGGGTCGTTTAGTAGTAACGAGGTCGGGGCGGGTATAAGAACGGGTAAGGGAGAGATGATCTTGGCCGTTGATGGATTGAGATCAACGGTCCAGACTGAGCGTGACAGAAACAACGCCGTTTGGGAGGTCGTTTGCCAGATCAACTGGACCGGGTACAGGGGTGTCGAATTGGGCTGGTTTTTGGGCCTGGTCGATTTCTTTTCCCTTTTTTTTTCATTTTTCCTCTTTTCCTTTATTTCCCTTTTTTAATTTATTTTTTCAAAACTAAAATCCTAACTTTAACTATAAACCAAATTAAAAATACCAATTAATTCCTGATAACAATTATCACACACAATTAAATACCAATTAAAATAAAACCACACAATTTGACATTAAACGCCAAAAAAATGCCAAGTACATATTTTTGTGATTTTCATTCTCGCAAATCCAAATATTGTTTAATTAATTCCTAATTGTAAAATTAAGTCCTAAATGCACATGCAACACATATTTTTGTATTTTTCTTAATTAAAGTAGAAATAAACATGCATAGACAAAAATACAAATAAATCACAAACAACACAAAACTATTTTATTTTGAATTTTTGGGAGTAGTTCTCGTAGGGAAAAATCACGTGCTCACAGCTGCCCTCTTTGTCCGGAAACATGAAGAGTTTTCGTGCAAAGATAAAGTGAGCGGATACGAGCGATTTTTGCCCGTTTGGCTA
The DNA here is from genome assembly GCF_000393655.2 of Nicotiana sylvestris. Lineage (NCBI taxonomy): Eukaryota > Viridiplantae > Streptophyta > Magnoliopsida > Solanales > Solanaceae > Nicotiana > Nicotiana sylvestris. Next base: position 123,918,324 of record NC_091066.1, read on the forward strand.
CTCCGTGTGAAGCATTTTTGAAAGATTTGATCGAACCTCTGCTTCAAAGGTTTCCTACATATCCCTGGCCAAAAGGGAATTAGGTCAATGTAGTTCGAAAAGTTTTGGTAGCTGAGAATACCATGGAGCTATGGATTTATTGTTACTGCTGTTGCTGCTGCTGCCGCTACTTACTGACCTCCTTATTACACCATGCTAAAAGAAAATAAGAAGCTAGACTAAACTGTAGTCTATGAATTACAAAATCTTATCTAGATCTTCAGACTTGCTCTTGTGTCTCTTGTTGCTTTGATGTCTTGCTGACTGGTGTTTCCTCTGATGTTTCTTTCTTTCTGTCTGGACTCGTAGTCTTATCTTGATTGCCGAATTTGAACTGCTTATTTCCTTTTGTGAGCTTCGAATTATTTTTCCTTCGAAGCTTGAACTGCCTTCTTCTGACTAGTGTTGCCTTCCTTCCGACTTCTGAACTTTAATTTATGTTGGGGATTTTTGTTGTAACCCTTCGCTTTACTGACTTCAAACTTCAATGTATTCTCTGTTATACGGGCGGGCTCCCGACTTCAAAACTTGAAATGTAAAGACTGAACTATATTCCTCTGTTATATGGGCGGGCTCCCAACTTCCAAACTTGAAATGTAAAGACTGAAATGTATTCCTCTGTTATATGGGCGGGCTCCCAATTTCAAGACTTGAAAATAAAACGCCATTCCTCTCTTCAGGCGGGCTCCTGACTTCAACAACAACTTAAAAATAAAACGCCATTCCTCTCTTTAGGCGGGCTCAAGACTTCAACCAACAACTTAGAAAATAAAATGCCATTCCTATCTTCAGGCGGGCTCGTGACTTCAACAACAACTTAGAAAATAAAACGCCATTCCTCTCTTTAGGCGGGCTCCTGACTTCAACAACAACTTAGAAATATAACGCCATTCCGATCTCCAGGCGGGTTCCTGACTTCAACAACAACTTAAAAATATAACGCCATTCCGATCTTCAGGTGGGCTCCTGACTTCAACAACAATTTAGAAAATAAAATGCCATTCCGATCTCCAGGCGGGCTCCTGACTTCAACAACAATTTAGAAAATAAAACGCCATTTCGATCTCCAGGCAGGCTCCTGACTTCAACAACAACTTGGAAATATAACGCCATTCCGATCTCCAGGCGGGCTCCTGACTTCAACAACAACTTAAAAATATAACGCCATTCCGATCTTCAGGTGGGCTCCTAACTTTAACAACAACTTAAAACTGCATTCGTATTGCCATTGTTCCCCTTGCCTCCTGAACCATTTTCCTTCTAACTTGAATTATCTTTCTTCAGAATTGCTTCCCTCAAAACTTGTATTGTCTTCCTTCTTCAAAACTACTTTCCTCAAAACTGGTGTTTCATTCCTCCGCAAACTGCTGGGGATAACACTGTTTTTTTTTGTTTTTTTTTTCTTTTCGAAATATGCTATCTTCCTCCTTCAAAGACTACTTCTCTTAAGACTGGTGTTTCATTCCTCTGCAAACTAGTTCCCTCTTTTTCCTTTTTTTGTTATCTTCTTCCTTCAAAGACTACCTCCCTTAAAACTTGTGTTATCTTCCTTCTTCCTCAAGTGGGTACCTGACTTCAGGAAAATTTTTCTGCCCCAGTTTGATAACTTTCCTTATATCATACCTTTTCGTCATCAATAACATTTTCTGTCCCTATTTCAAATCAAAGAAAGAATTTGGTCAGTTTAAAACGTGGTGGTTGGTTGTGATACTCCTGCTGGGGATGGTTTTCCTTTTTTTTTCCTTTCATGCTATGCATTGTTTGACCATCTTGAAACTTGGATGATCCCTTCCGACCTTCTTGACGATTCCTTATTCACAAACCTCTCAACCATTTTCCCAGTCTTCTTATCTGACCCCATGTATTTTCTATGACAACCGATTTCACTTGAAGATCTTGTATGTTTATTGATTAACCACTTTCTCCATCGTTTGTGTTACTGAAACACCTTTTTCCCGTGCAGACCCAATATCTTCTTTGTGGTACTGTTCGTGAACTGACATTTCCCCGACCTTTGAGTCTCCTATGAATTTCTAAATTATGTCTATCGCTCTCCGCGTTGTTCTTTCTTGATTTTTCCACTGGCCTTGGCCTTATAACCTTCGATTTCTGCTGGGGATATCCTTCTTGACACTGGTCCACCCTTTTGTCAATCTCATCATTGAATATACCCTTGGTTCAATCACCCTGGCCCTCCTTTTTTTTCATTGTTCGTGAATTGATATGGACCAATCTTGGGTATTTTGCGCGAACCTCAAAGCATATTGACTATTACCAGCTCATTGCGCTTGTTCTTTCCTGACTTATACCACTTTGATGTACTAGTCAGATCTCGTCTTACATAATTGGAAAGTTGATGACAAATTTTGAAATCATTTCTCACTTGTTCTGACCAAAGAGACTCAAGAAGAGGAAATGACAAAGGTAAAAGGAACGGAGTAAAAGACAAAAGAAAGAGATGACCCCTAACAAGAAAAACTACAAAGTAAAACCTATCAGATGTGGATACCAACTCTATTGGCCATGACATGCACATGTGGCCTATCCTCCGTCGTTAATCGCCTTTCACAATCTTCGTCTGGTGCTTTCCTATCTGATTCTCAATCTTTATTCGACTTGTAGTGCCTGAAGGGTTTTCACTATCAAGCCTCTCTCATTTTGGTTTTTCTCTCAACTTATAGCCACCTCAAAGTGCCCGTGAAGGTTTTCACCGATATGACTCTCTCATTTTATTACTTTTCTATCGGGGATCAGAGTGTTATTCTCGACTTCCATTTGCATGACTTGGCATCTTTCGAAGACTAGTCAAAAGATCTTTCTTTGGACCGTAACGTGGGATTTTGGATAGGGCTAGAAAGAAAGGGTATTAATGGCTCAAAACGAATCAATTTGGGGTTCAAAATTTACAACCTTCGGAACCAGATTTCTTTACATCAAACACAACTTCTGTCCCAGTTTCTTGGTTGGGGATTTTTGATTTTTTTATACTATGACCGAGCCGTGAAGCGCTTACGTATCCTCTTTGAGGAATCAGGTCAAACGTAGTTCCCAATTTCTTTTTTGTTTTCCTTTTCACTTATTTATTATTTTCTTTTCTTTTTCTTTTTCTTTTTCTTTCTCTTTTCTCATTTCTCCTTTCTCTTTTGTTGTTTTGTTGTTTCTGTTGTTTTCTTTTCCTTTTCCTTTTTCTTTTTCTTTATCTTCCATGCTTGTGTTTTCTAATCTTTGCTACCGATTCCGAACGAGGGGTATGATAGAAAACCAATAAGGCTCAAAGGGTTAACGAAGGATAAAGTGTTTAGATAGAAGAATAAAATGCCTTCGTCATTCCAATCTTCAAAACATGCCAAGCACAAACAACACAATTAAACATTCACCACATCTTCTGATTGTGCCAGACTTGATAACCATATCCATACATTCGCCTTTTCATTTGTCATTTTTAAAGCACCGTTGGGCAACACTCTCACTTTCGTTACCATGAACGACCCCCTTGCCAATATGGCTAACTTGTTTTTATGGTTTTCTTTAAGTTTTATTTGCCCCAGTTTCACGTGGCTCGGGCTTCAAATGACCTCAAGCTGTTCCTATTTCCCTTAAGTGTCCAGATCATCTCCCAATGGCTTTATAATTAACTTTTAAGATTAGGCCTAAACTGTGCGCGCATGTCATGTCACTAGAATCGACGTTTGAACAAAAGAAAACACAAAAGGATAAAAAAGAACTAAACAAAGAAGATGACTGGAGGTAACAAAAGACCAGAATTTGCATGAGACAATCGGTGAAACGGTTCGCACAACAAGACAAGTAAAACAACTAGAGTACAATCTTGGAACAAACCTGAAACAAACCTGGACAAAACTAAGCAAACCGCTATGACAAAATGGAAGGATAAGAGGGTTTGACACAAGACAATATCCGTATCACAACCCTAGAATAATCTGGATAACATAAATGACAACAAAATAAACCACCAAAAGCCCTACTCCGGCTGACCAAGGATTGGAGCGTCTTCCCAATTACCAAGCACGACATCTTAGCCACTGAGCTTTGCATCAAGACCACTATCTGCTTCAACATCTTCAACTTTAGTCAATATCCCAAAAGGGTTCACATGCTCTTTATTACTGTCATCGATCGCAATCACTCCTTCGTGAATCATTATTTCTATTTCCCTTTTTAACGAATGACAACTCTCAATGCTATGCCCTGGGACATTGGAGTGGTATGCGCATCGTGTAGTAGGATCAAAGCTTCTTGCACATGGATCTGGAGTATATCCGGGGAGCGGCTCAATCAGGCCGCATGCTTTAGCCTTTCAAACAGACTTGCATAAGATTCTCCAATAGGGGTGAGAGCCTTTTCTTGTTTCAGCAATCTCTCATTCCTAAATGCCTGATTTGGCCTAAAACTTGATCCATGGGGTTTCTGGTGTGCTCGTGGGGGTGGATAGGCATTTTGGGGAGCTGGGTACTTGGAAAGTGAAGCATGTCTTCGGGAGTCCCGTGGATAGAAGTAGCGTTTGAGAGGGGAGTAGCGTTGGAAAAATATAGTTGGACGACGAGTGATGGAGCTATTCGGGTGGCTGAGAAAGTTGTCATAAGTGGGTAGATATGGAGAGTATGGAGGATCATCCGTTATTGTGTTAGGTGTTTGGGTAAGGACAGAGTTCAGGAAGCTAGGCGGTGGCGGGAGTGGTGCTTTCCCAGTCATCCATTCCCGATACATGTCTGCCACATGCTGTCTCAACATTTTTACCTCTTTACCAACCCGTAGTCCTGTTCAACCAACTGTTTTCGGGCATCGGTACCAACCCACTTAGTTCTGTTGTTCTCTGCCATTCTCTTTTGCCTTTGTGTTGCAGGGAAGCGTTACTTTAGAACCACAACCAACCACCTTTCTGGTGATTGAAAGAGAACAAAATGGGATCAACCTGTTAGCGTTAGGGTTTTCAACAGATAGGAAAACACACATTGAGGATTCAATACAATTAGGCAGTTAACCCTTTCTATCATGCATTTCCTTCAGTTACGTGCGTCATTCCGGCTTCTTATAATTGTGCTCCTTTTGAACGCCTTCCTTTATTTTCTTTGTTTTCTCATTTTTTCTCTTTTCTATATATATATTTTTCTTTTTGATGGCGGTCGAATCTTATGTGGATTGCCTACGTATCATGTCCCCGCATGAATCAGACCGTGCGTAGTTCTGACCACAAGTGCAAAAAATAAAGACACCATTTTTGGATTTTTCAATCTTCATTAGCAAAACGTTCTATTACAAGGCAAAATATTTTTGAAAGGAAACTGACAGACTTGATACAGACTACAGACTTTATGCAAAAAGGGAAATACAAACTCCAACGGACAACAGACTCTGAAGACAAGGAATATACAAACTTCAAACTGTGAATGTCTCAGAGTTTTGAATTTTGGCGCCCGCTAGGCATCGTTCGGCCTCGCCACGGGCTTTGGTGCAAGGACCTTTTGCAGATCTTTCAAATCTTCCATGACCTGGTGGATATAAATCATTATTGAAGCAAAGAAGGTGGTACAGGACATATCCTCACAAGCTAGGCACTTTATGGTGATGTAGTGCCCGATATCATCGATTCTTCCCTTGATTCTGTCCTTTTCCATAAGCAATCGCTCTATTTGTTGATTCCGCATCCCCAACACTCGAGCGTTGTAAAAGGGTTGACTCATTCACCTGTTTCTCCATTCGGGCCATCAGATCATAGCAGCGCTTCCTATCTGTTCTGGCATCTTGGGCTTGTCTGAAGATCCGCTCTTTGAGAGTGGATATTGTTTTTCTCAATATAGCGATGTTCCCTTCGTAGTCCCTCTTTATTTGCCGCATATGCTTTGCTCGCGCTTCTGTACCCTTTGCCCATCTGGCTCGGATTCTTGTCACGCTAGCTTCCGATCTCTCTAAACCTTTTTGACATTCAGTGATTTGATTTTTTAGCCCATTTATCAACCTTTCGTCCAACCGACTCCTTTGTTGGTTGTCAACATCTTTTCTTATTTGTCGGGTTTGGGCCTTCAGCACCTCATTTTCTTGGGCCAATTTGTTCTTTTCCCCTTTTTCGGCAGCAACTTGCACACTATTTTCAAACTCCAGGTCCCTAATCTATTGTTTCAGCTTGCCTATTTCTGCCCTGTAGTTTTCCTCTTTTGCAAGCCAACCCCACTGTTCTTGCGATGACTCAGCAAAATCTTGGAGGTGAGGTCTTTTGGTTGGCCGTTCTGGTTCGTCTCTTGCAATGTTCTTCTTCTATACCAGGCGAGATAAGCAGGTGAGACTTCGCCTCTGGATAGGTCACACACTCGAGTATTTGCCGGCAAATACTGGCATTCGCTCCATATATAACGAACGGTCTTTTCATGAAATTGGCCGTCGTTGCTAACCTCGACTGCATAAACACGGAGATCTTCATCTGGGTGTACCACCTGACATCTTCCCAATTGTCTCATCACCCAGTAAGGCACATAAGGTTGAATACCTCAGAGTCCCATTAAGAGGAAGTAAGGACTAGTGGCGGGCATATACACAATTTCTTCAACAGGAAGCCAACCCAGTGTCCAATCTATTTGTACCGCGATGACGTCACGGAGATAGGATACCCAGTCTTCAAACCCTTCCGACAATCTGAGCCCTGAAACCCTCTTGTTATATTCTTTACTACAGCTTTTGTCTGTAGATCTATAGCTCATGTACTGAGGATGATGACACAAGTGTTTAATCATCCATATCTGCAATAACAAACTGCACCTCTCGAAGAAATCTGCCCTGGCTTTACGAGTTGTGAGAGCTCGGTACATCTCGGATACTATCATAGGGGCAAGCGTGCTTTTGTTGTTGGTAATCATGGTTTTGATGACTCCCGCCACCTTTAAATTAATATTTCTGTCTTTCCGGGGAAACACCACAATGCCCAAGAATGCTACCATGAAGGTGAACCGCCTATGTTTATCCCATTTTGTCCGATTCCCTTTGCTGCAAACCCCGCTTTTGGATCGTCGAACCCTCCTATATGCCCATACCTCTGGTATATGAACTGCAGAGTAAAAAAACCCCCATCCAACTCAGAGTACGGGCCTCCCTTGCTTATCTTCAGTAGATCCATGAACTTGTGCGCATTGACGACTCTTGGATCAATCAGATATTTGTGCCTTAGCCCCTTAGTAATGTCCATATAACCTGCTACCTCTTCTAAGGTTGGGGTGAGTTCAAAATCTGAGAAGTGGAATACGTTGTGGGTCGGGTCTCAAAATGTAATCAAAGCCTTTATGATGTCACATCTGGGTCTAACGTTTAACAAACTGGTGAGACCTCCCAGATGTAGTTTGATCTTGTTTCGCTCTGATTTTTCCTAATCCTCCCACCACAAGCGCAACTCTAAAGGGATCTTGCTCCTAACTGTTACCGGCAGACTTGGACCCGTGTTCATTCTTTAAATAAAACTCCGGTTTTGATAATACGGCCTTTCAACACTTCGAAGAGGATTTAAAGGCTGTGTCGAACAAAAACCTTGAAAATGACCAAAGGTGGCTGTTCTCGCAAAACAGCCTTCTGGCGTCTTTTTAGGGACATTCGACTATTTTTACAAGAATGGCATCACCTGACTTATTTATGACGAAAGATTTAAAATTTTGACATATTTTTTTTTTGGCTATTTTTGCAAAAGGGAGAGGTTAGACCCGATAAGGGTTGCCTACGTATCTCACGCCCTGTGAGAATCAAACCAACGTAGTTCGGGCAGATAAACAAACTATTTTTGAAAACAAGACTCTTTTTCCTTTTTTTCATTTTCTCAAAAATTTGGTAGAGTTTCGACATCATTTGGACATTGGTTTTTCAAAACAGGCGATTAATTCTCTTTACCCTCATACTGCTATTTCTCTTTCCTCAATTTTTCAAAAGCCGGTCAGCATGCAAGTCCGAAGCAAATAAATGCACAAGTAGCAAGTAAGATGCATCAGGATGGTCTTTTCCATTTATGGTACACTCGTCCTAGACAGACCCAACCCCTGTGTTGAGCCTCCAAAGTCAAATGCACGTGATGCAAACAAATGTTCCTACTAGGAATCCGGCATGAGACTGAGTTATTCTAGGTTCAAAACCTGGGTATATGTTCTAGACTGTGTACCCGAGCAGATAACTCGAGCTGAGGGGGGGGCTACGTACCGGGAACCAAAAGGCCATCCGGCTTAGTAACTTGTCCGAGCCTCTTTCTTATTTCAAGGTATGACACTAACAGAATAGGGAGTCTCGACCAGCGAGCACATCCCCGAAGATGAGAAGAGAAGGGTTTCGTAACAGTTTATATACAGTTCAGATAATATCAAAGCGGTAAAAGCAACATTTATCACCTTAGGCCCAAACATGTAATAAAATCAGATACTAGATAAAGTCAAATATAACAATTCATCTAAGCTCGAATTCTGAACCCTGAACCAGAAGTTTGGTGAAAAGCGGTATCCCTAGTAGAGTCGCCAGAGCTGTCACACCTCCTTTTTCACCTGCGCCCGCAAGAGCGTAGGGGAGTAATGGAGTTTTTCCAATTAAAGGACAATCGAAACAGGATTTTTATTTAAAGATTCAGAGTCGCCACTTGAGAGATTTATGGTGTCCCAAGTCACCGGTTGAATCCCGAATCGAGGAAAAGAATGACTCTGTATTACAGTCCGCGCACCAGAAATCTGGATAAGGAATTCTGTTAACTTGGGAGAAGGTGTTAGGCATTCCCGGGTTCCGTGGTTCTAGCACGGTCGCTCAACTGTCATATTCGCCTTATTTATATGATTTTATACATGCTGAACCTATATGCAAATTTTAACTTTTTACCGCTTTTATTACTATTATTTTAAAAGAGAATTGTAACGTCGTAAAAATGCGTCTCGAACTGCGCCACATAAATGCACCCGTCGTTTTTGACACATTCCGACTTTGTTAAGATTTGGATTTGGGTCACATAAATGTGCACCCGAGTTTAGGGAGGTAACGTTATTAAAATACGTGCCTAAAGAGACTAACGCGTTATTATTTTGGGGAAGGCCGTGAAATTTGCTAAACGGCCCGTCCCAAAATCTAAGTGTTTTAACATATACATTTAACGAGGGCCCCGCAAATTATGTACTTTGTCCAGCGAGGCTCATCTCATTTTTTGTTTAAAAGGCCAGCCTAGAAACGACTATGATTTCCTATTTTTGTTTGTCTCTAAAATAAAACAAAGATCCTAATTAATTGTGATTAGGAAATCCCATAGTCTATCAGATAAACACTATTAGACCAAATGCCATTTCAACTTTTGAGCCCAAAGGAACCCAATCCAGGCGACGGACAAGGGTTCTTAATAAATGCATGGTATTGGGCCTAGGACGGGCCCAACCTGGATGGGGCGGAATCAGCCGCACAGGCGGGGTTAAGGGGGCGAACCCTTGCAGTCGGGCAAGCCATGAAACAGCTCACAAATGTGCTCATCATTTAATCAGACATATTTAAACAGTGGATTCGTTTTGCTTTGTAATTTATACTTTCTTCCTTCAGCTTCCAGTTATTAGAGCAAATATGAAATGTGGTACTCAAAATCCCTTTTTATGGCTAATTGAAAAGAAAGGTAACTACTAAAGGTTTATATTATTGTTGGCTTACTTTTTCAAACATATTTACAACACAAGATAATAGGCAACTAGCTGAAGCTAACCCAACTTATTCTACCAATTTAAATGAACCTAATTACAACTAACACTTAAACTGCAGAAGAAAACTCCTATACATTCGAGACAGAACAATTAACATTCCATGCTAATACAAACAGTTTTTAGTTTATCACGACATAAACAATTTCGATCCAACTAGTACAACTTCAAGCAAAGATCTTAATAACATTAAGGAGTCAGACATTCTGATACATAAACCAGAAAACTAAATCAAATGATCTCATGCTTCAATTACAGGTTCATTCTTCGCATTTCAGTTCACAATTACCCAAGATCAAGCTGTGTACCTGGTAATCAGTTACAATGGAAGAAGAAGAGGTCAGCCACAACAATGCAATAGTAGCAGCAACAAACAATAACACCAACAGGTTGATAATCAACAGCAACAACCAGAGCCAATTTCAAGACCAAACCACAGTCACAAAGCCCAGGAAGAAAAAAGCTTAACCAAAACACTAAATCTACTAGAAATTAGACTAGGCAGTCATAGGACAACTTTCAGCAATCAGATAATACCCAGCACCCTCGAGTAAATCACCAAATATCTTCAAATGCCCTGAACACCCAAGTACAGAACAGAAACAGAGAGATTTGAACTATTTCTGTTCTTGAAATCAATGTAACAGTGTGAGCTGATTGTCTAAAACACTCTCTCAAACTCTTAAGGTTTCAAAAGTGTAGAAGAATTCAACTTTAAAAGCTCTCAAGAAAACTGATCCTCAAACTCTCCCTATGAGTTCTAGTTCTCAGAAACTGATTCAAGGCTCCCTCAGAACTGATTTTTAAGACTTCTGTTTTCACCCCAGGTCTGAAAAACTCTCCTCTTATTTCTTTTGAACTTCTATATCTCTCCCTTCTCAATCTATCCGAATCCCCCCTCATTCTATGGTCTGCCCTATATTTTATACCCTAAGACAGATCCCTTTTCCAGCATGTTTTAACAATTAGATCATTAAGAAATGTATTTCTTCCATCATATTCCCTGACAGCCACTACTAAGTGTCTAATTTCATTATTTAATTCAAAGGTGTATGGGCAACCTGAATTTAAAACTCAGGCGTGCCCTGACAACCAGAATGGGCTTCCACTTGATTTTAACACTTTCACTTCAGTGATTTACCCTTAACTTTATTAACTAATGATTCCTAAAACGACTAACAAGCATGATACAGATTCAAACAACAGCTAAAACAAACAAATTCACAAAACTCAACTGATTAACCAATTCAGTGTTTTATTCCAACAGCAAAAGAAACAAGACAACACTGAATTGACCATAAGATTGTTTAACAATACGCACGAGCATGGGATGAACAAGTTCTATTAAGTTGAAATGAACCAGTTTGACTGACTAAATTATTAAACAAGGCAGGGTTTCACACAACTGACTATACAGACTTGTGAGACCAAGAACAGATTCCCCAAATAATATGACAAACAAAACAACGAATTGACAACAGAATAAACAAAATGCCAAACGTTTGTTCTTGATAAACAAAATGGTCGAATAAACAAAATGCCAAAACAGAGGACTGGTCGAGTTTCAATCGGAAAATGACCAGAGAAAAGAAAAAGAGACGGGGAAAGATTGACAACAGAATAAACAAAACTAGGAAATAAACTCACTTGCCAGGCTCGAACTGGGAAATGACATGCTGAGTCAACACAACATAATACCAAACGTTTGTTCTTGTTGGAGAGCAAACGCGCGTCATTATTTTATGCTTAAACAGGCTTGAATAAACCAAGAAATCCAACGAACGACTCCCTTGTGCACTGGTCCCAATTTAGGGTTCTAAGTCTTGAACTTAGATTTGATATTCGACGAACTTTGGTCTGATTCGAAAAGAATCCATGATGAATTCATTATGAAGGAGTCACGGGGGGTATATGGTGTTGATTTGGGGTCGATTTGGATGAACTAGGGTTTGGGTCGATTTCTTTGATCTAAGATTCGAGGGGCTCGTGGGTGATTCGAAGAAAAATGAGTGTGGATTCAGAGAGGGGATGGTTTGGTGGTTCAGGGGTGTGATTTTCATGGTCACCGGCATCGTTGCCGCCGGCTTTCAGGAGAAGGGGTATGAGGGCGGCTAGGGTTTGGTTTGGGGTCGTTTTAGTCTCTGATTTGGAGACGAAAGGGTGAAAATGAGGCGGGTGAAAGGGGTTTGGGTGTTTTGGTATATTGAAAATCAGTTGATTAATCTAGGCCGTTGGATGATGGGAACCAACGGTCCAGATTAAGTCACTTAAGCCAAACAGGGTCGTTTAGTAGTAACGAGGTCGGGGCGGGTATAGGAATGGGTAAGGGAGAGATGATCTTGGCTGTTGATGGATTGAGATCAACGGTCAAGACTGAGCGTGACAGAAACGACGCCATTTGGGCGGTCGTTTGCCAGATCAATTGGACCAGGTACAGGGGTGTCGAATTGGGCTGGTTTTTGGGCCTGGTCGATTTCTTTTCCCTTTTTTTTTTCATTTTTCCTCTTTTCCTTTATTTCCCTTTTTAATTTATTTTTTCAAAACTAAAATCCTAACTTTAACTATAAACCAAATTAAAAATACCAATTAATTCCTGATAACAATCATCACACACAATTAAATACCAATTAAAATAAAACCACACAATTTAACATTAAACACCAAAAAAATGCCAAGTACATATTTTTGTGATTTTCATTCTCGCAAATCCAAATATTGTTTAATTAATTCCTAATTGTAAAATTAAGTCTTAAATGCACATGCAACACATATTTTTGTATTTTTCTTAATTAAAGTAGAAATAAACATGCACAGACAAAAATACAAATAAATCACAAACAACACAAAACTATTTTATTTTGAATTTTTGGGAGTAGTTCTCGTAGGGCAAAAATCACGTGCTCACACTAAGTCATGCTAAAATAAGTAGATTAATAAGGGAGTATTAATTACATGACTAAACGCTAAAGAAAAAATAAAAATAGGTTATGCATTTTTATCTAAATTATTGCAAAACAAAAAATAGATATTCAATACATTCCCGTTCGTAGTATTGAATTGAATGTCTTTTGTTAACATTAGTATTGATTTGATTTTGGTTTGGGCTTTTGTTCGCATTACTTTATTTACTAGTGTTAATGGCTATAAAACTTATTGAAACATTCAAAAGTTCTAAGTACAACCTTGAAATAATACCTTAAAAGATAAAATTATGAACATTTTTTAGAAATATTTATAAATTACATCACAATAAGTATATTTATATATTAAATATATCTAAAATTTCTATATATGTAATGTCGGGTTGATTTGGTTTCGGTTTGATTTTCTTTAGTTAAAACCAAACCTAACCAATTATGGTCGGGATTTTTTTTTCCAACACCAAACCAAATCAAACCAAACTATAGTCGGGTTTTTTTCTCGATTTAACTCGGATTATCGGGTTGATGCGGTTTGTCGGTTTCCTTTGTACACCCCTACATGGAATGTTCTCTCCATTTATGTTTAACCACCTAATCTCTAAAACTCACTGTCACACCTCCTTTTTCCGCGCCCGAGGGGGCTCAGGGGGAGTTTTTCCAATTAAAGGACAATCGAAACGGGATTTATTTATTAATTTCAGAGTCGCCACTTGGGAGATTTAGGGTGTCCCAAGTCACCAATTTTAATCCCGAATCGAGGAAAATAATGACTCTATATTATAGTCTGCGTACCAGAAATCCGGATAAGGAATTCTGTTAACCCGGGAGAAGGTGTTAGGCATTCCCGAGTTCCGTGGTTCTAGCACGGTCGCTCAACTGTTATATTTGGCTTATTTATCTGATTTTTAATACAATATGAACTTATGTGCAAATTTATCTTTTAACCGCTTTACTATTATTGTTTTAAAAGAAATGTGAACATCGCTTAAAACACGTCTTTGGACTGCGTCACATGAAATGCACCCACAATCCGGAACGCATTTTATTTGATGTTTTGAGATTTGGATTTGGGTCGCATGAAATGCACACCCGAGCTTAAGAAAGTAAATTATTAAACACGCGCCTAAAGAGACTATCGCGTTATTATTTTGGGAAGGCCACGAAATTCACTAAGCGGCCCTCCTGAATTCTAAGTAATTTAAAACAAATATTTACTGAGGGCCCCGTAATTTGTATTTTTATTCGGCGAGGCTCATCTCATTCTTATTTTTTTTAAGGAATTTGCAACGTCATGGAAATGCATCTCGGGCCACGCCACAATCAATGCGCCCGTGACTAGAGACACATTTCGACTCCGTTGAGATTTGGATTTGGGTCACATAAATGTGCACCCGAGTTTAGGGAGATAACATTATTAAAGGCGCGCCTAAAGAGACTAGCGTATTGTTATTTTGGGGAAGGCCGTAAAATTCGCTAAACGGCATGTCCCGAATTCTAATTATTTTAATATAAATATTTATTGAGGGCCCCGCAATTTCGTATTGTATTTGGCGAGGCTCATCTCATCGTTTATTAAAGGCAAACCTAAGAACAACTATGATTATCTACTTTATTTGCCTCTAACAATCCTAATTTATTCACTAAGATTATCTTAAAGTCATTATAATCGGGTTACATAAGATGTACCCCCCGAATTTTAGGCATCGTAACCATGTCACGAGAACTGTACCTATAATAACGATGATGGCTTAACTACGCGCATGAAGCGACTACGAGGGTTCAAGGCATTCTTCTGCATTACTTATCTTTCCCAAAAGGCATGCCACGATGATGAACACAAACGATGGACGACAAGATATGGAATCAGACCAATTAAAGGGACATGGATACCATTCACAAAACTAAACAAATCCATATCTAAATATCATAATAGAACACTACAATTGTCAAGCCAACACTTATAAGGAAAAACATTAAAGATTTCTTATTGTTCTAACTCTTCTTTTAGTCTACTGGATCTAAAAAAGAAAAATCCAAATCAGTTGCAAACAACGATTAAAACATATTATGTGAACAAATTTAGACAACACATGAGAAGGCTCCAAAAGGGAAACAACAGGGGTGAGAATGCACCTGAAGTGGGTGTTGTGATTTTCTCAAAATGTTCTACTGCTACACGAGCAAAACCAGAACTGTGGCTACAACGAGAACTTGAACCCGACCGGAACCGCGAACAACGACTGGCCAACGACGAACTCGAACGGACCTCACCCCGGACAGAACTTCTGGGCTATTTTTGAATGTTTTCGGTTAAGCTTAAGCTTGTGCGTACGTGTGTTTTCCGGTCAGTCATGGCAAGGAGGGAGGGTGGTTCATGGTTGGACGTTACAGGCAATCGTTTGGACGTGGGGGTGGCGACTGGTTTAGGGTTTTGTTTGAAGGAGAAGAACGTGGTGGTTTAGGGTTCCTCTGGCATTTGTTTGGATGTGAGAGCGTGGATTACTGGCTGGACGATGCAGCAGCGATAGCTACTGATCGACGAGGGATGAAGGGTCGTTTGGTCAAGGTGGTGAGGCTGCCATGGTGGTTGGTGGCAGTGATGACGCAGCTGGTGGTTTGGGCGACGTGGATAGTGGTCGTTTGGCTTGAGGAAGGAGCAGATGTGGAAGGTCGACGGGCGGTGATTGATGGTGGACGACGAGCTTGTTTGGTGGGGGTTCCGGCGCCGGGAAGGTGACGTTTGGTGGTGGTCGTGAGGCGGGCTAGTTGGGTTTTGATGGAGGGTGATGGGGAAGGTGTTTGGACAGTGTCGAAGGGCAGTGTTGGTGGTGGTTTTGGGCGTGGAGGTGACGGGTTCTGCTGGGGGAAGTCCGGTGGTCGAAGGGCTTTCCGGTTAGGGCGTCGTTTACAGTAGGGTTTTTCTAGGGTATTTGCTTCTTCTTCTTCTTGAAGAAGAAGCGTGAACAGTCCCCCTCTGTTTCAAAATTTTCAAAATTCTTTTTGTTCCTTTTTTTTTCCCAGTCCGTTTTTTCTTCTTTTTTTTTTCTTCGGTTCTCTTTCTTTCTTCTTTATGAAGAAGAAAGGTGAACAGTGGTCCCCCCTTTCAAAAATTTCAAAAGTCCAAAAATCCTCCTGCCCGTTCTTTTCTTTGTTTAAGATTTCCAAAGTCCCCTCTTTTTCAAATTCCAAGTCCTTTCGTTGGTCCCCCCTCTTTTTTAAATTTCGTCCGTGTTTCAATGCCCATGAAAATGAGCCCCACGCGTGGTGGGGTTCGAGGCATATGTCCCCCACGCGTGGTGGGGTTCCCCACGTGTCCTGGACACGGTTTATTATGGGCTAGGTCCGAAAATTAGGCCTAAAACCGGGTAGTTTGAACCCGAATATTATTCTTTTGCCCGGACCCGAGAAATAGAAACACGTCGCTTAACTAGTCCTATGTAAGAAAAATAACTACAAAAAATAAGACTAGTATTTAAACAAAACTATATCTTTTTTAAATATTTTTCAAGGTTTAAAATAGCTACAAAATATTAATAAAACTATTTTTTGTAATTTTCGTTTTTAAATATTAAGATAAAATATGAGGTAATATTTTTGTATTTTTTCAAAGTTAAAATGCCTATAAAACTTTAATAGAATTATTATTTTTGTATTTTTTCGAAATTATATAAGGTATAAAAATAAAGTGCAATTTTTGTATTTTTCAAGTTTATGAGAAATACATAAACTAAAATTTATATATATATTTTTTGAAATTTTCTTTTTTTGCAACGAAATAAAGTAAAAATAGTTAAAATAGCTATATTAGTCCTAAATTAGATATTTTAAGCTAAGAGCGTAAAAATTCTCGGGGAGGGTCAAAAATCACGTGCTTACACTCACTAGTTAAAATAATTCAAATTCACATAGAACTTGTTAAAGTGAGAAGCACTCAAACTAGGAGTTTCTCTATTTTCAGCGCAAACTCGAGACCTTTAGTTAAGTGTAACGGGATCTCATCGTCACACATGAAACAAATTCAAAATTTAAATTTAATGTGTTCAACTTTTAGGTTCTCATCACTAAAATCATTACACTTTTAAAATTATATATTCAAAATCTAATATTTATTTAAAATTTTAATATTTTTCACCTATATATTTATAATGCATATCAAGAGATGTAAAACTCCATTGAACTATAAGGGCAAGGCCGAAGGATAGAAAATTGGCTAGGCTTTAGGCACTGATACTAGTCTCTCAAAACGTGTTGATTGTTTCTTTTGCTGCCTCCTGTTTGACTTAAAAGATATCAGAACCTTTTTGAACAAATCAATCAAAGAAAATGGAAGGGTAAATCCTAGTTAAAGATAATTAACTCTAGATCCGGGATGAATAATATGAATAGAAAAATATAGCCGAGTATAAATATTGGCCGTAATTATGGCCAGCTTTAATAGCATAAAGAAAGATGCATTAAGTAACATTAAGTGGTAATAAAATATAAATAAAGGTAAAGATTCACCCAATCTTTAGTGAGACGGGTCTCCTTTCATTTAATAAGGACGAATGATAGATAAATATGAGAACCTTAGGACCCTTTTTGGATCCGATAAAGGTATAGGATCACAGATCCTCTAGAGAGGTGTGTTTACATATTTTCTAGAGAGGGGGAGAGGGAGAGAGAGGGACAGACAGAGAACCCCCCTTTTTGGGAAGTCCTCCCCTCCTATTTATAAGGGGTTATCCATAGAAAATCCTAAAAAAGGTACAATTTAGAGGGAATATTCGGTAGAATATTCCTTTTGAGTATTCCAAAGCAAACTAGCTGTTTCATCACTGCCCGACCTCGGCCTTATTGGTGAGTGTATGACCTCAGCCTGTCCATCCTCGAACTGTCCGACCTCGGCCATAATTATGACTGTCCGACCTTAGCCAATTGATGACTGTCCGACCTCGGCCTATCTGACCTCGGCCAATTGGTGACTGTCCAACCACGGCCTGTCCGCACTCGGCCTTATATCTCCGCGTGCCGAATTTCTCTGATCTAATTTTGACCCATTCAGTTAGTTCCTCCGCTTATCAAGGTCATCTCTTGGTCGAGCTCGGTGAGCGGACTTCATTAATCATAGTTTGAGAAATTCGGATGGGGAGGTCGACTAGTATGGATTGAAGCTGAGGGTGCCGATGCCGAGGGAGAATTTCTTGGAGATGGTGGTGAAGAGGGTGGCGATGGTGATGCCGAGTGAAAAGATAGCTGTCTTTTTTGACTATTGAT
Organism: Nicotiana sylvestris; assembly: GCF_000393655.2. Lineage (NCBI taxonomy): Eukaryota > Viridiplantae > Streptophyta > Magnoliopsida > Solanales > Solanaceae > Nicotiana > Nicotiana sylvestris. The sequence continues at coordinate 123,936,241 of NC_091066.1, forward strand.
CCAGGTCGTATATAATCTGCAACTATTTGCGCAGAGACTTTGTATAAAGAAGAATTTTTCGTTGTTATTCGGCTTGTACTTTTCTATATTTTTGCTTTTCGCGACTTTGGTGCGAGGTAGATTCCCGCATGGTGAGTCTCGGTCTTTCTTTCCCTTTATATTTTCTGACGACACATGTCCTTAGGAACATTTCGAATTCTCTTTGGCGAAGGCCCATGGCCTTAGAGGATATTATTTTGATCTTGTCGAAATATTGACCCGTCATCTTTCGATCGAGGTCGAACTCTTTTTTTTAGAGAAGGCCTTTGGACTTAAAGGGTGTTATTTCGAACGTATCGAAATATTAACCCCTCATCATTCAATCGAGGTCGAACCCTTCTCTTTGGCGAAGGGCCTTGGCCTTAAAGGATGTTATTTCAAACTTGTCAAAATATTAAACCGTCGTCGTTCGATCGAGGTCGAACTCTTCTTCTTGGCGGAGGCCCTTGACCTTAAAGGGTGTTATTTCGAACATGTTGAAATATTAACTCGTCGTCGTTCGATCAAGGTCGAACTCTTCTTCTTGGCGGAGGCCCTTGGCATTAAAGGGTGTTATTTTGAACTTATCAAAATGTTAACCCATCGTCATTCGAAAAAGGTCGAACTCTTCCTCCTTGGCGAAGGCCCTTGGCCTTAAATGGTGTTATTTTGAACTTATCGAAATGTTAACCCGTCGTCGTTCGATCAAGGTCGAACTCTTCTTCTTTGGCAAAGGCCCTTGGCCTTAAAGGGTGTTATTTCGAAATTATCGAAATATTAACCCATCGTCATTCGATCAAGGTCGAACTCTTCCTCCTTGGCGAAGGCCCTTGGCCTTAAAAGGTGTTATTTCAAACTTATCAAAATGTTAACCCGTCGTTGTTCGATCAAGGTCGAACTCTTTTTATTTGGCGAAGGCCCTTGGCCTTAAAGGGTGTTATTTCGAAATTAACGAAATGTTAACCCATCGTCGTTCGATCGAGGTCAAACTCTTCTTTTTGGTGAAAGCCCTTGGCCTTAAAGGGTGTTATTTCGAACATAACAAAATGTTAACCCGTCGTCGTTCGATCAAGGTCGAACTCTTCTTCTTTGGCGAAGGACCTTGGCCTTAAAGGGTGTTATTTCGAACATGTCGAAATGTTAACCTGTGGTCGTTCGATCTAAGTCGAACTCTTCTTCTTGGCGGAGGCCTTTGGCCTTAAAGGGTGTTATTTCGAACTTATCGAAATGTTAACCCATCGTCGTTCGATCAAGGTCGAACTCTTCCTCCTTGGCGAAGGCCCTTGGACTTAAAGGGTGTTATTTCAAACTTGTCGAAATGTTAACCCATCGTCATTCGATCACGGTCAAACTCTTCTTCTTGGCGGAGGCCCTTGGCCTTAAAGGGTGTTATTTCGAACTTATCGAAATGTTAAACCCTCTTCGTTCGATCAAGGTCGAACTCTTCTTATTTGGCGAAGGCCCTTGGACTTAAATGGTGTTATTTCGAACTTGTCGAAATATTAACCCGTCGTCATTCGATCAAGGTCGAACTCTTCTTATTTAGCGAAGGCCCTTAGCTTTAAAGGGTGTTATTTTGAACTTATAGAAATATTTACCCGTCTTCGTTCAATCAAGGTCGAACTCTTCTTGTTGGCGAAGGCCCTTGGCCTTAAAGGGTGTTATTTCAAACTTATCAAAATGTTAACCCGTTGTCGTTCGATAAAGGTCGAACTCTTCTTCTTTGAAAAAGGCCTTTGGCCTTAAAGGGTGCTATTTCGAACTTATCGAAATATTAACCCGTCGTCGTTCGATCGAGGTCGAACCCTTCTTCTTGGCGGAGGCCCTTGGCCTTAAAGGGTGTTATTTCGAACTTATTGAAATGTTAACCCGTCGTCATTCGATCGAGGTCGAACTCTTCTTCTCGGAGGCCCTTGGCCTTAAAGGGTTTTATTTTGAACTTATCGAAATGTTAACCCGTTGTCGTACGATCAAGGTCGAACTCTTGTTCTTTGGCGAAGGCCCTTGGCCTTAAAGGGTGTTATTTCGAACTTATCGAAATGTTAACCCGTCGCCGTTCGATCAAGGTCGAACTCTTCTTCTTTGGCGAAGGCCCTTGGCCTTAAAGGGTGTTATTTCGAACTTATCAAAATGTTAACCCGTCGTCGTTCGATAGAGGTCGAACTCTTCTTCTTGGCAGAGGCCCTTGGCCTTAAAGGGTGTAATTTCGAACTTGTAGAAATATTAACCCGTCATCGTTCGATCAAGGTCGAACTCTTCTTCTTTGGTGAAGGCCCTTGGCTTTAAAGGGTGTTATTTCAAACTTATCGAAATGTTAACCCGTCTTCGTTCGATCATGGTCGAACTCTTCTTCTTTGGTGAAGGCCCTTGGCCTTAAAGGGTATAATTTTGAACTTATCGAAATTTTAACCCGTCATCATTCGATCGAGGTCGAACTCTTCTTCCTGGTGGAGGCCCTTGAACTTAAAGGGTATTATTTTGAACTTGTCGATATGTTAACCCGTCATCGTTCGATCGAGGTCGAACTCTTCTTCTTGGCGGAGGCCCTTGGCCTTAAAGGGTGTTATTTCGAACTTATCATAATATTAACCAGTCGTCGTTCGATCAAGGTCGAACTCTTCTTCTTTGGCGAAGGCACTTGCCCTTAAAGGGTGTTATTTCAAACTTATCAAAATGTTAACCCTTCGTCGTTCGATCAAGGTCAAACTCTTCTTCTTAGGCGAAGGCCCTTGTCCTTAAAGGGTGTTATTTTGAACTTATCGAAATGTTAACCCGTCGTCATTCGATCGAGGAAGAACTTTTCTTCTTGGTAGAGGCCCTTGGCCTGAAAGGATGTTATTTCGAACTTGTCGAAATATTAACCCGTCGTCGTTCGATCAAGGTCGAACTCTTCTTCTTTAGCGAAGGCCCTTGGCTTTAAAGGGTGTTATTCGAACTTATCAAAATGTTAACCCGTCGTCGTTCAATTAAGGTCGAACTCTTCTTTTTGGCGAAGGCCCTTGGCCTTAAAGGGTGTTATTTCAAACTTATCAAAATGTTAACCCGTTGTCGTTCGATCGAGGTCGAACTCTTCTTCTTTGGCGAAGGCCCTTGGCCTTATAGGGTGTTATTTCGAACTTATCGAAATGTTAACGCATTGTCGTTCGATCGAGGTCGAACTCTTCTTCTTGGCAGAGGCCCTTGGCCTTAAAGGGTATTATTTCGAACTTGTCAAAATGTTAACCCATCGTCGTTTGATCGAGGTCGAACTCTTCTTCTTGGCGGAGGTCCTTGGCCTTAAAGGGTGTTATTTCGAACTTATCGAAATGTTAACCTGTCATAGTTCGATCAAGGTCGAACTCTTCTTCTTTGGCGAAGGCCCTTGGCCTTAAAGGGTGTTATTTCGAACTTATCGAAATGTTAACCCGTCATCGTCCGATCAAGTTCGAACTCTTCTTTTTGGCGATGGCCCTTGGCCGTAGGGGTGTTCCCTTGGGAAGTCCTAGTTTTGCTTAACTTCTGTATTTCTTGTGTGAGTCCCAGTTTGCTTAATTTTGCTTGCATTGGAGAATACGACGCGTTTCTCGGGTGACAACCCCTACTTTTATTCCACTTGGAGAAATAGCTAGTTAAAACTGTCACGCCCCGGATTCCCGTTCTCGGGAGTCATGATGGCGCCTACTAATGTGAGCCAGGCAAGCCAATCCTTTAACTACTTACTTCATTTTCCAATTATTTCTTTTTAACAAATATAAGGCGAAAACGTATAAGACAGTGGAATTTGAAATTTATAACGGAAGACATCAATAAAATATCTGAAGTCTATGTCTATTACAATTACTCAAGCCTAAATCAGCCAAAACTTGATGTCACAGTGTTACAGACGGTCTAAGATTTACTACATACAACAGTGTACTGTTTCTGAATAAAAAGAAAATGAAACAAAAAAATAGGGTTAGAGGGAGATGCCAGGGCTTGCAGACGCATGTAGGTTTACATTGGATTCTCCGCGTGGACTGAAGGTAGCCTCCAACTACGGTCCAAGAGCTGTTCCGGGATCTACACATAGTGCAGAGTGTAGTATCAACATAATGATCCCATGTGCTGGTAAGTGTCCAGCCTAACCCCGGTGAAGTAGTGACGAGGTTAGGACTAGATTACCAAATAACCTGTGCAGGTCAAATATATACAGCGGAAAAGAAATACAGAAGTAACCAGTCAAGTATGGGAGGGGGAGCATGCTGTGGGGAAGATAACAATTCCTTATAGAAAGACATCAAGTAAACGAAAGAAACAACATATCTCGGATATCAACAAAGAATCAGAAATTAATAAATGTACGGCATCACCCTTTGTGCTTTTACTCTCGTCCTCACCAAGCAATCATATAATAAAAATGTGCACGACATCACCCTTCATGATTTTACTCTCTTTCCTCACCATATAATCCATAAAATCGGCACGGAATGGTACATCGTGCGGTACGATATCACCCTTCATGCTTTACACTCTTTCGCCACAATAATACACGTCATCACCCTTCGTGCTTTACACTCTTTCCTCACAAAACAAACAATGCATGGCATCACCCTTCGTGCTTTAACTCTCTTCCTCACCCAAACAACAATCACAAACAATAGGGCAAGGGAATAAATGAAATTGCAATAAAGATCACGGCAAGGGAACAACAATTCAACAAATAAATCCCAGCAAGGGAACATCATCAATAACCTCATCATCCCGGCAAGAGAGATAATGAATAAATCAACAATAGCCCGGCAAGGGCGACAACATAATGATCTCTTCTCTTTCTCACTTTTACTTCACAATTTACTTCACAACTCGAGCCAATGCTCTAGAGGTTCAATATTTCACTTACACTTACACAACTTGAGTCACGCTCCTCAATGTTCATAGGTCACAATTCCTTCCATAAACTTTAAACAACAAATAGAAACCACAACTAAGGCATGTAAGATACAACGAAGTCATGATAATCACAATATAAAGACTCACGGGCATGCTAGACAACAATGTATGGATACTCGTCACCATGCCTATACGTTGTACTCAACAATTAACACATTGCAAATAGGACTCAACTCCTAATACCTCAAGCTAAGGTTAGACCAAACACTTACCTCGATGCCACGAACACAATTTACGATTCAATTATAGCTTTACCCCTTGATTCCACCACCAATTCGCTCGTATCTAGTCACAAGTTACTTAATTACATCAATAAACGCTATATGAATCAATTTAACTGCATGAAAATGAATTTTCTAAAGTTTTACCCAAAAAGTCAAAAATCACCCCTGGGCCCACATGGTCAAAACCCGATTACCCATTCCCCCACGAACTCAAATATATAATTCGTTTTGAAATCGGACCTCAAATCGAGGTCCAAATCCCCAATTTTTGAAAAACCTAGGTTCTACCCAAAACACCCAATTTCCCCATGAAAAACATTGATTTTGAGTTGAAATCATGTTAAAAGATATTAAGGAGTGAAGAAAATGAGTTAGAAATCACTTACCAATATTTTGGAGAAGAAAGGTTGTTTGAAAAATCGTCTCTTATGTTTTTGGGGTTTTGAAAAATGAAAAATAACTAAAAATCCCGTCTAAATATACTACTCTCAGATGCCCTGTGCGGACCACACAAAATCAACTGCGGCCGCACAGCTCCAGTGTGGACTGCAGTGATATGCTTTAGTATTTTGGTCATAACTGTCTCTACAGATGTCTAAATTGTGATTTCATTAGCTTTCTGGAAACTATACTTGAAGGGCTACAACTTTCGTTTTTGAATAATCTCAAAATTCCTTGTAGATCAAAAGATATAGGCTTCCAAAGTCAGACTAATGAACATGAGCAGACCGCACAAAATCAACTGCGGCCGCACAGTCACCAGTGCGGACAACACCAAAACCAATGCGGACCGCACTAGCAGGTTGAGAGATTTGCACTTCTCTGAACCTCCAATAGCCATGTTTTAAGCCTAAGACACCCCGGAACCTACCCGAAACTCACCCGAGCCCTCGGGACTCCAAACCAAATATACATACTAACTCAAAAACATCATATGGACCTACTCGTACGATCACATCATCAAAATAACATGTAAAATTATGAATTACACCTCAAAACTCAACATATTCATCAAGAACTCTCAAAGTTCATATCTCTTCAATCGGAAGTCCAAACCACGTCAAATAAACTCCGTTTTCACCAAATTTTACAGTTATCTTTTAAATACTATAACAAGTTTGTACCAGGCTCCGGAACCAAAATACGGGCTCGATAACAATGGTTTCAAACATTAATTCTTTTATTCATTTCATAGATACTTCAGTAAAGCAATTTCTTTCCAATATTGATTTCAAAAACTTGGGACCTCGGAATTCATTTCCCAGGTCGATGCCTCAGTAGGCTGACCTCTCCACTGAACACGAACATAAGAAAAACTCTTTGATCTCAACTGACGAACCTGCCGGTCTAGAATAACTACCGGCTCCTCTTCATAAGACAAGTCCTTGTCCAACTGGACAATGCTGAAATCTAACACGTGGGATGGATCGCCGTGATACTTCCGAAGCATGGACACATGAAACACTAGATGCACGGCTGATAAGCTCGGCGACAACGCACGTCTATAAGCCATCTCTCCCACTCGATCAAGAATCTCATACGGGCCAATGAACCTAGGGCTAAGCTTGCCCTTATTCCCAAATCTCATCACGCCCTTCATAGGCGACACTCGAAGCAATACCCGCTCGCCGACCATGAATGCCAAATTACGAACCTTGCGGTCGGCATAACTCTTTTGCCTGGATTGAGCTGTACGAAGCCTATCCTGAATGATTCTGACCTTATCCAAGGCATCCTAAACCAAATCCGTACCCAACAACTGAGCCTCTCCCAGCTCAAACCATCCAACCGGAGACTAACACCGCCTTCCATATAAAGCCTCATACGGAGCCATCTGAATACTCAACTAGTAGCTATTGTTGTAGGCAAACTCTGCAAAAGGCAAAAACTGATCCCACGAGCCTCCAAAGTCAATGACACAAGCTCGGAGCGTATCCTCCAAAATCTGAATGGTCTGCTCGGACTGCCCGTCCGTATGAGGATGAAACGCTGTGCTCAACTCAACCCATGTGCCCAACTCTCGCTGAACTGCTCTCCAGAAATGTGAGGTAAATTGTGTACCTCGGTCTGAAATGATAGATTCGGGCTCACCATGAAGACGAACAATCTCCCAGATATATATATCAGTTAACCTCTCGGAAGAATAGGAGACTGCCATAGGAATGAAATGTGCTGACTTGGTCAGCCTATCAACAATAACCCACACTACATCGAACTTCCTCTGAGTCTGTGGGAGTCCAACAACAAATTCCATAGTGACCTGCTCCCACTTCCACTCAAGAATCTCAATCTTCTGGAACAAACCACCCGGCCTCTGATGTTCATACTTAACCTGCTGACAATTCAAACATTGAGCCACAAATGCTACGATATCCTTCTTCATTCCCCGCCACCAATAATGCTGCCGCAAATCCTGATACATCTTCGTGGCGCCCGAATGAATAGAGTACCGGGAACTATGGGCCTCCTCTAAAATCAACTCTCGGAGCCCATCCACATTAGGCATACAGACTCGACCCTGCAATCTCAAAACTCCATCATCACCTAAGGTAACCTGCTTGGCACCTCCGTGCTGCACCGTGTCTCTAAGGACACACAAATGGGGATCATCATACTGCCGATCACGGATACACTCCAATAAAGAAGAACGAGCAACCGTGCAAGCTAATACACGACTGGGCTCAGAAACATCCAACCTCATGAACTGATTTGCCAAAGCTTGAACATCCAAAGCAAGCGGTCTCTCACCGACTGAAATATAAGCAAGACTACCCATACTAGCTGACTTCCTACTCAAAGCATCGGCCACCACATTGGCCTTTCCCGGATGATATAAGATGGTGATATCATAGTCCTTTAATAGTTCCAACCACCTTGTCTGTCTCAAATTAAACTCCTTCTGCTTGAAGAAGTACTGCAGACTCTTGTGATCCATGAACACCTCACATGCCACGCCATACAGATAATGCCTCCAAATCTTCAACGCGTGAACAATGGCTGCCAACTCCAAATCATGAACCGGATAATTCTTCTCATGAATCTTCAACTACCGCGAAACATAAGCAATGACCTTTTCCATCCTGCATCAATACCACACCAAGACCAATACGAGATGCATAACAATAAACTGTATATGCCCCTGAACCTGTGGGCAAAACCAACACGATGTGCCATAGTCAGAGTTATCTTGAGCTTCTGAAAGCTTGCCTCACACTCATCTGAGCATCTAAATTGGGCACCCTTCCGGAACAACCTGGTCATCAGGGCTGCGATAGATAAAAACCCTTCCACAAACCGATGATAGTAGCCTGCCAATCCTAAGAAGCTCCAAATTTCTGTAGCTGATGCTGTTCTAGGCAAGTTCTTGACTACCTCAATCTTTTCAGATCAACCTAAATACCCTCCGCTGATACAACATGACCCAGGAATGCCACTGAACTCAACTAGAACTCATACTTCGAGAATTTAGCATATAACTGACTATCCCTCAAGGTCTGAAGAACCACTCTAAGATGCTGGTCGTGCTCCTCCCGGCTATGGGAATATATCAAAATATCATCAATGAAGACTATCACGAACAAATCCAAGTAAGTCCTGAACACTCGGTTCATCAAATCCATAAAAGCTGCTGGGGCATTTGTCAACCCGAATGACATCACCAAGAACTCGTAATGCCCGTACCGAGTGCGGAAAACTGTCTTAGGGACATCAGATGCCCTAATCCTCAAGTGATGGTAGCCAGATCTCAAGTCAATCTTCAAAAATACCTTGGCACCCTGAAGCTGATCAAACAAATCATCAATCCTAGGCAATGGATACTTATTCTTGATTGTAACCTTGTTCAACTGCTGGTAATCAATACACATCATCATCGATCCATCCTTCTTCTTAACAAACAACACCAGCGCACCCCAAGGCGAAACACTCGGCCTAGTGAAACCCTTCTCAAGGAAATTTTGCAACTGCTCCTTCAACTCTTTCAACTCAGGCGGGGCCATACGATATGGCAGGATAGAAATGGGCTGAGTGCCCGGAGCCAAATCAATACAAAAGTCAATATCCTTATCGGGTGGCATACCCGGCAGGTCTGAAGGGAATACCTCAGGAAACTCACGAACAACGGGCACATAATCAATAGAAGGAACCTCAGCACTAGAATCATGAACATATGCCAAATAGGCCAAACACCCCTTCTCGACCATATGCCGAGCCTTCACATAAGAGATAACACTACGGGTAAAATGACCAGGAGTCCCTCTCCACTCTAAACGATGTAAACCTGGTGAGGCTAAGGTTATAATCTTGGCATGACAGTCCAAGATAGCGTGGTAAGGTGATAACCAATCCATCCCTAATATGACATCGAAATCGACCATGTCCAAAAGAAGCAAATCTACAAGAGTCTCAAAACCTCTAATCACAATTATACATGAATGATGGACTCGATCTACCATCATAGAATCACCCGATGTAGACACATAAATAGGAGCACTCAAAGAATCACTAGGCATGACCAGATACGGTGCAAAATAAGATGACACATACGAGTATGTAGACCCTGGATCAAATAATAATGAAACATCTCTATCACAAACCAGAACCTTACCTATGATAAGTGCATTGGAAGACTCAACCTCGGGCCTTGCTAAAAGAGCATAACATCGTGGCTGGGCCCCACCACCCTGAACTACATCTATAGGACAACCTGCTGCTGGCTGGCCTCCACCTCTAGCAGCCTGAGCTCCACCTCTAATATCTCTACCTCCACCTCTAGCACCTCTACCCCCACCTCTAGCTGGCTGGGCGGGCTGTGGAACACCTGGTGCCTGAACCATAGCACGAGAACCCTGCTGCTGAGAGCTAATCGGTGCTCAAGGGCAAAACCTAGCAAAATGACCCATATGACCACAAGTGTAGTAAGCCCTCGGCTGCTGAGACTGCTAGCCCTGACGACCTGAATGACTACCCCGAAAGCTTTGAAGCGGTGGTGCACTGATAGGAGCTGGTGGTGCACTGTATGACTGCTGATCAGAATACTGCATCTGAGGACCACGACTACCTGAAGCACCGTGAGAAACCTGAAGTGCTAACTGAAAAAGCCTAGGAGGATGGCCTCTACCATATGAATCCCTACCTCCAGACGAGGTACCACTGAATCGGCCTGAATGACGGGGCCTCTTGTCCGACCAATGACCACCTCCCTATGACAGAACCACCTCAACTCTCCGGGCCATATTGGCCGCTTCCTGGAAATAAATCTCACTCCCAGCCTCCCTAGCCATCTGAAGACGAATCGGCTGAATAAGTCCATCAATGAACCTCCTCACCCTCTCTCTCTCTCTCTCTCTCGGTGGGAAGTATGATGAGAGCATGGTGAGCCAAATCAATAAATCTGGTCTCATATTGGGTAACAGTCATGGAACCCTGCTGGAGATGCTCAAACTGCCTCTGATAGGCCTCTCTCTGAGTGATGGGGAGAAACTTCTCCAAAAATAGCTGAGTAAACTGCTCCCAAGTCAAAGCTAGAGATCCGGCTGGTCTAGCCAAACAGTAATCTCTCCACCAAGTCTTGGCGGATCTAGATAAGTTAAAAGTAGCAAAATCGACCCCATTGGTCTCAACAATCCCCATGTTCCTAAGAACCTCTTGATAGTTGTCTAGAAAAATACTGGGGATCCTCACTAGATGCACCGCTGAAAGTAGTAGTGAAGAGCTTGGTGAACCTATCCAACCTCCACAAAGAATCGGCGGACATAGCTGCTCCATCGCCGGTCTGAGCTACCACACCTGGCTAAACTGCTCCAACTGGCTGACCTGCTGGAGTCTGAATCTGGGGAGGTACCTACTCCGGAGTGCGAGTAGTAGGAGTCTGGGCTCCTCCTTCAGCCTGAGAGACGGCTGGTGCTATAGGAAGCAAGCCTGCTCGGGTGACACTCTCCATAAGGCTCACTAGGCGGACTAGAGCATCTTGAAGAACTGGGGAAACAATAAACCCCTATGGGATCTGAGCTGGGCCAACCGGAACTGCCAGGCCGAAACCTCATCATCAAAGTCAACCTGAGGCTCCGCTGCTGGTGCTGGTGCTGGTGCTGCTGCTCTAGGCTGAGCTTTGCCCCTACCTCGGCCTCTGCCCCTTGTGGGAGCTGCTGCTGGGGGCTCGGGCTGCTGGTCAATGGATGAGGAAGCGCGTGTTCTCGCCATCTGCGAAAAAACATAGTAGAAATTCAATCAACATTGTGAAACCAAACCACACGATATGAAAGAATGAATGTGAAGTTTTTCCCAACTCTGTAGCCTCTGGGGGATAAATAAAGACGTCTCCGTACCTATCCCTCAGACTCTACTAAGCTTGTCTGTGAACTGTGAGACCTATGTAACCTAGAGCTTTGATACCAACTTGTCACGATCTGGATTCCCGCCCTCGGGAGTCGTGATAGAGCCTACTAATGTGAGCCAGGCAAGCCAATCATTTAACTACTTACTTCATTATCCAATTATTTCTTTTTAACAAATATAAGGCGAAAATGTATAAGACAACGAAATTTGAAATTTATAACGGAAGACATCAATAAAATATCTAAAGTCTATGTCTACTACAATTACTCAAGCCTAAATCACCCAAAACCTGGTGTCACAGTGTCACAGTCGGTCTAAGATTTACTACATACAAAGTCTAAAGAAATACAGTGCACTGTTTCTGAATAAAAAGAAAATGAAACAAAAAAATAGGGATATAGGGAGACGCCAGGGCCTGCGGACGCATACAGGTCTACCTTGGATTCTCCACGTGGACTGAAGGTAGCCTCCAACTATGGTCCAAGAGCTGCTCCGAGATCTACACATAGTGCAGAGTGTAGTATCAGCACAATCGACCCCATGTGCTGGTAAGTGTCCAACCTAACCCCGACGAAGTGGTGACGAGGCTAGGACCAAACTACCAAATATCCTGTACAGTTCAAATATATACAGCGGAAAAAAAATACAGAAGTAACCAGTCAAGTATGGGAGGGGAAGCATGTTGTGGGGAAGATAACAATTTCGAATAGAAAGACATCAAGTAAACGAAAGAAACAACATATCTCGGATATCAACAAAGAATCAAAAATCAATAAATGCACGACAACACCCTTCGTGCTTTTACTCTCGTCCTCACCAAGCAATCATATAATAAAAATGTGCATGACATCACCCTTCGTGCTTTTACTCTCTTTCCTCACCATATAATCCATTAAATCGGCATGGAATGGTACATCGTGCGGCATGGCATCACCCTTCGTGCTATATACTCTTTAGTCACAATATTACACGGCATCACCCTTCGTGGTTTACACTCTTTCCTTACAAAACAAACAATGTACGACATCACCCTTCGTGCTTTAACTCTCTTCCTCACCCAAACAATAGGGCAAGGGAATAAATGAAATTGCAATAAAGATCCCGGCAAGGGAACAACAATTCAACAAATAAATCCCAGCAATGGAACATCATCAATAACCACAACATCCCGACAAGGGAGATAATGAATAAATCAACAATAGCCCAGCAAGGGCGACAACATAATGATCTCTTCTCTTTCTCACTTTTACTTCACAATTCATTTCACAACTCGAGCCAATGCTCTAGAGGTTCAATATTTCACTTACACTTTCACAATTCATTATATAACTTGAGTCACGCTCCTCAATGTTCATAGGTCACAATTCCTTCCATAAACTTTAAACAACAAATAGAAACCACCACTAAGGCATGAAAGATACAACGAAGTCATGATAATCACAATATAAAGACTCACGGGCATGCTAGACACCAACGTATAGATACTCAGCACCATGCCTATACGTTGTACTCAAAAATTAACACATAGCAAATAGGACTCAACTCCTAATACCTCAAGCTAAGGTTAGACCAAACACTTACCTTGATGCCACGAACACAATTCACGATTCAATTATAGCTTTACCCCTTGATTCCACCACCAATTCGCTCGTATCCAATCACAAGTTACTTAATTACATCAATAAACGCTAATGAATCAATTTGAATGCATGAAAATGAATTTTCCAAAGTTTTACCCAAAAATTCAAAAATCGCCCCGGGCCCACATGGTCAAAATCCGAGGTTCGAACCAAAACCCGATTACCCATTTCCCTACGAACTCAAATATATAATTTATTTTGAAATCGGACCTCAAATCGAGGTCCAAATCCTCAATTTTTGAAAAACCTAGGTTCTACCCAAAACACCAAATTTCCCCTATGAAAATCATTAATTTTGAGTTGAAATCATGTTAAAAGATGTTAAGGAGTAAATAAAATGAGTTAGAAATCACTTACTAACGTTTTGGAGAAGAAAGGTTGTTCGAAAAATTGCCTCTTATGTTTTTGGGGTTTTGAAAAATGAAAAATAACTGAAAATGCCGTCTAAATATACTACTCTCAGATGCCCTGTGCGGACCACACAAAATCAACTGCGGCTGCACAGCTCCCCTGTGGACTGTAGTGATATGCTTTAGTATTTTGGTCATCACTTTCTCTACAGACGTCCAAATTGTAATATCTTTAGCTTTCTGGAAACTAGACACGAAGGGCTACAACTTTCGTTTTTGAATCATCTCAAAATTCCTTGTAGATTAAAAGATATAGGCTTCTGTAGTCGGACCAGTAAACCTGTGCGGACCGCACAAAATTAACTGCGGCCGCACAGTCACTAGTGCGGACAACACAAAAACCAATGCGGACCGCACTAGCAGGTTGAGAGATTTGCACTTCTCTGAACCTCCAATAGCCATGTTTTAAGCCTAAGACACCCCGGAACCTACCCGAAACTCACCCGAGCCCTCGGGACTCCAAACCAAATGTGCATACTAACTCAAAAATATCATATGGACCTACTCGTACGATCACATCATCAAAATAACATGTAAAATCATGAATTAAACCTCAAAACTCAACATTTTCATCGAGAACTCTCAAAGTTCACAACTCTTCAACCGGAAGTCCAAATCACGTCAAATAAACTCTGTTTTTCACCAAGTTTCATGGTTATCTTTAATACTATAACAAGTTTGTATTGGGCTTCGAAATCAAAATATGGGCCCGATAACAACAGTTTCAAACATTAATTCTTTTCTTCATTTCTTAGATACTTCAGTAAAATAATTTCTTTCAAAAATTGATTTCTAAAGCTTGAGACCTCGGAATTCATTTCCGGGCATACGCCCAAGTCCCATATTTTGTTGGGGAACTTCCAAAATCGTCGGAACACGGATCCAGATTCGTTTGCTTAAAATTTTGACCAAAGCCAATCATAATCAAATTTTAACTATAAAATTTCTATTTCTCATATTTTCACATAGAAGGCTTTCCGGATATAGGTCCGGACCATGCACGTAAATCAAGGTAGGGTAAAAAGGAGCTATTTAGGCCCCAGAACACTGAATTCACTTACAACACAAGTGATGACCTTTTGGATCATCACAAAAACAAAATAAAAGCATTCGTTACCTTAGTTTGATCATGTTCCCTTCTCCAGTTACGCTTTCAGTGGTCGCTACTAATTTGGCAGGGCCGTCTGTTTCGATGTTTTGTGCTTGCGGTATCTGGTCGAGTTGACACTCGTCAAACTCGGGCAGTAGCTTATAAATTCCTGCCTGATATTTTCGTAGCCTTTGTTCTTTTATTTGGAAAGTCCTTGTGACTTGGTTGACGACGGGTTGTGAGCCATATCGGAGGATGATTTGCCGTGCTCCATACTTGAGACCTAGTTTAAGTCGTTGTAAATGTCAAAGCAAAAAGTGAAGTTGGCATGGCAAAGCACACGAAGGCCTGAAAGGACGCCACTGTGCAGAACCACTCCTCTCAACCGTGGTAATTTAGCTGCCAAGTGTAATATTGGGCCACTGTAAAGAAGGAATAAACTAAAATTTGCAAGAAAAGTATCAATTGTTATGGACAGTAGTGGAGTGTACTTAATAGAAAAAAGTGAAAAGTGGAGAGCATTAATTAAATGATAGAAATGTGTGTTGTTGTTAAGCTTTGTTTCATTGACGTTTGCTAGGTTGTTCTTTCACATCATAAAAAATGGCTAAGGACTAGGAAAACTGTAGTAGTCGTACTGTAAAATTTGGGTTGTCATTCACAAATAAGCATTCATATATAGAAGGAAACCATATTTTCATCTTTGCAAAGCGAATTCAATATTTGGAATTAGTAGGATATATAAACTCTACTTCTTTTTATAAAAATCCTGTCGTCTCCTTGATAATGCAAGAAGTCATATAAAAGTGTCTTTGTTTTCTTGTTCTTACATCCCAGAAATTAACAATGTCTAAAGTATGATGGCAACAAATTAGAAGTATGCTGTGACAGAACCAGGTTCCTCTCTTCTTTTATACAAGAAATACAAAATCTAGCATATTTTTAGCCTAATCGAATGCACTCCCAACCCAAAAAAAATCACAATCTTTAAATGTGTAGGAGTATTAGTATTTCATGATACTTGTGTGCTAACTGCCCAAGAAATTCAAGCAACAAACCCTTGGCTAACGTAATATTTAATATATAATATTCTTTAGTATCTCATTTGCACAAGCACAAAATACAAAAACTATTTAGTGTATCAAATTCGTTTGGCTTCCCTGAAGACGCTCTATAGTTGAAATTGAATTTTAGATCTAAAGAAAACTAAAATTTTAACTAGAAAATTCCTACAGTCGGCGCCAAATTGTTTGACTCAAAAGATATCGGAACCTTTTTGAACAAATCAATCAAAGAAAATGAAAGGGTAAATTCTAGTTAAAGATAATTAACTCTAGATCCGAGATGAATAATATGAATAGAAAAACATAGCCGAGTATAAATATTGGCCGTGATTATGGCCAGATTTAATAGCATAAAGAAATATGCATTAAGTAACATTAAATGACAATAAAATGTAAATAAAGGAAAAGATTCACCCAATCTTCAGTTAGACGGATCTCCTTTCATTTAAGAAAGACGAATGATAGACACATATGAGAACCTTAGGACCCTTTTTGGATCCGATGAAGGTATGAGATCACAGATCCTCCAGTGAGGTGTGTTTACATATTTTCGAGAGAGAGGGAGAGAGACATAGAGAGAGCCCCCCCTTTTGGGAAGTCCCCCTCCTATTTATAAGGGGGTATCCATAGAAAATGCTAAAAAGGTACAATTTAGAGGGAATATTCGGTAGAATATTCCTTTTGAGTATTCCAAAGCAAACTAGCTGTTTTATCACTGTCCGACCTCGGCCTTATTGGTGAGTGTCTGACCTCGGCCTGTCCGACCTCGGCCAATTGGTGACTGTCCGACCACGACCTGTCCGACCTCAGCCTTAATTATGACTGTCCGACCTCGACCATTTGATGACTGTCCAACCTCGGCCAATTGGTGACTGTCCAACCACGGCCTGTCCGACCTCAACCTTATGTCTCCGCGTGAATTTCTCTGATCTAGTTTTGACCCATACCCCAAAAAAAAACCTTATTTTATGGTGATATTATTCTTCCCCTTTGGACCCTTCGTAAATATGTGCAAGTCTATATTTGGAGCTTGAATCAGTCAGAGACGGGAAAAGGTCAATATTCAGATTAAGAGCCTAAATCTGGACATATTAGGTTCACCAACACCAATCAATCAAGAAAAAAGAGAATGATTAACTTTCCTACTTAAATTTTGCCAAGAATCCACGACAAATTTTCACAACTGAATTTTAAGTTTCACATCATAGGTGAACGGTTCATCTAAAGGTCTATATTTTACTACGATTCCTCTATATTAACAACGTTACATTTAAACCGTCTCGATCCAATATTTAAAAATTTGGGGTATCTATCACTAAAAGTTTTTAGATTGTCTTACTTACATATAAATATTTAATAATACTAGAAAACTTCCGTCAAACTTTAGACTTAAAGTAATTGCACCAACATGTTACTCAGCATTATTTCCAAACAAATTGAACTTCTCATTTTCTCTTTCATGCTTTATTTTACGGTTAGTTTACATGAATTTAGAAAAAAAGAAAGACAAAAAAGTTTGCATGAATTTCAAGGTAGATTTTAAAATAATATCATTTCATGTGATTTTAGATTTATTATGTTTGTGCTCAACTAACTAGATAAACGATAATAAAGAAATTTTAATTGACAAAAACTCAAAAAGGCTATCAGGTTTGAAAAAAGCTCCTCGCCGTACGTACGTCAACATCGAAAATTAGCTCTTGTGTTGTGTAAGAAATTTATTATGTTATGTCTTATATAATTGACATTAGTTGTATGAAACACCATTTTTGTTTCACAGTTTTATGGATCCAGATTTTTATGAACCCAAAAGTATAAAATTGGGATCCATAAATTTGTGAGACAAAAAAGAGCCTCACACAATTAATATCAATTATACGAGACACACAATAAAACTTCACTATTGTATAGTATCGGTTGGACAATATTCATTAAGTTTATGGTTGTAACAACCCCACTGAAAAAAAAGAAGGGTTATTGACTAATACCACCAAGATTCCAAGAAGCTGCCACTTGTCAAGTCATTTTCAAAGCAATATTATTAAGTTTTTGGTTTAATTTATTTTATTACCGAAACTTTTAAACTAGAATATTGTCAGAGATCTTAACATCTTCCTTTTGCTTTAATTATTATTTTTTTGGTGGTAAATAGTGATTTTCTATTCATTCCAAAAAAAAAAAAAAAAACAGCTTTACAAATAAGGTAGATGCTGACCATCTATGTCTCTATCTTCTAATTACACTAAGTCTGATGCTCTAATAACATCTCTACTGTGTTGCTATTTACATCAGTTTAAAGCTTCATCTAGCCTAGGAAAGAAACAAACAGATGCATTTTGCATATTTCAAACTTAGGAGCAACAACAACAACAACTAGGGGTGTACATAGGCCGGGTTGGTTCGGATTTTACAATTACCAAACCAAATCATATGTATTGGGTTATTAAATCTAAAGACCAAATCAAACCAATAAAACTCGGATTTTTCAATCTCGGTTTTTCTCGGGTTTTCGGGTTATTCAGTTTTTTTTTTCCGGTAAAATCTTCGTAGAACAAAACATATAATGTATGCTCAAAATATTTCTTTAATCCTAGTAACATACAACTATATAAAGTATTTTTCAAGAAAATAATACAAAATATGAGATGTGTCATGGCATTATCCTAAAATATTCAACAATAAAGACAATAAAATTATGTAATATAAATATTGCTAATTAAAAAGTCATAATAAAAATAAACATAATCTAAAAGTACTAAGTCATGCTAAAATAAATAGACTAATAAGGGAGTATTAATTACATGACTACACACTAAAGAAAAATAAAAATAGGTTATGCATTTTTATCTAAATTATTGCAAAACCAAAAATAGATATTCAATCTCGTTCATAATATTGAATTGAATGTCTTTTGTTAGCATTAATATTGATTTGATTTTGGTTTGGGCTTTTATTAGCATTATTTAATTTACTAATATAAATGGCTATAAAACTTATTAGAGCATTCAAAAGTTCTAAGTCTAACCTTGAAATAATATCTTAAAAGATAAAATTATGAAAAAATTTAAGAAATATTTATAAATTACATCACAATAAGTATATTTATATATCAAATATATCTAAACTTTCTATATATGTAATGTCGGGTTGGTTTGGTTTCGGTTTGACTTTCTTTAGTTAAAACCAAATTAAACCAATTGTTGTCGGGTTTTTTTTATCCAATACCAAACCAAATCAAACCAAACCATAGTCGGATTTTTTTTCTCGGTTTGACTCGGACTATCGGATTGGTATGGTTTGTCGGTTTCCTTTGTACTCCCCTAACAACAACCAAGTATAATCTCACTTAGTGGGGTATGGGGAGGGTAGTGTGTACGCAGACCTTACCCCTACCCTGGGGTAGAGAGGCTGTTTCCAAATAGACCCTCGACATCCTTCCCTCCAAGAACTTCCCACCTTGCTCTTGGGGAGACTCGAACTCACAACCTCTTGATTGAAAGTGGAGGTTGCTTACCATTAGAGCAACCCCTCTTGTCTTTTCAAACCTAGGAGCCTAATGGAAAATAGTCTAATTCTTGCAATGCTCCTTGCCAGCTCTTGATTGTCCTCCCTCTGGTATGTATGTGCATTACAATCTCTGCAGATACTGTTCTCTTTGAGTACTCCTCCTTGAACTTTTGCTTTAATTATTACTCCTATTAACAATAAAATAAATGTTTTGTTTCTTTTATGCATCAAGATAATTAATTAGAAAAACACTTTTGAGCATCAATTAGTGTTTGACCAAGTTTTTGAAAACTGCTTTTAAATGTATTTTTCTCAAAAGTGCTTCTCAGAAAACTACTTTTTTCTACTTCTTCAAAAACACTTTTTTCATTTTAAAAGCTTGGCTAAATACCTCAATTTTTGGCCAAAAGTACCCAAAAAAAAACTTGGCCAAACAGGCTACGCTTCAACTTTTCGCTATCATTATCTGCAACCTAGCCAGATGATTTTGTTTTTTAAAAAGTTGTTCACGAAAGTATTAACATACGCAAGATTTTTTTACAAATGCTATTGACACTTACGTTGAAAATTAAATAAATAACTGTAACACTATCTTATTATTTATTGATCATGTAAGTTTGACCCTTGGTTCAGTTGAAGCTAATATTATTATTTTATCAAAGTGAAAAAATAACTAAATACTCGTAACGTTTATTAATCATCTAATTAATATGGAAGGGCCTGGGCCCAATTGGTTAAGTTGAATTTTATATTAAAACTAGAGAATATGTCGGCGCTTTGCGCGGTATTTAAAGACATTTCATTTTGTCAACTTAATTTTACCAAAAAAGCAATTAATCTTTATTAAACCCTACTCTAAAATGTTTTTCACATAAATAATTGGATGTGTAACTAACCAAGACCAAAGTGAAAAAAAGTTTAACACTCATAGCAAGTCTGTTCCAATATATTTTTTCCTTTTTTTTTTTTTTTTTTTGCAGTAACTACAGGATTTGTCAAGACTAAGGAAGATTATCATAACATCTTTTTGGCTATATTTGCCAATACCCTATGTAGTAGGATAAAGGCCATTGAGATGAAAAGCTTCAAATTTTAGTCTCGACTAAAGAGCTTGCACAACCCATCGTCATTGTTCAGATTTTCTTGATTTACTGCCGAATACAAACTTCATTTGGTCCGAAGAGCACCTATAAGTCAACAAACCAAAGAAAAATTGTATTCATACTAAAAATCTATTTCCACCGATAATAAACAGAGTAATCCAATATACACATTCATAATCAATATTTATACATACATACAAAATAGAGAAAGATAAAGGGACTTCATAGCGCATCACATAAATACAACTAATAACCAAAATACAACTGCTAATCCGGCTTTTCATTAAATTTAGTGAACTATTAGAAAGATTCCAACATCCATTTCGGTGAGAAGTTTTATTTTGTGTCTCATACAACTTACACTAGTTATATGAGACTCCTTTTTGTCTCACAAATTTATGGACCCCGATCTGACACTTCTAGCTCCAAAAAATTTGAGTCCACAAAACTGTGAGACAAAAAAATTGCCTCATACAACTAGTGTCAGTTGTATGAGACACAAAATAAAATTTTCCCATTTCGGCTAAAAGCATATGCACAAACTACTCGTGAGCTTTCTGAAGGGATGTTGCCAAGGATGCTGCATAATTTGATTGGAGGATGTAACAAATGAAAATATTGTACATAACAGTTTTAGAAAACAAACTTTTAAGAACTTATATAATTCTATACTAATGTTAGATTTGTGAAATCAATGGAAACCAATGCTTTGAGAAATTGCACAAACTTACAAAGGGTATATGAAAATAACAAATGTAGTTTGTCTTCTTATGTTAAGAACCGAAATAGGAAAGAAAAACAAATAACATATATTAAAAAGAACTCTTACAAAGAAAGTGGATTTCATCTCCTCGTAAGTCTACTTGTAATATTCTTCTATAGGATATATCATCAATGTCTCTGGTCGATCAGTACTGTGAAGGGCACAAGCTATATTCACCGGAAACTTTTCTTGATTTGTCTCTTTATAAATCTATGGATTAAGTTCTTTTTGAATTTCTCTATATTATTAAATGGGTTTAGAGGGATATAAGTTACTTTTGAGGGAGTAATGACCAAGTAAATACTCTATATTTATTGAGAAAATAAAGCACTTAATTGTAAAATTTGGGACTCAAACGGAAGCCGCATTTGCTGGCCTTAAATAATCTTTCAATATATGGCCTAGCAACTTTTCATTGCCGGCCTTTATTATAGGAAAGGAAAATTAAATCAAAAAATGAAGGGGAAAAAAGCAAAAAAAAAAAAATGAGAAAAAGGATTAATAGATTCCTTGGCCAAAGAGAGGTGTGTAACGACTTGGCCGGTCGTTTCATGAGTTACCGCTACGTTTTCCCCATTTCTGCTTCTTATTGCCTTGTTCAGCTGTATTTTGCGTTATCGGGTTGGTTGGCTCGGGTTCGGAGAGGTTTTGGTAAGGTTTGAGACACTTAGTCTCTTTTGAGAAAACTTAAGTTGGAAAAGTCAACCGGATGTTAACTTATGCGTTAAAGGGCTCGTATGTGAGTTCCGATGGTTCGGATAGCTTTGGGAGGTTATTTGAGACTTAAGAGTGTGATCAGAACGTGTTTTGGAGGTCCGTAGTGGGTTTAGGCTTGAATTGGCGAAATTGGTATTTTGGCGTTTTCGGTTGATAGGTGAGATTTTGATATAGGAGTCGGAATGGAATTTCGGGAGTTGTAGTTCCGTTGTATCATTTGGGATGTGTGTGCAAAATTTCAGGTCATTCAAACGTGGTTTGATAGACTTTTTGATCAAAAACGAAATTCAGAAGATTTTGGAACCTTAGGCTTGAATTCGATGTGATTTGAGGTGTTTTGAAGATTGGTATAAGTTTGGAAAGTGGTATATGACTGGTTTGTGCCTTTGGTTGAGGTCCCAGGGGCCTCGAGGTGGTTTCAGGTGGTTGACGGAAAGATAGAAATTTGGAAATGGCAGCTGAAGTTTTAGGACTGTTGTTATAACCACATCTGTGGTTGGAAGGCCGCAGGGGCGACCCCCGCAGATGCGGAAATAAGTCACAGAAGCGGAAGGGGCCAAGGAGAGATGGAGCCGCAGAAACGGCTAGGTAGGCGCACCTGCGGTAGCACATGTGTGAGATTTGCATCGCATATGCGGAACCTAGGATTTAAGTGAGGACCGCAAATGCGACGATTTGGACAACAGAAGCGGACTGCAGAAGCAGTAGCTGGACCGCAGGTGCAGAATCCCTGGGCCAGAAAGTATAAAAGGCTTCCTTTGCGATTTATGAGTTGTTCTTCACCATTTTTATTAGGGTTTGAGCTTGGGGAAGCTATTTCGAAAAGGGATTCAAGGGATAACGCTTGGAGGTGTCACACCTCCTTTTTGCGCGCCCGCCCCGAAGGGTAAAATGCGCGAGGGAGTTTTTCCAATTTAAGTGACAATATTCGAAATGAGATTATTTATTTAATTCAGAGTCGCCACTTGGGAAAGGTTTGGCTTTTGGTGTCCCAAGTCACCGGTTTATCTTGAATCCCAAATCGAGGAAAATATTCGACTTTCCAAATGAAGTCTGCGAACCAGAAATTCTAAGTAAGGAATTCTGTTGACCCGAGGGAAGGTGTTAGGCACCCTCGAATCCCGTGGTTCTAGCACGGTCGCTTAAATTGTTATAATGGCTAAATATCTGATTTAATACATGTTATTACTTATGTGCTTTTATTAAGTTTAAGCCGCTTTTATTATTATTATTTTTTATAGAATTGCAACGTCGTGAAAATGCATCTCTAACCACGTCACAATCAATGCACCCGTGGTTGTTAATGCATTCCGACTCCGTCGAGATTTGAATTTGGGTCACATAAATGCGCACCCGAATTTAAGAATGTAATTTAATTAAGTCGCGCCTAAAGAGTCTAACGCGTTATTATCTTTGGGGAAGGCAGTGACATTCACTAAACAGTCCATCCCAAATTCTAAATATTTATTATGACCAATTATTGAGGGCCCCACAATTTGCATTTTTTATTTGGCGAGGCTCGTCTCATTATTTTTAAAAGGATAATCTTAGCATGACTACATTTTCTATTTTTCGTTTTCTAAAATAAATGAAGATAAGGTCCTACTTTATTTACATACTTTTGAGTTACTATAGTTAAGTTTCGAAAGTGAGTTGCTTAAAGAGTTTATATGGCAACGCATAGAACATTCTACATACAGACAGTAAAAGAAAGAAAAGACTACATTAAATTACAACTTCAAATCTTTCTCATTTTTTGCATTCATGCCTCGAGTGGCTTACAAGATGAACCAGTGTATCAGTTTGTGTACCTGGTATTTGGGAAAGCAAGGAAAGAAGATGAAGATCAGTAGAAGCAACAGTAGTGTAAATACACAGCAACAACAGCAACCCAACAGCAACAAATTCGAACCAGATTCAAGGCCCAGAAAACTTTGAGGAAAAACCGAACAACTCAATAGAACAAACCCAAAAGTTTGTAAGCAAACTAAACAGCAACAACCTCCGCGTGTATTAAAACCCGAAACTAAACACGTTTCTCACTTTGTTTTTGTTTTCTCTTTTTAAACTCTCCAACACTCTCTTAGGATTTTCAGAATGTCTTCTTCTCTCCAAAAATAATCCTCTCTAATGTTGAAGTCCTTTTTTTGTTCCCCTCTCAAGTCTTAGTCCTCTTAAAATATGTCCAATGACTCTATTTATAACAAGACTCTTGTCTTGAATCCCCAACCCCAAATATTTCTCCAATTGCATGCTTTATCCCCACTACTTAATGTTTTCTTTATTTTAAACCCTTGTCCCCCATGCTTAGCATAAATAATTACATTATTCCCAACCCACTACATTATGTCTTGTCCCCCACTATATTAAACAATTATATCAACCCCAACCCATTACATCTTGTCCCCCATGCTTAACATAAATAATTACATTATTCCCACCCCACTACATTATGTCTTGTCCCCCATTATATTAAATAATTATATCAACTCCATCCCATTACATCTTGTCCCCCATGCTTAACTTAAATAATTGTTCAAATGTTCAATTCCAAAAATGCCCCTCCGACCTTACTGCAATTACCATTTTACCCCTGAACGTACTGAAATTTACCAAACTACCCCCATCAGCTATAACCGAATCACCTAATCGATCTCAACCAAAATACATCAAATATGACCAATTTATAAACAAATTCAACAACAAATCTCATGAACACAAATTGAATCATACAGCTTCAAATTAATGGGAATAAGTTAACCATATTGGGAACCAATCCTGGTTAACTTAGACCAAAAATGAATGAGCAAAGAGACAACAATTTCAACAACAAATACATGATTCAAACTAAATCAACAAGTCAAGAACCAAAACATAAACTCACATTAAATCACTGGATTAAAAACGAACTTCAAACAAAGATGAACATGAATTAAATCTATTTTAAACAACAAACATGACAGATTCAAATGATTTAACCAACATTAACAATTTCTGAAAAAATACATACCAACACATGAAACAAACTGAAGAAATAATTAATTAAATTTCAATTTGAATCTAATGATACTAAACTAACATGAACAGACCGAGAAAAATTAACAAAACGATAAACACGAACAAAACAAAAATCAAACATTTATCGATTTTAAATTCGAGAATATCAAAAACAAAATACGGACAAAATGAAACTCAAACCCACTAACCGGATCGAAACAACGAAGAACTTGAACGAAAACAAACTGTCCGGAAACGATTATCGTGCCAAAATAGCTCGACACCGAAGACGACCATGAATGGACGACCAAAGAAGCTGGTCGTTTGGTATCTTTCGAAAATGAGGCAGTGGCAGCCCGTCAAGGAAGATGGACGAAGCAGAAGGCTGCAGAACCCCGGAGCAACAGCGGTTGCTGCTGTTGCGTCGCCTGGAGGTCGACCGGGCAGTTATGGAGATGAAGGAGCAGCTAGGAAATGCCTGGTATGGCGCTGTAGACGTGTGATTTTTGACCCTCCCCAAGATCTTTTATATATTAGCGTAAAATATTTAATTTAGGTATAATATGGATATTTTAAGTAATTTTGACTCTTTTACTCTATTTTAT
Organism: Nicotiana sylvestris; assembly: GCF_000393655.2. Taxonomy (NCBI): domain Eukaryota; kingdom Viridiplantae; phylum Streptophyta; class Magnoliopsida; order Solanales; family Solanaceae; genus Nicotiana; species Nicotiana sylvestris. Next base: position 123,961,623 of record NC_091066.1, read on the forward strand.
TACAAGAAAAACAAAATCACAAAAATAGGTTCATTTATGTTTTGTAGTTATTTTTAATTAAAAAAAAATCTTAAAAATATATACAACAATAGTATCGTATCTTTTTTATTTTATTTTAATGTGATATTTTGAAAATACCAAAAAATAGATTTGTTTTAATGGTTAGTTTTATTTTAACAATTATTTGAATAGTAGGAATAATTAACAAATGAGCGCGTATTTTTAATCTCATTCGTGGCAAAAGAATAGAGTTTGGGCTCGAGCAACCCATCTTTAGGCTTAATTTTGGACCTAGCCCACAATTGCCAAGCCCATAATTCCTAGGCCCATACCCCTTAACCTAAAACCCTACCACTAACCTAGACCTATATATATTAAACAAAGCCTAAAAAACTAAAAAGAGGGGAAGGAGGAAAAGCAGCAAAGCTGCGCAAGGAACGACCCCACCCCCCAGACGTCGTCTTCTTCACACAACCCCCTCACGATCTCTTCTTCCTTCCCCACCCAAACGACCCCTCGACTCCTCCTCTCCTCACCAGCGGCAAGCTCGCTGTTACATCCCAAACAACGACCCAACCATCCTTTTCATCTTCCTCGCAACAACTCTCCTTCAAAAACCTCCATTAACGCCAGCTGCAAATCAGCGACAGAACAACCATGAACATTGGCCATTGTCGCACCTTTTAAACCGCGAAAATCCGCCACCAAACACTAGTCAAGAGTGTTGCTAAACAACACGAAAACCATCCGGAAACAGTGGCTCAAATGTTACCTTTTTCGCCGAGAAACAGTCTTGAAGTAGTCCCAAAAACCATTTCAGCCGAGCTTTGAGGTTGTTAGCGAGGTGGTCATTCATGGTTCCTGTCGAAGTTTCTGTTGCGATGTTTGTTTCCCGTTCGGTTTAGATGCTGGGGTTCGTCGTCACGTTTGTACGTGTTAGCTGAAAAGATCAGTTTGGAGAATTTATCTCGTTGAGGTCCATATATCTCTCTCTTTAATCACAAGTTTAATACTGTTGCTGTGATACTTATCTATAGAATTACTTGCGCTAATTTAGTTGATTGACTGGATGTATTATTGCTAGTGTGTTATATTGATGGCATGATAGAGTTTAATCTACGTCAGTTGTGTATGATAGATGTTTGTGGGTTAAGTTGTTCTTTTGCATCGTAAGTAGCTGGATTTTAAATGAGTTCATATTGTGCTTCCCTTAATTTGTTTCTATTTTTGCTTTATGAATTTTTGCAATACTGATATGTAAGATTTAAGGTCATGCGATGTTGCCAGATATTTCTTTAATGGAATTAGAACTAATGAGCACGGGGCTTCGACCTTGTCCAACGTGGGAATCAAATTGAAATAATATTTTAGATATTTTTCTAAGAAAGTGGTAAAGGGTAAAAATATAAGATAATTCGCTGATAAAGGTGTGGAAAATTATTAATTTAACCTCATAATTATTTAAGTTGTAAGAACATTGCTGGTAAAAGAGACGAAGATAGTTAATAAGGGATGTTTATGCTTTATAAAATATATAGATTATTAGGCTTTTTGCTCGTTCTAATCACGCTGCATTGGTGTTATTTGGTTCAATGATTGACATGCCAATTAACTTAGTTTTCTTTCATTTTCTTTTGGTTTATTTACTATGATATCTTTGGGAATTTTCAGAACTGTTGGGGAAAGGCATGATGAGTTTGTGGTAATTTTCCATGTCTTTTCAAAGATAGAAGTAGGTTGTGGGCTCAATTGTTCAGGCAAACCAATTAGTTAGTTCGTGAATCTCGTAGTTTTCTTTAGACACGCCATTAAATTATTATAAATACGGGTATGGTTCCCGTGACGTAGTTGTGATACTTCCTTTCAAAGTCGCTTTAAATATGAATATCCGTAGTTCATTTAGTTGAATGCTTTTCCTTTTGAATTCGAGGCGTGCTATTTAGTTGAATTTTCATGGCCCTCGCAAATTTGAAAACGTGTAGTTGCCTTAGGCGCGTTAGTTTAACAATATTACTTTTCTAAACTCGGGTGCGCATTGATGCGACCCAAATCCAAATCTCAACGGAGTCTAAGTGTGTTGACAACCATGGGTGCATTGATTGCGGCATGGTTCGAGGTACATTTTCACGACGTTGCAATTCTTTTTAAAAATAATTATAATAAAAGCGGATCAAAATTAAAAAAAAGGCACATAAGCTAGCATGTATTAAAATCAGATAAAATCAAATACAACAGTTAAGCGACCGTGCTAGAACCACGGAACCCGGGAATGCCTAACACCTTCTCCCGGGTTAACAAAATTCTTTACTCGGATTTCTGGTTCGCAGACTGTAACAGAGTCATATTTTTCCTCGGTCCGGATTCAACCGGTGACTTGGGACACCAAAAGCCAAACCTTTCCCAAGTGGCGACTCCGAATAATTAACAATTAAATCTCATTCCGATTGTCCTTTAAGTGGAAAAACTCCCTTGAATCTACACCCTTTACGGGGTGTAAGTGAAAAAGGAGGTGTGACAGCTCTGGCGACTCTGCTGGGGACCGAACCCAGAATCTCTGGTTCAGGGTTCAGAATTCGAGCTTAGATAAATTGTTGTATTTAATTGTATCTGATTTTCCTACATGTTTTATGCTAAATGTGCTAAATGTTACCGCTTTGATATTATCTGAACTGTATATAAACTGTGCCGACACCCTTCTCTCTTCACCTCAGGGGATGTACTTACTGGTTGAGATTCCCTATTCTGTTAGTGTCATACCTTGAAATATGAAAGAGGCCGGACAAGTTACGAAGCCGGATGACCTTTTGGTTCCCGGTAAGTTGCCCCCTCCTCGACTTGAGTTGTCCGCTCGGGTACACAGTCTAGAACACCGACTCAGGATTTGAACATAGAATAACATGACTTCATGCCAGATCCCTAGTAGGAACGGTTATTTGCATCATGTTGCATTTGACTTAGGGGACTCAACACAGGGGTTGGGTCCGTCTATGACTAGCAACCTGAAATGAAAAGACCATCCTGATGCATCCTACTTGCTCTGTACATATATTTGTTTCGAACCTGCATGTTGACCGGTTTCTGAATCTCAGGAATGTTGGAAAATTGAGAAAAAAAAGAGAAAAGAGGGAAAAAAAAGAAATATCAGTTAGGGAGTTAATTGATTATTTTAGAAATAAAAAATCAATGACCAATTACTGGCGAAACTCTGCCGAAATGTTGAGAAAAAAAAAGGGAAAATGTTTTATTTTATTTTACTAAAAAAAAGCAAATAAAAAATAGAAAAAAGAGTCTTTTATTTTTGGAAATTTGTTTGTTGATAAAGAAAAGGATAAGAAAAGTTTTTGTTTTAGTTTGAGAAACATAAGTTGTTTCATTATTTGTTGATAAAGGAAAGGAAAAAAAGAGTCTTTTATTTTTAGTTTGGAAAATAGGTTGTTTTATTATTTGTTGAAAAGAAGAAAAAAAAAAGAGTCTTGTTTCTAAAAATAGTTTTATTCGCTTATGAAATGCCAAAAATAAAAATGGAAAAATAGTCATGTTTTAAAATAGTTCGGTTAATTTGCCCAAACTACGCATGGTTTGATTCTCACATGGCGTGAGATACGTAGGCAACCCTCATCGGGTCCAACCTCCCCTTTGCAAAAATAACCAAAAAATATCAAAATTTTAATTTTTGTCATAAATAAACCAGGTGATGCCGTTTTTGTCAAAATAACCAAATGTTCCCAAATGGGGCGCCAGAAGGCTGACTTTGCATAAACAGCCACCTTTGGTCGTATTTTGATTTTTGACCCTCACAGCCTTAAAATCTTCACCCCCGAGGTGCAGGAAGGCCGTATTTGCAATACTGGGTCATTTATTTTAATTTAAAAAAAAAAAGAAAAGAGTCCGTGGTCAAGTGAATACCGTTCGGATTTTTGGGTCAAAGTTGGCATATAGGGGAAGGAATCTGTCATTTTTGGGGTTTGTATTTCTTTTGATTAGAGTATATGGGTCGTTTGATTTTCGAGTCTGTATTTCATCATTAAGTTGGTCAGTTTTGTTGTATTATGAAAATGGAAAATTCCAAAAAAATGTTTTATTGTCGTTTACCTTTTATTTGCAAGAACTACGCACGGTCTGATTCATGCGGGGTCATGATACGTAGGCAATCTCCATAAGATTCGACCGCAACAAAAAAAAATAAAAAATGAAAAATGGAAAAGAAGAATTGAAAAAAAATGGGAAAAGATATTGTGAATAATGAGGACCGACCCAATCCATTCTAACATGTTTTGTTTTGAATTGTGAAGAAAGTTGAGGTGGTCGGTTGTGGTAAGCTGGAAACACAAGATCCAAGGAAAATGATAACTGACATCGAAGCTGTTACGAGTGCTCAAGAGACTCAGGGTCAGAGGGTTCAACAAGGGTCTACTGTGGTTGAGGAAAATAGAACACTGAAACAACAAATGACCAAAATGCGTCAAGCCTGGGCCAATGGCCAAGGACAGCCTTGTCACGAGTCACAATTTGCTACACAGCAAGAACAGTACCACTATCCCGAGTACCACTCGTACTTGTTTGATCTTCCTGCAAACATCGAGAAGCCTACCCGAAAGAGGGTACAGGAAGAAATAACCCAAAGAGTGAAAAGATTAGAACAACGGTTGAAAAACACGCAAGCAATGGCAGGACAAAAGAGTGTTGCCTTCAGAGATCTATGCATGTTCCCCGATGTCCACTTGCCGCCTGGCTTCAAGATCCCCAAATTTGAAAAGTACAATGGACATGGAGACCCCATAGCCCACCTGAAAAGGTATTGCAACCAATTGAGAGGTGTGGGAAGAAATGAAGAATTGCTTAGAGCTTATTTTGGGGAAAGCCTCACGGGTGTAGCATCTGAATGGTTTTTGGATCAAGACACATCTTGCTGGTACGTCTGGGATGACATGGCACGGGCCTTTGTCAAACAATTTCAATACAACATCGACATCGCCCCAGACCGCATTTCCCTTTCTAACCTAAAAAGAAACCAACTGAAAGTTTCAGGGAATATGCCATCAAATGGAGAGAGCAGGCAGCTAGAGCTAAGCCACCCATGGATGACCACGAGTTAATCACTGTCTTTCTGCAAGCTCAAGAGCCAGATTATTTTCAATACATGACATCCGCAGTGGGTAAATCCTTCCCGAAAGCAATCAAAATGGGAGAAATGGTGGAGAACGGTCTTAAGACAGGCAGAATTATAAGTCAAACAGCTCTCAAAGCTGTAGCTCAAGCTGTCCAAATTGAATCTGGTAACACGAATGAGAGGGATGAAGAAATCATGGTGATATCAAGGTCGAGAAGAGGTCCTAGGAGAACATCTCGAAGGTATGTGCAGCCTCATCTGGTTTTCCATGACCCCCCTAAGCATTACTATCCACCTCTGAACCCCTCATACTCACCACCAAATCACCCAAGAAAGCGAGCACGGGTATCACAAAATCTCCACCAGCCTCCGCAAAATTTTCAATTAACTTGTAACCCACATCCAAGCCAGGGGTATAGAAGGGAACAAAAGTTGAAAGATAGTTTTACACCAATAGGAGAGTCCTATGCAAGCTTATTTGAGAAGTTAAAACAACATGACATGATTGCACCCATTCCTCCAAATCAGGTGGACCGACGTGCGAGAAGCTTTGACTCATCTAAAAGGTGTGAATACCACTCCAATGCTCTGGGGCACAATGTGGAAAATTGTCGGGATTTGAAAAGAGAAATAGAAAGGATGATCCAGGAAAATTTGATTCAAGACAGTGGCACCCAGAATATCACGCTGCATCCCTTACATGAGGAGGCACACTTGGTGGGGATGATGCCCGGTGACATGGGGTATGAGAATACTCTTGGGAACTTGTTGACTGAAGTTGAAGATACTGAAGAAGATAGTGGTCATGGCAATATGGATGCAAAGCTTAGTGGCTAAGATGCCGTGCTTGCAATTGGAAAGACGCTCCATTCCTAAGTCAGCTGGGGAGGAGCTTTGGTGGTCCATTTGGCTGTCATTTCTGTTGTCCGGATTATTTGCAGGGTTGTAATCCGGATATTGTCTTGTGTTCAAACCCTCCTATCCTTTCATTTTTGTCTAGCTTGTTTAGTCGTAGTGGTTTGTCTAGGGTTGTCTAGGTTTGTTTCAGTTCATTCTAGGGTTGCAATCCAGTTTGTTTTGTTTTTGTTTTGTTATTCGAACTGTTTCATCGTTTGTCTAATGCAAATTCCGATCTGTTGTTACTCCCAATCATTTTCTTTGTTTAGTTCTTTTCTAACTTTTTGTTTTGCCTTTTGCCGGTTCTAGTGACATGACATGCACGCATAATTCTCAGTCTGATCTTCAAAAGTTGCGAAGCAATGAGACCATTTTGAAAACGATAAGGACACTTGAGGAAATGAGAACAGATTGGGACATTTTGAGATTGTTTGACGCCCGAACCATGTGAAACTGGGGCAAGTAAAACATAAAAATCCCCATAAAAGCAAGTTGGCCAAAGTGACAGGGGGCCGGTCGTGGTAATAAGAGTAAGAGTGTTGTCGAATGGCACATTATATCTGACAGATGTAGAAGGAAAATGTGTGGAAATGGCCGTCAATTCCGATGCGGTCAAGAGATGATGTGTATGGTTTCTTTATTCGGATTGTACTTGTTTGTATTTGGCATTTTGAAGTTTGAAATGACGAAGGCGTTTTGTTCTGCTATCTAAACACGTTACCCTTTTGTCAACCTCTTTGAGCCTTATTTGTTTTCTTTTATACCCCTCTTTTGGAATCAACGACACAATTAAAGAAATGCAAGTGCCGGAGATACGCAAATGGAAAAAGAAGGAAAAAGAAAGGGAAAGGAAATAAAAAAAGGAAAAGGAGGAAAGGAAATAAAAAAAGGAAAAGGAGGAAAGGAAAAGGAGAAAGAAAGAAAGAAAGGAACAAAGGAAAAGAAAAGAAAAGAAAAGGAAAGAAACGAAAAGAAAAGAAAAGAAAAGAAAGAAATAGAAGAAAGAAAAAGAAAAATGAAGAAAAGAAAGGAAAAAGAAAATAAAAAAAAAAGAGAAGAAAAGAAAGAGAGAGAAAGAAAATCGCAACAACGTAGTTTCTACGACATGAACTATGATTGACTTGATCCCGAAAGGGTACGTAGGCAGCCTCTCTGAGGTTCAGTCATACCAAAACAAAAATTCAAAAGTCCCCAAGCAAGAAACTGGGACAGAAATTGTGGTTGTTGTGAGAAGTTGGATTCCGAAAGTTGTAATTTTAACCCATTTTGAAATTGTTTTGAGCCTTTTATACCCTTTCTTTCTAACCCATCCAAAAGCCTACATTACGGTTCAAAGAAAGACCTTCTGATCAATCTTTGAGAAATGCCAAGTCAAGCAGGTAAGGTAATTCATGTCAGGGGCAACACTCCGGTCGAAACAAGGAAAATGAAAATGAGAGAATCTTATTGATAAAAATCCTCATGGGTATCGCAAGGTGATGAAAGCTGAGAGAAATAAAAAAATGAGAGAGTCTTATTGGTGAAAACCTTCACGGGCACCTTGAGACGATAGTAAGTTGAGAGAAAGAACGAAATGAGAGAGGTTTGATGGTGAAAACCCTTTGGGCACTACAAGCCGAATAAGGAATGCGAATCAAATTGGATAAGCGGAGCAATGAAGCCCAGTTTCACGGCAAAAAGGAACAACAAGAGCTGACCATCAGGTTTGCTTAACAGAATAGGTAGCAGGTGCATGTCAAGGTCATTAGAGTCGGTATCCACATCCTATAGGTTTCTACTGTGTAATTTTCTTGTTAGGAATCATCTCTTTCTATTGTCCTTTACTCTGTTCCTTTTGTTTTGTTTATTTCCCCTTTCTGAGTCTTTTGGTCGTAACAAGTGAGGAATGACTTCAAAATTTTCCACCAGCTTTCCAATTGCACAAAATGGGGTCACAAGTCAGGAAAAATAATAAGAGCACTGAGCTGGTAATAATCAACATACTTTGGGATCCTTATGAAACACAAAGTTTGGTAGATGTTGGTTCAGGAATAATGCAACAGATAGAGGGTATTGGGATTGAACGGGGAAAAGGGGTATTTCAGTGACACAGATGACGGAGAAGGTGGTTAATCAGTAAACATGCAAGACCTTCAAGAAGAATCAGTTGTCACAAAAAATATATGGGGTCAGATAAGAAGACTAGAAGTAATAATTGAGAGATAGTCGTCAAGAAGGGCGGAAGTTATCAGCAAAGTTTCAAAGATGGTCGGAGAACGCAAAGCATGGAAGGGAGAAAAGGAAAACCATCCCAGCGGGAGTACCACAACCAACCACCGCACTTTTAAACTGACAGAATTTTCTTTGATTTGAAACAGGGGCATGAAAATGTTATTGATGGCAGAAAGATATGCTACATGAGGATTATCAAACTGGGGCAAAATATTTTCTGTCATGTTGAATTTTTTTTTCCCGGGTACCCATCTGAAGAACATGAAGGTCAATACAAGTGTTTTTTAAAAATAAAAAAAAAAGAGAAAAAGAGAGGGAAGTAGTTTTCAGGAAAGAAACACCAGTTCTAAGAAAAGTAATTTTTGGATGAATGAAACACTAGTTTTTAGGGAAGTGGTTTTTTGAAGAAGGACAACACCAGTTTTTAGGGAAGCAGTTCTGAAGGAAGATAATTCAAGTTAGTGGGTAGATAAAACAAATTTTGAAGGAAAATGGTTAAAAGAAATCTTAGTCTGTCGAATCTTTCACCTAAGATAAAGAAATCTTAGTCTGTCGAATCTTTCACCTAAGATAAAGAAATCTTAGTCTGTTGAATTTTTCACATAAGATAAAAATCTTAGTCTGATGAATCTTTCACCTAAGATAAATGCAAAAGTTGGAAAAACGAAAGAAAGGCATAATTTGGAAAAAGATAAAGGCAGAAGTTGGAAAAGAAAGAAGGGCATAATTTAGATAAAGGCAGAAGTTGGAAAAAAGAAGGGAAGGAAGAATTTGAGGAAAAAGAAAGGAAGGCATAATTTGGAAAAAGATGAAGGCAAAATTTGAGGAGAAAGAAAGGAAGACATAATTTAAAGAAAGGGAAGGCAGAAGTCGAAAAAAAAGGAAGGAAGGCATAATTTGGGAACAAGAAAGGAAGGCAGAATTTGAAAAGAATGGATGTTGGAATTTGGAAAATTAAGAAAGTCGGGATCACAAAAATGGACCTAGGCTGATGAATTATCCTCTAGAGTCACAATCTTAGTCTGTTGAATCTTTCTCCTAAGATGAAAATCTTAGTCTGATGAATTTTTCACCTAAGGTAAAGATAAAATCTTAGTCTGTTGAATCTTTCTCATAAGATGGAAATCTTAGTCTGATGAATTTTTCACCTAAGATAATGATAAATCTTAGTCAGTCGAATCTTTCACCTAAGATGAAAATCTTAGTCTAATGAATTTTTCACCTAAGATAAATTTTAAGATACATTTTAGTCTTTAAATTTTTAAAAGTTGCATTTCAGTCTTATCACAATTCAAGTTCTAGTTCTTATTAGTATGTGATAACAAACAATCAGTTTTTCAAACTGGGGCAGAAAGTTTTCTTTGTTTTGTCTATTTTTGTGAAGTCAGGAGCCCGCCTGGATAATGAGGAATACATTCAATTTCAAATTCAGCAATCAGGAGCCCGCCTGAAGAACAGAGGTGATACAATTCAAATTTTAGTTTTCAATGGACTTTTTGTCTTTTTGAAGTCAGGAGCCCGCCTGAAGAACAGAGGCATACAATTCAAGTTTCGGAAGTCAGGAGCCCGCCTGTATAACAGAGGTATTTCAAGTCAAGTTTTAATCAAATTCTTATTAATATCAAGTAACATGTACCCAGTTTCCGAACTGGGGTAGAAAGTTTTCTTTGTTTTGTCTATTTTTATGAAGTCAGGAGCCCGCCTGTATAACAAAGGAATACATTCAGTTCAAGTTCAGTAGTCAGGAGCCCGCCTGAATAACAGAGGTGATACATTCAATTTCAAGTTTCGGAAGTCAGGAGTCCGCCTGGAGAACAGAGACATACAATTCAAGTTTCAACAATCAGGAGCCCGCCTGAAGAACAAAGGTGATACAATTCAAATTTTTAGTTCTCAATCGATTTCTTTGTCTTTTTGAAGTCAGGAACCCGCCTGAAGAACAGAGGTATACAATTCAAGTTTCGGAAATCAGGAACCCGCCTGGAAAATAGGGCGCCCACCTGGAGAACAAGGGAAAATAACTCAAGTTTCTAGGGAAGACAGTTTCGAAGGAAGACAGTTCGAGTTTCAGGGAAAATGGTTCAAAGTGTAAGGGAAAATAGTGTCAAGTAACAAGGGAAGACAGTTCAGGTTCAGCAATCAGGCGCCCACCTGAAAAAAAAGGGAATTCAATTCAGAATGCAATTCAGAAGTTGATGAAGGATGTGAGCTGCTCAAGACATGGCCGAGGTCACAAGCGCTACATGTCCGGTCCTGACCCAGAAGCTGTAGAAGAACGAGCTAGCACCTGCAGCTAACGAGTGTCAAGGTTCAAATCTAAAGTCTGTATGAAGAACCATTCAAGACTCAAGATCAAGCTTCAGAAGACTTATAGATAGGAATCTTGTAGCTCGTAGTCGATAGGCTTAGCTAGTCTTTTTCATCTTTTGATTTTTGATGTAATAACAGGGACCGCAGACTGGAACCTCGACGGAACGTCACCTCGACCGGATCTCCACCTCGGTATACTCCGTCATCTCACTCATCTCTGAACTACACGTGACCTGATTCCTTTATAGCCAAGGATATTTAGGCAGCTCAAATGCCAGAGCTCGGTCACATCCCCCTTTTCTCTTAGTCTTAGTCTCTCCAAATAAGGGTCGGGTCAAAAACCTGTCTAGTCAGTCTTTGTCTGAAAACTCTGTATGTTTCCAGTCAAAGAGGGGCAGCTGTAGACATGTGATTTTTGACCCTCCCCAAGATCTTTTATATATTAGCGTAAAATATTTAATTTAGGCATAATATGGATATTTTAAGTAATTTTGACTCTTTTACTCTATTTTATTACAAGAAAAACTAAATCACAAAAATAGGTTCATTCATGTTTTGTAGTTATTTTTAATTAAAAAAAAATCTTAAAAATATATACAACAATAGTATCGTATTTTTTTTATTTTATTTTAATGTGATATTTTGAAAATACCAAAAAATAGATTTGTTTTAATGGTTAGTTTTATTTTAACAATTATTTGAATAGTAGGAATAATTAACAAATGAGCGCGTATTTTTAATCTCATTCGCGGCAAAAGAATAGAGTTTGGGCTCGAGCAACCCATCTTTAGGCCTAATTTTGGACCTAGCCCACAATTGTCAAGCCCACAATTCCTAGGCCCATACCCCTTAACCTAAAACTCTACCACTAACCTAGACCTATATATATTAAACAAAGCCTAAAAAACTAAAAAGAGGGGAAGGAGGAAAAGCAGCAAAGCTGCGCAAGGAACGACCCCACCCCCCAGACGTCGTCTTCTTCACACAACCCCCTCACGATCTCATCTTCCTTCCCCACCCAAACGACACCTCGACTCCTCCTCTCCTCACCAGCGGCGAGCTCGCTGTTACATCCCAAACAACGACCCAACCATCCTTTTCATCTTCCTCGCAGCAACTCTCCTTCAAAAACCTCCATTAACGCCAGCTGCAAATCAGCGACAGAACAACCATGAACACTGGCCATTGTCGCACCTTTTAAACCGCGAAAATCTGCCGCCAAACACTAGTCAAGAGTGTTGCTGAACAACACGAAAACCATCCGAAAACAGTGGCTCAAATGTTACCTCTTTTGCCGAGAAACAGTCTTGAAGTAGTCCCAAAAACCATTTCAGCCGAGCTTTGAGGTTGTTAGCGAGGTGGTCATTCATGGTTCCTGTCGGAGTTTCTGTTGCGACGCTTGTTTCCCGTTCGGTTTAGATGCTGGGATTCGTCGTCACATTTGTACGTGTTAGCTGAAAAGATCAGTTTGGAGAATTTATCTCGTTGAGGTCCATATCTCTCTCTCTTTAATCACAAGTTTAATACTGTTGCTGTGATACCTATCTATAGAATTACTTGCGCTAATTTAGTTGATTGACTGGATGTATTATTGCTGGTGTGTTATATTGATGGCATGATAGAGTTTAATCTATGTCAGTTGTGTATGATAGATGTTTGTGGGTTAAGTTGTTCTTTTGCATCGTAAGTAGCTGGATTTTAAATGAGTTCATATTGTGCTTCCCTTAATTTGTTTCTATTTTTGCTTTATGAATTGTTGCAATACTGATATGTAAGATTTAAGGTCATGCGATGTGGCCAGATATTTCTTTAATGGAATTAGAACTAATGAGCACTGGGTTTCGACCTTGTCCAACGTGGGAATCAAATTGAAATAATATTTTAGATATTTTTCTAAGAAAGTGATAAAGGGTAAAAATATAAGATAATTCACTGATAAAGGTGTGGAAAATTATTAATTTAACCTCATAATTATTTAAGTTATAAGAACATTGCTGGTAAAAGAGACGAAGATAGTTAATAAGGGATGTTTATGCTTAATAAAATATATAGATTATTAGGCTTTTTGCTCGTTCTAATCACGCTGCATTGGTGTTATTTGGTTCAATGATTGACATGCCAATTAACTTAGTTTTCTTTCATTTTCTTTTGGTTTTATTTACTATGATATCTTTGGGAATTTTCAGAACTGTTGGGGAAAGGCATGATGAGTTTGTGGTAATTTTCCATGTCTTTTCAAAGATAGAAGTAGGTTGTGGGCTCAAATTGTTCAGGCAAACCAATAAGTTAGTTCGTGAATCTCGTAGTTTTCTTTAGACACGCCATTAAATTATTATAAATACGGGTATGGTTCCCATGACGTAGTTGTGATACTTCCTTTCAAAGTTGCTTTAAATATGAATATATGTAGTTCATTTAGTTGAATGCTTTTCTTTTAGAATTCGAGGCGTGCTATTCAGTTGAATTTCCATGGCCCTCGCAAATTTGAAAACGCGTAGTTGCGTTAGGCGCGTTAGTTTAACAATATTACTTTCCTAAACTCGGGTGCGCATTGATGCGACCCAAATCCAAATCTCAACGGAGTCGAAGTGTGTTGACAACCATGCGTGCATTAATTGCGGCATGGTTCGAGGTACATTTTCACGACGTTGCAATTCTTTTTAAAAATAATTATAATAAAAGCGGTTCAAAATTAAAAAAAAGACGCATAAGCTAGCATGTATTAAAATTAGATAAAATCAAATACAACAGTTAAGCGACCGTGCTAGAACCACGGAACCCGGGAATGCCTAACACCTTCTCCCGGGTTAACAGAATTCCTTACTCGGATTTCTGGTTCGCAGACTGTAACAGAGTCATAGTTTTCCTCGGTTCGGGATTCAACCGGTGACTTGGGACACCAAAAGCCAAATCTTTCCCAAGTGGCGACTCTGAATAATTATCAATTAAATCTCGTTCCGATTGTCCTTTAAGTGGAAAAACTCCCTTGAATCTACACCCTTTACGGGGTGTAAGTGAAAAAGGAGGTGTGACAGGCGCTGCTGCTACTACTGGACCTGGGGACTCGAAGAGGCAGGTTGTTTCGAGACAAAAACGAAGGTCGCCGGATTTAATGGGGAGGGTTGCCGAACTGGTTCACGTGAGGTGAAGCAGAAGCAGTCGAGGCAGTTGGAGGTAGCAGCAAAGAGCTGGGATGGTTGTTGGCGGAGCTGCTAGTCGTGTGGAGGGAGGAGATGAAGCAGCGGACGTCCATGGCTGGAGCTCGGAGATGGCAGTGGTGAGCGGAGGCAGCCATGGGAGCTCGAGCTCGAGCTTGACGGAGACGAAGAAGATGAAGGCAGAAGCAGCTGGGTCTGTTTGGATGTAGCAGAAGCAACAAAACGCAGCAGCCATGGGAGCTTGACGGAGCTTGTCAATGGCGGATGTTGTTCGTCGATGAAGACGAAGCTTGGGGCAGCAACTGGTCGAAGAAGAAGATGCACAGTAATGGGGGTCGTTTGCTCTTTAATGGCGGACGAGGGAGGGGCTGTTTGGAATGAGTTTGAGGGTGAGCAGCCATGGATGGGCTTGGAAGCTTGGAGAAGAAGAGGGAAAAAGAGAGGGGGGGGGGATGAGTTTTTTAGGGTTTTTTCTTGTTTTGTTTTTTGTGAAATGTAAGATAGGGAGATGGGGTGTTGGGTATTTGGGTTATGGGGCGGACCGGGTCAACCCGTGTTGAAATGGACCGGGTCATGGGGAAGGTTGGGTATTTTTTGGGCTTGTGGCTTGAATTTGAAGAAAAACTCAATTCCGGTTTTCTTTATATTTTTGCTCTCTTTTCTTCTTTTATTTTTCTAAAGCTAAATTCTAAAAATCCTTAAATTATTAATAAGTTGTAAAAGCGCAAATTAACTCCCAATAACAATTAACGCACAATTAAGTAATAATTAAGCATAAAATTGTACATATGGACATTAAATGCTAAAAATGCAAAAGATGCCTATTTTTTTTGTAATTTTCAATTTTTGTAAAACAAACTTAATTACTAACAATTGTAGAATTAAATCCTACATGCAAAATACGACGTATTTTTTTGTATTTTTTATTAATTTAACAAATAAACATGCATAGACAAATACAAATAATTATCCAAAAATGTCACAAAAATTCTCAAAATTGCACAGCAAAGAAAATCGTTTTATTTTGATTTTTTGGGAGTAATTCTTTCATAGAGCAAAAATCACGTGCTTACAGCTGCCCTCTTTGCCCGAAGACACGAAGGGTTTTCGTACAAAGATAAAGTGAGCGATTTTTGCCCATCCGAATACTCCGTGTGAAGCATTTTTTTGAAAAAGATTTAACCGAATCTTTGCTTCAAAGGTTTCCTACATATCCCTAGATAAAGGGGAATCAGGTTAATGTAGTTCGGGAAATTTTGGTAGCTGGGACTACCATGGGATTGCAATGCTTGTTGTTACTGCTGTTGCCGTTGCCACTACTGCTTTACTGACCTCCTTATTACAACGAAAGGAAATTGAAACCGAACTAACTACTTATGCCTGTCAACCGCTTGTTACAAGATTTCTATCTATAATTATTTTGCAACTTGTTCTTGGGTCTTAGCTGATTCTGCTTGTAGACTTCGATCCGAATCTTGATGCTCACAAGTTGTAGGCGCTTGTTTATTTCTGCAGTATTGAGTGAAACGGGATTGGCGGAGCTCGGGAATTTGATCAAATTTTGAGCGACTTGCCCTTTGTTTGTTCCAATATTTAGGAACATCTTCTTTTTGTTCTTTTCTTCTTTTCTTTATTCTGGATTGAGACTCAAACCGTAGGTCATCTCGATCCATGTGTCTCGAGGTCAGACCTACTGAGACAACAAAACAAACGAACGAAATTTTCTGCCCCAGTTTCACTAGGAAAATTTCGTGAGTTAATTGCCATGAAAATTTACAGAATTGATGAGGGGATTGGAAACCTCAAGTCTAAAAAGCGCAACTCAGGGATTGGAGCCCTAATGTCGCAAAAGGTAAAAATACGCAACTCAGGGATTGGAGCCCTAATGCTGGCTAAAGGAAAGTTGCTCAACTCAGGGATTGGAGCCCTAATACTGGCTTAAAGAAAAATTGCTCAACTCAGGGATTGGAGCCCTAATGTCGGCTAAAGAAAAGTTGCTCAACTCAGGGATTGGATCCCTAATGCTGGCTAAAGGAAAAACGCTCAACTCAGGGATTGGAGCCCTAATGTTGGCTAAAGGAAAGTTGCTCAACTCAGGGATTGGAGCCCTAATGCTGGCTTACAGAAAATTGCTCAACTCAGGGATTGGAGCCCTAATGCTGGCTTAAGGCAAATTCGCTCATCTCAGGGATTGGAGCCCTAATGCTGGCTAAAGGAAAAACGCTTAACTCAGGGATTGGAGCCCTAATGTCGGCTAAAAGAAAGTTGCTCAACTCAGGGATTGGAGCCCTAATGCTGGCTTAAAGGAAAAACGCTCAACTCAGGGATTGGATCCCTAATGTCGGCTAACAGGAAAAACGCTCAACTCAGGGATTGGAGCCCTAATGCTGGCTAAATGGAAATTGCTCAACTCGGGGATTGGAGCCCTAATGCTGGCTAAATGAAAGTTCGCTCAACTCAGGGATGGAGCCCTAATGCTGGCTAAAGGAAAAACGCTCAACTCATGGATTGGAGCCCTAATGTCGGCTAAAGGAAAAACGCTCAACTCAGGGATTGGAGCCCTAATGTCAGCTAAAGAAAAAATGCTCAACTCAGGGATTGGAGCCCTAATGTCGGCTAAAGGGAAATTTGCTCAACTCAGGGATTGAAGCCCTAATGTTGGCTAAAGGAAAAATGCTCAACTCAGGGATTGGAGCCCTAATGTTGGCTAATAGGAAAAAACGCTCAACTCAGGGATTGGAGCCCTAATGTCGGCTAAAGAAAACCGCTCAACTCAGGGATTGGAGCCCTAATGTTGGCTAAAGAAAACTGCTCAACTCAGGGATTCGAGCCCTAATGTTGGCTAAAGGAAAAACGCTCAACTCAGGGATTGGAGCCCTAATGTCGACTAAAATAAAATGCTCAACTCAGGGATTGGAGCCCTAATGCTGGCTAAAGGAAAAATGCTCAACTCAGGGATTGGAGTTCTAATGTCGGCTAAAGGGAAAAACGCTCAACTAAGAGATTGGAGCCCTAATGCTGGCTAAAGAAAACTGCTCAACTCAGGGATTGGAGCCCTAATGTCGGCTAAAAGAAAATTGCTCAACTCAGGGATTGGAGCCCTAATGTTGGCTTAAGGGAAATTCGCTCAACTCAGGGATTGGAACCCTAATGTCGGCTAAAAGAAAGTTGCTCAACTCAGGGATTGGAGCCCTAATGATGGCTTAAAGGAAAAACGCTCAACTCAGGGATTGGAGCCCTAATGCTGGCTAAAAGAAAAACGCTCAACTCAGAAATTGGAGCCCTAATGTCGGCTAAAAGAAAATCGCTCAATCAGGGATTGGAGCCCAAATGTTGGCTAAAGGAAAAACGCTCAACTCGGGGATTGGAGCCCTAATGTCGGCTAAAAGCAAATCGCTCAACTCAGGGATTGGAGCCCTAATACTAGCTAAAGGAAAAACGCTCGACTCAGGGATTGGAGCCCTAAGTCGGCTAAAGAAAAAAAAACGCTCAACTCAGGGATTGGAGCCCTAATGCTGGCTAAAAGGAAATTTTGGGGATTCTAACAAAACCCTCTTTTTTTGAATTTTCTTCTTACTTCCCTTTTCGTTTTTTTTGGTGGTGTTATTTTTTCTTTTTTTTGTTTAGTAAAATGCAGGAGAGAATTTGGGAACACTTCCCTTTTGGGTTGATTCCTTATTACAAAGCTGTTTCTTGCACTTGTGCATTTCTTTTCCTTTTGGGCGGCACCTGCTTTTGCACGGTTGCTTTGGATCGCACCTGTCTCAATTTTCCTAACAAAGAACAATTGTCAGTTTGAAAACGGTGGTTGGTTCGGTGGCCTTGATTGTTCCCTTTGCTTTGTCCCGTCCTATATTCCTGTTGAAAAACTCTGCCATTGATTGGATTCACAGGCGACCCCTTTTAAACTGATCAGACTCACATTTCCGGATTTTGTGATGATTTGCCCGTGTAAGGCTTTGGTTCTCTTATCCCATTCTGCTTGGGGATTTTTAACGAGGCAAACTTAGTGGGGACTTTTATTGGGGCAGACTCGTTGGAGATTTTTACGAGGCATACTCATTGGGGATTTTCTAAGGCAGAACTCTTTGGGGATATTTACAAGGGGAGACTCTGTGGGAATTTTTACAAGGGGAGACTCTATGGGGATTTTACAAGGGGAGACTCTGTGGGGATTTTTATAAGGGGAGAATCTGTGGGGATTTACCGAATCTTTTTTTTTACTTCGAAAGCAATCAACATCATGATCAGTCGGGATCGAACTGACGTATCGCTGAAGCGGGGTATTTTCTTCACTTCTTACTAAACGGAGCTCCGTGAAACTGGGCCTGCCACCTTTTCCTTCCAGCATATTTAGGGTTAAAACGAAAAGGATTCAAGGAAAGGTAAAACAAAGAGGGGAGAAAACGAATTTAAAAGAGAAGTTTCCCTTTCGGGACAAGAAAGACTTATCTGAGGCAACATGCTGACTTTAAATTGACATGACATACTTTTTGGACTGGATGCCTGATCTTCATGAACTTGCATTTCCTCATGAACCAAACAGATCTTATGTTTCCGAATCAGGGAATCTTTCCAGAACTTTCTGAGTTGGAATCATCTTTTCGGCCGACAGCGCCCTTTTGCAGGTTTTCCCTAGTCGACCTCTGTCATTTATCTCCTTGTTGTCGCTTGATAGCACTCTTTGCGAGTTTTTACTAAACAAGCTCTCTCATTTTCGATTTCTCTACTCCCGTCGCCTCACGGTGCCCGAAGGTTTTCACCGACAAGACTCTCTCGTTTTATTTCTCTCAATTTTGAATGTACCGGCCTCCAATCATGATATCTCTTGGCTTCCCCTGCCTTTGGCAATTGATCCGAAGGACTTGTACTTGGTAAAAGAATTGTGGATGAAACTACAACTTCTGAACCATTTGGTGTGCCCCAGTTTCAACTTCAGGGTAAATCGGATTTTATTTTTGGTGTGACTGAACCCCAGAGAGAGGCTGCCTACGTATCCTTTCGGAATCAAGTCAGACGTAGTTCAGGCTCAAACAATGTTGGGTTTTTTTCTTTTTTTTTTTCCGGAGCATCAGGGATTTTTTGATCCTCAAACCTAACTGCAATGGCTAATCGTGTGGGACTTAACCTTTCCAACTTTATATTTTTTTTCTTTGTAGGCCTTTCTTTTTCTGTCTTCTTTCTTCCAACTTCAATTTTAGAGCATTTGGGGGTACCTTGGTTTCTTCGACTTTGCTGAGGCGATTAGCCATGTGAAACTCAACCCTTTCAACTTCAATTGCCTTTATAGACGCTTTAATTTGATTTTCTCCTTCCGAGAGTTTTGATTCCTGAGCATTGGCCGCCATGGCCAGTCGAGGTCGACTTGATGCACCTGCTGAGGCTGGGTGCCTTTGGCACATTAGCGTATCAAACGAAAGCCCTGTAAATCAGTCTTGCCATCCTTTCTTTGTCTTGGTTTTGGAACAGTGTTAGACCAAAATGGATTCAAAGAGAAACAAATAATTGAAAGGAGAATGAGTTTAAAAACTAGAAGTGTCCATTTCGGGGAAAGGAGAGAAGGACTTATCTGGAGTACATGCGGACTTCAATGAACATGACATGCCTTTTGGACTGGATGCCTGATATGTGTAAACCGTCTGACTCTCAAAAATTCATCACAACTTTGCCTTGAATACCGAGGAACCTTTCCAGGACTCTATTGATGCCGATGGCTGTGAGGATCTTATTTTCGATCATGGGCGCCCTTTGTGGGTTTTCACGAGCTGGCATTTTTCATTTCATTTCTTACCATATCCTTATAGTGCCCGTGTGGGTTTTCACTAACAAGACTCTCATTTTGATTTTCTCTACTTAC
The DNA here is from genome assembly GCF_000393655.2 of Nicotiana sylvestris. Taxonomy (NCBI): domain Eukaryota; kingdom Viridiplantae; phylum Streptophyta; class Magnoliopsida; order Solanales; family Solanaceae; genus Nicotiana; species Nicotiana sylvestris. The sequence continues at coordinate 123,981,166 of NC_091066.1, forward strand.
CGTCGCCTTACGGTGCCCGTGTGGGTTTTCACCAATAAGTCTCTCTCATTTTATTCCTCTTATTTTGTTGTATCAGACCCAAATAACTCCATCCTACCATTTTGAACCGCTTTGCCGATTGATCAGAAGGACTTGAACAAGGTTTGGGGTGAAAAGAATTTGGATTGAACTACAACTTTGGAACCTTTTTGGGCAGGATCATTGCTGAACCATTATAACTTCTGCCCCAGTTTCACTTTTTGGGGGACTTTGGATTTTTATTTTGGTGTGACTGAACCCCAGATAGAGGCTGCCTACGTATCCTTTCGGAATCAAGTCAGACGTAGTTCAGGCCAATCATTTGTTTTTGGATTTTTTTGTTTTTCTGATTTGCTTTGTTTTTTCACTTCCCTTCCCTTTTTTTATATTTTATTTTCAATAATACTTTCAGGTTCCAAAGAGGGTAATAAAAGAAGAGTAACCAGCTCAAATGGGTTTGCAAACGGTTGATAGTGTTTGGGTAGCGAGAATGAAAGCCTTCGTCATCAACCGGAAAATATCAGAACTATATGTAGGATACAACATAGTACCTTTTGACTGCATTTGCATTGACAGTTATTTCAAGGGCATTTCGATGTGTCCCAAGTACAATGCACTCTTTTGGCAGTACTCTTGTTATAATATATGGACCTTTCCAATTTTGGGAACCAATTTCCTTTCAGTTGTTCCAACTCTTTGTCTTGTTTCCTTAAGCTATTCTTCATTGCGACCTAATTCTTGATTCATTGTTTCGAGGCCTGACAGAGTTTTAAGATCCAGGCATGAAGTCCGCACGCATGTCATATTATTAAAATCTGCATTTAACAGAACTAAAAGAGAATGAGAAAATTGACAAGATTTAAAAAAAAAGACATTCCGGAAAAATGAAATATCAATTTCATTTGATATATTTTTCTGTTTTTTTTGAAGATAGAAGGGTTTACATCGGAAAGTAAGACAATAAAGTAAAACATCTGGATCACACCCTGAGATAATCCAGATGCAGAAAGGATAGCAAGACTGGCTACCGAGACTCCCGTCTGATGGTGAACTTTCAGGCTTGACAATCGTTTTTTGGCTTTTCTTCTGTCTCGGCAATGGCTGCAATAGCCTTCAGTGCCGGATCAAATTTCTCAGCTTCATAGATCATTCCGTCTATTGGCCCGTTTGTGAGAGTAGGCAGGGGAATGTTCATCATATTAGGAACCTTTTCGTCCCGGAGAACGATTCTTTCAGCTTCAATCAAGCCTTCAACTGCCATTTTGAGGGTTCAATGACCAACAATCCTTTGTACCGTGCCCCACTGCTCCAGAGTGGTATTCACATCTAGTATCAGCTCGATGCGGGAGGGGGACTCGGTGTTTGGCCGATTTGGGGCCACTGGCTGCAACAGACTTCGCCTGACTAGCTTTTGGAACAAGCCTGAGTATGATTCACCAATAGAACCACAACGGAGTCATAACAATTACAATACAAGACTCACGACCATGGTTGACACTGACGTATAGATACTCGTCACCATGCCTATACGTTGTACTCCAAATTAACACGTAGCAAATAGGACTCGACTCCTAATCCCTCAAGCTAAGGTTAGACCAAAGACTTACCTCGATGCCACGAACACAATTGAAGCCTCAACTATCACTTTACCCCTTAATTCCACTACAAATTCGCTCGTATCTAGCCACAAGTTACTCAATTACATCAATAAACGCTAAATGAATCAATTCTAATGCATGAAAATGAGTTTTCTAAAGTTTTACCCAAAAGTCTAAAATCTCCCCTGGGCCCACATGGTCAAAACCCGAGGTTCAAACCAAAACCCGATTACCCATTCCCCCACGAACTCAAATATATAATTTGTTTTGAAATCGGACCTCAAATCGAGGTCCAAATCCCCAATTTTTGAAAAACCTAGGTTCTACCTAAAACACCCAATTTCTCCCGTGAAAATCATTGATTTTGAGTTGAAATCATGTGAAAAGATGTTAATGATTGAAGAAAACGAGTTAAAATTAACTTACAATCGATTTGGAAGAAGAGTTGTCCTTGAAAAATCGCCCAAGAGTGTTTTGGTTTTGAAAGAGTGAAAAATGAAAGATTTTCGGCTAAGTTATAAAATTGCAGGTTGCAGATGTCGCAATTGCGACCAGGGTTCGCAATTGCGAACCCAGAAGTCTGTTACCTTCTCATTTTCGAACATGGGTTTGCAAAGAAAACCAGGTCTCTTCGCATTTGCGATTGTGCCTTCACATTTGCGACCATTTCTTCGCATTTGTGAATAAGGCAGCCCAGGCCACTTCTCGCATTTGCGATACAATGCTCGCATTTGCGAGCCAGGCTTCGCATTGCATGCAACATACCAGCAAATCCCTAAGTGAAATTTTCACTCTGTGGCCTATCCAAAACTCACCCGAGTCCTCGGGGCTCCAAACCAAACATGCACACCAACCTAAAATCATCATACGGACTTGCTCGTGCATTCAAATCGCTCAAATAACATCAACAACTATGAATTTAGCATCAAAATCATGAATTTCTTAAGAACTTCAAATTTTCCAATTTTCTCAAATATGATCTGATTCACGTCATCTCAAGTCCGTTTATTACCAAATTTCACAGATTGGGGACTAATGGAGCTTGGTAAGGATGGACATTTCTGGGAGGTGGAGCTCAGTTTTGTGTATAATGTTGTGGCCGCGTGCAAGACTGCATGTTCATCACCGCAGACCAACAAAACCAATCACCTTAACAGAACCTGGCTTAATATTCACACATACAACTTTGTTAGTTTTGAGGCATTTAACATATAGGAAATCGCACGTTGGGATGCAATGCACCTAAACTGTTAGATGCTTCTACCATGTGTTTGAACGGGTTGCATGTTTCATCCCAGCCTTAAACTAGCCCTCTTCACTATGTACCTCTTTTCTTTTATTCCTGCCTCTCTTTAACCACTCTTGATCTTGTTTTTGCCGCTCTTTTATTTTTTGCACTCTTTTTTTTTTCCTTTTTTCCCCTTTTCTTCACTATTTTTCTTTTTTCTTTTTCATTCAATTTTCTTTCTCCTTTTCTTTCAGTTTATTTTTTCACTCAATTTATTTTATAGCTATGATCGAATCCGATGGAGATTGCCTACGTATCATGACCCCGCATGAATCAGATCTTGCGTAGTTCGGGACAAACAAGTGCAAAATAAAGAAACGAGTGTTCATTTTGCATTGTGCTCATCCTGCACATTTATTAAGGTGATTTAAGCAAAAATGATTTGACTCAAAAATGATTTGACTATATTTTAGAAAGATCCGATTTTCGAACACGGCCTTTCAGCACTTCGGGGATGAAGATTTTAAGGCTGTGAGGCTCAATCGATCAAAACTCTAAAAGATGATCGAAAGTGGCCGTTTATGCAAAGTCAACCTTCCGCCGTCCCTTTCGGGAACATTTGGCTGTTTTTGACAAAAACAACATCACTTGATTTATTTATGATTCTTTTTTTTAGAATGGTGACCCGACATTGGGAACATGGCCTCGCAGAGCCTCGGGGACGAGGATCCTAAGGCCATTGGGCAATTTGGTCAAAATTTTAAAAAATGACCAAAAATGGCTGTTTATGCAAAGTCAGCCTTCCGGCATCCCTTTCGGGAACATTCGGCTATTCTTGACAAAACGGCATCACCTGACTCATAAATTAAAATTCTGACATTTTGGCTATTTCTGAAAAAGGGGAAGTTGGACCCGATGAGGGTTGCCTACGTATCTCATACCCTGTGAGAATCAAACCGGCGTAGTTCCGGCGATCGTGAATAGAGTAAGTAAATTAACTCTTTTTTTTTGGAATATTTTTTTTTTTTAAAAAAAATGCTTTAAAAGAATAAAGGTTTTTTTTTTGGATTTTTGTTTCTTTTGGATTTTACTCAAAACAATGCTTTAAAAAGAAGAAAAGGATATATTTTTTTTTTGGATTTTTGAACTTGACTCTATTTTTTATTTTGAAAGAAAGACTTCTAAAAAAACAATTACTTTTCTTTTGATTGGAACTTTGAGAATTTTAAAAGTAAAAAAAGAAAATATTTTTGTTTGAATTTTCATTTGTTCTCTCTTTTTCTAAATAAGAAAGAAAATATTTTCTTTGGATTTTGGCTGTCGTCTCTTAATTTTCGAAAGAGGCACTTTTAAGAAAAAATTTTGGATTTTCGAGTTTTTTTTTTTAAATTTACAAAAGCACTTCTAAAGAAAAATGAAAATATTTTTGGACTTTAATTTTTTAATTCTATGATATTTATGAAAGAAAAACTTTTAAAAAAGGAAACTACCCTTTTTTTTGGAAAAATACTTCAAAATAAAGGAAACCCGTATTTTGAATTTTGAATTTTTATTTCTTTTTATTATTATTATTATTTTTTCTTTTATTTCTTTTTTCGTATGAAATACTTCAGAAAGAAGGAAACTACCCTTTTTTTTTGAGTTTTAAAAACTTCTTTTTTTTTTGAATTTTCTAAGGAAAGATTTCTAAAGAAGAAACTAATGAAAAATATATTTTTTTTAATTTTTTTGAAAATTGGGGTCGGAACCGATGAGGTTTGCCTACGTATCTCACATCCGGTGAGAATCAGACCCGCGTAGTTCGGTCTGATCAGGAATAGAGGATTAAACTAACCCCCTTTTTTGAATAAAATACTTACAAAGAAAAAGAGGAAATATTTTTGGATTTCGATTTATTTTTTTATTTATTTATTTTTTGAAAAGAAACGACGACTAAAGAAATATTTTCTTTGAATTTTGACTTCTTTTCACTCCCTTTTTTTTTAAATTTCAAAAAATCTTCTAAGGAAGTATTTGGACTATTAGTCTGAATTTATGAAAGAGATACTACAAAAGAAAAAATATTTTTTTTGAATTTTCTTTTTTTTTTGAATTTTAAACAAATACCTTTTTTGGATTTTGAGAGTGATTAAAAGGAAATATTTGTTTTTGTATTATATATGTTTTTTTAATAAATCAAACTAAAAGACAAATTTTGTTTTCATTTTTTAAAAAAAAAAATATCGGCGAGGTTTTGACACTACTTGGACATTGGTTTTATTTTTCTAAAAATAAGTAGTTATCTCCCTACACTACTATTTTCTTTTCCTCTTTTAATTTTTTTTTCTCAATTTCAGAAACCGGTCAGCATGCAGATCTGAAACAAATAAATGCGCAAAACAAACAGGATGCAGCAGGATGGCCTTTTCATTTCGGGTTGCTTGTCCTAGACGGACCCAACCCCTGTGTTGAGTCCCCTATGTCAAATGCAACGTGATGCAAATAAGCGTTCCTACTAGGGATCCAGCATGAGTTTTTGTTATACTAGGTTTATAACCTGGGTATTTGTTCTAGACTGTGTACCCGAGCGGACAACTCGAGTCGAGGAGGGGGATACGTACCGGGGACCCGCGAGATCGTCCGGCTTTGTAACTTGTCCGGCCTCTTTCTTATTTCAAGGTATGACACTAACAGAATAGGGAGTCTTGACCAGCAAGCTCCTCCTCGGAGGTAAGAAGAGAAGGGTTTCGGCACAGTTTATATACAGTTCAGATAATATCAAAACGGTAAAAGACAACATTTAGCACGTTATGCTAAAACACGTAATAAAGATCAGATAATAAAGCCAAATATAACAATTATTCTAAGCTCGAATTCTTAACCCTGAACCAGAGATTCTAAGTTCTGTCCCCAGCGGAGTCGCCAGAGCTGTCATACCTCCTTTTTACGCACCCGCCCCGAAGGGTAAAATGCGCGAGGGAGTTTTTCCAATTTAAGTGACAATATTCGAAATGTGATTATTTATTTAATTCAGAGTCGCCACTTGGGAAAGGTTTGGCTTTTGGTGTCCCAAGTCACCGATTTATCTTGAATCCCAAATCGAGGAAAATATTCGACTTTCCAAATGAAGTCTGCGAACCAGAAATTCTAAGTAAGGAATTCTGTTGACCCGAGGGAAGGTGTTAGGCACCCTCGAATCCCGTGGTTCTAGCACGGTCGCTTAAATTATTATAATGGCTAAATATCTGATTTAATACATGTTATTACTTATGTGCTTTTATTAAGTTTAAGCCGCTTTTATTATTATTATTTTTTATAGAATTGCAACGTCGTGAAAATGCATCTCGAACCACGTCACAATCAATGCACCCGTGGTTGTTAATACATTCCGACTCCGTCGAGATTTGAATTTGGGTCACATAATTGCGCACCCGAATTTAAGAATGTAATTTAATTAAGTCGCGCCTAAAGAGTCTAACGCGTTATTATCTTTGGGGAAGGAAGTGACATTCACTAAACAGTCCATCCCAAATTCTAAGTATTTATTATGACCAATTATTGAGGGCCCCGCAATTTACATTTTTTATTTGGCGAGGCTCGTCTCATTATTTTTAAAAGGATAATCTTAGCATGACTACATTTTCTATTTTTCGTTTTCTAAAATAAATGAAGATAAGGTCCTACTTTATTTACATACTTTCGAGTTACTATAGTTAAGTTTCGAAAGTGAGTTGCTTAAAGAGTTTACATGGCAACGCATAGAACATTCTACATACAGACAGTAAAAGAAAGAAAAGACTACATTAAATTACAACTTCAAATCTTTCTCATTTTTTGCATTCATGCCTCGAGTGGCTTACAAGATGAACCAGTGTATCAGTTTGTGTACCTGGTATTTGGGAAAGCAAGGAAAGAAGATGAAGATCAGTAGAAGCAGCAGTAGTGTAAATACACAGCAACAACAGCAACCCAACAACAACAAATTCGAATCAGATTCAAGGCCCAGAAAACTTTGAGGAAAAACCGAACAACTCAATAGAACAAACCCAAAAGTTTGTAAGCAAACTAAACAGCAACAACCCCCGCGTGTATTAAAACCCGAAACTAAACACGTTTCTCACTTTGTTTTTGTTTTCTCTTTTTAAACTCTCCAACACTGTCTTAGGATTTTCAGAATGTCTTCTTCTCTCCAAAAATAATCCTCTCTAATGTTGAAGTCCTTTTTTTGTTCCCCTCTCAAGTCTTAGTCCTCTTAAAATATGTCTAATGACTCTATTTATAACAAGACTCTTGTCTTGAATCCCCAACCCCAAATATTTCCCCAATTGCATGCTTTGTCCTCACTACTTAATGTTTTCTTTATTTTAAACCCTTGTCCCCCATGCTTAGCATAAATAATTACATTATTCCCAACCCACTACATTATGTCTTGTCCCCCACTATATTAAACAATTATATTAACCCCAACCCATTACATCTTGTCCCCCATGCTTAACATAAATAATTACATTATTCTCACCCCACTACATTATGTCTTGTCCCCCATGATTAACTTAAATAATTGTTCAAATGTTCAATTCCAAAAATGCCCCTCCGACCTTACTGCAATTACCATTTTACCCCTGAACGTACTGAAATTTACCAAACTACCCCCATCAGCTATAACCGAATCACCTAATCGATCTCAACCAAAATACAGCAAATATGACCAATTTCTAAACAAATTCAACAACAAATCTCATGAACACAGATTGAATCACACAGCTTCAAATTAATGGGAATAAGTTAACCATATTGGGAACCAATCCTGGTTAACTTAGACCAAAAATGAATGAGCAAAGAGACAACAATATCAACAACAAAATACATGATTCAAACTAAATCAACAAGTCAAGAACCAAAACATAAACTCACATTAAATCACTGGATTAAAAACGAACTTCAAACAAAGATGAAAATGAATTAAATCTATTTTAAACAACAAACATGACGGATTCAAATGATATTACCAACATTAACAATTTCTGAAAAAATACATAACAACACATGAAACAAACTGAAGAAATAATTAATTAAATTTCAATTTGAATCTAACGATATTAAACTAACATGAACAGACCGAAAAAAATTAACAAAACGATGAACACGAACAAAACAAAAATCAAACATTTACCGATTTTAAATTCGAGAATATCAAAAACAAAATACGGACAAAATGAAACTCAAACCCACTAACCGGATCGAAACAACGAAGAACTTGAACGAAAACAAACTGTCCGGAAACGATTATCGTGCCAAAATAGCTCGACGCCGAAGACGACCATGAATGGACGACCAAAGAAGCTGGTCATTTGGTATCTTTCGAAAACGAGGCAGTGGCAGCCCGTCAAAGAAGATGGACGAAGCAGAAGGCTGCAGAACCCCGGAGCAACAGCGGTTGCTGCTGCTGCGTCGCCTGGAGGTCGACTGGGCAGTTATGGAGATGAAGGAGCAGCTAGGAAATGCCTGGTATGGCGCTGTTGCTACTACTGGACCTGGGGACTCGACGAGGTAGGTTGTTTCGAGACAAAAATGAAGGTCGCCGGATTTAATGGGGAGGGTTGCCGGACTGGTTCACGTGAGGTGAAGCAGAAGAAGTCGAGGCAGCTGGAGGTAGCAGCAAAGAGCTGGGATGGTTGTTGGCGGAGCTGCTAGTCGTGTGGAGGGAGGAGATGAAGCAGCGGACGTCCATGGCTGGAGCTCGGAGATGGCAGTGGTGAGCGGAGGCAGCCATGGGAGCTCGAGCTCGAGCTTGACGGAGACGAAGAAGATGAAGGCAGAAGCAGCTGGGTCTGTTTGGATGTAGCAGAAGCAACAAAACGCAGCAGCCATGGGAGCTTGACGAGCTTGTCAATGGCGGATGTTGTTCGTCGATGAAGATGAAGCTTGGGGCAGCAGCTAGTCGAAGAAGAAGATGCACAGTAATGGGGGTCGTTTGCTCTTTAGTGGCGGACGAGGGAGGGGCTGTTTGGAGTGAGTTTGAGGGTGAGCAGCCAAGGATGGACTTGGAAGCTTAGAGAAGAAGAGGGAAAAAGAGGGGGGGGGGGGCGGATGAATTTTTTAGGGTTTTTTCTTGTTTTGTTTTTTGTGAAATGTAAGATATGGAGATGGGGTGTTGGGTATTTGGGTTATGGGGCAGACCAGGTCGACCCGTGTTGAAATGGACCGGGTCATAGGGAAGGTTGTGTATTTTTTGGGTTTGTGGCTTGAATTTGAAGAAAAGCCCAATTCCGGTTTTTTTTATATTTTTGCTCTCTTTTCTTCTTTTATTTTTCTAAAACTAAATTCTAAAAATCCTTAAATTATTAATAAGTTATAAAAGTTCAAATTAACTCCCAATAACAATTAACGCACAATTAAGTAATAATTAAGCATAAAATTGTACATATGGACATTAAATGCTAAAAATGCAAAAGATGCCTATTTTTTTTTGTAATTTTCAATTTTTGTAAAACAAACTTAATTACTAACAATTGTAGAATTAAATCCTACATGCAAAATGCGACGTATTTTTTGTATTTTTTATTAATTTAACAAATAAACATGCACAGACAAATACAAATAATTATCCAAAAATGTCACAAAAATTCTCAAAATTGCACAGCAAGGAAAATCGTTTTATTTTGAATTTTTGGGAGTAATTCTTTCATAGAGCAAAAATCACGTGCTTACAAGAGGTAAGATCTTTGAATCTAATAATCGATCCTATGACATTATTTCACTGATTTGGCCTAAGATTAATGGAAATTAAGGTTAAAAATTAGGGGTTATGGCTTGATTTTGGAGACCTTGACTTAAGAATTTGAGGGGCCATTTGTGGTCGAATTTTCGTACTTTTGATATGTATGAACTCGTGGGGAGATAAAGAGTTGATTGATATAAATTTTATCGGATTCCGAGATGTGGGTCGGGGGTCAGGTTTTGGTCAATTTCGGAATTTGTGTTGTAATTTGATTTCTTTCGAGTTATTTTGATGGTTTTGCACTTATTTTGCTTATATTTGGAGCATTTGTAGGCTGATTCGAGAGGCAAAGGCATCGCGGGCTAGAGTTTGGACCGGATAGAGGTGAGTAATAATTGTAAATATAGTCCTGAGAGTATGAAACCCCGGATTTTACATCGTTGTGCTATATTGAGGTGATGCACACGCTAGATGACGAGCGTGAGGTCGTGCACCGTTGGGGATTGTGACTTAGCCCATCCCGCATGACTGTTTTACTGCGTATTTGATTGAAAACTGTTTGCTATCATCATGTTTTAGGCTGCATGCCATATTTGGGCCTCGTGCCAACTATTTGAACCCTTAGGGGATTTTTACTACTATTTCCTCACTGTTTTGAGTTTATATCTGTACTCAGTCATGCTATATTATACTGTTTTCATAACTCAGCCATGTTTACTCTGTTTTAACACTTTAAATGATATTTTGGGCTAAGCATCATATTTTACTGTGTTCGAGTGGCTTTTAGAGATTTCTGACCGAGTAGGGCCGATGGCCTGTGTTGTGAGGATAATTATGGGGTCGGGCTGCACGCCGCAGCAGTATTGTACTGATTATGATTATGAGGCCGAGGGCCTAAGTTGTACGCCACAAGGTGGCGTGATATGAGGCTGAGAGCCTATTGATTATGCCACGAGATGACTTGATATTGCGCTTGGGCCGTAAGGGGCCCCTCCCGGAGTCTGTACACCCCGAGTGAGCGCGGGTACCCATTGTGATATGAGATATAGCCCGAGGGTCTGGTGTTGTTTCATGTTATTGCCCGAGGGGCTGATTCTGTTGACACTGTGCCCGAGGGGCGGATTTTATGTGTTTATCTTTTCTAGCTACTTTTCATTTACTTGTTTAACTGTTAAAAATGTGTTTTAAAGAAGCTTATTCTGAACCAATGTGGTTTATAAGATTTAACTGTTTTATTGCATTTATTTGGTTTTTACTCTGCTTCTTTATAGCATGTTGTTGTGTTTTTACGTGATTTCTTATTGCTCAGTCTTCATTTATTATTATTACTCACTGAGTTGGAGTACTCGCTTTACTCCCTGCACCCTGTGTGCAGATTCAGGAGCTTCAGGTCCCGCCGGTGAGGGTTGATTGCTCAGCAGGTTATTCAGAGTCCACTAGGTAGCTGCTCGGCGTTCGCAGCCCAGTGTTTCTCCCTCCTATTTTATTTCTCTTGTCCTAGTTATGTAATAGATTGTATAAACTCTTTCATACTCTTAGACTATGTTAGATGCTCATGACCGGTGACACCCCGATGTCGGGCTGTGTTTGGTTTTCCGCAGTTGATATATATATATTTCACTCTATTTATGGGATTTATCATTATTAATGACTTAATTATGAATTGTTATTTGATAATTTTATTGGGGATTTGTGTCGGCTGGCCTTGTCTTCACGAGAGGCGCCATCACGATCGGGTCTGGGTTTAGGATCGTGACAAGGTGCCAACTCATCTTTCGTTGTCCCAACTTTATATATATATATAGATAGATAGATTGATAGATAGAAGGGTCAAGAGTTCAATTATGTTCGACACCTAATTTGAGGGTTTATCACCCGAGAGGCAATTGAGGCACCGGCTAGGAAACATATATATATATATATATATATATATATATATATATATATATATATATATATATATATATATATATATATTCTAAAAAAAACTATTTCAACCGCTTTGTTCAACATGCATCAGCGCCACTGCAACTAAAAAGGAATAGACTGAGTGATAAATGTGAAGAAAGAAAAAAAAAAGGGACGAACATAAGAAGGCAAACTCTTTTAGTTATACTTCTATCTATTTCAATTTATGTGAACATATTTTTTTTTAGTCTATACAAAAAAGAATGAACTCTTTCCTTATTTGAAAATAATTTATCTTGATATAATAATTTATAGCAATACAAAACATATGTGTTTTATTCTACACTACAAGTTTAAAAATCTTCTCTCTTATTTTAAATTTTGTGTCGAATCAAATAGATTCACATAAATTAGAATATATATATATATATAACATAGACGTGACAGTAAAGTCGGTAAATGAAAGGAACCAAACGAAATCAAATCTTGCCATTTCGGTGCTAGTATTTTTTAACTTTTATTTTAATCACTTTTTGTAGGTAGTGCTCCTTCCTTTCTTGTTTTATGCCTCATGTTTTCACAAATGTCACAATCTCACCAACTACAGTTATTTAAACGACAAACTTGAAAGTGGATAAGACATAAGAGTAGGTAACATTACTCGCTTTATAGTTTTTTCTTCACAAATGCAAACACGTACAGCCACAAAATTGGCAGAGTAACCTGACGATAAGGGTATAGATATTAAGTAGCACGCATTTGGACAGTATTGGGTTGGTTTTTCTTTTCAAAAAATAATTATTAAAATTGATTTTTTTTTAATGAAAAATGAAATTTTACTTGGGCATAAATTTTCTTATAATTTTTTTCTTTGTGAAATTAAAGATATTTGAGTAGATGTTAACTAGCGTCTAGCACGCATTTGGACAATATTGGCTTGTTTTTTTTTAAAAAAAAAATTTATAATTAAAATTGAAAAATGAAATTTTACTTGGGCATAAATTTTCTTGAAATTTTTGTGTGTGAATATTAAAGATATTTGAGTCCAATCAATTCTATTTCATTAATACTCAAATACTGAAACTTAATATTTACAAATATATATGATCAACCAAATATTTAGACATATTAAAGTTCAATATTTGAATTACTAAAATAATACAAAACCATTATGCATTCCTTTGTCCATTCGCTAACTTGTTCAATTGGAATTGCACTATATGGAATCTGAAATGTCACTATTCATCAACCACTACCCTTTTCATTTCATCAAACTTTAATCTAAACTGGCTTACCAAATTCGAATGGGCAGAATTTGCAACCTACAGAAATGATCCTTCGATTAAATAAATAAATTTAAAGAGAAGTCAGTGTCATGAAGAGGACAACGGGGAAATACATAGACGAAGAAAAAGAAAGAAACATGGAATCAGATCGCAAAATACTTTGGGAGAAAAGATTTGGAGATCGGTATTTTTGTCATTTTGATATTTTATCCCGAAATTAATAATTTTAAAATTATTATTTTATATTGAGGGTGGTAATAATACTATAGCTGATTAAAATAATACCATAATTATGATATAAATAATCCCGGAACCAAAAATTCAACCAAACAAGTAAAATTTACCCTTACCTTACTCTAATAATTTAATAAATGCTATAGAGAGATTAATATAGTGAAAGTAAAAGTAGTAAGAAATTGAGATTAAATAATAAGTAATGACAATTTAATCCAATTATCAATTTAATAAAAAATGACAAGTAAAAGGGATGAGACGAAGTATTTCTATTGTGAAAAATTATGGGTTAACTAGCACATAATTCTACACAATACAAATAGAGAAGAAAAATAACACAAGGATTTAGCGAGGTCGGCTAAGCCTAGTTCTCGGGGCCAAGCAAAATTTTTCATTATGAACGAGAAGAAAAATACATATAATCTATAAAATCCCTAACTACAACCCTTATATATAGATTAAGTAGTCCAAATTTATAAGAGAAATGTTTCTCAATCTACAAGGATAATATATTTTTCTTTCCCAAATCTATTAAAACAATGAGTTCCTAAACCTACATGGATTATGAGTTTACGAAAAATACTAGAAAATCTAATATAATTAGCATTCATAAAAGTCAAGACACAATTAACAAATTTTTTCCTTAGCTTGAATTCTCTTCATCAACAGGAATGTCTCTTTGCCTTGCCCTCAACCCTCGCAACAACTTTATCTATTGCCGCACACATCAACCAAGTTTAAGCATTGTTAAGAAACTCAATCTTTTCAGATATAGCACCATTCCATTGATCTGCTTCTACACTCGAAATAAAGTAAATCCCATAAAATTTACATATCCAAAAAGATTACCTCAACTATATTTGCAAACTTTAATGATCGATTAATTACTCCCTTCTCTCTGCCTGTTGCTAGCTATACAATTGTTATTTTATATGTGCATCAACATTATTATCTTGATTAATATGTTGCACCTCCTCCACTTTCTCTATTTCAGAGCCGCTAGGCTGAACGAGTGGAGATTTAATTTTTAGTTTTATGCGGTAACTGATACCATGATCTATTTCTGCTATTGCCTTCTCCGTCTGACTTTTTGGTAAGGCGATTCATTGATTCACATCCCTATTGATAATTAATCCTGAAGTTTTCTGATCTGTGCATAATAACTTGTAACTTTTCACTCTAGTTGCATACCCTAAAAATATATATTTCCTTGCTCTCGGCTCAAGTTTGCCATCCCTCACATGAGCATAAGCAGGACAGTCAAATATTCTTAAATTTGAATAATCAACAGATGAAACAAACCATACCTGAAAAGGAATTTTGAACTTAATAGCTGTAGATGGAGATCTGTTAACCAAGTAACAAGCTGTATTGATTTCTTTACCCCAAAAATCCTTACTAACATAGGAGTGTGGAAGCATGCTTTATACCCTATCACAAAGCAATATGTTCGTACGTTATGAAATATCTTTCTGTTGTGGTATTCCAACATAGGTGCAATGTGTCACTATGCCCTCTCTGTTGCAGAAATCATTAAACTCTAAATTGTAAAATTCCAGTCCATTGTCAGTCTGAAGATGCTTAGTTTTTTTTCTTTCTGCCATCATCCTCGATTTAACAAATGTAGAAAATTCCTCATCTTTTGGTTTTAGAAAATACACTCAAACTAGTAATCATTAATCAAAGTTATAAAATACCTGGTACCACTCTTGGAGGGATCTTTATTTGGACCCCACAAGTATGAATATATTTGATCTAACTTATTTCTGGTCTTGTTCTTGCTTTCTTGTTGAGTTTTACCCTTGTGTTTTTACCTCTACATAATGCTCACAAAAATTTAAAGCTTGATTTTTGTACCCATCCAACAAATTATATTTGCTCAGTAAATGTAATCTCTTGACACTTATATGACCAAGTCGTAAATGCCAAAATTGAGATTGATCCAGATCATTCTTTCCCAAAGTTACGCCAGCTTCCTCTTCAGCTATACTGGCCTGAAGATAATACAGTCTAGATACAATTTATCCTTTATGAGTGCCATTAAGCCTTTATACACTTAAAGTGTTCCATTCTTAGAGTGGAACGTAAACCCTTGATCATCCAAAGTCAAAAGAGAAATCAAATTCCTTTTCATCTGAGGAACATACCGACATTCAATATTTCTGATAATTCTATCCAACATTCTTTATTTGATATAGCCAATCTTCTTTACCGGTAATGGATTATCATCTCCCAAGTAGAAAGTCCCATTCACCTACTTGAAGTTGCAAATAAATTATTGTGTCGATACATGTGGAAAGTTGCACCAAAATAGAATCTAGGAATTCTGCCATGACTAAAACTCATGATGCAGACTCCCCCTACATAGTTATTATCATCAGAAGTGTTGCAGTGTCATCAATATTCGTAGAATTATCTACTTTCTATTTACACCTTTTCTCTTTTAACTTAGGAAAATCTCTCCTATAATGACCTTATTCCCGCACTCATGGAAGTTATACTTTCTTGCTCTAGACTTCAATTTGACGATAAAATTTTTTCTATTAAAGTCTTTCTGTTGTGATCTTCCTTTACTCACAAGACCCTTGCCCTCAGTTCTGCAGTTTGGAAAGATCATATTTACTCTTTACACTTTAATGCATTAACAATATCTTCATGTGAAATACTATCTTTCCCCTGTAGCAATGTAGTACAACCGCCTCTCTGATATTGTGCTTTTGCAACCGCAAAATTTATGAAAGTCACTGATTGGAAAAAGTTGAGAGGACTTTTTATTTAGCACTAAGATTGACTCCTGCAAGTGTGGTCCGCAGAGGAAAGTTGCGGCTGCATAAGAGCTTTTGTGGTCCCCATTTCTTATTTGGGCCGCACAAAAGAAAAGTACGGTCCGCATTTCTAGCCTTGTTGACACATCCTTGTCCACTATTTCACATCTAACACTTATCCATGTAACACACTAATAACATTAACATCTAACTGAAAGAGAAAAAGGAAAAGAACTTGGTTTGCCTACCAAAAAGCACCTTATTTAACGTCGTGGCACGACGCAATGTCATAGCATCCACAAGTGAAGTAAAGAACCTCCACCACGTGGCTTTCTCCAACTTTTCTCAAGTAATGCTTCACCCGATGACCATTGACTTAAAATATTTCATTATTTTTGTACTTTAATTACAAAGCACTGAAATGTATCACACCAACAATTTCAAATAGACCACTCCACTTTGACTTGAGCTTCCCGGAAAACATCCCCAATCTTGAATTGAACAACAACACTAGATCATCGGCCTTGAACTCCTTGTTCCAAATATGCTTGTTATGAAGATATCTCATTTTTTCATTGTACAAGGACGAACTCTCATATGCATGGTGCCAGAACTCATCTAATTCATTCAAGTGTGTAACCCTCAAGTTAGCAGCTACGTTCCAATAAAGATTCAATTTCTTCAAGGCCCGCATTTCTGTGCTCTAGTTCCACCAGAAGATGACAAGCTTTCCCGAATACCAAACGATATGGGAACATTCTAATAGGTGTTTTGTAAGTTGTCATATATACCCATAGAGCATCATCAAGCTTCTTGGACCAATCCGTCCGATTTGCATTCACCGTCTTTGACAAAATACTCTTTATCTCCCGGTTGGAGACTTTCACTTGATTACTAGCTTGAGGGTGATAGGGAGTTCTCACCTTGTGAGTAACACCATACTTTCTAAGTAAAGTGTCGAAAGTCTTGTTATAAAAATGTGACCTCCCATCACTTATGATTTCTTGTGGAGTACCAAACCTTGTAAAAATATTCCTCTTCAAAAATGCCACCACACTTATAGCCTCATTATTGGGTAAGGCAATAACCTCAACCTATTTAGACACGTAATCCACCGTGACCAAAATTTAGGTGTTTCCACAAGAACTCACAAAAGGGCCCATAAAATCAGTGTCCCAAACATAAGAAATATCAATTTCCAAGATGGTTGTAAGAGGCATCTCATATTTTTTTGAAATTCCACCTGACCATTGACATTAATTACATCTTTCCGCCAACCCATTTGCATCCTTGTAGAGAGTAGGACAATAGAAATAACAACTTAGGACTTTAGCCGTCGTTCTCGCTCCACCATGATGACTATCATATGGCGAAGAATAACAAGCCCCAAGAGTATCAACTTGCTCTGGAAAAGGTACGGTACATCCCAATAGTAGTCTTAACAATCCCTCTTGAGCTTCTTCTTTTGGTTTGAAGAGAAATCATTTGGAATGATACCACTCACAAGAAAATTTTCCAAATCCGCGAACCATGGTGCCTCTTTCATTGGAAAGTGCCAACAATTGCTCATCAGGGAAAGAGTTATTGATTTCAAGGCCAGTATGTGGCCTTTCCTCCTCCTCCTCCAAATGAGACAAGTGGTCCGCCACTTGATTTTTATTACCCTTTTTGTCTTGGATGTCAATATCAAATTCTTGCAACAAAAGCATCCATCTCATCAACCGAGCTTTAGATTCTTTCTTGCTCATAAGATAGCAAAGTGATGCATGATCCGTGTGGAAAATAACTTTGTCACCCATCAAATACGGGCAAAACTTCTCAATAGCAAATAAAATAGTAAGGAGCTCTTTCTCCATAACTATATAATTGACTTGGGCACTTTCATGGTCTTACTAGAATAGTAAAATGAGTGAAAAAACTTGTTGACACGTTGCCCTAAAACAGCCTCAACCGCTACATCACTTGCATCACATATGAGCTCGAACGACAAACTCCAATTTGGAGAGGTAATGAGGAGTAGTTGTCAACTTGAGCCTCAATTATTCAAAATCTATCATATTATCATCATTGAAATGAAACTTAGCATCCTTCTCAAGGAGCTTGCACAATGAGTTCACTACTTTAGAGAAATTTTTGATAAATCCCCGATAGAAACCCGCATGGTCCAAAGTACACCCTTCACCGAGGTGGGGGTGGGGGTGGGGGTGGAAGCTTAGAAATAACATCAATCTTTGACTTGTCCAATTAAATATCATTCTTTGAAAGTATATGGCCAAGGACTATGCCTTCCTCAACCATGAAATGACATTTATGCTCATAGTTCAGAACAGGTATAAAGCTGACAAACAAATCAAACCTTAAACTAACATATGAGAGGATTCCTGTTATTATAAATGCCTTACTCTTAAGTTAACAGTATTATCAAATTACAAGATAAATGACAGAATCATGCTAGGAATTGAAACAGGTTAATCAGACAAAGCATAGAGAAGGAAATTACAAAGGTTAGGGCATACCAAGTGAGAAGAAAGAAAGTAAAGATGCAATAACAGTTAAGTTCCAGAATAAATGAATTACATAATAGTAACGATTACACTATAGGGAACCTTCATAGGCCCAATCTAAACTTGGCAACCAGGCCTTCAAACACAACAGCTCTGAAGCATAGCAGTAATCCATTCAGAGCACATTAAACCAGGCTTCCAGTGTGTCAAAGTTCCCAAAGAGCCTCAAGGACCCCAGGCAATGCTCACACTAGAACCACACATTCAGCACAGAGTTCATAAAAGATTAGAAAACCATCCCCAATATGTTAGAGTTCAAAGGAGTCTCAAGGACCCTAGGCAGTGCACACACTGGGGGTAGTGAGAACCTAATTGACTAAGAGTAGGAATTTGAAAACCAGTGCATAAAGGGTAAGGGGGACATGTTTTGAAATAGTTCAATTTTCAGAAGAGAGAAAGTTCAGAATGTAGAATTGCAGGTGAAGTCTGATTAAGATAAGTGTTTATACTAGTATTTGAAACAGTCATGGCTTAGTCACAATAGCAATTAAGCAGAAGCATTTGAATTGAACAGACAAGATATATGAATTAAGCACAAACATACTTGATTACATGCTCATAGTTCAGAACAGGTATAAAGCTGACAAACAAATCAAACCTTAAACTAACTTATGAAAGGATTCCTGTTATTCTAAATGCCTTAGTCTTAAGTTAATAGTATTATCAAATTACCAGATAAAGGACAGAATCATGCTAGGAATTGAAACAGGTTAAACAAACAAAGCATAGAGAAGGAAAGTGCAAAGGTTAGGGCATACCAGTTGAGAAGAAAGAAAGTAAAGATGCAGTAACAGTTAAGTTCCAAAGTAATTTAGCCTTGGCTTTCAACCGGCCAAATAATAGCCACTTAGTGCAGAAATTAGAACACGAGTAAGAGAGAGCTTAAGTTTTAGTAGTGAGAATAGGAGAGTTCGAGAGTTGTTCTAAGGTGAAAGGGGAGAAGGGTTTAAATAGTGCTCACTGAGGTAGACAAATAAGGTAATGAATCAATCCTACACAAATAAGTCATGAGAATAACTTCAAATCAATTAGAGTCAGCTCCAATCAATTAACATAACATAATAGCATAAAATCAGGCTAGTACCATTTAATTTAGGGAAAGCATTATATGAAATCAATTAGTAGTGAAGTACTAGATCAAAATAAGGTAAAGAAATAATTCCAGAATCAATTTGAAGTCTAGTTTAGGGACAGATAGTACAAAGTTGAGTCAATTAACGAGTAATCAGGCAATCACTACTCAGAATAGAATCAATTATCAATCAGCAAACAAGGTGAAGAAATAAAGGAACAAGGTAGAGTGAACAAAATAAAGAAAGTATCATTACTATACAAGAAAGGAAAGAGTAGAAAGTCTCAAACCCTAGTTTTAGGTAAACCACAAAATCGGCAGAGAAATAAAGGCAAAATAATCATATACTATGTACAATGAACATAGACAAGAGATTTATTTAAAAAGTAATAAAGAATCGGACTAGAGAAAGATCTGAAACCCTAATTCTAAGGTAAGAAATTTAGTCAAAAAACAACTAGAGGAATAACATAGATACACGAAAATATCAAAGAGAAAAAACTCAGAATTAAGGAACCCTAATAGATCTGAAAAGATCTGGGCCCTAATTCTGGGCAAGTAGAATTACAATAGCATGCACATAGACAGATATGCGGACCGTAAAGAAGATATTCATCCATAAATAGAACTAAAACAGATCTTAAAGATCTGAGCCCTAGTTAAGGAATAATAAATTAGACAAAACTTTTTAACGAAAAAATTGCAAAGAAAATAGACATGCGGTGAGATTTGAACAAATATAAGAACAAAAATTAAATAGGTCATAAAATATTTAAACCCTAATTTTAAGGGTAAACACAGAATCAAAGAATCTCAGAGATTCGCACCCATACTGTGAAGAAAAATGAACATAGATGGAAAGAAGTGAAGGTTCAAACCAGATTTGGTTCAAAACAAGAGAGATTCACTTGCCATGTTAGGAAGTGATTATGTAATACCATAATCGGTTAACCAGTAATAGGAGACAACAAATAAGGTAAGGAAATCATCCATAGATTCCATCTATGAGTTGGAATCGAAGGGGAAAACAGGATTACAATGCTAAGGTTTGACGAAGAGAGAAAGGGAGGAGATGAGAGAATACAGAGGCGACGGGTTTGGGAAATAATGAATTAGGGTTAGGGTGTTAGTTAATTAAAAGGGCACGGGTGATTGGGAGTCGTTGATCTTTGAGATCAACGGCTGGAATTTTGCAAGGGCTAGGTAGGGTGTTTTAAAATGGGTATGGGTCTGGGTGGAACAGGTATTGGGCTGGTTAGTGGGTGTTGGGTAGTTGGGTTGGTCCGAAAATTAATTTAGAAAAGGGGCTATGTTGAAAATACCCAATTAAATCAGTAAAATAATTTATAAAAATAATTAATAAATAATAAAAAATATCATTTGTGCATGAAATGATTTAAAATAATTACTTAACATTATAAAAATATGAAAATGTAATTTTCTGTATAAATAATATAATTATGCATGTATATGGGCTATTATTGTAAAATATGCAATTCTAGCCTAAAAATGCAAATGCAATTAATTTAAGCACTATATTGGCATAAATGATGAATTTAGATGATTAAATCATCATAAAAATAATATGAGGGATAATTATTGGATATTTGTATAATAATAAATGCAGAAATAAATTGATATAAAGCCTTAAAAATTCTAGAAATACGTGTGCATGTTTGTAAATGCGTGTGCACTATTTTAAAAAATATATATGCATTTTTAAAATATATGAGGAAAAAATTGGGTATCAACAGCTGCCTCTCTTTACCCGGAAAGGGTGAAAGATTTATCGGGTAAAGAAATAATGACCGATTTTGACCGAATGGGGTGGTTTGAAAATATAGGCCGCATCCTGGTCTCTGAGCTGCCTCTACATATCCCTAGTTTTATAGGAATCAGGCCGTGTGTAGTGTTGGACCCAACAGTGAATGAAACTAATGTAATTGTTATAGGAATAATCGTATGTTTCAAAAAGGTTTTTTTGGGAAGGATAGTATCGGATGGGTTTATGCGAAGTTATGAATTGTAACGGATGTAGCACAGGGCATGTATCTGAACGGTCATGGAGTAAAGGCGAGTAATTGATGAGAATTGGTTACGTTTGAAATAACAGCAAGGTATGAATGTATGAGTGGAAATCGGAGCGAAGGTTGCTCCTGTTTGCAGAATGGTTACCTCCTGGATTTCCTACAAAACTTAAAACACGATGCATGCAAGTGTATAGATTACTGCGAGAATTTAAACATGATGCAAGTCCCCTTTGGACCATGAAGGTTGTCTTTGGATAGTGAGGATGACGTCCTTAGACCACGACGTCCCGGGCCATGAAGCATGAGATAAAGGATTCGCAGGCCATTAAATGATGTTCTCGGGCCATAAAAATGGTAACTTTGAACTATGACGCCTTTGAACAATGATGTGAATATTGAGAGATCCTCAGGCCATGACATGGTGTCTTCAGGCTATGAGGATGATGCCTTCGGATTATGACGTCTTTGGACAACTTGGCTATACATCAGCCCATGAAGTGTAGAGACATAATACCTATCATGGGCTGCTTTCCAGACACGCCCCATGACCCCTTGGCCTCGCCCCATGGCGGCCTAGCAAGCCTCACAATGCCTAGCGCCATGGTCCGCCCCGTGGTCTTGGTTGCGCCAAGTGACAAGCATGCATGCGCCTCTATCGCCCCACCGATGCCTCTCGCCAGCGCCCAGTGGCTGGCCAATGACAACAGCGCCGCGCGCCCTGACAATGCCATGCGCGCAGATCCTGATGCCTCGCCAGCGCCCAGCTGCAGGACCATTCCAGTAGTGCCTCACGCACAGACCCTGATGCCAAGCACCAGCGCCTAGCCTTAGGCCAACACAGCAAGTGTCGCGCACGCCCACAGCACCGCGCGCGTAGACCCTGACCCGCAAGACAAAGTTGCTGCCATCGGACTTGGTTCTACATTGTAATAACCTAAGTCCTTTTCATTGTAATTATAGGCTAGTTTACATCATTTTCATTCAGTATGCTTCTACAGCTTTATTAGGACTAGTCATGGAACTTTGGTTTATTTTTTTTTAAGTATTATTAGGGGGGATCAAGCAATCAAACATTTTCAGCAATCAATTTTCTGTACTGGTGTCTCCCCCATCGACACCGCATCTTTTGTAATCAACATTTCATTCATCAATAAAATCATCATCATTCAAAACCCAATTTTCTCTCAGCTTCAGCAATTGCTCGTGACATTGGTTTTCCCGCACGTCACTGACAATCTAGTCTAGCGTACGGGGGGGGGGGGACCTCATTGGCGGACAACAACCGCACTGACATCGGTTGATTAGCCTTACGTTGCCCTTCCAAAGAACATCAGGAAGGCGTTGCGCAACAGTTGGTATCAGAGCCTAGGCTCGATATTGGACGAGGGAACACATTTGCCATCATCACCATTTCTGACCATGGGGAGCGTCTAGCATCCTTAGAAGAGACGGTTCACCAATTACGACCCATCGTGGATATAGTGCCTGATCAAAACAACAACCTAGTACAAAGGTTGGACGACCTGGACCACCTAATGTGGCAGGCGGAAAATGACATTGCAAACATCAGTCGTGACTCTGAGGATGACCGACAAACAGCAGCCATTGAAACTGCCAATATTCATGGCAAATTTGAGGACCTCCAACAGGAGCGTGCCGACGATTTAGCCCATCAGCAACAAGATGCAGACAGACTAACTGCCATCCAGCAAACCATAGACGACTTGACAGGCAAGCTCAATGTTGTCAATGTTGCCCTACAAAGCCTGCTTCGAGGAGGCGACAACCATATCAGGGGTGCATCAAACCTCACCCCCATTCCACAAAAGCTTAAGATACTGGAGCCAAAGCCATACGACGGATCCCGGGATGCTAAAGAAGTGGAAAATTTCATCTTCGACATCGAACAATACTTCGATGCCGTGGGCCATTTGGAAGAATCCAAAAAGGTAGCAACTGCTGCCATGTATCTTCAGGGCGATGCCAAATTTTGGCGGAGGGTCAAATACGAAGCCATCAAGGCCGGTGAAGATACTCTCCAGACATGGGATGAATTGAAGGCAGCACTACGCCTGCAGTTCTTCCCCTAAAATGTGGAATACAACGCAAAGAGAAAGCTACGGGAGCTCCGCCACACCAGATCAATGCGGGAGTACGTGCGCGAATTCTCCGCACTCATGCTAAACATACACGACATGGGGGACAAAGACAAACTCTTCACATTCATAGAAGGTTTGAAACCTCATGCCCGTATGGAACTATAGAGACAACGGGTAGACACCCTGCCCAAGGCCATTCAAGCTGCAGAATGTCTTGGCGATTATCATTTGGGAACTCAGAACGACAGACCCCAGCCGTCTTTCCGAGAAGGATTCAACAGGAACCATCCCAGCAATGGTGGACCAAGCAAAATTGGGGGAGATCGGAGTGCATGCAAAACTAAGACTCTTCCCTCCAGCAGCAACAGTTTTGCATCCATCAATAACAATCAGGGGAGAAAGCCTCCCTCAGAATACCGTCATTACGGCAGGGCACATTGGAACAATGAATGCCCAAACATAAAGGTCAATGCTCATCAGATTGTCGAGGATGAGTCAGATGCATCAGACACATCAGAATCAGACCAGGTAGGCGCCTTCAATGCAATTGTTGTCTCTATCCCACATGCCTTAGCGGGGACCAGTACATGACCTCCTAAGAATATCTTAGCCCCAGTCACCAAGAAAGGGAAGGAAAAGATGGACGATAGGCCTCCTAAACAAGCGAGGACCCTAATGTTCGTCGAATTGAAAGTGAATGGCAAGCCCCTTTACGCATTAATAGACACGGGTGCTACCCACAACTACTTGGATTCAACTCAAGTAGAGAACCTGGGTCTTGTTGTGCAAAAGAGCAAAGACCGCGTCAAGGACATCAACTCGCCACCCTAGGCATTGGGTGGAACAGCTACAGATGTCCCATTGAAACTTGGTCCATACAAAAGAAGCATCGACCTATGCATCGCAATCATAGATGACTTCGACATGATAGTGGGTTTGGAGTTCATGAGGCAGACCAACACCATACCAGTACCATATGCCAACATGCTCCTGATGTTGGGAGAAGACGGGGCCAAACCCTACACCATACCATGCTTTCCCATAAATATGGCCGCTGAAAACATCTCGGCCATGCAGTTGGAGAAGGTAGTCAACAGACCTGAACCCTTGGTTCCGGCTACCCTTCACAGCAACAATCAACCATCATGTCATCGGCCTCAAAAGACTGGTGACGCTCCTCAGCATGTGAAGACTTGTCAACCATGCCACAAGGACAAGTCGTATCACTCATCACAGACGGGACCCTTGCAGCCATTACATATCCCTCAGAGACCATGGGAAAGTGTTTCCCTCAGGTTCATCACGGTATTGCCCCAAGTTGGTAATCTTGCATCCATCTTGGTTGTCATAGATCAATTTTCAAACAATGAAACCTTTATAGCAGTCCCGCAGAACATCTCAGCAGAAGATACAGCTCGACTCTTCTTCTCGCATATTGTCAAACATTAGGGCCTGCCCAAAGACATTGTTAGTAGGCGCGACTCACGCTTCACTAGCAACTTTTGGACCCATCTCTTCAGGTGCTTGGGTCAACATTGAGTCACAACTCAGACATCCATCCACCATCGGATGGCCAGACAGACCAGTTCGATGACAAGCTGGAGGAATATCTACGCAACTTTGCAACCGGATCACAGAAGCATTGGGTGAAGCTCTTGGATGCTGCTCAACTGTGTTTCAATTCTCAAAACATCTATCATACAAACAAAAGTCCTTTTGAAATTGTTACCGGATAACAACCGCTTCTCTCGCAAATAGTGAATGCATCAACCATGCCGAAATCTCCTCGAGCTGCCAACTTCTCAAGCGAATGGGAGCGCAACATGGGGATAGTGCGAAGCTATCTCGTCAAAGCCCAAGAGCGGGAAAAAAGATTCACCGAACAAAATCTTTGCTTTTCCCAACATCAAACAGGGGACAAAGTAATGTTATGCATCCCAATGCGATACTTGTTTGCAGAGAGGACCCATGACCCTCGCCTGAAACAAAAATACATCGGGCCCTTGCCCATTGAAAAACGCATTGGGAAGTCCACATACCAGGTGAAAACCCCATCCTGGTGGAAGATCCATCCAGTCTTCCATGTCAGCCACATGAAATCATTGCATCTCTACAACAGCAAGCTCAAAGGACAGAGGGGCGCAGATCTCCCATCCAACAACCACCAGAATCATCATCATCATAAGGCTCCGAGAACGGCGCCAACTCAGGTGGGGGAGAATGTCATGGGCTGCTTTCTAGACACGCGTTATGACCCATTGGCCGTGCCCCATGGCGGCCTAGCAAGCCTCACAATGCCTAGCTCCATGGTCGGTCCCGTGGTCTTGGCTGCACCAAGTGACAAGCGCGCATGCGCCTCTGTCGCCCCACCGATGCCTCTCGCCAGCGCCCAGTGGCTGGCCAATGACAACAGCGCTGCGCGCCCTGACAATGCCATGCGCGCAGATCCTGATGCCTCGCCAGCACCCAGCTGCAGGCCCATTCCAGCAGCGCCTCGCGCACAGACCCTGATGCCAAGCACCAGCGCCCAGCCTTAGGCCAACACAGCAAGTGTCGCGCGCGCCCACAGCACAGCGCGCAGACCCTTACCCGCAAGACAAAGTTGCTGCCATCAAACTTGGTTCTACATTGTAATAACCTAAGTCATTTTCATTGTAATTATAGGCTAGTTTATATCATTTTCATTCAGTGTGCTTCTACAGCTTTATTAGGACTAGTCATGGAACTTTGGTTTTTTTTTAAGTATTATTAGGGGGGATCAAGCAGTCAAACATTTTCAGCAATCAATTTTCTGTACTGGTGTCTCTCCCCCTCGACACCGCATCTTTTGTAATCAACATTTCGTTCATCAATAAAATCATCATCATTCAAAACCCAATTCTCTCCCAGCTTCCGCAATTGCTCGTGACATTGGTTTTCCCGCACGACACTGACAATCTAGTCTAGTGTGCGGAGAGGACCTCATTGGCGGACAACAACCGCACTGACATCGGTTGCTTAGCCTTACGTTGCCCTTCCAAAGAACATCAGGAAGGCGTTGCGTAACATACCAAAGGTAATAACAAGGTAGAGCTTAGCCTTGTGCAGAGTTTTGGGGGAAGAGCTTAGCCCCGAGAGAAGAAGATAATGCAAAGTTTAGAATAAAGTTACACTTATGCAGAAGGAGACAATGCTTAGTCTCATGAGAAGGCAATGCTTGGTTTTATGCAAATAGAGAGGCATGGCTTAGCCTCATATGAGATTTGAGACAGGGCGTAGTCTCATGCAAAGAGAAGGCAATGATTAGCCTTATGCAAATAGGGAGGCATGACTTAGCCTCATGGAAGATTTGAGACAGGTCTTAGTCTCATGTAGAGAGAAGGCAATGCTTAGCCTTATGCAAATATGGAGGCAGGGCTTAGCCTCATACAAGATTTGAGACAGGGCTTAGTCTCATGCAGAGAAAAGGCAATGCTTAGCCTTATGCAAATACGGAGGCAGGGCTTAGCCTCATGCAAGATTTGAGATAGGGATTAGTCTCATACAGAGAGAAGGCAATGCTTAGCCTTATGCAAACATGGAGGCAAGGCTTAGCCTCATACAAGATTTGAGACAGGGCTTACTCTCATGCAATGAAAAGGCAATGCTTAGCCTTATGCAAATATGGAGACACGGCTTAGCCTCATGCAAGATTTGAGACATGGCTTATTGTCATGCAAAGAGAAGGCAATGCTTAGCCTTATGCAATTATGGAGGTATGGCTTAGCCTCATACAAGATTTGAGACAGTGCTTAGTCTCATTCAAGAGAAGACCATGCTTAGCCTTATGCAGTAGATGAATAACAAATAAGAGCAGAATATTTTTTTAGCTGGAGATATATTTGCACTTGGCGGTTCGGTTGTTATGAAGGTGATGATTTAATGCGTACGTACTTGGGGTTATTCCTTGTCCATGAATTCAAAGAAAAATCATGAGTTTTACGGGGAGGTTGGTTCGTGCCTTTGTATGCTTGCTTTGTTTTGCTCTGGAGGCCCTGTTCGAGTTACCTTGGGTAACACCTAGCTGTCACAAAAATAAAGTTTTTGAAATTGTGCATTTATTGATGGAATATAATTATTTTATAAAACATAGTGGTATACAATATCAAGTAAATTAGATGAACTAATGACTGCAACACTTTTAGAGACATTGCGGCCTTCTTTGTGTTAGAATTTTGAGGATCCTCCTCAAAATTCTGCCACAGTTTGGTGAGTGATTCTTCAGCTGTTCTACAGGTGACGAAGTTTGTTGGATCTGCTCTGGAATTTTGAGAAGGAAATTTTGAGAATCCTTCTCAAAATTCTGCCACAGTTACTTAACTGATTTTTAACTGTCTTGCATATGATGACGTCGACTAAACTTGTTCCGGAATTCTAAGGGTCCTCCTCAAAATTTTGCCCTAGTTTTGCTTTTGGGGAAATGAAGATTTTATTAAGATGTGACCGAACCCACAGGGCTGCCTATGTATCACCTCTTAAACGGGAATCAGGTCAAGCGTAGTCTAGTTACATCAGATGAAGGAATGTAAATAATCTAAACATAGTATCTCTTGACTGCATCCGAATTGATAGGTTTTGGCCAGAATTCTCCGTCCATCTCTGCAAGTATGACTGTTCCTTCTATTAGTACCCTATGAACCATGTAGGGACATAACCAATTGGGTGAAAGTTTACCTTTTGCTTCATCTTGATATGGGAAGATCCGCTTCAGCACCAACTGCCCCTGTGCGAATTGTCTTGGTTTGACCCTTTATTTGAAAGCTCTGGACATTCTATTCTGATAAAGTTGACCGTGACATACTGCATTCATTCTTTTTCCATCTATGAGGGCTAGTTGCTCATAGCGGCTTCTTATCCATTCTGCATCACTGAGTTTGGCCTCTTATATGATCCTTAAAGAAGGAATTTCTACCTCGGCGGTAATGACAACTTCGGTACCGTAAACCAACAAATAGAGAGTTGCTCCGGTTGATGTGCGAACTGTGGTACGATATCCCAATAAGGAGAATGGTAACTTCTCGTGCCATTGCTTGTAATTTTCTACCATTTTCCTTAGTATCTTCTTGATGTTCTTGTTGGCAACCTCCACAACTCCGTTCATTTGAGGCCCGTATGCTATGGAGTTTTTGTGCTTGATTTTGAAGTTTCCACACATGGCTTCCATTAGATCATTGTCGATATTAGCGATATTATCAGTGATGATGGACTCGGGAACCCTGAATAGACAAACAATAAGATCCCTAACAAAATCTGCGACGACTTTCTTGGTTACAACTTTGTAAGATGCAGCCTCTACCCATTTTGTGAAGTAATCGATGGCCACTAAAATGAATCTGTGCCCATTTGAAGTAGTGGGTTCGATTGGACCAATGCCATCCATTCCTCAGGCAGCAAAAGGCCAAGGTGCACTTGTTGTATTGAGTTCATTTGGCGGCACTTGTATCATATCTGCATGTATCTGGCATTAGTGGCATTTCTGGACATACCGGATGCAATCTGTTTCCATAGTCATCCAAAAATATCTAGTTTTGAGTATCTTTTTGGCTAGAACAAAACCGTTAATGTGTGGGTCGCAGGTTCTAGCATGTATTTCCTCGAGCAATCTGGAAGCCTTTTTCGCGTCAACATGCCTTAACAATATACGATCAGGAGTTCTTCTATACAGGGTTCCTCCGATTTGGAAGAAGTGATTGGACAACCTCCGCAGTGTGCATTTCTAAGTATGGTTCGCATGTTCTGGGTATTCTGCTTTTTCCAAATACTCTTTGATGTCGTGTAACCACGGTTTTCCGTCCGTTTCTTCTTCAACATAAGCACAGTATGCCGACTGATTATGGATCCTCACCGGGATGGGATCGATAAAATTCTTATCTGGATGTTGTATCATTGATTACAAGGTGGCCAGTGTGTCTGTGAACTCGTTCTGGAACATGTTTGAATTCTATCTTCGTGAACCTCTTCATCAATTATTGTACATGATACAAGTATGGTAGTATCTTGGTGTTTTTCGTAGCCCATTCTCCTTGAACATGATGTACCAGAAGATCCGAATCTCCAATTACCAGTAGCTCTTGTATATTCATATCGATGGCCAAATTGAGCCCCATGATGCAAGCCTCATATTCTACCATACAATTGGTGCGCAGAAACCTATGCTTTGCGGATACCGGATAATGTTGACCTATCTCTGAGACCAAAACCGCTCCAATACCCACTCCTTTGTGGCATCTCCGTCGAAGAACATTTTCCAACTGTCATAGGCTTCAGCAATGTCCTCTCCCATGAATGACACTTCTTCGTCAGAAAAATACGTTTTTAGTGGTTTGTATTCTCCTCCCACAGGATTTTCAGCAAGATGGTCTTCCAATGCTTGTCCTTTGATTGTCTTCTGAGTTACATAGATGATATCAAACTCACTTAACAATATCAGCCATTTAGCTAACTTCCCGGTAGGCATGGGCTTCTGAAAGATGTACTTCAGAGGTTCATGATATGAGGTATGGGGTATAGGCATAGAAGTAATGCCTCAATTTTTGAGTTGTCCATGTCAAAGCACTGTAAGTACATTCTAGTAGAGAATACCGTACTTCATAAGGCGTGAACTTCTTACTCAAGTAATATATGGCTTGCTCCTTTCTTCTTGTCTCGTCATGTTGTCCCAAAACATAACCGAAAGCCCCATCTAGTACGGACAAATAGAGTAGCAAAGGTCTTCTTGGTTCTGGCGGGACTAGGATTGGTGGGGTGGACAGGTACTCCTTAATTATTTCAAAAGCCTTTTGACAATCTCCAGTCCAACTGGTTTCAACATCCTTCCTCAACATTTTGAAGATGAGTTCACATATCACTGTGGACTGTGCTATAAAGCGGCTAATATAATTGAGGTGCCCCAAGAAGCTCATTACGTCCTTCTTGCTCTTCGATGGTGGTAATTCTTGGATAGCTTTCACTTTTGACGGGTCCATCTCGATTCATCGGCGGCTAACGATGAATCAAAATAGTTTTCCTGCGGGAACCCCGAATGCACAATTTGCGGGGTTCACTTTTAAATTGTACCTTCGTAGCCTATCAAAGAACATCCTCAAGTCTGCTATGTGATTTGTGGCTTTCTTGGATTTGATGATGACGTCGTCAACATATACCTCTATTTCCTTGTGTATCATATCATGGAAGATGGTCGTCATGGCTCTCATATAGGTGGCCCATCATTCTTTGGACCAAATGGCATCATTTTGTAGCAGTACACTCCCTACGGTGTAATGAAGGTTGTTTTCTCTGTGTCTTCTTCGTCCATCCAAATATGATGATAATCGGAAATCGTCCTTGGGGCTTGCTCTGTTTAAATCTCGATAATTGACACATACCCAGACCTTCCCATCTTTCTTTGGAACCGGTATGATGTTGGCTAACCAAGTTGGGAACTCAACTACCCTGAGGACTTTGGCTTTAATCTGCTTAGTGACTTCTTCCTTGATTTTTAGGCTCATGTCTGGTTTGAACTTCCTGAGTTTCTGCTTCACCGGCGGACACATTGGATTGGTGGGCAACTTATGAGCTACTATGGATATGCTCAAGCCAGTCATGTCATCGTATGACCATGCAAAAATATCCTCATATTCTTTCAGAAAACGAGTATATTCTTCCTTTTCTGACGGTGATAGGTGAAAGCTTATGCGAATCTCCTTGACGGTTTCAGAATCTCCGAAATTAATTGCCTCAATTTCGTCCAGGTTGGACTTAGGTTTGTTCTCAAAATTCTCAACTTCTCTGATAACTTCCTCAGGTATTTCATCTTCTTCTTCTGAGTCACTATCCTTATGTTGCGTTGTCTCATTATATGTCACAGTCATCGGTTCATCAGGAAAAATAATAATAATGTTGCAGAAGAAAAATGTAAAAGATAATAATAAATACTAAATAATAATGCATTAATTAAATTTTAAAAATATCCAAAACAAGTACGGCTCGATGACTCAAGCAAATTATTTCGAAACAAAATGCGTCTTTAAAATGAAATACTGAAAATATCTTAAATGCCTAAAATGGCTATTAAAATAGGTTAGGCTAATTGCCAAGCTACCCAGGAACTCGACGGGCCCGGGATAGTGCAGCAGTCCAATTCTTGAGAACAACTCCCTTCTCCAAGGTCTGAATGGTAAGGCCTTCTTCCTCCTCCTCCTTAACTATCACATTGCAATCCATATCTTCTAGAAACAAACTCCTTAGCCCAGCCAAAGCTTCCTCCTTCGCAGATCCCCAGATTGTGTCGGCCTGGCTTTTGCAGTTTCTGACCTCCATCGAGTAGCATACTCGAGAAAAGTCTCTATTGGTTTCTTCTTTAGATTCTGTATGTAGAAGACATCCGGCACATTCTCTGTGTTAAACCTGAATCGATCCATGAAGTCCGATGCCATGCTTACCCAATTAACTCACTTCTTGAGATTCTGACTAATATACCAAGATAGGGCATCTCCAGTGAGACTCCCCATGAACAACTTCATGTGAATCCTTTCATCTTCCCCAACTCCCACGAGCTTATCACAATATGTTCTCAAATGCATCTTCGGGTCACCCGTCCAGTCAAACATCTTGAACTCAGGAGCTTTTTAACCCTTCGGTAGTTCCACGTCTGGCTGAATGCACAGATCCTCATAATTTAGACCTTTAATTCCTTTACCTCCTTCAACACCCTGGACTCGGCTTGTGAGCTTCTTGAGCTCTTCGGCCATGTTCTTAATGAGCAGGTCCTTCTCGGCGTATTCTGGAGTGTATGAGGTTGGCTGAGTAGAGTGAGGTAAGGTTTCCACGTATATGTGATTATTTTGGTGGGTGCCAGGAATTGGAGTATAATGGTGATCATTAGTTGAATTTTGCGGATCAGGGATATGTTGTAGGATATTCTGAGGAGTATGGTAAGTGGTTTGTGGGTATTGAGTAGGAAGATGTTTGTCACGCCCCAACCTTGGGAGGCATGGCTGGCACCCGGTGCCGCACTGGCCCGAGCGAACCACTCTAAAACTCATTCATTCCTTTTGTAACTATTATGGGCCAACATGGCCACAACTCGTAATGTATAATTGTAAATGAATAATATTGTATTAATGAATAATTAATTTTTTTCTTAAAACGTGAATACATATGGGCTGTCAAGGCCTCTAATATGCTATACAAAATGAACCTCTGTCTACAAAGCCTCTAAGATTATTTGACATCAAATGGGACGGTAACGACCTACCTGTAAGTCTGTAGCAAAACTCTGACATGATGACTCATAGATTCGGGTGTACTCCGAATGAGGTGGAGTCTTACCGATCCTTCGTTGAATGCTAATCTCGTCTACTGTGAGGGCTCGTCAAACTGATTATCTATACCTGTAAGTCTGGATAACTCTGTAAATCATGAAATACTTATAGTATCATGCATGTGAGTATGAATGTCATGTCGAAGCATAGGTACATGTGTCATAACATCATCACGCCTCTGAGGGCATCCCATCATATCATATCAGTCACTGTGCGCAAATCATCAACATATACCAACTGATCAGGTGATGATGCGTATATAACGTCATAACCTTTCCCATATCCCATATATATATGTGTGTGTGTGTGTGTATATAACGCCATAACATCATCATGCCTCTGAGGGCATCCCATCATATCATCTAGGCCATTATGGGTAAATCATCAACATATACCAGCTGATCAGGTGGTGATGCGTATATAACGCCGTAACCTTTTCCCGTATCCCATATACATATATATACATACATACGCGTATATAACGCCGTCTGAATTATGGGTAAATGCACATGTATAAATGAAAGAAATGCATGAAAATATGTAATAATCTCAATATTCCTTTCGGATAAACTTTATCAACTGCGTATTATCCCGAAACCCATGAACAAAAGGTATAATAATATGACACATGGAAATTCAAGAACATATGCACCTCTAACACTTCTACGAAAGAGTCATTTATGAAAGTTGTACATTTTATCGTTCGTTTGTGTCGTATACATCATGCCAATAAAGAAAGAAGACTTGTTTCAAAATAATCTAAGTTTAAAAATAATAGGACAAGTACAGCCTAGATGTGTCAATACTAGAGAACTCGTGAGTAAAATTCCAACAGAACTGCCACATGGGTTGCTGCCATTTCGTAATATTTACTAGTACTATTAATTTGAGTTTGGCATGAAAGCAAACGACGTCTATAAGCAGGGAAAAATAAGAATTTAAAATATAAGCCTTACTTAGGTGTAAGAGTCTAATCTCAATATAAGCCTCTTTTTGTTTCTACTTTATCTCCCCGACTAGTAACATGAACATTATTTTTAAAGAAGCCAATAAGCTAACAATTTACTGTAATTGTCTCTATTTGACATCAAACTTTGAAAAGTAACATGTCCTGTTCGTCATATGGTTGGTACTCTATACGGTTTTTAGGAACATGAGAACAAGAAATAGATCTGTACCTTCGCTCTAATCTGAACCAAACAACATGAGAAACAAAGCTATCAATCTATTTCCCTCATAAATTCAAATAGAATTGTGTGGTCCTTCTAGTTCCCCGCTTCCAATTATCCTATCAATTTGATGTATATCTTACTTTTCAAGTGCTGCTGCCTTTATGTTCTCTTCCTTAGTTTCCTCCTCATTCTCTAACCAGGCCCCCTATTATTTTGTCCAGTTATCCTTATATCCTTACATCTTCTCCGAGATTCATTTTATTGTTGCCACCTATCTAACAAGATTTATTAGTCATCTACTTAATCCTATATGGCTCCCACGTGGGAGGGGAACCAAGACTTATCCAAAATTTGATGATTAACTAACTAATTTTGTATAAAGATTAGTAATTAACCAATTATCCACATAATTAAAAATTATATCAAATTACTTAAAATACTACTCACTTTTAATACACTTTATATAACTTACTATCATGGTCATGTGGTACCATATAAAATAAATACATGCATTTTCCTAATCTCATATAAAGAGTAAAAAATTTTGTACACTTAATTCTTAAAATGGTAAAAAAAAATAATTTTCTTTTCTTGTGAAAAAAATAATTCATATCTTTACAATAAAGAAAATCTCATAAACTTTTCTCATATTATGTGTATAATTTAAAACATATACAAAAGTAATAATATTAATAACTTATATAATCATAATTTTCAAACTCTTTACAAAAATATACCACTCAAAATATCATATCAAATGTATATGACAGTATCAAGGTTGTTAAATGTTACATATCGCGATTTTCGTACGTTAAAATTTCGTTTTCAGTTAACCGACGTAGACTCGGGGATGAGATCATCTTGACGTTAACGTACTTACGCTATTTATAACAAGCGATAAATAAGCGTTATGGAGGATAAAGAGGTACACGGATTAAAGAAAACGAGTTTCGTTGAAAGTGGCCAATTTGGAATAAAATACGGGTCGAGCGATAATTTCCGATATTTATGAACTAGTACCATACAAGGTACCATACGACCATGGTAGTATAATGTATAAAGTATATTAAAAATAAGTTAAATTTTAAGTAATTTTGGAAAAATTTTAAATTATGTGGGTAATTGGCTAATTATCGGGTAACGAGACATTACCCGATTAACTAATAAGCGGATAAAAACTTAATAATTATCCCCAAACAACGTGGCAAGAAGCCACCAAAATAAAGAGTGACTAACTAGTCACTTATTTCCACCTAGGCATAAATAAGGAATGATGACTAATCTAAGTTGACTGCACATATCCAATTTAAACCAAAAGGAATTCAAAAAGGTTTCTTTCCAAAACTTCAAGAATCAGAAACGTTTTCCTCTTAAAATTTCAAACCAAAAAAACATTGGAACAAATTTTAGTTTAAGTCCATTCTTTAGTTCAAAAATATTAGAGGCAGAACAAATTCGTCCAAGATTTCAAGGAATCCAAGTGTAATTTCGTTCATATTTCGCAGAAGCAGATTCGTTCAAATAATTCAAGAAACATGTATGTTAAGGTTCTCCATTTTTTCTTTTGGCATGATCCAAATTATATTGAATAAACGAGCAAATACACAATTTTCATAAATTACTCTATTCATAAAATTATTAGGGGTGTCTATATTCTTGATTCCCCATGAAAATTATTATTATTTTCTGTTCATGGGTCTCAGAATAATACGCAGTTGGAAAAGTTTATCCGGAAGGAATATTGAGATTATTACGTATTTTTCATGAATTTCACTCATGTGCATTGACCCATAACCAGATGGCGTTATATACGCATATATATGTAAATATATGTATATGGGATATGGGAAAAGGTTACAACGTTATATACGCACCACCAATTGATCAGCTGGTATATGTTAATAATGTTGCCCACAGTGGCCGAGACGATATGATGAGATGCACTAAGTTGCTTAATGATATTATGTACACCCATATCTATGCATGACATGACATTTATACGCACGTGCATGACATTATAAACGTTTCGGAACTTACAAAGTTATTCAGATTTAAAGATGTGTTAATGTATTCCATGTTTCATCTATGTCTTTTACGTACTAATTTTCATGCCTTACATACTCAGTACATTTTTTATACTAACGCCCTATTTCACGGGGCCTACGTTTCATGCCCACAGGTGCAGGTAGGCAAGCTGATGGCCCCCCTTCTTAGGATCCCTGATCAGCGAAAGTTGGCGTGCTCCATTTGATCCGGAGCTGTTTTTGATTTTGGTACGATACGTTTGTATATATATATGTATATAAGTATGACGTGGCTCAGTCTTGTCTTTGTACAGTTATGTTTTTGTTAGAGGTTTGTGGACAGTATGTCTAGTTGAATTGTATGTGGCCTTGTCGGCTTTCAGTTTTGGATATATAATTGTCTATAGCAGCCTTGACGGCTCGCCCACTGTATTCTGCCTATATAAGTACATGTGCCTTGAAGTCATGTTTCCTTCTTGTATGTTATTTTCGTAATTTAGCAGATGTTATTCAGGTCCATATCTTAGACACATGCTTAGGGGTGTTTGACAGTTCGGACTCAGGCACCCGTCGCGGCCCATCGGTTTGGGTCGTGACAAAAGTGGTATCAGAGCAGTTCTGTCCTAGGGTTTTCTATAGACCGTGCCTAGTACAGTCTTGTTTATGGGTGTGTCGTGCACTACACTTATAGACAGGAGGCTACAAGACATATAGGATGTTATTATCTTTTTTTTATCTCAGATCGTGTGATACAAGAATTCATATTCCTAACGATATGCTATATTTTCAGCGATGCCCCCAAAGAGTATGGTCGCCCTGAAGGGAAAGTCCGTGGCTGGTGAGACTACTAGTCGAGCGCCATGAGTTACCAAGGCTAGGGGAGAGTCTCATTGTGAGGTTCCATCTCAGACGTCACATACCCCGCCCTTTCAAGAAGAGGGGCACCAGCTCCAGTGCCCGCCCCTGTACATTTAGCACCTCAGCCAGATGCACCGTGTTAGGAGATGAGAGATGTTATTCAGATATTGACCCGATTAGTAGCCGCACAAGCTCGACGTCAGGAAGTAGGTATTGGTCACGCAGATAGGTCTGTGAGTGCGAAGGTTCGTGGCTTTATTAATTTAAACCCTCCAGTATTCACTGGGGCAAACCCTAATGAGGACCCTCAGGTATTTATTGATAGGGTGCAGAGGATGTGAAGGGTAATGAAGGCCACTGCGACTGAGTTAGTTGAGCTAGCTTCCTATAGACTCCGAAATGTTGCAGTTAACTGGTACGAGTCTTGGGAATTGTCCAGAGGTGAGGATGCCCCTCCAAAGGTATGGCAGGAGTTTACAGAAGCTTTTCTTCATCATTATTTGCCACCAGAGTTTAGGCGAGCCATAGTTGATAGGTTCTTGACCCTTCGGCAGGGTAACATGAGTGTTCGGGAGTACAACCTTCAGTTTGATTCGTAGTATTCTCCCACTATTATATCTAAGATGGAAGATCGGGTTCACCGGGTTGTGATGGGATTAGAGCCTTACTTGCTTAACGATTGTATGTCGGTCTCACTTCAGCCAGACATGGATATTTCTCGTATTCAGGCATACGCTCAGGGTGTAGAGGAGTGTAAACAGAAACAGACGGCCGATCATGAGCATGATAGGGCCTAGAATAAGAGAGCGAGGTCTTCAGGTCCTTATGGTGAATTTCGAGGTGGTCAGAGGCAACAGTACTCGAGGTATCCATCCCAACCTCGGCTAGCGTGCCCCCTAAATTTGGCGGTAAAAGATTTGATCGTTTTACATATTCAGGGTCTGGTCAGAATTTCAGGGCCTTAGGTTCTCATTATAGGGGTGAGTCAAATTAGATGAGGCCACCCTTTCCACGATGTACTCAATATGGTAAGCAACATACCAGGCATTGTCGTATGGGGTTAGGTGCTTGTTATACTTGCGGTTATTCGGGACACGTTATGAGAGACTGTCCGATGAGAGGTGATGCAAGCATAGCTTAGCTGTCGGGATCTGCAGCTGGTTCGTCATCATCAGTATGCCCCCTAGGCAAGGTCCCCAAGCACCAATGAGTCGTGGTAGAGGCAGAGGCGGAGCATCTAGCCCGAGCAGTCCTCAGAACCGCATTTATGCATTGGCAGGACGACAAGGCCAGGAGTCATCTCCTAATGTTGTTACAGGTATATTATCAGTCTCCTCATATGATGTATATGCACTGATTGACCTAGGTTCCACCTTATCATACGTTACTCCGTTGGTTGCTAGTAAGTTTGAAATAAAACCTGAATTGGTTAAACCTTTTGAGGTGTCTACATCTGTTGGGGACTCGGTGATAGCTAAGCAAGCATATAGGGGTTGTATAATAGTAGTTCATGGTCGTCCTACCGTAGCAGACTTAATCGAGTTATATATGGTAGAATTTGATGTTATAATGGGTATGGATTGGTTGGCTTCTTGTCATGCCAACGTTGATTGTAGATCAAAGATAGTCCGATTTCAATATCCAGGGGAGCATGTTTTGGAGTGGAAATGTAACACGGCATCGCCGAGAGGTAGATTTATTTCCTATATCAAGGCAAGGAAGATGATCAAAAAGGGATGTATTTCTCACTTAGTTCGGGTTCAGGATGTGGAAGTAGAGTCACCAACCGTTCAGTCCATCCCTGTGGTGAATGAGTTTCCCGATGTTTTCCCCGATGAGCTTTCGGGTCTCCCGCTAGAGCGAGAAATTGAGTTTTCTATTGACCTATTACTAGATACTCACCCAATATCTATTCCTCCCTATAGAATGGCCCCCGTAGAGCTAAAAGAATTGAAAGAACAATTAAAGGACTTACTTGAAAAAGGCTTTATCAGACCTAGTACGTCACCGTGGGGAGAACCTGTTTTGTTTGTGAGAAAGAAAGATGGTTCCCTACGAATGTGTATTGATTATAGGCAACTAAATAAGGTGGCGATCAAGAATAAGTACCCGCTCCCGAGAATTGATGATTTATTCGATAAGTTGCAAGGTACCCAGTTTTTTTCAAAGATAGACTTGAGATCCGGGTACCATCAAGTAAGGGTTAAGGATGAAGATATTCCAAAGACAACATTGGGGACCAGATATGGGCACTTTGAGTTTCGGGTTATGTCGTTCAGTCTGACCAATGCCCCATTAGTATTCATGGATTTGATGAACCGTGTGTTTAGGCCTTTCTTAGATCGGTTCGTAATTGTATTTATTGATGATATATTGGTGTATTATCGTTCAGAGGATGAGCATGCTTGTCATCTGCATATTGTGCTCAGAGTTCTACAAGAGAGGAAGTTGTATGCAAAATTTTCTAAATGTGAATTTTGGTTAAACTATGTAACTTTCCTTGGGCATATCATTTCGGGTGAAGGCATCCGGGTTGATATACAAATAATTGAGGCAGTAAAGACTTGGCCTAAGCCTACAACACTGACAGAGGTTCGTAGCTTTCTTGGTTTGGCAGGTTATTACAGGAGATTTGTGGAAGGATTTTCTTCCCTTTCAGCACCTTTAACAAAGTTGACTCAGAAGGGAGCAAAGTTTCATGAACTAATGCTTGTGAACGGAGTTTCCAGGCATTAAAGGACAGATTAACTTCAAAACCGGTTCTAACGCTCCCAGAAGGGACCGATGGTTATGTTATCTATTACGATGCTTCAGGTATTGGATTGGGTTGTGTGCTGATGTAGCATGTTAAGGTTGTGGCTTATGCTTCTAGACAACTAAGAAAGCACGAGAAGAACTACCCGACCCACGATTTAGAGTTAGCCGCGGTGATTCATGCACTAAAGATGTGGAGGCACTACTTCTATGGCATTCATATTGATATCTATACAGATCATAAGAGCCTCCAGTACATCTTCAAGCAAAAAGAATTGAATCTACGTCAAAGGAGATGGTTGGAGCTACTTAAAGACTATGACGTTGATATTTTATACCATCCGGGGAAGGAGAACGTAATAGCCCACGCCCTCAGCCATAGATCTATGTGTAGCCTGTCGTATTTAGAGCTAGAAATGAAGGGAATAGCCCATGAGACTCATCAGCTAGCTAGTCTTGGAGTTTGGTTACTGGATTCAGGTGACATTGGAATTACTCTTCAGTATACGACAACATCCTCTTTAGTAACTGAAGTAAAGGAATGTCAGTACGAGGTTCCTGTATTAGTTCATTATAGGGATACCACCCTTCAGAAGGAGAAGATGCCATTTGAAATTATAGGAGATGGGGTCCTCAGATATCGAAGATGATTATGTGTACCTACTGTTGCAGGGCTGCGTCGGCAGGTTATGGGAGAAACTCACTATTCTCGTTATTCTATCCATCTAGGAGCGACAAAGATATATCATGACATCAGGGAAGTATATTGTGGGACGGAATGAAAAAGGATATAGCATAATTTGTAGCTCGGTGTCCTAACTGTCAACAGGCTAAGATTGAGCATCAAAGACCCGATGGATTGTTGCAGGCTATGGAGATTCCGACTTGGAAATGGGAAATAATCAATATGGACTTCATCGTAGGCTTACCTTGTACCCAGCGTAAGTTCAATTTGATATGGGTGATTATTGATAGGCTTACAAAGTCAGCCCATTTTCTGCCTGTCAGGACTACATATTCCTCAGAGGATTATGCGAGGCTTTATATTAAGGAGATAGTACGACTGCATGGTGTCCCTGTATCTATTATCTCGGATAGAGGAGCTCAATTTACAGCTAACTTCTGGAGGTCCTTCCAAAAAGGATTGGGGACTCAAGTAAGTCTTAGTACAATATTTCATCCCCAGACAGATGGACAAGTTGAGCGTACTATTCAGACACTGGAGGATATGTTACGAGCTTATGTAATAGACTTCAAAGGTAGCCGGGATGATCATCTGCATCTTATTGAGTTCGCGTGTAATAATAGCTACCATTCCAGAATTCAGATGGCTCCATACGAATCTCTTTACGGACGAAAGTGTAGGTCGCCTATAGGGTGGTTCGACATTGGAGAATTTGGATTACATGGCCAGACATGGTTCAACAAGCCATAGAGAAAGTAAAGTTGATTCGGGATCGACTATTGATAGCTCAGAGTCGTCAGATGTCATATTCTGACGTGCGGCAACGAGATTTAGAGTTTGGGTTGATGACTGGGTATTATTAAAGGTATCACCTATGAAAGGTGTGATGAGGTTTGGCAAGAAAGGAAAACTTAGCCCACGATATATTGGGCCTTATAGGATCATTTGGAGAGTGGGCCGAGTAGCTTATGAGTTAGAATTACCCTCAGAATT
Source organism: Nicotiana sylvestris (assembly GCF_000393655.2). Taxonomy (NCBI): domain Eukaryota; kingdom Viridiplantae; phylum Streptophyta; class Magnoliopsida; order Solanales; family Solanaceae; genus Nicotiana; species Nicotiana sylvestris. The sequence goes on from NC_091066.1 coordinate 124,022,474, forward strand.
GGAGTCTGTCCATTAGGTTTTTCACGTATCTATGTTACGAAAGTGCATTGGAAATCCTACTCGGGTGGTTCCCACGAATGATGTGCAGATTACAGAAGACTTATCATACGAGGAAGTTCTGATTTCCATCCTAGAAAGACAAATTCGCAAGCTATGGAATAAGGAGGTAGCCTTCGTGAAAGTACTTTGGAGAAACAACAATGTGGAAGAAATGACTTGGGAGACCGAGGAAAACATGAGGTCTAGATATCCCTACTTATTTTCTCCTCCAGGGAAGGGTCTGAGACGTCATAATCATAAGGTACATGTACAAATGCTTTTATTAGCTATTGTCATTCGTCGTGTGAGGCCATGGTCGTTATTCATAATTGTGGTCCTGTGTGGCGTTGGGTTATTAAGCTTCTATGAAGAGAATTGGTAGTGGTGTTGTTAAAAAGGCAACCCTGCCAAATTTATATAGAACACGAGGAGTTAAACATTCAAGGACGAATATTTCTAAGGGGGGAAGGACGTTACATCTCGCGATTTTCGTACGTTAAAATTTCGTTTTCAGTTAACCGACGTAGACTCGGGGATGAGATCATCTTGATGTTAACGTACTTACGCTATTTATAACAAGCGATAAATAAGCGTTATGGAGGATAAAAGAGTACACGGATTAAAGAAAACGAGTTTCATTGAAAGTGACTAATTTGGAATAAAATACGGGTCGAGCGATAATACTAGATATTTATGAACTAGTACCATGCAAGGTACCATATGACTATGGTAGTATAATGTATAAAATATATTAAAAATAAGTTGAATTTTAAGTAATTTTGGAAAAATTTTAAATTATGCAGGTAATTGGTTAATTACCGGGTAACGGGACATTACCCGATTAACTAATAAGCGGATAAAAACTTAATAATTATCCCCCAAATAACGTGGCAAGAAGCCACCAAAATAAAGAGTGACTAAGTAGTCACTTATTGCCACCTAGGCATAAATAAGAACGATGACTAATCTAAGTTGTCTGCACATATCCAATTTGAACCAAAAGGAATTCAAAAAGGTTTCTTTCCAAAACTTCAAGAATCAGAAACGTTTTCCTCTTAAAATTTCAAACCAGAAAACATTGGAACAAGTTTTAGTTTAAGTCTATTCTTTAGTTCAAAAACGTTAGAGGCAGAACAAATTCGTCCAAGATTTCAAAGAATCCAAGTGTTATTTCGTTCATATTTCGCAGAAGAAAATTCGTTCAAATAATTCAAGAAACAGGTATGTTAAGGCCCTCCCTTCTTTTTTTTGGTATGGTCCAAATTATATTGAAGAAACGAGCAAATACACAGTTTTCATAAATTACTCTATTCATAAAATTATTAGGGGTGTCTAAATTCTTGATTCCCCATAAAAATTATTATTATTTTCTGTTCATGGGTTTCAGAATAATACGCAGTTGAAAAAGTTTATCCGGGAGGAATATTGAGATTATTACATATTTTTCATGCATTTCACTCATGTGCATTGAACCATGGCCAGATGTCGTTATATACGTATATATATGTAAATATATGTATATGAGATATGGGAAAAGGTTATGGCGTTATATACGCATCACCACCTGATCAGCTGGTATATGTTGATGATGTTGCCTACAATGGTCGAGATGATATGATGGGATGCCCTCAGTGGCTTGATGATATTATGTAAACCCATACTTATGCATGTCATGACATTTATACGCACATGCATGACATTATAAACATTTCAGAACTTACAAAGTTATTCAGATTTAAAGATGTGTTTCTGTATTCCATGTTTTATCTATGTCTTTTACGTACTAATTTTCATGCCTTACATACTCAATACATTTTTCGTACTGACGCCCTATTTCACGGGGCGTGTGTTTCATGCCCGCAGGTGCAGGTAGGCAAGCTGACGGTACCCCTTCTTAGGATCCCTGATCAGCGAGAGTTGGCGTGCTCCATTTGATCCGAGGCTGCTTTTGATTTTGGTACAATACGTTTGTATATATACATGTATATGGGTATAACATGGCTCAGTCCCATCTTTTTACAGTTATGTTTCTGTTAGAGGTCTGTGGATAGTATGTCTAGTTAGATTGTATGTGGCCTTGTCGGCTTTCAGTTTTAGATATATAATTGTCTATAACAGCCTTGTCGTCTCGCCCACTGTATTTTGCCTGTATACGTACATGTGCCTTGAAGGCAGGTTTCCTTTTTGTATGTTATTTTCGTAATTCAGCAGATGTTATTCAGGTTCATATCTTAGACAAATGCTTAGGGGTGTTTGACAGTTAGGATTCAAGCACCTGTCGTGGCCCATCGGTTTGGATTGTGACATTAAAATTACGGGGTCTTATAGTCACAAATCCTCTATATTTACTTCTAGTATATCATCCACAAGGTAGTGCTAATTTACTTTCTCAATTATATAACTCTTCCTATCCCAAGAGGTCATTGTGCTTCACGCGAGTTAATCATGTGCGATCTTTCATTTTAGCTTTGTGAAGCTAGGAAATGGTTTCTTTACTCTTTTGTAAAGACAAACAGATCAGATTGCTTTTAATGAAAAGTTCAATGTGCATAGTGCCAAAGCTTAGAAACTTAATATCCTATGCACTATTTAATTAATAATCATCTATAGGGTTATCATTATCACATGAAGGATAACAGATGAGGTCTCGTGCACAATACATATGCATCTAGTGATTAACTTAATGCTATATTTTTCAGTAAGAACATTAACTTTTTTTTTGACAGTAGGATAATTAACTAATGTAATACGTGCATCCTTGAATATTTATATACAGAAGATATATGTTCTAATCCTTTTATGCATGTGTATACAGGGACTTTTTCTCTGTCTTCAAATTCTATGAACTATTACTATTCCATGTCGTTATACCATCTCTACCTTGGAATATAACATCCTTATTCACAAGAGAACGGGTCAAAGGATAATTAGTTTATCCTATCATCTATTCCACCACTAACAAGTAAATTTTTGGAAGAACAAAAGATCATAAATCTTCAAGATTATATGGATTACTACGACTTATCCTAATATTAAAGTATGAGATGTAACAATGTTGATGCTGAGGGGGAGTGGGTATTGGTGGAGGATTAGGATTTTGGGGAGGTGTTGCATATGGATGGGGTGCAGGAGAATTTTGTGGACGTTGGTTTGGTGTGTTTTGAGGAGGTGCTGGGGTTTGAGCATTTTGTTGATTAACGTCTGGGATGTTTAGAGTGAGGGGGAGGTTTACCAAGTTGCGGACCTGCTCAAGTTCTCCTTGCAACTCCAGTATTTTCTGTTCCAATCGTATGACCAAATCATTCTGGGCTGGAGTACTTCGACCGTCTGAAGTTTCAATATTTTTAGCATTTTCTTTCCTGATACCACTCATATCATCCATCTTAGACTTTGCCTTGCTTTTCTAATTACTTGGAGGAGGAGGAGGAGGAGGAGGAGGAGGAGTAGTAGGTGGAGGGCCTCTAGATATGGTGTGATATGTTGACGATGCCAGTATGTGCGAACCAACCTTAGGGGATGAGAATAATCAAAATAAAGAAAAATAAAAGGTAGACAAGTCAGTAAGGATTCTGAAAAGCATTTGCAATATTTAAACACGTATTGCAGGAATGTAAATTCGCATCCTAATTTGGGATGCCTCGTTGTGCCTGAGGTAGGCCTAGCGACAAGTAGATTTGGAGAGATTTAATGCCGATAAATGCCTCATTTCATTAATGTAATAAATAAGACGAACCTAAAATAATAAATAAATGGGTTACTAATGATATCTGCCTTATTACATTCAAATTTCAAAATGACTCAAAATAGATAAACCTAATCTACTTGGTCCCGGATGGACCTTCCCCATATTTGGCCCTCTTGGCTCCATCAATAAAATTCCCCAGATCGTGCATGTCCAGCAGCAGGTATGCCCTTGCTAGGTGTCCTCCTTCGTTACCTTCTATATTCTGATAATCTACGAACCAATTCTTCATCTTCCCCTCCAGTTCCATTAGACCCTGCTCCAAATACTCCAGCCTTTCTGTCGATTTTGTAGCTATTTCCTTCCACTCGTTAATTGACTCCATGTTGAACTTGTGTTGCTCAGATGTTTGGCTTCAGATTCAAGGACCCTCTTGCGTAGCCCCTCATACTTCACTTATGCTTCAGTAACTTCATCTATGACCCTGTTTCCTTGACCAACCCTTAGCTCGAATATTCCTACTATGTTATCTTCTAACCATGATGGGTAGAAGTACACATGATCGGCGTGATATCAATATGGCTCGATGGTATCCTTTTCCACAATAATCTTCAAATGCTACATGTGTTGGGCCTCATGTTTGTATGGAATGGTGTCACCCTGAAAATCGGCTATATAATGACTCATTTTGGAGACTCATGGTATGCCTTGTTTTCTACCAGCTTGTCTCATGACCCTGATAGGAACATAAGGATGTATTCCCCTTAATTCAATCAGCACCAAATACGGAACATCCCTGGATCTGATGAGAAATTCTTCGGTAGGGAACCACTCGAACATCCAGTGAACCTGGTCCTCAGTCAAATTGTTGAAAAAATACGCCCATTCTATAGCATTCTCTGGCTGTGCAAATCTGTCTGGGATAAAGGTCATTTTTTAGGATGGTGGGAAGCTATGTGATCGTTCCATGGTCTCCGTGGAAACTCTTGGCGGTATTGACCCCTCTGAAGACGTTCTAACAACCAAATCTGCAGTAGCAAGTTATAACCCTCAAAGTGTTTGTACCCCTTCTTGCAATGATCCAGAGCCCGGTATATGTCTGCTACAATCACCGGGACAATGGTATAGGTTCGCCCCTCAATTCCCTCCATTAAAGCTTTGGTTACCATGGCCAACGTGGTGTGAATCCTGTTCCCTTGGCTTGGGAACACTATCATACCCAGAAAGTAGAAAATGAATACAAAAACCCTACGGTGAGTCCAACCCAGGGAAGTGATGGAGAATTCATCATGAAAGATACAGTAAGATTTGTTGTGTCCGTATCATTCATAGAGGAAGTCAAAGGGTATGTAGGACTTTTTCAAGCACTCCAAGCCCTCATTCTTTTTGAGACTCATCATCTTCAGAAACCCCCTAGTATTGCAGTTTTCTGGTACTAATAAACCGGGAATATCCCATGGTAATCCAGCAAATCCTTTAGTTTTCTTCAAGAGAGGAGTCATTTCTATGTCACTAAAACGGAATACAGCTCTTTCGCTGTCCCAGAACATGGTAGTAGCTTTGATCAGCATGTTGTTTGGTTGGATGTCCAATAAGGAAGATAAATTTTCGAGAACCCTTTTCGCGTGATTTTTGTCGCTTGGCGAAAGATTTTCCCACCAGTCTAACAACAACGGTGGTATACTTCGGACCATGCCGAACCTGGGGACTTCGTGCCTCATTTTCTGCAAAATAAATAGAGTTAGACCCTTGACCCCTCCGGATTCGACTACTTACACATTAACGATTAGCATGTCAGCATTTATCCCTCCAAATAATGCACATATCGTGGTTGCGTCCATTGGGATTATGAAAATCGGGGTGGACTTTGGACAAAGCTTTCTTAGTGGGTTATTATGCGAACAACATATTAACCCCAGCTAGGTTTGACCATGATGCATGCACAGTTATTATCAGAGCAAGGTTTCTATAGAAGTCTAGACTGGTACCCTCAAGAGGACAACTTGAGAGGGAAAGGCACGAAACTGTTGATTGCACTGCTGATCAACTAGTTTTACCCCAAATAAGCCTTTCCGAATTTAAAGGGTGATTTTAGGAAGAGCGCGGACACTCATCAAGCGCCGCTATGGTATTAGTACGCACGAGTAGAATATGATGTTGAGCATGGAGTTATGCAAAAAAAAAATAATACGTTTCCAAGTATATGCATGATAAAATACGATATTTAATAATTGTAAAGATATTTAGGAAAAGAAAAACAAGGAGGCAAGTAAGTTTCCATAGTAAAAGTGATAAAACAGGGGAGGGAGATTATAAACGAATAAGGATAGGCAAATAAATTCACATAGAATGGGAAGGGGTATGCAAGTAGTAAAGACATGCTTAAAGACTAATTCACAAACAAGTTTGTTACGGTAAGAGTCTAAGTGTATCTCCAGTAGAGTTTCCATGATGTGGAGCCCCTTTTTCTCGCGAAATCGAGCTTCGACATTTTTTGGGACAACTATTTTTCGTGAGGGTATGAAATTGAAATTGGAAGATTCGTCATATAACAGATTAAGGTGCATTAAGGCACCTAGAGAAAATAACTCGTATAACCAGTTTACATCACCAGAGATCGGGTAAGGGCTCGATATTACCTTGAGGGGAAGGTGTTAGGCACCCCTCGAGGTCCACAACAGTGGGTCCCAACCGAACTTAAATTAAGCGAATTAGTCTTAAAAGGAAAAATAATTTATTTAAATAGGAGTATAGGGGGTGATCCTAAGTTTTTTATCCTATAGGGTCATTCCACGCAAATGCTTTGCAACTCCCTCAAGTCGGGGTTTTATTCATAACATTAGCGCATGGGCTATCATTTCCTTTACTACCCAATTAATATCTTCACGTTGTTACTTAAGAACACTAATTGATTATAAATCATACCCTATGCGTGCATTACCCATCCCTTACCTATGGTCCTAGAGGTATTAGGACCTTTATTTGGGATTGTTCTAGACCAACCTATGTTACTTAAAATGTGAAATCTAGGCGACATACAAAAAAGCAAATAGGACTTTCAGATAAAGAGCATGTATAAGATCATATTAACCTCCACACATAAGCAACAAGACACGCAATTGAACCAACAAACTTATTAATTTAAAATCCTATAGGCAGGATATCTATGCGAGAAAACAGGATTCAGAGACAGCTTTATTAAGGCGAGTATTAAGACCTTTTTGTTTGCCTACTGGTTTTTATTCAACATGGATCTAGGTGTTTCAGGCAGAAATGTGCCACAGTTTTAAACCCAGAATCATTAATAAGTTCTCTAGATTTGTTGCCAAAGTGATTTACAAGAGCGCTTGAATTCAGAATAGACTAACAAGATCCTATAGGCATGATTTCTATGAGTTTGTTAATTACAGACCTATAGGCATGATTTCTAAGTGTAGCACTGATTTTAACTCATAAAGACATTTTTATTCCCTTTTAGATCCTATAGGTTTGCTTTCTAATTGCTGAATTGATTTAAACTCCCATGGGCAGGATTTCTAAGTTTCAGAACTGATTTCACCCTATAGGCATGATATCTATTAGTTTTAAATCCTATAAGCATGATTTCTAGGTTTGAAACCGATTTTAATTCCTATAGGCATGATACCTATTAATCGTATTTAGATAGAAATTAACAGATTGCCAAGAAGTATAATAGACTCAAACAAACAAGATCCTATAGGCATGGTCACTAATGCACATCGAGTTGAAAATATGTATAGATCCTATGAACAGGATTTCTAATGCAGAATCAAATGCGAAGTCCTATAAGCAGGGTTTCTAGCATGCAAATGATCATGAAAAATACTATAGGCAGAATCTCTAAATACAGTACAGTATCCACATAATTCAATCAACATATTTAAGTCATATAGGCAGGATTTCTACCCAATTCTAACAAAAGATATAAGAATATACCCCCCCTGATTTTACTAATTAACCCCAAATATGTTATTAAAGAGATTATTACAGTCTAGAATAAATGAATTACATAAAAGTAATGATTACACTATAGGGAACCTTCATAAGCCCAATCTAAACCGGGGAACTAGGCCTTCAAACACAAAAGCTCTGAAGCATAGCAGTGATCCATTCACAGCACATTAAACCAGGTTTCTAGTGTGTCAAAGTTCCCAAAGAGCCTCAAGGACCTCGGGCAATGCTCACACTAGAACTGCACATTCAACACAGAGTTCAAAAAAGATTGGAAAACCAACTCCAATATGTCAGAGTTCAAAGGAGTCTCAAGGACCCTCGATAGTGCTCACACTGGGGGTGGTGAAAACCTAAGTGACTAAGAGTAGGCATTTGAAAACCAGTGCATAAAGGGTAAGGGGGCAAGTTTTGAAATAGTTCAATTTTCATAAGAGAGAAAGTTCAGAATACAGAGTTGCACGCGAAACTACTCCAAGAAACAAACAAGGTTTAGGTTCAGCATACAGTACAAACATGGTGAAGTCTGATTAAGATAAGTGCCTATACTAGTATTTGAAACCGTCATGGCTTAGTCACAGCAGCAATTAAGCAGAAGCATTTGAATTGAACAAACATGACATATGAAATAAGCACAAACATACTTGATTACATGCTCACAGTTCAGAACAGGTATAAAGCTGACAAACAAATCAAACTTTAAACTAACATATGAGAGGATTCCTGTTATTATAAATGCCTTACTCTTAAGTTAACAGTATTATCAAATTACAAGATAAATGACAGAATCATGCTAGGAATTGAAACAGGTTAATCAGACAAAGCATAGAGAAGGAAATTGCAAAGGTTAGGGCATACCAGTTGAGAAGAAAGAAAGTAAAGATGCAATAACAATTAAGTTCCAGAGTAATTTGGCCTTGGCTTTCAGCCGGCCAAATAATAGCCACTTAGTGCAAAAACCAGAACAAGAGCAAGGGAGAGAGCTTAAGTTTTAGTAGTGAGAATAGGAGAGTTCGAGAGTTGTTCTAAGGGGAAAGGGGAGAAGGGTTTAAATATTGCTCACTGAGGTAGACAAATAAGGTAATGAATCAGTCCTACACAAATAAGGCATGAGAATAACTTCAAATCAATTAGAGTCCTCTCCAATCAATTAACATGACATAATTGCATAAAATCAGGCTAGTACCACTTAATTTAGGGAAAGCATTATATGGAATCAATCAGTATTCAAATACTAGATCAAAATAAGGTAAAGAATAATTCCAGAATCAATTTGAAGTCTAGTTTAGGGACATATAGTATAGAGTTCAGTCAATTAATGAGTAATCAAGCAAGTACTACTCAGAATAGAATCAATTATCAATCAGCAAACAAGGTGAAGAAATCAAAGAACAAGGTAGAGTGAACAAAATAAGGAAAGTATCATTACTATATAAGAAAGGAAAGAGTAAAAAGTCTCAAATCATAGTTTTAGGTAAATCACAAAATCGGCAACGAAACAAGGGCAAAATAATCATATACTGTATACAATGAACATAGACAGGAGATTTATTCAAAAAGCAATAAAGAATCGGACTAGAGAAAGATCTGAAACCTTATTTCTAAGGTAAGTAAATTAGTCAAAAACAACTAGAGGAATAACATAGATACACGAAAACATCAAAGAGAAAATACTCAGAATTAAGGAACCCTAACAGATCTGAAAAAATCTGGGCCCTAATTCTAGGCGAGTAGAATCACAATAGCATGCGCATAGACAGATATGCAGACCTTTAAAGAAGATATTCATCCATATATGGAACTAAAACAGATCTTAAAGATCTGAGCCCTAGTTTTAGGAAAAATAAATTAGACAAAACTTTTTAACGAAAAAATCGCAAAAAAATAGACATGCGGTGAGATTTTAACAAAAATAAGAACAAAAATTAAACAGGTCTTAATAGATTTGAACCCTAATTTAAACGGTAAACATAGAATCAAAGAATCTCAGAGATTCGCACCATACAGAGACGAAGAATGAACATATATGGAAAGAAGTGAAGGTTTGAACCAAATTTAATTCAAAACAAGAGTGATCCACTTGTCATGTCAGGCAAGTGATTATGTAATACCATAATCGGTTAACTAGTAATAGGAGACGGCCATTAAGGTAAGGAAACCGTCCATAGATTCCATCTCTGAGTTGGAATTGAAGGGGAAAACATGATTACAACGCTAGGATTTGATGAAGAGAGAAGGAGAGGATATGAGAGAATACAGAGGTGGCGGGTTTGGGAAATAATGAATTGGGGTTAGGGTGTTGGTTAATTAAAAGGGCACGAATGATTGGGAGCCATTGATCTTTGAGATCAACGACTGGGATTTTACAAGGGCTTGGGTCGGGTGTTTTAAAATGGGTATGGGTCAGGGTGGAACGAGTATTGGGCTGGTTAGTGGGTGTTGGGTAGTTGGGTTGGTCCAAAAATTAATTTAGAAAAGGGACTATGTTTTAAATACCCAATTAAATCAGTAAAATAATTAATAAATAATAAAAAATGTCATTTGTGCATCAAAATGATTTAAAATAATTACTTAATATTATAAAAATATGAAAAGTAATTTTCTTTATAAATAATATAATTATGCATGTATATGGGAAATTATTGCAAAATATGCAATTCTAGCCTTAAAAATGCAATTAAAATATTTAAGCACTATATGAGCATAAATGATGAATTTAGATAATTAAATCACCATAAAAATAATATGAGTGATAATTATTGGATATTTGTATAATAAAAAATACAGAAATAAATTGATATAAAGCCTTAAAAATTGTAGAAAAATTATAGAAATACTTGTGCACTATTTTAAAAAAATATATATGCGTTTTAAAATATATGAGGAAAAAATTGGGTATCAACATCCGGTGCATTGCACAAACCAAAAAGAATCAGTTTGAAAGCAAAGGTACCATATGGACATGTAAAAGTGATTTTATCTTGATCTTCCGGAGCAATAAGAATTTGGTTGTAGCCCGAGTAACCATCAAGAAAACAATAGAAAGCGTGGTCGGCCAACCTTCCAAGTATTTGACCCATGAAAGGAAGAGGAAAGTGATCATTCATTGTGACTTTATTGAGCTTGCGATAATCCATACAAACTCTCTAACCAGTGACCGTTCTTGTAGGAATCAACTCATTCTTATCATTGGTAATAACCGTCATACCCCCATTCTTTGGGACACATTGAACAGGAGAAGTCCATGGACTATAAAAATTGAGGGTAAACAAGCCCGACATCCAACCACTTGATAATTTTTTTTGACCACCTCTTTCATAACTTCATTAAGTCTTCTTTGATGTTCAATGGACAGTTTGTCACCATCCTCCAACGTGATCTTATGCATTAAAAATGCGGGGCTTATACCCTGGATGTTCGCCAAAGTCTACCCAATAGTTTTTTTCCTCTTTCACAACACCGCCAATGTGGAATCAACCTGCAGGTTAGTCAAACAAGAGGAAAGAATAACCAGTAAAGTAGAACAAGGGCTAAGAAATTCATACCAAATGTGAGGTGGCAATGGTTTTAGATCCAAAGTAGGTGGCTCTTCAATAGAAGTCTTTGTAGGAGGAGTCTTCCTATTCTCAAGATCCAAAGATAACTTCCGGGGTGCATAGTTGTATGACACCATTCCTTGCAAAGAGTTCACATATTCCATGAAACTATCCATCTCATCATTATCCAAGTTGAGCAAAACGGCTTCCAACATATCACCAACATTGATTGTACCACTTGTGTCATCAATAATAACATCGGTCACCAAGTCCACAAAAGAATATACTTCATTGCTATTTGGCTGACGCATATACTTGCACACATGGAATACCACTTATTCATTACCAACCTGGAAAGTGAGTGCTCTGGCTTTTACATCAGAAAGGTCCTTACCCGTGGAAAGGAAAGGCCTCCCAAGAATAATAGACACTTCATAATCAACCTCACAATCTAGAATAACAAAGTCGCCAGAAGAATAAACTTATCGACTCGGACCAACACATCCTCGATCACTCCTAATTGCCTCTTCATGGTACGATAAGCTATTTTCAACCTCATAGATGTGAGTCTTATTTTCCCAATCCCCAATGTTTTAAACATCGAGTAGGGCATCAAATTGATACTCGTCCCAAGATGACAAAGAGCTTTAGCAAAATTGGCACTTTCAATACTGCAAGGAATCATGAAAGCACCTGGATCTTCTAACTTAGGAGCCATAGAATGAAAAGTTTCACTCACTTGATGAATGACCTTGATAGTTTCAAAATTCATCGACCTATTCTTGGTCACAAGATCTTGCATAAACTTGGCATAACCGGGCATTTGTTCTAAATCTTCTACCAATGACACATTGATGGAGCGACCTTTCATCATTTGAATAAACCTCTTGAATTGATTTTCACCATTTTTCTTGGAAAGTCATCGAGGATAAGGAGGTCGAGGCTTTGGCAAGGGTGCCTTATCCTTTTGCACTACCGATTCTGGTATGTCAATAATGTGTTCCCCAGATGGGTTTGCCTCTTTTTGTGTATCTTCTACGCTATCATCAATATCAATACAAACTTCATCTCGTACTTAAAAAATTATTGCTTGGGATTTTCTCCTCTTGGATCACTTGGTCATGATCCACAAGTTTTGTTTTGTTTGAAGTGGGTGCATTCTTGCCTTTTCCACTTCTTGTGATAACTGCCATAGCATGTCCCGTGTTTTTACCACTCTTTGGGTTTACTACCATGTAACTTGGAAATGCACCCTTAGGATGAGTATTAAGAGCTTGAGATATTTACCTCATTTGAACTTCAAGTTTACGGATTGATGTGGTATATGAGGCAAGTTAGGCATCCGAATCCGCATTCTTCTCCATCATTTGCTTGAACATGTTCTCAATACGGTCCATCTCATTGTTTGAATAACTTGAACCATGGGAAGGATAAGGAGATGGGTTGCTTGGTTGTTGGTACATTGGGTGCCTTTGAAAACCCGATCCTCGATTTCTATGTTTGTTGCATCCCCAATTTCCTTGGTTGTTATTATTGTTATGCCCTTGATTGTTAGAACCCCAATCTTCTTGGTTATTTTGAGGATGCTATTGGTTTTGATTGGAGCCTTGAAAATTGCTTTGTTTCCCTTAGTAATTGTTCACAAATTGTACCTCTTCTTCTTGATCTTGATAAGAATTATCTTGGTCAAACCTACAATCATCTTACGTATAATTATCCACTCGAGATTGAAATTGTGGACCTTTAATCCTTCTCTTATTGGCCAAAACATTTAATCCCTCCATAGCATGAACTTGCTTAGGAGCTTATGTTTGATGAAGTTGGGCCTTAGCAAGTTGAGTTATGGTTGTGGTCAATTCGACAATAGCTTGCCCATGGTTTTGCAACTCTTTATGTAGATGGATCATGTTTGGATCATATTGGGGAACATTAGCTCGGGATTGTCAAGCCGAAGAAGTTTTCTCCATCTCATCAATAATCTCACATGCCTCCGCATAAGGTGTTGTCGTAAAATTTCCTCCGGCCAATTGATAGATCACATATTGATTCATAATATTAATACCACGGTGAAAGTTAGTTGGATCATATTGTCGGTAATATCATTGTTCGGGTACTCTTTCACCATTGTTCGATATCGCTCCCAAATTTCATGCAAAGGTTCATTGGGCTCTTGCTTGAAAGCCAGTATTTCATACCAAAGAGTAGCGATATGCTCGATAGAGATATACTTTGAAATAAACTTACCGTCAATTCATCCCAATTATGGATAGAATGATTAGGCAAACGTTCCAACTAATCCAAAGCCTTATCCCTTAGTGAGAAGGAAAAAAGTCTTAGCCTCAAAATATCTTCTGAAACATTTATTTGTTTGCTCCCCCAACATGTATTCACAAAACCTTTCAAATGCTTGTAAGCATTTTAATTCGGTGCTTCGGTGAAGTAAACTCATTGCTTGAGCAAAGTAAGCATCACATTGATATTTAAAAGTTTCCCACCCTTATGCAAGAGGGGAGTATGAAACTTGCATAACCTTCATTGGGCAAAATCTAATGTTGCGCCGCTTATGGTTATGGTGGTGGTGGAGGTGAGGGGGGTGGAGGCACATTGTCTTGTTGAGCACGCTTTTGCGGTTTTGTTGTGGAACTTGAGGCATTTTATCAGTTGATCCTCATCGCCAAGTTTTTTGTTCGCTATTTGGAACCTACGATCACTTTAGCAATTTAGAAACACAAATGTAAAAGAAGATATTTTAAGAAACAAACTCAAGTATATAGCTAACACCGTAAAACTCTCTGGTAATGGCGCAAAAAATTAATCTCGTCCAATTCACACTCAAATAAAAAGTGTGAAACGATCGTTATAATTATAAACATAATGCGATCCGTGGTCGAATTCCATAGGGACTTTAGATCAATATAGGTAAATACTCAAGAAGAGAACATGAAATTGCTAAATGGGACATTCAAACAACTGTGGGTAATTGTTATCTAAGTTGACAACTAAGAAAATAAACTAAATAATAGCAACTAGAGAATGTAATATTTATGGTGCTCAAATCAATTAAGATAAAAGCCTAGGAATGTAACCTTCACCTAGGTATAAACCTAATGGATATAGTAAATTAATACTTGATTGGTATATCTGGGTGTGTTATGGCTCTCAATTCTCAAGTATCCACTCAATGCCTCTCAGTCAAAGAGTGATTATGCCCACATTGGCTTTCTCAAGACCAAATGGGTAGCATTCTAAGCAATTGATTGAGTCCAAGTGAGATTATCTCTATCTATAGTTCAAATCCTTAAATCAAACTAGTCAAAACCTCTAGCTCAATTTCTTGTTAGCCAAGTTTTCCTAGACTAGGTTCATGTTTCTCAAGTAAGAACTAAGTCAAATAGGCCTGAACCAATATTTAAAATTATTAATTCTAGATATAAAGTATATATAAGGCTAAAGAACAAGCACCCGATCATTAATAAGCATTAATATTAATAACCCATAAATTTTACACACTAGGGTTGGGTTACAACCTGTCACGACCAGAATTCCCCACCATCGGGAGTCGTGATGGCGCCTACTGTCGGAGCTAGGCAAGCCAACCTTAACATACCTTTTCAACTAATTTTTAACAGGATAATAATAAAAACAATAAATTCAAGCGGAAGCCTTAATTTAATATTTAATGAACGAAAATGCGAAAAATTAACATCATCCTCTACCCAAGATTTAGTGTCACAATACTCACGGACTACTATAAGATACTACAAATAAGAGTTTGAAAGAAAATACATAAGGAGTCTGCTTCGATACAATGAAAACAAACAGAAATGAAATAGATGAGACTCAGGGCCCACGCACGCCAGCGAACTACCTAGGAGTCTCTGGACTGAAGGCACGCTCCCAATCTACTGCTACTGCGGTCCGTAAACTACTCCTGAATCTGTGCACAAAAAGGGCACAGAAGTGTAGCATCAGCTCAACCGACCTCATGTGCTGGTAAGTGTCTGGGCTAACCCCGGCGAGGCAGTGACGAGGCTAGACCGCACCTACCTCAAATAACCTGTACAGATATATGTGCAACAATGGAAAGATATATAGAATTAAAACAGATAATAGGGAGGAGACATGCTGTGGGGTGTAACAATTTAGATATAAGACCAACGAACAGAGAGATGGAAACTGAATAATTAGCATTTATGAAAGAGAGCAAGTGAATCAACAACTGCACGACACCAACCTTCGTGCTTTTACTCTCAATTCTCACCAAAACTGTCAAATATAGTGCACGACATCACCCTTCGTGTTTTTCCTCACATAACTCTCACATCAAGGCACGGAATGACCCTTCGTGCTCAAATAATTAGAGACATGGCACGGAAAGACCCTTCGTGCATAAATAATTAGAGACATGGCACGGAAAGACCCTTCGTGCATAATTATCAAAACATGGCACGGAAAGACCCTTCGTGCATAATCGCTCTTCCTCACCCAATCATCAGTCACAACCAATCGGGGAAGGGAATATACAACAAGATTAAACATCACAGCAAGGGAGAACAAATCAACAATAAGTCCCGGCAAGGGAAAAATACCACACTTCCTTCTTTAACTCATCTTCTTCTCAACTATCACTTCATAATTATATTAGCAAGTAATTAGCTCAACTGTTTCACATCTTTCGAGTTTAAAAGCAACTACGACTCACGGTCATGCTAGACTCCGGTACATAGGTAACCGCCACCATGCCTATACACCGTACTCCACAGTTAACACGTAGCAAATAACATCCAAATCCTAATACCTCAAGCCAAAGTTAGAACATACACTTACCTCGAATGCTCCAAACTCAACTCACGCTTCTAGTATAGCTTTACCTCTTGATTCCACCACCAATCTGCTCGAATCTAGTCATAAGTTACTTAATCACATTAATAATTACTAAATGAATCATCCCCAATGCATGAAAATAGATTTTTCAAGGTTTTTCCCAAAAGGTCAAAAATACCCCCGGACCCACGTGGTCGAAACTCGAGGTTCGGACCAAAACCCGGTTACCCATTCCCCCATGAATCCAAATATATGATTTGTTTTTAAATCGGACCCCAAATTGAGGTCCAACTTCTCAATTTGTAGAAAACCTAGGTTCTACCCAAAACACCCAATTTTCCCCATGAAAATCTTTGATTTGAAGTTGAAATTATGTTAAAAGATGTTAAGGGATAAAGAAATTAAGTTAGAAATCACTTACCAATCGTTTTGGAGAAGAAAAGTTGTTTGGAAAATCGCCTCTTAGGTTTTGGGTTTTTGAAAAGTGAAAAATGACTGAAATTTCCGAACTTGTATACCTTTCTGAGGACATGGCGCAGACCGCACAAAAATGTGTTGCGGCCACGCCGAGTGGGAGAAAAATTGGGGCTTCTCTGAACCCTTCCAGCGCGGACCGCACTGTTTTGGTGCACGGCCGCACTGGTTGACCTGAAACCCTAGCCCTCAGACTCAGCCACGCGGACCGCACAAAAATGCATCGCGGCCGCGCGGCTCCAGCGCGAACCGCGCGGAAATGACCGCGGCCGCGCTGGTGTCTGCAACACCTGAACCTGCATTTTCTTAAGTCCAAGACCTCCCGGGCCCCATTCAAAACTCACCCGAGCCCTCGGGGCTCCAAACCAAACATGCACACAACCTTAAAACATCTTACGGACTTACTCGTGCGATCAAATCGCCAAAATAACATCATATACATAGGATCAAGCCTCAAACACATGATTTTCTTTCTTCAACTTTCATAACTCAAATTCTCCATTTTTAGTCCGAAACACGTCATATGACGTCCGTTTTTAGCCAAACTTTACAGATAGTGCTTAACACATATTTAAGACTTGTACCGGGCGTCGGAACCAAAATACGAGCCCGATACCTATATTTTCTAACTCCTTTTCATTTCAAATTTTCATATCAAATTTCAGAAAAACAATTTCTTTCAAAAATTCATTTCTCGGGCTTGGGACCTCAGAATTTGATTCCGGGCACACGCCCAAGTCCCATATTTTTCTACGGACCCTCCGGGACCGTCGAATCACAGGTCCGGGTCCGTTTACCCAAAATGTTGACCGAAGTCAACATTACGCATATTAATACCAAAATTCATCAAATGTTTCACATAATTCACATTCTCCACCTCTAAAACAACCGTTCATCTCGAACGGACAAAAGAAAGAAGTACCTGAGTCGGGAAATAATTGAGGATAATGGCTCCACATATCGGACTCGGACTCCCAAGTCGATGCCTTAGGAGGCTGACCTCTCCACTGAACACGCACCGAAGGAAAACTCTTCGACCTCAACTGTCGAACCTACCGGTCTAGAATAGACATCGACTCCTCCTCATATGACAGATCCTTGTCCAATTGGACAGTGCTGAAATCTAACACGTGCGATGGATCTCCGCGATACTTCCGGAGCATAGATACATGAAACACGGGATGCACAGCTGACAAGCTAGGTGGCAAGGCAAGTCTATAAGCCACCTCTCCCACACGATCAAGAATCTCAAATGGACCGATGAACCTAGGGCTGAGCTTGCCCTTCTTCCCAAATCTCATCACGCCCTTCATAGGCGATACACGGAGCAATACCCGCTCACCAACCATGAAGGTAACATCTCTGACCTTGCGGTCTACGTAACTCTTCTGTCTGGACTGAGCCGTACGAAGTCTATCCTAAATAATCCTGACCTTGTCCAAGGCTTCCTGAACCAGATCCGTACCCAATAATCGAGCCTCTCCCGGCTCAAACCATCCAACTGGAGACCGACATCGCCTACCATACAACGCCTCATACGGAGCCATCTGAATGCTGGACTGGTAGCTGTTGTTGTAGGCAAACTTTACTAAAGGCAAAAACTAGTCCCACGAGCCTCCAAAATCAATGACACAGGCTCGGAGCATGTCCTCAAGAATCTGAATAGTCCTCTCGGACTGACCGTCCGTCTAGGGATGAAATGTTGTACTCAACTCAACCTGGGTGCCCAACTCTCGCTGAACCGCTCTCCAGAAATGCGAGGTAAACTGCGTACCCCGATCCGAAATGATAGATAGCGGCACCCCATGAAGGCGAACAATCTCCCTGATATAAATCTCGGCTAACCTTTCGGACGAATAGGTGGCTGCAACAGGAACAAAATGCGCTGACTTGGTCAGCCTATCAACAATGACCCAAACTGCATCAAACTTTTTCCGAGTCATCGGAAGTCCAGTAACGAAATCCATCGTAATCCTCTCCCACTTCCACTCGGGAAGTGCAATCCTCTGAAATAGACCACCAGGTCTTTGATGCTCGTACTTAACCTGCTGACAATTCAAACACCGAGCCACATGCACAACGATGTCTTTCTTCATCTTACGCCACCAATAGTGCTGCCTCAGATCCTGATACATCTTCGCGGCGCCCGGGTGAATAGAATACCGAGAACTGTGGGCCTCCGCTAAGATCAACTCTCGAATCCCATCAACATTGGGCACACAAACTCGCCCCTGCAATCTCAATACACCATCATCATCTAAGGTTACTTTCTTGGCACCTCCACGTTGCACCGTGTCTCTCAAGACACACAAATGGGGATCCTCAAACTGCCGCTTGCGGATACGCTCTAATAGTGAGGAACGAGCAACCGTGCAAGCTAACACTCTGCTAGGCTCAGAAATATCCAACCTCACAAGACGATTGGCCAAGGCCTGAACATCCAAAGCAAGCGATCTCTGGCTGACTGGAATATAAGCAAGACTACCCATGCTGGCGGACTTCCTGCTCAATGCATCGGCCACCACATTGGCCTTCCCCGGGTGGTATAAGATAGTAACATCATAATCCTTTAGCAACTCTAACCACCTCCTCTGCCTCAAATTCAACTCTTTCTGCTTGAACAGATAATGAAGACTCTTGTGATCAGTGTAAACCTCACACGTCACGCCATATAAGTAATGCCTCCAGATCTTCAAGGCATAAACAATGGCTTCCAACTCGAGATCATGAACCGGATAATTTTTCTCATGGATCTTCAACTGCCTCGAAGCATAGACAATGACTTTGCCTTCCTGCATCAACACTGCACCAAGCCCAATACAAGACGCATCACAATAGACCATATATGGCCCTGAACCTGTGGGAAAAACCAATACCAGTGTCGTAGTCAGAGCCGTCTTGAGCTTCTGAAAGCTCGCCTCACACTCGTCCGACCACCAGAACTGGACACCCTTCTGGGTCAATTTGGTCGTAGGGGCTACGATGGATGAAACCCCCTCCACGAACCGACGGTAGTAACCTGCTAACCCAGGAAACTCCGAATATCCGTAGCTGAAGCTGGTCGGGGCCAGTTCTTGACTGCCTCTATCTTCTTCGGGTCTACCTGAATACCTGCTGCTGATACGCATGACCCAGGAATGCGACCGAACTCAACCAAAACTCGCACTTTGAGAACTTAGCATACAACTGACTATCCTTTAGGGTCTGAAGGACCACTCTGAGGTGCTGCTCATGTTCCTCCTGACTGCGGGAGTATATAAGAATATAGTCAATGAAGACTATCACGAACAAGTCCAAATAAGGTCTGAACACTCGGTTCATCAACTCCATAAACGCTATTGGGGCATTAGGCAATCCGAATGACATGACCAAAAACTCATAGTGCCCATACCGAGTGCGAAATGTTGTCTTAGGGACATCAAATGCCCTGATCCTCAGCTGGTGGTAGCCAGATCTCAAATCTATCTTTGAAAACACCCTCGCACCCTGAAGCTGGTCAAACAAATCGTCAATCCGCGGCAGTGGATACTTGTTCTATATCGTCACCTTGTTCAACTGCCGGTAATCAATGCACATCCTCATCGACCCATCTTTTTTCTTCACGAACAACACTAGTGCACCCCAAGGTGATACACTGGGTCTAATGAAACCCTTATCAAGCAAGTCCTGAAGCTGCTCTTTCAACTCTGGCGGGGCCATGCGATATGGCGGAATGGAAATAGGCTGAGTGCCCGAAGCCAGATCAATACAGAAATCAATATCCCTGTCGGGCGGCATACCCGATAGGTCTAAAGGGAAAACCTTGGGGAACTCCCGAACAATAGGAACAGAGTCAATTGATGGAACCTCTGCGCTAGAGTCGCGAACATACGCTAGATATGCTAGACACCCCTTCTCGACCATACGTCGAGCCTTGACATATGAAATAACACTGCGGGTGGCATGGCCTGGGGTCCCTCTCCAATTAAGTTGGGGCAAATCTGGCAAGGCCAAGGTCACGGTCTTGGCGTGACAATCCAGAATAGCATGATACGGGGACAACCAGTCCATCCCCAATATAGCGTCAAAGTCCACCATATCTAAAAGCAATAAGTCGACACGGGTCTCAAGACCGTCAAATACCACCACACATGAACAATGCACTCAGTCGACCACTATAGATTCACCAACTGGTTTGGACACATATACCGGAATACCCAAAGCCTCACTAGGCATGATCAAATAGAGTGCAAAATAGGACGACACATAAGAATACGTAGATCCCGGGTCAAATAACACAGAAGCACCCCTACCACAGACCAGAATAGTACCTGTAATCACAGCATCTGATGACTCGGCCTTTGGCCTGGCCGGCAAAGCATAACAACGGGGCTGACCCCCACCTCCCTGAACTGTGTCTTTGGGGAGATCGGCTGCTGGCTGACCCCTGCCTCTAGCGGTCCGAGCTCCACCTCTATGGTCTCTCCCTCCACCCCTATGATCCCTACCCCCGCCTCTAGCTGGCTGGGCGGCCTGTGGATCACCTACTACCTGAATCGTAGGGCGAAGACCCTGCTGCTGAGAACTACTCGAGGCTCGGGGGCAAAACCTGACAATGTGACTCGGGTCACCACAACCATAACATGCCCTCGGCTACTGGGACTGCTGGCCCTGTCGACCTGTATGTCCTCCCCTGAAACTCTGAAGTGGCGGTGCACTGATGGGGGATGGTGGTGCGCTGAAGGTCTGCTGACCCGAATAATACTGTTGAGGACCACCACCGCTTGGAGTACCATGAGAAACCTGAAGTGCCGACTGGAAGGGCCTCTAAGAGTGGCCTTTGTCATATGAATCCCTATATCCAGACGAGGTACCACTAAATCTACCGGAATAACGGGGCCTCTTATCAGACCCATGACCACCTCCTTGAGCAAGTGCCATCTCTATCCGGCGGGCACCATCTGCCGCTTCCTGAAATGAAATCTCACCACCGGCACTCATGGCCATCTGAACACGGATCGGCTGGGCCAACCCAACAACAAACCTCCGCACCCTCTCTCTCTCGGTAGGGAGTATCACAATGGCATGACGAGCGAGATCAATGAACCGGGTCTCATACTGGGTGACCGTCATAGGACCCTGCTGGAGACGCTCAAACTGCCTGCGAAGAGCATCTCGCTGAGTAACTGGAAGGAATTTCCCCAGAAATAACTCTGAAAACTGATCCTAGGTCAATGATGGTGACCCTGCTGGCCTGGCTAAACAGAAATCCCTCCACCAAGTCTTGGCGGATCCTGCCAGGCAAAAAGTGGCGAAGTCGACCCCATTGGTCTCTACAATGCCCATAGTCCGTAGAACCTCATGATAGCTGAATATGAAATCCTGAGCATCCTCTGAGTGGGTGCCACTATATGTGGTTGTGAAGAGCTTGGTGAAACGATTAAGCCTCCACAAAGCATCCGCGGACATAGCCGCACCAATGCTGGACTGAGCCGCAATACCTGGCTGGGCTGCCACAGCTGGCTAAACTACTGGAACCTGAGCCTGAGGAGCTACCGGCTCTGGAGTACGAGTATCGGGAGTCTGAACTCCTCCCCCATCCTGAGATGTGGCTGGAGCTACGGGAAGTAAACCCGCTCTAGAAATGTCATCCATAAAGCCTACCAGTCGGACCAAAGCATCCTGAAGCACTGGAGTGGCTATGAAACCCTCTAGGACCTGAGCTGGGCCTACTGGAACAGCTGGGGCCGGAACCTCCTCCTCAAAATCGACCTGAGGCTCCATCACTGGAAACGCTGCTCGGGGCTGAGCTCTACCCCGGCCTCGGCCTCTGGCACGGCCTCGGCCTCGCCCTATGCCCCTAATAGGGGCTGCTGCTGGGGGATCAGGCTGTTGCGCGGTAGAAGAGGAAGCAGGTGTCCTCTCCATCTGCGAAAGAACAGAGTGGAAAGACAGTCAGTACTTGAGAAACAGAATCGCACAACAATAATGAACAAGGTGAAGTTTTCCTAACTCAGTAGCCTCTGCGGGATAAATACAGACGTCTCCGTATCGATTCCTCAGACTCTACTGAGCTTGTCCGTGAGTTGTGAGACCTAAGTAACCTAGTGCTCTGATACCAACTTGTCACGACCCGAATTCCCCACCATCGGGAGTCGTGATGGCGCCTACTGTCGGATCTAGGCAAGCCAACCTTAACATACCTTTTCAACTAATTTTTAACAGGATAATAATAAAAACAATAAATTCAAGCGGAAGCCTTAATTTAATATTTAATGAACGAAAATGCAGAAAAATTAACATTATCCTCTACCCAAGATTTAGTGTCACAATACTAACAGACTACTATAAGATACTACAAATAAGAGTTTGAAAGAAAATACATAAGGAGTCTGCTTTGATACAATGAAAACAAACAGAAATGAAATAGATGAGACTGAGGGCCCACGCACGCCAGCGAACTACCTAGGAGTCTCTGGACTGAAGGCACGCTCCCAATCTACTGCTACTGCGGTCCGTAAACTACTCCCGAATCTGTGCACAAAAAGGGCACAGAAGTGTAGCATCAGCACAACCGACCCCACGTGCTGGTAAGTGACTGGCCTAACCCCGGCGAGGTAGTGACGAGGCTGGATCGGACCTACCTCAAATAACATGTACAGATATATGTGCAACAACGGAAAGATATACAGAAATTAAACAGATAATAGGGAGGAGACATGCTGTGGGGTGTAGCAATTTAGATATAAGACCAACGAACAGAGAGATGGAAACTGAATAATTAGCATCTATGAAAGAGAACAAGTGAATCAACAACTGCACGGCACCAACCTTCGTGCTTTTACTCTCAATTCTCACCAAAACTGTCAAATATAGTGCACGGCATCACCCTTCGTGTTTTTCCTCACATAACTCTCACATCAAGGCATGGAATGACCCTTCGTGCTCAAATAATTAGAGACATGGCACGGAAAGACCCTTCATGCATAAATAATTAGAGACATGGCACGGAAAGACCCTTCGTGCATAATTATCAAAACATGGCACGGAAAGACCCTTCGTGCATAATCGCTCATCCTCACCCAATCATCAGTCACAACCAATCGGGGAAGGGAATATACAACAAGATTAAATATCCCGGCAAGGGAGAACAAATCAACAATAAGTCCCGGCAAGGGTAAAATACCACACTTCCTTCTTTAACTCATCTGCTTCTCAACTATCACTTCATAATTATATTAGCAAGTAATTAGCTCAACTGTTTCACATCTTTCAAGTTTAAAAGCAACTATGACTCACGGTCATGCTAGACTCCAGTGCATAGATAACCGTCACCATGCCTATACACCGTACTCCACAATTAACACGTAGCAAATAACATCCAAATCCTAATCCCTCAAGCCAAAGTTAGAACAGACACTTATCTCGAATGCTCCAAACTCAACTCACGCTTCTAGTATAGCTTTACCTCTTGATTCCACCACCAATCCGCGTGAATCTAGTTATAAGTTACTTAATCACATTAATAATTACTAAATGAATCATCCCCAATGCATGAAAATAGATTTTTTAAGGTTTTTCTCAAAAGGTCAAAAATACCCCCGGACCCACGTGGTCGAAACTCGAGGTTCGGACCAAAACCCGGTTACCCATTCCCCCATGAATCCAAGTATATGATTTGTTTTTAAATCGTACCCCAAATTGAGGTCCAACTTCTCAATTTGTAATAAACCTAGGTTCTACCCAAAACACCCAATTTTCCCCATGAAAATCTTTGATTTGAAGTTGAAATTATGTTTGTAAGCACGTGATTTTTGCCCTATATGAGAATTACTCCCAAAAATGGTGACTTGGGACACCCTAAATCTCCCAAGTGGCGACTCTGAAATAATTAAATCAATCCCGTTTCGATTGTCCTTTAATTGGGAAAAACTCCTTGTACCCTCGCGGGGGCGGAAAAAGGAGGTGTGACAATGTTAAAAGATGTTAAGGGATAAAGAAATTAAGTTAGAAATCACTTACCAATCGTTTTGGAGAAGAAAAGTTGTTTGGAAAATCGCCTCTTAGGTTTTGGGTTTTTGAAAAGTGAAAAATGACTGAGAGTTCTGAACTTGTATACCTTTCTGAGAACCTGGCGCGGACCGCACAAAAATGTGTTGCGGTCGCGCCGAGTGGGAGAAAAATTGGGGCTTCTCTGAACCCTTCCAGCGCGGACCGCACTGTTTTGGTGCGCGGCCCCGCTGGTTGACCTGAAACCCTAGCCCTCAGACTCAGCCACGCGGACTCCACAAAAATGCATCGCGGCCGCGCGGCTCCAGCGCGGACCGCGCGGAAATGACCGCGGCCGCGCTGGTGTCTGCAACACCTGAACCTGCATTTTCTTAAGTCCAAGGCCTCCCGGGCCCCATTCAAAACTCACCCGAGCCCTCGGGGCTCCAAACCAAACATGCACACAACCTTAAAAACATCTTACGGACTTACTCGTGCGATCAAATCGCCAAAATAACATCATATACATAGGATCAAGCCTCAAACACATGATTTTCTTTCTTCAACTTTCATAACTCAAATTCTCCATTTTTAGTCCGAAACACGTCATATGACGTCCGTTTTTAGCCAAACTTTACAGATAGTGCTTAACACATATTTAAGACTTGTACCGGGCGTCGGAACCAAAATACGAGCCCGATACCTATATTTTCTAACTCCTTTTCATTTCAAATTTTCATATCAAATTTCAGAAAAACAATTTCTTTCAAAAATTCATTTCTCGGGCTTGGGACCTCAGAATTTGATTCCGGGCACACGCCCAAGTCCCATATTTTTCTACGGACCCTCCGGGACCGTCGAATCACAGGTCCGGGTCCGTTTACCCAAAATGTTGACCGAAGTCAACATTATGCATATTAATACCAAAATTCATCAAATGTTTCACATAATTCACATATTCTAACATAAAAACTTTCCGGCTACGCGCCCGAACTGCGCACGCCAATCGAGGCAACTAAAAGCGAGGTTTTCAAGGCCTCGAAAGCGTGGAACAAGGAAGAACTACGGTGATAACCCTTCGGGTCGTCACACAACCCTAGACAAAATGTAGCTACTCATGCTTGAAGACATACAAAGTGAAAGAGTAGAAGTAATTAAAGACATAAAACTAAAATTAAAACATAAAAGTAGTGGGTCTTCTCTAATTTTGATCACCAATTTCCCAAAATGGTAAACTCTAACCGCTACAGCTGCTACAAATAAAAAAGTTGCCCTAAAACGTATTTCTCGTCTGTTTATAGTGTCCAAAACTTCACTGATAAAAACGCCCTTCAGGAAGTTCTGCGGCTGCACAATTTAGTGTGCGGGCCGCACTTTCTTCTTTTACTCTTGCAATGGGAGGGATTGTGAGGCTGCATAATAAGTCCTCCGGTCGCACTTTAGTTATTGTGGCCACATATTTAGGCTGTTGAACGCGCTCTAAAAAGGCTTCACACTTGATCTTTTGCATCTTCTCTGAACTTCCCAAGCTTGTCAGTGCGAACTACTTTGGTGGCCGCACAAATTTGGTGTTCGGACCGCGCTTCTACTAAGCTCCTCTGAGGCTTCAAGGTTAAGTTTGCGGCCGCATTTGCAATTCTGCAGACAGCATCTTCATCTGTGGCCGCAGAATAAGTTCTGCAGACCACACAATCCTTTGCATTTCCTCCTCTTTGACTTGTTGAGCTAGAACACTCATTTTTGAGTTAGATTTCTTCGTTGAGATTGAATCCTCCAACATATTTGCAATTCACACATTTTAATTAGGTTCAAAAACTAAAATCACTATTTATGACTAATAACTAAAGCTAGAAGTTACTAATAAGTGGTTAAAATCCACAATTATCACCACCACCCAACCGAGGAGCTTTAATATAGTCTTCGTTCAGTGCACTCCTAGCTCAGAGCTCTTATCGCACTCCATCAGTTCAGGGTTCGTTAGTACCAGGATCTTTCAGCGACTATTCTAGTTTATGGGGTCCAACTCAGGCCACAACAATAATTCACAATTCATGGATGCTATGAGTGTGGAGAGTTGGGGCATGTTAGGAAGTATTTCTCCTATTTTTGTGAAGGTCCAGTGCAACAGGGAGGCTAGACTACGACTCCTGCGCCAGTTGCTACACCACCCGCTCAGCCAGCTCCGGGTGAAGGTCATACAGGATAAGGTTTCCCTAGAGAGGGAGGTCTTTAAGGTGGTAGATAGGCCAGTTGTTATGCATTTCCCGCTAGGCTAGAGGAAGTTACTTCCGACACCATGGTCACAGGTATTGTTTCAGTGTGCCACAGAGATGCTTCAGTGTTGTTCCACATATTCTTATGTGTCATCCTATTTTGCTCGTTATTTGGATATTTCTCGTGATTCTTTAGATATGCTTGTTCATGTATTTACACCGATAGGTGATTCTATTATAGTGGACCGTGTATGTCGGTCTTGTGTTGTTACCATTGGGGGTTATGGGACTAGAGTTGATATTTTATTGCTCAACATAGTTGATTTTGAGTTGATTTTAGGTATGGCTTGTCTATCTCCATACCATGATATTCTCAATTAACATACTAAGACCGTGCCATTAGCGATGCCAGGGTAGCCTAGGTTGGAGTGAAGACCTTCACTTGGTCACACTCCTAGTAGAGTGATTTCATACTTGAAGGCTCGACGGATGGTTGAGAAGAGGTGTATGGCGTATTTGACCTTTAAGGGATATTAGTGAGGATGCTCCTATTGTTGAGCCAGCTCTAGTACTGAGGGAGTTCTCATATGTATTTCTTGCAAACCTACCGGGCATGCCACCCGATAAGGATATTGATTTTGGTATTGATTTGGTGTAGGGCACTCAACCCGTCTCTATCCATCATATCACATGGCACCAACAGAGTTGAAGGAATTGAAGTTGAAACTTGCTTGATAAGGGTTTCATTGGGCGTAGTGTATTACCATGGAATGCACCGGTATAATTTGTGAAGAAGAAAGATAGTTCAATGAGGATGTGCATTGACTATAGGCAGCTGAACAAGGTTACTACCAAGAGCAAGTACCCACTACCATGTATTGATGACTTATTTGATCTCTTTCAGGGTGCTAGGGTATTCTCAAAGACTAACTTGACACCGAGGTACCATCAGTTGA
Source organism: Nicotiana sylvestris (assembly GCF_000393655.2). Classification (NCBI taxonomy): domain Eukaryota; kingdom Viridiplantae; phylum Streptophyta; class Magnoliopsida; order Solanales; family Solanaceae; genus Nicotiana; species Nicotiana sylvestris. Next base: position 124,050,138 of record NC_091066.1, read on the forward strand.
AGATCGGGGCTTTAGATATTCCTAAGACGGATTTCAGGAACCGTTATTGCCATTATAAGCTCTTGGTAATGTACTTTGGGTTCACCAATGCCCAAGAAGCTTTCATGCACTTGATGAATAATGTGTTTCAAACCTATCTGAATTCCTTCATTATTGTGTTTATTAATGATATATTAGTGTATTCTCGCAGTCGGGAGGATCATGAGCAATATTTGAGTATCGTTCTCCAGACTTGAGGGAGAAGAAGCTATATGCTAAATTCTTTAAGTACGAGTTTTAGTTAGACTCGATGGAATTTTGGCTCAACGAATAGTTGAGAAGGAGTGTTTGGCGTATCTAGATTTTGTGAGGGATGTTAGTGCCAATTCTCCTACTGTAGAGTAAGTTCCAGTAGTGAGGGAGATTCTAAATGTGCTCTCTGTAGACCTATTGGGCGTGCCACCTGATATGGATATTGATCTTAGTATTAATTTGGTGTAGGATACTCAGCCCATATCTATTCCACCAAATTACATGGCTCCAGCTGAATTGAAGAAGTTGAAGGAGTAGTTGCAAGAGTTGTTGGGTAAGGGGTTTATCAGGCCGAGTATTTCTCTTGGGGGTGACTGGTGTTATTTGTGAAGAAGAAGGATGGTTGAATGAGAATATGTACTGATTACAGGCAATTGAACAATGTTACCATTTATATAATAAGTATCCACTACCTCACATTGATAATTTTTTTATTAGCTTCAAGGTTCTAGGGTTTTCTCGAAGATTGACTTGAGGTTGGGATATAATCAGTTGAAGATCATGAATTCATTTATTTCTAAGGCAACTTTCAGGAGTCATTATGAGCATTATGAGTTTTTGGTAATGTCTTTTGGTTTGACCAATTCCCCAACAGTTTTCACGCACTTGATGAACAATATGTTTCAGCCTTATTTGGATTCTTTTTTTATTGTATTCATTGATGATATCTTGGCATATTCCCATAGTAGGGAGGAGCACGAGCATCATTGAGGATTGTGCTTCAGATTCTGAGGGAAAGGTAGTTGTATGCTAGGTTCTCTAAGTGTGAGTTTTGGTTGGATTCAGTGATTCTTGGGCCACGTGTTATCTAGTGATGGGATCAAGGTGGATCCGAAAAAGATTCAGTGGCATTCTAATTTTTGACTTAAAATAAGGCTTGGGTTGACTACGGTCAACGTTCTTAGTAAACTACCTTGATTCAGTGTTTTGACAATTCTGGTAAGTTAGCATGATGTTTTTGTACTTGTACGCCCATTTGGTTGGGGTCCCGGGTGAACCGAGCGCGTTCCGGCGCATTAAGTGAAAAATTGAAAAAGTTGAGTTTTAAGTTAAAATCTTGAGTTCTGATGATCGATTCTTGTTATTTAATGTCGTTTTAATGATTTGAGGTATCGAACAAGTTTTTGGGATGTTGTTACACTTGTGTGCATGTTTGGTTTAAAGCTCAAGGGGCTCGGGTGAGTTTTGGATGCGTTACAGTTGGGTTTGGAACCGCTAGTTCTCAATAGTTTCTGGTGTGAAGTTGTATGTCTCACATTTGCGAGAACCTGATACCAAATGCAAGCCTCGCATTTGCAATGTTAGACTCGCAAATGTGAACATGGGTTGGGGGCTGGTCTTCGCTTTACAAAGAAATCATCGCATTTGCGAAGTGGAAGTGGTCTGCATTTGTGACCATTTTGTCGCTTTTGCGATGACTAGAATTCTTGGGCTGCTTCACAAATGCGAAGCTTGCACTGCATTTGCAATGGCGGGGACTTTGCAAATGCGAGGGATATGTCGCATTTACGATTTTTGAGGGTCTATTGCACTGGTCTCATTTGCGACCAGTATTTCGCAAATGCGACATCTGCAGCTGGGTAAAATTTGGGAAAATCAAGACTTAGCTCATGTTAGAATATTTTTCAACCCTAAGCTCTCTAGCGGCGATTTTTGAAGAACATTTTCTCCCCAAATTTTTTGTTAATCTACTTTAACTAGTTTTCAATCAATTCCCATTACTTTTTCATGAATTTTAACATCAATTTATAAATTTCAAAGTACAAATTAAGGGTATCAGTTAGAACTTAGGGATTTTATAAAATTGAGATTTAGACCTCAAATTGAGGTCGTTTTTTAAAACAAATCACATAACCGGGATCGAGGGTGAATGGGTAATCAAAATTTGATCTAAACCTCAAATTTTGCCTACACGAGCCCAGGGTTAACTTTTGTTGACTTTATAAATTTAATTAAAATTAAATCTTTTTCATTCGTGGATAGTTTCTAAAGCTTATTATGAATTAGTTGAATGATTATTGCTAGATTCGGTTAGTTTGGAGGCTTGTTCGAAAGGAAAAACCACTGTTTATTATTGATTTAGTTGCGGAAATAGGTAAGTATCGTGGTTAACTTTGATCTGAGGGAATTAAGATAGAATCGAGTCTATTTGCTATGTGAACTATGTGTTGAGAGCAGCATATATGCAAGGAGACAAGTGCATATGCATTAGCTGTAGGATAAGCATGCGGGTGGAACTTGCCTTGATTGTGCCATGTTATTTCATTCATTTCTAAGACAACTTTCAGGAGTCATTATTGGCATTATGAGTTTTTGATGATGTCTTTTGGTTTGACTAATTCCCTAATAGCTTTCACGCACTTGATGAACAAAATGTTTTAGCCTTATTTGGATTCTTTTGTTATTGTATTCATTGATGATATCTTGGCATATTCCCATAGTAGGGAGGAGCACGAGCATCATTAAGGATTGTGCTTCAAATATTAAGGGAAAGGAAGTTGTATGCTAAGTTCTCTAAGTGTGAGTTTTGGTTGGATTCAGTGGAATTCTTGGGCCACGTGGTATCTAGTGATGGGATCAAGGTGGATTCGAAAAAGATTGATATAGTTTAGAGTTGGCCCAGACCTTCTATAGCTACTACGATTAGGATGTTTTTAGGTTTGGCCGGGTACTATCTTTGCTTTATGGAGAGGTTATCATCTATTGTAGCTTCATTGACCAAGTTAACTCAGAAAGGCGCTCCGTTCAGATGGTCTGACGAGTGTGAGGAAAGCTTTAGGAATCTCAAGACTGCTTTGACTATAACTCCAGTTATGGTGTTACCCTCAGGATCGGGGATGTATACTGTCTATTGTGATGCTTCATGCATTGTCCTTGGTTGTGTTGATGCGGGATGGTAGGGTGATTGCCTATGCTTCGCGCTAGTTGAAACCCCATGAGAAGAACTATTCGGTCTATGACTTCGAGTTAGCAGCTATTGTTCGCATGCTCATGATTTTGAGGCATTATTTATATGGCGTGTATTTTGAGGTTTACACTCATCACCGAAGTCTTCAATATTTATTTAAATAGAAGGATCTGAATTTGAGGTAGCAGAGATTGTTGAAGTTGTGGAATGATTATGATATAACTATTTTGTAGCATCTAAGAAAGTCTCATGTGGCAGCAAACGCCCTAAGTAGGAAAGCAGAGAGTTTGGCATTTATTCCAGTTGGGAGAGGCCTTTAGCTATGGATGTTCAAGCATTCACCAATAGATTGATGAGATTGAGTATTTTTTAGCCAAGCAGTTTTGTTGTTCATAGTCATCTTTATTTGAGCACATTAAGACTCGCAAGTATGATGATTTCTATTTGCTTGTCCTTAAGGACACGGTGCATCCAGGTGGTACTAAGGAGGTGATTATTGGTGATGATGGTGTACTGCGACTTCAGGATCGGATTTATGTTCCTAATGTTGATGGCTTGAGAGAGTTGATTCTTGAGGAGGCTCACAGTTTATGGTATTCTATTTATCCAGGTGCTACAAGGATGTATTGTGATTTGAAACAGCATTATTGGCGGAGAAAGATGAAGAAGGATATTGTTGGACATGTTTTATAGTGTTTGAACTACCAACAAGTCACGTATGAGCATCCGAAATTGGGTAGTTTGCTTCAGAAGATTGATATACCGGAGTGGAAGTGGGAGCACATAGGATTTTGTGGTAGGGTTACCATGGACTTTGAGGAAGTTTGATACCATTTGGGTCATTGTTGATCGGTTGACCAAATCGGCACATTTCATTCTAGTTATGACTTTCTACACTTTAGAAATGTTGGCTAAGATCTACATCAGAGAGATTGTTTGTTTTCATGTTGTACCTATTTCTGTCATCTCAAATCACGATACTTAGTTCACTTTGCATTTTCGGATCAGTGCTACATTTCACCCTCAGGTGGATGGGCAGTCTGAGCAAACTATTCAAATCTTGAAGGATATTTTGAGAGCATGTGTTATTAATTTTGGAGGCTAGTGAGATCAATTTATACCCTTAACGGAGTTTGCCTACAATAATATCTACTAATATAGTATTCATATGGCTCCGTATGAGGAATTATATGGAGGTGGTGTTGATTTCCGGATGGTTGGTTTAAGTCTAGTTAGGTAAGATTATTGGGAAAAGATTTGGTTCAGGATGCTTGGGAGAAGGTAAAGTTGATTCAGGACTGACTTCATACAGTGCCGTCCAGGCAGAAGAGTTATGCTGATAGGAATGTTCGTGATGTGGCTTTCATGGAGGGTGATAAGGTTCTTCATAGAGTTTTGCCTATGAAAGGCATGATGAGATTTTTGAAGAAGGGAAAGTTGACTCCTTGGTACATTGGCCCGTTTGACATCTTGGAAAGAGTTGGCAAGGTGGCTTACAAAATTTCTTTGCCACCCAGCTTGTCGAGCGTTCATCTGGTGTTTTATATTTTCATGATTCGGAAGTATCATAAAGACCAGTCATATGTGTTGGATTTTATCTCAGTGCAGTTGGATGAGAATTGGGCTTATGAGGAAGAGTCAGTGGTCATTTTGGATAGGCAGGTTCGAAAGTGGTCTAAAGATATTACATCGATGATGGTTTAGTGGAGAAGTCAACATGTCAAGAAGGAAACTTGAGAGATCGAACATTATATACAGAGTAGATAGCCTCACCTTTTTGGCATTTCAGGTATATTTCTAAACTTGTTCGAGGATGAACATTTGTTTAAGAAGGGGAGAATTAATGACCCAGTCGATCGTTTTATCTATTTGAGCCTCATTTCCCTATTTAATATTTTTTGTATGCTTGTTTGTTATTTTGTGGCTTGCGGGGATAATTGGCTTTGTTCTGTGGAGGTTTGGGAGTGAATTGGAACACTTAATTCTATTGTTGGAAGCATAAGTTGTAAAAAGTTGATCAAGGTTTGACTTTTATGTAAAGAACCTCATATTAATAATTTGATGGTTCCAATAGGTTCGTATGATGATTTTGGACTTAGGCATATGTTCGAATTTGAATTTGGAGGTTCCTAGGATGCTTTGGCTCTATTTGTCGAAGTTGGCAATTTGAAGGTTCGGAGAGTTCCTAAGTTTGACCAGAAGTTGACTTTCCTGATATCATTTTTGGATTGTTGTTTCGAACTTAAAATAGGTTCGTTTTATCATTTGAAACTTTTGTGCAATATTTGGATGTAATATGGATTGGTTAGGATTAGACGCTTAGTTGGAAGTTTGAAAGTTCTTGAACTTAAGAAAAGTTCAACTTGTATTTTGATCTTTGATTTGTTGATGTGATATTATTATATGTATTTGGAGGCTTTAGCTAGGTTCGGATAGTGTTTATGGACTTGTAGGCATGATTGGACGGGGTCTGGAATGGCTCGGATAAGTTTCAGATCACCCAGAGCATGTTTGAAGTTGGCTGAAGTGCTGGTGTCTGGTGTTCATTGCATCTTCATGGTGAGCATCGCATTCGTGATGAAGGATTTTGGATTGGAGGAGTTTTTTCTTCGCGTTCGCGCCTAGAGGGTCGCATTCGCGAAGATTGGTGGCTGCAGAGCTACGCGTTCGTGCTGATGAGGTCGCGTTCATGAAGGAGAAGCGGGGAGCTGGAGTATTTGTCTTCGCGTTCGTGAAGGCCAGCCCACATTCGTGAAGGGAAGACATATTGTATATCGCATTCACGAGGTAGGTCCGCGAACCCAAAGGGTTGTTTTTAGGCATAAGATTCTTGTGCTTTGCGAACGCGAGACACATGTCACGTTCGCGAAGGATACCCCTTGGTAGAACATATAAGTTTTGTATTTAGGGATTTTAGCCCATTCTCTCACATTTTGAACCCCATTCTTGAAGAGGAGTGATTTTACTTGGAGATTTTCATACAAGACTTTGGTCTAATTTTTTATGTTATTTCAAGAATCTACATAGATTATTAATACCTAAAATATTAAAATTTGAGAAAAAAATGGGATTTTTTTCTACAACTTAAGAGAGTGAAAATTGAGGTTTTGAGGGTTGATTTGGATTTGGTTTTGAAATCTAAATATATATTTAGACTCGCGGTGTTATGGATAGTGTAGATCTGTCTCTTGACTGTGATTTTGACCATGTGGATTGGGGTTGACTTTTGTTGACTTTTTGAAAATTGAATAAAGATTGAAGCTTTATTGTTTGGAATTGATTCCAAATGGCTTTGTTTGACGTTATTAAGTTATTTTTTGTTAGATTTGAGCTGGTTGGAGGTAATTTCCAAGGGGAAGGAGTTCTTAGAGTATTGATTTTCCCCGTTTGAAGTAAGCATATTGCCTAATCTTGTGTGAGGGAATACACTTAGGATGTGACTTTATTTGGCTAATTGAAATGTGAAAAGCGACGTATATGTGAAGTGACGAGTATATATACGGGTGCTAGGTATGATTTAGACCGGATTAGACTTAGGCTTCTATTATTCCTTATTTTGACTATGTACTTCCTATAAGTCATGTTTTGATCATTTGTATGACTACACGAGTTTCTCAAATCAGGGTAGAGACATGTGTAGGCATTGATTCTCTATTTGAGCATGATACTTGTTATTATTTGTTGTATTCGCATGATCTGAGCCATAATTGTACTCTTCGCACATGCATACACTTTAGCATGTTGTTAACCATAGCCCAGGAGTGTGTAATTTGATATCTGTGTTCATATTCATGTATATATATATATATATATATATATATATGTATTGTGATAGACTGATTTGGCAGTACGTGAGTTGTTAGTGCGGTGATTATGTTATAACACGTGAGTTGTTTGTGCATCACGTGGAGTTATTATGATTATTGGTGCGTAAGCTGTCTGTGTAGCACGTGAGTTGTCCGCGCGGTTGTTATGATTATGGCACGTGAATTGGTCGTACATCATGTGAATAGGGATTCATCCCCATAGGGTCGCCCTCATGTGGATTGTGAAAAGTTATAAGTGTTTTGAGTTTTTGCATATCTTCTATATATGTTGGTTTACTTGGTGGATTGCAACACAATACATATCTTCTCTATATGTTGAACTGTGCGTCTTGACTTGTTACAGATCTATATCTTTTTTATATGCGTTGTTGGCCTTACATATTCCCTACCCCTAGCTTTTGATACTGTTGTTGCATACACATATATTCATAACTGTACAAGTTTGATTAGTGAGCATCATTGGCCACTCTTGCCACTATATTACCAAGGTTAGTCATGATACTTACTGAGTACTTAGGGTTGATTGTACTCATACTACATTCTGCACTTAATTATGCATATCCGAGAGTTGGACCTATCTAAGCTTTTGGAGACTGTAGCAGCTGCTATGAAGCCCCGAGGTACAACTGCATTATGATCGCAGTCTGTGGCGTCTCCTTCTATCATTCATTATTGTATTTGATTCAGACAGCGTATTGTATTGTCAGACTTGTACTCATATGTTAGAGCTCTTGACTCAGTATTACCAGTTTCCGAGGATTTGTGTACTGTCTCGATTTCTATTTATGGTTATTTATCTTTAGATTTGTTTATTCTATAATTTATTATTATGTTTCATTGTTGTCTATTTTTTTTTTGGCTTATCTAGCAAGTGGTAATACTGTGGGGAAAGTACGATCGATGGTGGTTTGGGGCCGTGACATTATTGTGGGGAAAGTAAGAGGTGGAGAGCCATTGATCTGGACTTGATCAATGGTGGAGATCTCATCACGACAAATTAAGGGATTAACGACTTGGTTTCGTCAATGCATAAGTATCCCTTGGGAAGTTACATAATGTCGGTACTAATGTATTCTCTAACACTGTGCTACACGTGTAACCAAGGATCGATCTAAATTATTACTCCCTTTGTTTCAGTTTATGCATGTTAATTTGACTGTGCATAAAGTTTACGAAAGTAAGAAAAACTTTTAAATCTTATGGTCTCAAACTAAAGATGTGTATAACGTGCCAAAATATCCTTGCATCTTGTGGTCTTAAATATACCATGTGGAAAGTTGGAGTTAAGGAGTTATCAAAAAGAGAAAGAGGCATTATTTTTTAAACTAAAAGGAAAAGTAAGACACATAAATTGAAACGGAGAGAGTATTATTTTGTCCTCTTTTGTTTACTGAAGAGCTTTTTTCTTTCTATTTTTCTTATCCTTTTGTCCTTTTATGGACTGATATTTTTTTTTCTTTTATTTTTTTGAGGCATGAATAGAGGGATCATATTAAGCACAATAAGCTAATTAGTGGGCCTGGAGCAATTTAAGTAGCTTGATGGGATGATTTAGTAAAAATTGCACGGAGCGCCCTATTTGGTCGCCCCCATTTAACCTATACCCATTTTTTTTAAACTTTTAACTTGTGCCTACTTTTTAAACAACTTTGGCCCCCTTTCTCCTCCTCCTTCTTCCAGTGATCTCCATATCTCTCCGAAACTTAACATTGATGTAACAATATCTCTCATTCTGTGGCTTCACTCAATTTCTCAGAAGCCATCTTACTATATATATAGAAGACAGTATGAGTATATTGATTCTTCTTATTCGATTTTCTTAAATGTGTCACTTACCTTTTCGATCTTCCAACATGTCTTTGGTTTGTGATCCAGAGGATTTCTTGCAAAAATTGAAGGAAAGGCTTTCAAATGCTATTATCTTGGAGGAATCTGAGCAAGTTCAAATAAATATCAGCAAGATAAAGTGCCTGCAGACCTGTTTAGAAGAAAATGAGGTTTTCGAGTATATTAATGAATTACTAGAATAAATCAATGAAGCCATCTCCATACTTAGAATATGGAATTTGAAAGGTCAATCTTCCTCCCCCAAAAATAGAAACTTCAGCAGTACATACTTAAGGATTTTAAAAACTTCAGCTATAGAGCTGAAGTTCGCCAGTTACAAACAAAAACTTCCATTACAAACAAAAACTTCAGCTCTAGAGCTGAAGTTCGCTAGTTACAAAACAAAAACTTCAGCTCTAGAGCTAAAGTTCGCAGTTACAAACAAAAACTTCAGCTCTCGCCAGTTACAAAACAAAAACTTCAGCTCTAAAGCTGTACTTCAGGCCCGACTACTAGAATGCTGAAATTTTGCGTGATTGTCTTTGCTACTTCAGCCCCGTATGCTGAAGTTATGCGGAAAAGCGGGTACGCTTGCAATTTTTTTGCAAAGCGGACACAAGTTAAAACGTGACACAAAAAACGGGTATAGATGCAAATGGCCCGATGATTTAAGAGAGAAAGAAGTCCAAGCAACTCCACGTAGTGTTATAAAACGAGTTTAATAAAGTTACACTGATACTATGTGAAAGAATCTAATTATCCAAACAAAACCTTAAGGCAATAGTATAACATTGAGATGTTTCCTTTCTAATTCAAAGAAGGATTGAAGTTCAGTGCACTCTGCTCACAAGATGTAGTACAAGTATTCTTGAACCAACGATTTTGATGGACTTCATGTTGAGATTGGAAAACTGAATTCATTAGTGGAGATCATTGTTCATGGCCCTTTAAATTTGAAATGTCAAAGATGCAAATCAAATTACTTATATGTGGCATACAACAAGACACTACTAATACATAGCAAAAAAAAGACAACTAAAACAGTTCAGCTTGGAGAATGAGGTTGGTTGATTTATGCAGCTGCAGTGATGCACTCAATTGCCTGTTTGCATATGCCAGTCATGGTTGCCTCAGGTCCATAGACCTGCAACAAAAAAATGGAGCAAGCAAAAGTTAACAACAATCGATAAGTTACAGCATAACAATCGTTTGATGCTAGCAGGATTCATACCTCAATTGGGATACCAATTTCCTCGCCAAGAGACCTCATTTTAGCAAGACCTTTTTGGTAGTTTGGACCTCCTCTTCTAACAAAGATTTGCATTCTTGCTGCTTTAAGTTTTGATTCCTGTCATAAGAAATGTTGAGTAAGGAAATCTCAATATCAGAGCAAGTCATTTAAGAACAGCCAATTGTGTTATTGTACCTTCTCCTTCAGAGCTCGAATAATACCACTAAATGTAGCAGCAACATCAGTAAAGTTGGCTATCCCACCGCCAATAACGAGGGCTCTCTTACGGCCATCAGGATTTGCTGTCGCACACTGTAATATGAGATTATGGTCAGTATCTTTCGCCCTATAAGGTGAAATTTTCCTTTCAGGGTTCATGAGCGGAGAATGTGGCGTAATGTGAATTCATAATTGATATTTTTGTAAGATATTAGGTGTGTCAGAAACATAGTTTATGTAACTAGTTTATCCTTACATCAATTACAACTCTGGCATACTGCAAGACCTCTTCTTCATTGGGAGCTCCACTGTATTCTGCATAGTTCCCAAGTTCAGAAGCATATCCAAGATCGCCTACCTGTTAAAATAACATAGCATGTTTAGACAAGAGAATAGATAATCAAAGAAGATCTGATGGTATAAAATTTCCCAAGGATAGAAGTGTAGTACAGTATCTGCATAGATGACACTAGCTCCTCCACCAGCAACCATAGTCCAAATTCGCCCCTTGGGGTTCAAGACTGTGAACTTCAAAGATGCACTTGTCTGCGATAAACCGACTTAAATGCTTTAGCATGTAAAGTTGCTATTACAGATATTTTGCAATCTAAAGCTGATGAACAGTTTTGCCTCACAACTCTTTTAGCGCTCTAGATTTCCATTTGAAGAACATCTAAAATGTATGTTTCTGTTTTTTATTTTTTGAAATACATAACCACCAGAAGTTTGTTTATTTTTTCATCTCTTTGGCATGTATCTGTTTATTTTTTATTTTTCCTTCCGCATCACCACCAACCAAAGAAGGGATTGGAGGCTGACAGTTGGGAGTTTTCTATTTCTCAGGACTCTATTAAGTAATACAACACCATCAAGATATACCTTTTCATCAAGCCCATGAATAAAGCTCTCTGTAGCACTCATAACCCTTCCAAATGGCAATGGAAATTCAATATTTCCCCACCTGTAGGACAGAAGATATATTCTTAGTCCAAGATATGTGAATTACTGAAAATTGACTAACTTTTAGCCGTTAAAATTTAGGTAGAGTAGAATGAGTGTATCAATGGATTAAGATAGCAAATTACTTTTTGAAGTTCTTGAAAGCAGCAGTGTCATCAAGCTCACCCCTCATATCCAGAGGATAAGGCTTCCCTTCAACCAATGCGAAGGGATTCATCTCTAGGAAAGTAAAGTCCAAATCTGATAGAAAGACGTGTCGAGAGGATTGCACAAAAATTAAAAAACAAATGTGAAGAACTAGCAATGACAAGTTTTTTGTAGATACCTTGAAATAGAGTGTAAACCACTTTGAGAAAATCCTCAATGACGCCCTTAATCTGTAACATAAAAGTAAATTCCAGATCAAATTTGAGATTTAAATTGGATTAATTATTAAAACAAATGGACAGAGTATTCTAGCAGTACTGATTTTTCTTCTCTTTACCTCCAGTGGTAGTGTCGCGACAAGTGGAGCACATATTTCTGAAGTAAAAGAAGTCCCTGTGGGCACGAAAATAGTCTTAACCTGGACACAAGGATTATATGTTAGATATGCATGAAAAGGGCTTTGGACTTAACAATACAGGAACTTTTCACATACCTTGTCCCAGTTTTCTTCAATGTCAATTCCTCCACATTCAGAAAAGCTTACGCTGCAACCAAGCCTGTCCGAGACAATATTAAGATAAAACTCTTCATTGTGGGGGATGAATGGCTCGACAATGAAGGTTGTGATGGGACCTTTGCATCCGCTCATCTCCACCTGTTAATTTAAAACTAAATGTGAGCAAATGATCCGACACTAGTACATCTATATGCTAATAGTCCATATAAAGCATTACACTTGGTTCTTTTGACAAAAGAGACAAGGTCAGCGAATATCTGAATTACCTCTTTGCCAAGGCGCTCCTTCACAAAAGTAGCAACTTGAGAAAGATCAAGATTCAAGGCGACTAGCCCACTCTTTCCACGCTTCCCAAATAACATATCGGGCTTTACGACCAACTTTGACGAGTTGAGCCAAGGCTCTTTCTCTGCTAGCTCATTGAAATCGGTAGACTCTGTCACCTAAGCCATAGAAAAGGACAAAAACCATCATATAGTGGCAAATCGAGACTGATTTGAATCCTGCTTATAAAGCTCATAAAACTAGTCAACTAAACCGTTCATAATTTTCACAAGAAACATGAAATTTGGTTTTTCCAGTCTCCCTCCAAGAAAAAAGTAAAAGCTTTTGGCTTTCCTCCCTGGACTCCCACCACACTCATAGAAGATTAATATACAAGTCAGTCTCTGAATTAAATAATCAGAATCTGTGTTGCTCGGATCCTTAAAAGTGCCGTTGGGTGTGTGTCAGATCCTCCAAATCTGAGCAACATAGGACTCAGACTACACTCATCAGTTCCAATTGCTTTATGGGCACTGTTTGTTAGACAGCTTTGCGCTATCAAAGACTTTCGGAACATACATCAGTGGTAGAGATGCAGTAACTAACAGCTCCATAAAAATAAATAGTTAGGAAAGATTGATTTTCTTGTTCTCTTCAGTTATTAGTTAGTCAATTATTAACTTGAGACTAAAGAATATTAGGATTATCAAGTGGCTTCTCTCAGATCAGGTGGTCGCCAAAATTTTAGACTTGTAATTTCAAAAATATTAGGCACTCTCTTTAAGCTTAAGCATTGCACCTAACCTACCAATTCTACCCTACTGGAAAAAACTAGGACCATCATTTAACTCAAATATAATCAGAGTCAAAATCTGTATATCCTCAAATGTTGTATCTGGACCAATTTTGCTTAAAATTAGACTTTGCCACCACTACTGGAAATGACACAAGAAGAAAATAAAAGGAAAAGTGAATCACACATTCTCAACAACAACAACAATAACAACAACCAAGTGTAATCCCACAAGTGGGGTCTAGGGAGGGTAGGATGTACGCAGCCTTACCCCTACCCTGGAAGGGCAGAGAGACTGTTTCGGACAGACCCTCAGCTAAAGAAGATGAAAGAAGTCCTGATAGCAAGTAATAGCAAGACAATATAATTAGATAACTAAATCGAAGATAGCAACAGAGAATATGAAAGAGGTACCGATAGCAAGTAATAGCAAGAGAATATATTTAGAAAATTAAATCCAAAGTAGCAAATGAGAATATGAACGAGGTACTGCTAGCAAACTACGGAAGTACTGATGACAAGTAATAGCAGAACAGAAATGCGATAATAGCAAACTAAGGATAAAAGGGGACCATACACATTCTCAATGAAATTCAAATTCTGCGCCCTTAATTGTAGCATGCATGTGGATTCAAGTAGGTGGCCTAATTTTTATACAAATGCTACCTAATCTTTCCCACATTTTGCTATCAAGCAAAAGCAATTCTGGTGGCCAAATCTTAATCCAAACAATAAAAATAACATTCTTTCCATTTTACCTTAACATTTCAAAGATTTGAAATCAAGAATCATCCAAATTAATCTAAACACTAAAGATTTACTCCAAATTCAAAAATTAACAAAAATATTTTAAACTAACCTGTGCAGACTTAATGGCCAAATCATAACCTCCAAGCCTCTTAAAATGCTCTTTCAACAATCTCTTTGAATCATACTCTCTGATCTTCTTGCGGGCCATTTTTTAACCTTTTTTCATAACAAAACAAGAAGGAAATTAAAACCCATCAACAGATCCAAAAACCCAGATGAAATCATCAAGAATCTCATTCACAGATCAATGATAATGACGAAAATGCAAGAAAATTGAGATCTTTACCGTTAAAAAAGAGGACACAGAAAAAACTAATTCAATGAATCTTGAGCTGAATGTATCAGACAAAGTTGTATGACATACACTGACAAATCTTGGGGAACTCTAGTGCCTTTATTTATAGTTCAACAGTTGCTATTAAAATATGGGGAAAATTGGAACATTAAGAAAAAAAAATTAGAAAAGAAATGTAGAGAAAAAAGGATCATTTGTTAGCGGGAAGTAGTTGGTTGTAAGCTTATGGACAGTGGCACAGGCAAAGTACCTGCCCACCTATGTGGACCAACCAACCGGTAAAACAAGTTAGGCTTATTATTGGCTTTAGCCACCCCTAGAGTACAAAATAAGCTATGTACTTATATTTTTTAAGGGTTCGTTTAATAATCTGAATTAGGATACTAATTCTGGTGTTAAATTTAAAATTATATTTATTCACCATTTGGTTATTGATATTAGCTAATATGAGTATAAATTTTATGGGATAATCTTGTTTTGGTTAAAGGGATGTTTGGTTCAAGGAATTAGATGGGTTATCCCAATAAAATACATTTAAAATTAAATTTATTTCCTTTTGGTTGGAGGTATTAGCTAAAATCGATATCATTTTTATACCAAAATCTTGGTACATCCTATATTAAGTTATTCAGGTTATAGTCCTAATTTCATGATTATAATCGTGGGGTATCTTAATTTTTAATCAAACAACCCAAGAGTTTAGCTTGTATGCCTAGTCATGTAAATATTTATTATTCTATCAAATCACTAAACATAAGTAAGTAATTATTTATAAAATATAATATTAATAATCGAAGCAATAAGACAGAATACCTATTATTACATGTCAACTATAGTGACAATGTAAAAATTCTTTATATGGTTAGTGTATATATATATATATATATAAGATACCACAGAATACCTATGGTTGGATGTTTATTTGGTACTCTGTTGTAAATAAGCTTTCTGAAAAAGCTTATCCATATGGGATTCCGCCGTAAACATATTTTTAGTACTTTATAGTCGTTATTTTATAACACATTATCAGCACAAGACTCTGTCATCTCGAGCAAATACTTTGAAAGTATCTAAGGTATGAACTTTCTTTTTCTATATAATATCAAATCTTTCTAAACTTGAATTTGTAGCCCTGGATATATCGACAAAGCTACATGTCTTGGATGCTGGATGCTGAAATTCATCTTGATGCGATGGGTCTGACAGACACCATCAAGGATAAAAATCAGGCATCAAACCAAGACCGTGTCAAAGCAATGATATTTTTATGTCATCACCTTGACGAGGGCCTGAAAATGGAATATCTCAATGTTAAAGATCCAGTCATACTCTGGAATAATTTGAAAGATAGATATGACCACCTGAAGATGGTTGTTCTTCCACGGGCACATTATGATTGGACTCATCTAAGGCTAAAAGATTTTAAATCTATAAGTGAGTATAATTCTACTATGTTCGGAATTATTTCCCAATTGAAATTATGTGGTGATAATATTACTGATCATGATATGTTGGAGAAAACTTTCACCACTTTTCACGCCTCGAATATGCTCCTGCAACAACAATATCGAGAGATGTGATTTAAAAAGTATTCTGAACTTATTGCACATCTTCTTATAGCCGAGCAACTAATGGGCTATTAGTGAAAAACCATGAAAGCCAACCTACTGGTTCTTGTCCATTCCCTGAAGTGAATGAGACGAGCTTCCACCAAGCTAGACGTGGAAGAGGTCGTGGCCCCAGTCGTGGTCATGGCCAGTGGTCGGGGAAGAAACTCTAATCATGGTAATAATAATATACCAAAGAACCCTCCTCGCCACCAGCAGTGGAAAAGGAAAGAATAAAAGCATGAAGCGGTGCAAGCACCAAATGCAGAAAATGCAGGCTATAGATGTGGAGGAAAAGGGTACTGGTCAAGTACATGTCGTACGCCAAAGCACCTGATTGAGCTTTATCAAGACTCCCTGAAGAAGACAGAGAAAAATGCTAAAATAAATTTTTATTTCTAAAGATAATTTAGAGTTCATGCATTTGGATGTAGCTGATTACTTTATACTCCCAGAAGGAGAAACAAGTTATGTAATCGGTGGTGAATCTGTAGAAATGTAAATATTTTAATTTTTATTGTTTGTAATAGATAGTATGGTTATGTAATTATTGTACATAAATAAAAGTTATGCTTTGATAATGATGCTTACTATAATATATTTTATTTATGTCATTTTGAAGAATATGGATAATCCTCAAATTATGTATCAACGACAAATCATAAAGATATTTGTGTTATTGATAGTGGAACAACTCATGCCATATTCAAGGATCAGAAATACTTTTGTTATTTGCATAAAGAAAAAGCAAATGTTTCAACAATTTCTGGTAATATAAGTTTGATTGAAGGCTCCGGAAGAGCCATTATATTTCTGTCTAAGGAAACAAAACTTATTATAGACAATGCATTGTTCTGTTCCAAGTCTCGAAGAAACTTGTTGAGTTTTATAGATATTCGCCGAAATGGGTATCATGTTGAGACAATAGATGAAATGAACGTAGAATATCTTTGTATTACAAAGAATATTTCTCGCCAGAAATGCATTGTAGAAAAGTTACCGACTTTATCTTCTGACTTATACTATTCAAAAATTAGTACAATTGAAGCACATTCTATCGTAAACCAGAAGTTTACTGATTCAAATACTTTTGTTCTTTGACATGGCCGTTTGGTCCATCCTGAATCAATAATGACGAGACGAATTACTGAAAATTCGAGTGGGCATCCATTAAAGAACCTGAAGATTCTTACAAATGATGAATTTTCTTGTGATGCTTGTTATCAAGGCAAAATGATCACTAGACCATCACCAATGAACGTTGGCATTAAATTTCCTGCCTTTTTAGAGCGTATACATGGGGATATATGTGGACCTATTCACCCACCAAGTGGGTTGTTTAGATATTTTATGGTCCTAATAGATGCATCTTCAATATGGTCTCATGTGTGCCTACTATCATCTCGCAACCTAGCGTTTGCAAAGCTATTAGCCCAAATAATTCGATTAAGGGCACAATTCCCAGATTATCCTATATAGGCTATTCACCTTGATAATGCTGGAGAATTCTCATCTCATGCTTTTGATGATTATTGTATATCAGTTGGGATAAAAGTTGAACATCATGTAGCTTATGTTCATACTCAAAATGGCCTTGTAGAGTCATTTATTAAACATCTGCAATTGATAGCAAGACCATTACTTATAAAAATAAAATTGCCCACTACTGTTTGGGGCCATACTATCTTGCATGCAGCATCACTTATCCGTCTAAGACCGACATATTATAATAAATATTCTCCGTCACAATTAGTTTTTGGTCATGAACCAAATATTGCCCATCTACGAATTTTTGAATGTGTTGTATATGTGCCAGTAGCACCACGACAGCGCAGTAACATGGGGCCACCAAGAAGGATAGAAATATATGTTGGGTTTTAATCACCCTCTATTATTTGCTATCTTGAAAATTGACAGGAGATTTATTTACTGCTCGATTTGCAGATTGTCGGTGTGATAAAATAATTTTTCCACAATTAGGGGAAGAGAAAAAGGAAATCAAAAGAGAAATTGTGTGAAAAATTTCATCATTATCTCACTTTGATCCACGTACCCCTATATGTAATCAGGAAGTCCAGAAGATCATCCATTTACAGAATATAGCAAATCAAATGTCAGACGCATTTACTGATTTAAAAAGAATAACTAAGTCACATATCCCTGCAGAGAATATGCCTATCCAAATTGATGTCCCAGTAGGACCATCTACTAGCATGAGAGCTAGTGAACCTAAAGAACGCCTGAAGCGTGTTAGGCCTTTGTGTTCTAAGGATCGAAATCCTCGAAAAAGAAAATCGACAAATGATCAAAACGATACTATGAAGGGATCTCCTGAAGAGACTCAAGATCTGATTAGTTCTGAGATTCCTGAAGAAATCAATGAACCTGAAGCTCAAGTGAGTTAGGAACTTTTAATAAGTTCTACCGGTAATGGGATTAATTTAAATTGATCTAAAATTGTGGTGGATAATATTTTTGCATATAATATTGCACTTAATATTATGCAAGATAGTGAGGATCTTGAACCCCGATCTGTCGAAGAATGTCAACAAATATCTGATTGGCTAAAATGGCAAGAGGCAATTCAATCGGAATTGGAGTCACTTGCTAAAAGAGAGGTCTTTGGACCAGTAGTCCAAACACCTGCTGGTATAAAGCCAGTTGGTCATAAATGGTTTTTTATGCGAAAAGGAAATGATAAAAATAAAGTTGAAAGATACAAAGCTCACCTTGTTGCACAAGGATTCTCACAACGACATGGAGTCGATTTTGATGAAACACATTCACCTGTTATGGATTCCATAAAATTTCGATATCTCATCAGTTTAACACTACATGAAAAGCTTGAAATACATCTAATGGATGTAGTTACAGCTTATCTGTACGGTTCACTTGATAACCAAATTTATATGAAAATCCCTAAAGGATTTAAAATGCCTGAAGCAAATTCAAAATCTCAGGAAATGTATTCAATCAGATTACAAAGATCTTTGTACGGTTTAAAGCAATCTGGGTGCATGTGGTATAATCGCTTTAGTGAATATTTGCTGAAAGATGGTTACATAAATAATGTTATTTGTCCATGTATTTTTATAAATAAAATGGCATCAGAATTTGTTATAGTTGCAGTTTATGTTGATGACATAAATCTTGTTGGAACTCCGGAAGAGCTCCAAAAGGCAATTGAATATCTTAAGAAAGAATTTGAGATGAAAGATCTAGGAAAGACAAAACTTTTTCTTGGTCTGTAAATTGAACATTTTGCAGACGAGATCTTTATCCATCAATCTGCCTATACAAAAAGGGTCTTAAAATGCTTTTACATGGAAAAAAACGCACCCATTGAGTACACCAATGGTTGTTCGATCACTTGAAGTGAATAAAGATTTGTTCCGACCTCCAGAAGAGGATGAGGAACTCCTTGGTCCCGAAGTACCCCATCTCAGTGCAATTGGTGCACTAATGTATCTTGCTAATGCTACAAGGCCTGACATAGCATTTTCTGTTAATTTACTAGTAAGATATAGTTCTTCTCCTACACGGAGACATTGGAACGGGATTAAGCATATATTGCGATATTTAAAAGAAACTCTTGATATGAGTTTGTTTTATACTAACAAAGATAGTATAGATCTTGTTGGTTATGTCGATGTAGGTTATTTATATGATCCTCATAAAGCTCGATCTCAAACTGGGTACGTGTATATGAAGGTACTGTCACATCATGGCGCTTCACAAAGCAATCTATTGTTGCTACTTCTTCAAATCATGCCGAGATAATAGCTATTCATGAAGCAAGTAGGGAATGTATATGGTTGAGATCAATAATTCATTTTATTAGAGAAAAATGTGATTTGGAATGTGAGAAAAGACCCACAATTTATATGAAGACAATGCTGCATGCATAGCCCAATTGAAGGGAGGATTTATAAAAAGAGATAGAACGAAGCACATTTCACCAAAATTATTCTGCACACATGATCTTCAGAAAAATGTGACATTGATGTGCAACAAATCCGTTCAAGTGATAATCCAGCATATTTATTCACTAAATCTTTGCCAACTTCAACTTTTGAGAAGATGGTATACAAGATTGGAATGCGAAGACTCAAATATTTGCAACAAGGTTTTCATTAGGGGGAATAAAATACGTGATGCACTTTTTTTTCCTTACTAAGGTTTTTTCCCACAGGGTTTTTCTTATAAGGTTTGTAATGAGGCACCTAGCAATGCGTATTACTAAAAATATATGCTCTTTTTCCTTCACTGGGATTTTTTCCATGGGATTTTTCCTAGTAAAGTTTTAATGAGGCACATTTTTTTAAACATCCAAGAGGGAGTGTTATAAATATATTATATTATGGACGTTTATTTGGTATTCCGTTGTAAATAAGCTTCCTGAAGAAACTTATCCATATGGGACTCAGCCGTAAACATGTTTATCTATTTAGTACTCTATTGAAAATAAGCCTCCTAAAGAAGCTTATCCTTTGGATACTCCGTTATGGATAAAATTACTCACAGTGGAAGATTATCAATACCTAGTACAATAAGCTTATCCTTTCAGTACTCTATTGTAGATAAATATTACTACCAGTAGAAGATTATCCATACCTAGTACAATGAGCTTATCTTTTTGGTACTCCATTATGGATAAACATTACCCCCGGTAGAAGATTATCCATACCCGGTACAATGAGTTTATCTTTTCGGTACTCCGTTATGGATAAACATTATCATCGGTAGAAGATTATCTATATCTGGTACAGTAGCAGGTTACACAACAGCTTGCAGTAGCAGCTTACACGACAGCTTTCTTTCTTCTATAAATAAAGGAGATTTCAGTTCATTATGTACAGCAATTTAAAATTGAATAATATATCAGTTTATTTTTATACTTGTCTTTGATTTATTCACTTTATAGTCCTTATTTTATAACAAGTGTGGATTTATATGCCTTTTGTGCTGATATTTTGTGGAATGGTCCAAAAGGTGGAATTTAGATTACTGCAATCGTTGGCAGCCATATTTGATTTTGTTTTATTGTTTTTTTTTTCATTTTTTTTGTTGGTAATCTGATATTTTGACGTTTGTGTGGTACTATTTTGACTGGTGATAATTTGTTTTTTAAGTAGTACTAACTAATAAGCGGGACATTTGGCGAATATAAGGTGGTCAGTGTAAAAATAAAAATTAAAATGTAATTTGCAATAAATAAATACATAAATAAAGCGTGATATATGAAAAGTGAATTTATATAGTAGTACTCTAATTTTACTACCAAAGATGAGAGATACAATATTTCATAATTTGCTGGGTTAAATGAATTATATGCCCAAAAGAAAAGAAAAAAAAGCATACATATCCCTCGAAAAACATTAAGAATAACAAAATTAAAAATAAAACTCTCCTTAATTATTGACTGATGGTCTAATGCTAATCCGAGGATGAATTAACTAAAACATGGTGTACACATGGACTGCTATTAAACTTATCCCTTAGTCACTAGATTTTGATTTCTGATTTTCCTTTAATTGAAATTCTACAGTCAGATGAATCATGAAAGTGATAAGAATTTATGTGGTGCATGCATTGAAATAAGTTTTTATTTTGACTACAATAAGCTTATATTCCACATGAGACAATCTCATGTGATATTTGTCGCATACGTGTGCGTGATATGCCCAAACAAAAAAAAAAAAAAATCAGCAATTGGAAGTTGGAACTAGTACTCATGTTTGGAAATTTGATAATTTTGCAACGCACAGATTTTTGCTAATAAATCAAAAGGAGATCTATTTGCCCAAGTGCATAATTCCTCATATTATTATCTGATATATTCCTTTTATATATTCCTCTGTTGTTATTTTCTTTTTTTATTAATATCTAACCTTAAATGCTTCCTAAGTTAGATGTTTGTGAAAAATGATATATAATATTATTATTACGATCAAAGGTTATGGTGTAGTGATAAATATACTTTATTATTAATAAGAGGTTTGGAGTTCGAGTTCCGAATATGAAATCACCTTCGATAGAAAGTGTTTTATCCCTAAAGTAAAACTTTTTAGTATAAATTTGAATTAATTGGGCCTCAACCGAATACCAAATATAAAAAAATTATAATGCCACCATTACAATGGAGTACCACTAGTCAAACGAAACTGCAGTCACAATGATATTCCATCAAATTGAAATGATGAATAACAATTAAAATGGAATATTTTTGTATTTTATTTCCTTTGTGATTTTTGTTAAAAATAATTGCTTAGCTGTTTTAAGTTGAAAAAGTAATGTGTCTGCTAAAGGAATGTTGGGGGCTTGTGAAGTATGACTTCTATACTAAAATTTGTTGCTATATTATTAGTCCCAGAATGCCAGTCAAATGATTCACTCGACTTAACCTAAATTAGTCAAAAGTGTACTGCATTTGCTTCTTAGTATTTTATTGACTTCTGTTTTGGCAGGCTTCAACATTTATGCTCTTCACTGTTCACAAATCACAAATAGTGTTGGAAAAAAAGATAATTGCCGGATATAATAACAGATGCTTTGATAGTATTGCGAGCGTTACTGTGTTAAAACAAAAATTAGAAAACTGTTAGAAAAATAAAGAAATTTATAAAATAGTAAAGAATCAGAAATATTCTGAGTCCATAATTTTCTTGTGCGTCCTTAAGGAATTTTAACCCCCTCACACGTTGTCAAGGTAATGGATTAAATCCTCCCAGGATAAAACGGAATAAACCTTCCTGCAACAGTGGCAATACAAACTGCAGGATACCAACGAACTCAAAGAACGGAGCAAAATCACACTTACGAATTTGAGAAAGAGAGACTGCGAATTAGGATGCAGTATATTCAGAAAGAAAGAAGTTCTAAAGTGTTTTTTCGTCTCTTGAAGATGCAACCTTGCCTCAGAATTTATAGGCAAATATCAGAAGAGGTGTCTGGAAAGGTGCCTTTTCAGAAAATACGCGGCCAGAGAGGCTCTCTGAATCTGACTGCCGCGATTCTACCACGGTCGCGGCAGAACCGCGGCCAGCGAGGCCCTCTGAACTTTCAGCAGGGTTCTGGCGTATTTTCAGCAGTGATTTGGCATTTAATTAATTATTAAATAATTAAATAAATTTTGTCCAAAAAATAATCTTATCGATCGTTTTTCCAAATCCAAAGCCGAGCCGAGCGAGCGACGACGACGGCGCGAGGGTTCATTCTCTTCAACTCCTTTTAAAAGCTTTAAGAAGTGAATCTATATATAAGCACACAAATGTGATTGTCCCTCACCAATGAGGGACAAAGTGCAAGACAAAAGTTCACTTCTTCAAATTTTCATTTTCCCTCCATTTTATTTCCCTCCATTTCCAATTCACACTTCTTCTACTTTAAAGCCCAATGGCTTAAAGTCCAACAATCCCCCACATGAATGGGAATGGCTGTATCAAGAAAGATCATAGATGAAAGCTATGTGATTTTGCAAGTAAGGATTAATTGCATCTGGATAAGTAGGTTTCCCTTTGAACTTTCCGTAGTGAACATATGTCGGATATACTCGGTCAATCGGTAGATTGATATCTTTGAACCGTCGAACTTTAGTGTATACCTAGATAACCATATGACACACAACCAACCCTGAAACGTTTTTTTGGTTCTCATTGTTGTGTTCGTTTTAGCCATGAACACCGCCTGGTTTCATAAGTGCGTAGAGAATTGGCCTTACAGAATTCTCATTGAAGCGGCTTCCACTTCACACTTACATAGGTGATTCCTAAACGTGTAATCCTTTAGATTGACACTATTTGATAAATACCTTATAAAACTTAAGTAATCATTAAAGAACGTGTAAAGTCTATCCTTGTTACTGAACATTGTCTTCATCACGAGAATGGACCAAAGTTTTTATTTTGACAATGTTGAACCGGTCAATCATAACTTTGTTTGAGCTCCTTGAACCTAGATCTCGGAACAACCAAAATTCTAGGTAGAGTTACCGCCATGTTGACTTGTCCTCGGCCATAGTCCCATTCCCTTAGATGATTTCTCAACTCCCTCTCTAGTTAAGCCTTTTGTAAGTGGATCCGCAACATTATCCTTTGATCTTACATAATCAATAGTGATAATTCCACTAGAAAGTAGTTGTCTAACGGTATTATGTCTTCGTCGTATATGACGAGACTTTCCGTTATACATAACGCTCCCTGCCCGTCCTATTGCAGCCTCACTATCGCAATGTATGCAAATAGGAGCCAAAGGTTTTGGCCAGAACGGAATGTCTTCTAAAAAATTCCGAAGCCATTCAGCTTCTTCACCGGCTTTATCCAATGCTATAAACTCTGATTCCATTGTAGAGCGAGCGATACATGTCTGTTTGGAAGACTTCCAAGATACTGCTCATCCACCAACAGTAAACACATATCCACTTGTGGACTTTGTTTCTGATGAGCCGGTTATCCAATTAGCATCACTATATCCTTCAATAACTGCACGATATATTGTAGTGCAAAGCGTAGTCTTGGGTATACTCCAAATATCCCAGAACTCGTTTCATAGCCACCCAGTGATGCTTGTTGGGATTACTTGTGAATCGACTAAGTTTACTTATTGCACAAGCTATATCGGGTCGTGTACAGTTCATGATGTACATTAGACTTCCCAACACACGAGCATACTCCAATTGAGACGTACTTTCGCCTTTATTCTTCATAAGATGATGGTTTAAGTCAATTGGAGTCCTTGCACTTCTAAATTCCAAGTGTTTGAATTTTTCAAGTACCATTTTCACGTAATGTGATTGAGACAAAGCTAGACCTTGAGGAGTCCTCTGGATTTTAATTCCTAGAATTACATCGGCAACTCCTAAGTCTTTCATATCAAACTTACTAGCAAGCATACGCTTAGTAGCTTGAATGTCGGCAATGTCTTTGCTCATTATTAGCATATCATCAACATATAAGCAAACAATGACTACATGATTTTGAACGTTCTTAATGTAAACACATTTATCACATTCATTAATCTTAAAACCATTTGACAACATTGTTTGGTCAAATTTCGCATGTCATTGTTTGGGTGCTTGTTTTAGTCCATAAAGAGACTTAACAAGTCTACACACCTTCTTTTCTTTTCCCGGAACCACAAACCCTTCAGGTTGGTTCATGTAAATTTCTTCCTCAAGATCACCATTTAAGAAGGCTGTTTTTACATCCATTTGATGGATTTGAAGACCATACAAGGCGGCTAACGCTATTAGCATCCGAATAGATGTAATTCTTGTTACCGGCGAGTATGTGTCAAAATAGTCAAGACCTTCTCGTTGTCTAAATCCTTTGACAACAAGTCTTGCCTTGTATTTGTCAATAGTACCATCGTCTTTCATTTTCTTCTTGAAAATCCATTTAGAACCCAACGTTTTGTTACCTGGAGGAAGATCAACCAATTCCCAAGTATGGTTGCTCAATATGGACTCTATTTCACTATTGACAGCTTCTTTCCAATATTGTGCCTCAGAGGAAGACATTGCTTCCTTGAAGGTACGAGGCTCATTTTCTAACAAGAAAGTCAGAAAATCTGGACCGAATGAAGTAGATGTCCTTTGACGTTTACTTCTTCTCGGATTTTCCTCATTAGGCATATCATCTGTTTTTTCCTCCCGAGGTCGTTTTGACTTTTGGCAGATCACTTCACTTTCCTTTTTATACGGATAAATAGTTTCAAAGAATTCAGCATTATCTGATTCTATTATCGTATTAATGTGAATCTCAGGATTTTTTGATTTATGTACCAGAAAACGATATGCCTTGCTATTGGTTACATATCCAATAAACACACAATCAACCGTTTTTGGACCTATCTTAACCCTTTTAGGTTTAGGTACTTGTACCTTAGCTAAACACCCCCACACTTTGAAGTATTTCAAGCTAGGCTTCCTTCCTTTCCACTTCTCATAAGGAATGGACTGTGTTTTACTATGAGGTACACGGTTGATTATTCGGTTAGCTGTAAGTATAGCTTCCCCCCACAAGTTCTGTGGTAAGCCAGAACTTATTAGCAATGCATTCATCATCTCCTTCAACGTTCGATTCTTCCTCTCCGCAATTCCATTAGATTGTGGAGAGTAAGGGGCAATTGTTTGGTGAATAATGCCATTTTCCAAACAAATTTCTTCAAAAGGAGATTCATATTCGCCACCCCTATCACTTCTTATCATTTTGATCTTTTTGTTTAGTTGCGTTTCAACTTCACTCTTGTATTGCTTGAAAGCATCAATTGCCTCATCTTTACTATTAAGTAAATAAACATAACAGTATCTCGTGCTATCGTTGTCACACCTCCTTTTTCCGCACCCGAGGGGGCGCAGGGGAGTTTTTTCCAATTAAAGGACAATCGAAACGGGATTGGTTTAATTATTTCAGAGTCGCCACTTGGGAGATTTAGGGTGTCCCAAGTCACCAATTTTAATCCCGAATCGAGGAAAAGAATGACTCCATATTACAGTTGCGTACCAGAAATCTAGATAAGGAATTCTGTTAACCCGGGAGAAGGTGTTAGGCATTCCCGAGTTCCGTGGTTCTAGCACGGTCGCTCAACTGTTATATTCGGCTTATTTATCTGATTTTAAATACAATTATGAACCATGTGCAAATTTTATCTTTTACTGCTTTATTATTATTATTATTTTTTAGGAATGTGAACATCGCTTAAAACATATCTTTGGACTATGTCACATGAAATGCACCCACAATCCGAAACATATTTTATTTGATGTTTTAGGATTTGGATTTGGGTCGCATGAAATGCACACCCGATTTAAGTATTTATTATGACTAATTATTGAGGGCCCCGCAATTTGCATTTTTATTTGGCGAGGCTCGTCTCATTCATTATAAAAAAAAGGAATTTACAACGTCATGGAAATGCATCTCATACCACGTCACAGTCAATGTACCCGTGATTAGAGACACATTTCGATTTCGTTGAGATTTGGATTTGGGTCACATAAATGTGCACCCGAGTTAGGGAGAATAAATTACTAAAGGCGCGCCTAAAGCAACTAGCGCATTATTATTTTGGGTGGGGCCGTGAAATTTTCTAAACGGCCCGTCCCGGAATCTAAGTGTTTAATACATATATTTTGTGAGGGCTCCGCAATCTGTACATTTTTATTTTTGGCGAAGCTAGTCTCGTTTTTTTTTGTTTATTTATTTATTTATTTTAGAAAAAGAGACAAGGCTAAAATAACTACATTTTTTGCTACTTTGCGAGGTCATGGGTTGTAGATTAAACTTATTTGATGAAACGAATATTTTTCCGTGGGATTAAAATTACTCCTATGATTTTAACATTACTACTATACGTACAAACAACTCTTAAGACAAGCATGTAGATAACAATAATCTTAGCATGAAGAAACAAAATGCGGAATAGCTACTTAAAATAATGAAACAAAGGAAGAGACATTCAACAAATCCGATACACAAACAGTGCATAGGAAATCCATATCATTTCATTCCATTTAAGCAAATATAACAAGTTTGGAAATGTATATGCACCTGTTTGAAGCAAGAACAACAACCAAACGGTCCCGACAACTATCGGAAACCTCTCCAATGACGGAACCTCGATGTCAAACTCAACGGTATCAGACCGGAAGCCACGAGCACAACCCGACGACGACCTCAGACGGACTGCGCGACGATAGCGAAGAAACGGCGGCAGCTGGGCATGCTAATGCTAATGGCGACTGGTTCGTTGCTGGGGAAGGAGGCGAGCTGGGGGAAGCTGGGCGACGGTGGACGTGGGGGAGTAGCTGTGGGCTAGTGGTTTGGGCAGTGGGGTTCGTTTATGGGGGTTTCACGTTGGGGACGACGATGGAGGGAGTTGGTGGCGGGACTATTTGGTGGTGGCGATGGTTGGAGCTTGGACGTGAGAGAGTTGGTGTCGTCGGAGCAGGTGGTCGATGAGCAGGTGCCGGACTGGTGCGGGAGGGCTGGAACTGGTGGTTTTGCGGTGGGAAAGTGACGGGTCCGACGATGACAGTGGAAGGGTCTGCTTGGTGCTGCTGGGGTGCGAAGGTGCAGCTATGGCGGGTCGTTTGGGCAAGATGGTGCAGCAGCCATGGCTGTCTTGGTGGAGCTGGGTTGTGATGGTTCAACTGGTAACGGGTAGGGTTTTCTTAGGGTTTTCTCGAGGAAGAAGGCGATGGGGAAGGTGACGGACGAGATGCGTATGGAGCTAGGAGGAGGAGGGTGGTTGCCGGTGGGTTTGGACGCTGGGGGCAGTAGGGTTTTGGTCGTGGGGTGGTGGTTTTGCCGGGTCTCTTCAGTAGGTTTTCTTCTTCTTCTTTAGGAAGAAGAAGATCTACAGTACCTGTTTTTCCAAAAAAAAAATCCCAGTCCTCCTTTGCTTTGGCCCTTTGTCCGTGTATTTGATACACAATGCCCAGAAAAATGAGCCCCACGCGTGGTGGGGTTCAAGGTTTGTGTCCCCCACGCGTGGTGGGGTTCCCCATGTGTCCTGGACACGGTTTATTATGGGCTAGGTCCGAAATTAGGCCTAAAACCGGGTAGTTTGAACCCGAATATTATTCTTTTGCCCGGACCCGAGAAATAGGAAAACGTTGCTTAACTAGTCCTATGTAAGCAAAATAACTACCAAAAATAAGACTAGTATTCAAACAAAACTATATATTTTTTAAATATTTTTTCAAGATTTAAAATAGCTACAAAATATTAATAAAACTATTTTTGTAATTTTCGTTTTTTAAATATTAAGATAAAATATGAAGTAATGTTTTTTTGTATTTTTCAAAGTTAAAATGACTATAGAATATTAATAAAACTATTTTTTTTGTAATTTTCGTTCTTTAATAAAGACAAAAATATGAAGTAATATTTTTTGTATTTTTCAAAATTATAATGACTGCAAACATTAATAGAACTATATTTTTTTTGTTCGAATTTATATAAAGTACCAAAATAAAGTACAATTTTTGTATTTTTTCCACGTTTATGAGAAATGCATAAACTAAAATTTATATATGTATTTTTTGTGATTTTTTCTTTTTGCAACGAAATAAAGTAAAAATAGTTAAAATGGCTATATTAGACCCAATTTCACATATTCACGCTAAAAATGTGAAAATTCTCGGGGAGGGTCAAAAATCACGTGCTTACAGCTGCCCCTCTTTGACTGGAAACACGAAGAGTTTTCCGACAAAGAACGACTAGACGTGTTTTTGACCCGACCATTACTTGGACGGACTACACTAAGGAAAGGGAGGGAATGTGACCGAGCCCTGGTATCTGAGCTGCCTACATATCCTTGGTTATACAGGAATCAGGCCACGTGTAGTTCGGGATGAGAGAGATAGTGAAGTGTACCGAGGTGAAGAGCCGATCGAGGTGCCGTTCCGTTGAGGTTCCGGTCCGCGGTCCTGTCATTACAACAAAAATGAAAACTGAAAAAGACTAACTAAACCTATCAGCTACTAGTTACAAGGATTCCTATCTCTAAGTCTTCTGAAACTTGATCTTGAGTCTTGAATGGTGCTTCATACAGACTTTGGATTTGAACCTTGATACTTGCTAGTTGTAGGTGTTAGTTCTTGAGCAGACCACATCTGTTCTCCACTTCCGTATTTTTCTCTTTTTTGTTTTTCTCTTTTCTTGTTCTTCTTCTTTTTTTTCTTGTTTTTTTTGTGACCAGCTTCTGTTGATCATCCCAGACTATTGATTCGCGTTCTTGAGGCGAGCTTCTAACTTGGATTGAATGCTGGGGATTTCTGTTGTAATCCTTCTGCTTTCCAGTGGGTCACTGCTTGATCTTTGACAGGCGGACTCCTGACTTCTTCGATCTTTGACATACCACAAACTCCGTTCTACAGGCGGGTCCCTGACAATCAAAACAAACAAAACAAACAAAATTTCCTAACCCAGTTTGCACTGGGGAGGTTTGTGAGTCGTTAGCAAAATCGTAGCCCACTGATACTACTGATGCAGTGCTGAGAGTGAACTAAACACTAGATTAGGATGTATTCCCTTGTTATACAGGTGGGCGCCTAACTTCAATGCTTGAAATGTAAGGACTGAAATGTATTCCTCTGTTCTATGGGCGGGCTCCCAACTTCAACACTTGAAAAGTAAAGACTGAAATGTATGCCTCTGTTATCTGGGCGGGCTCCCAACTTCAACACTTGAAAGTAAAAACTGAATGTATGCCTCTGTTATTATGGGCGGGCTCCGATTTTGATCCTAGGAGAAGGTTCATCAGACTAGGTCATTTTTTGTTTTTTGGTTATCTTAGGAGAAAGATTCATCAGACTAAGATTTTGATCCTAGGAGAAGGTTCGTCAGACTAGGTCTCTATCTTAGGAGAAAAATTCGTCAGACTAAGATTTTGATCCTAGGAGAAGGTTCATCAGACTAGGTCATTTTTTGTTTTTTGGTTATCTTAGGAGAAAGATTCATCAGACTAAGATTTTGATCCTAGGAGAAGGTTCATCAGACTAGGTCATTTTTTGTTTTTTGGTTATCTTAGGAGAAAGATTCATCAGACTAAGATTTTGATCCTAGGAGAAGGTTCATCAGACTAGGTCATTTTTTGTTTTTTTGGTTATCTTAGGAGAAAGATTCATCAGACTAAGATTTTGATCCTAGGAGAAGGTTCGTCAGACTAGGTCTCTATCTTAGGAGAAAAATTCGTCAGACTAAGATTTTGATCCTAGGAGAAGGTTCGTCAGACTAGGTCTCTATCTTAGGAGAAAAATTCGTCAGACTAAGATTTTGATCCTAGGAGAAGGTTCATCAGACTAGGTCTTTTCTTTTTGGTATCTTAGGAGAAAGATTCATCAGACTAAGATTTTGATCCTAGGAGAAGGTTCGTCAGACTAGGTCTCTATCTTAGGAGAAAAATTCGTCAGACTAAGATTTTGATCCTAGGAGAAGGTTCATCAGACTAGGTCATTTTTTTGTTTTTGGTTTTTTTTTTATCTTTAACAACCACTTAGGAGGAAATGCATCTCCTATGGGTAAAACATAAACTTAGGAGGAAATGCGTCTCCTATGGGTAAAACAAACTTAGGAGGAAATGCGTCTCCTATGGGTAAAACAAACTTAGGAGGAAATACATATCCTATGGGTGAAACTTAAACTTAGGAGGAAATGCGTCTCCTGTGGGTAAAACAAACTTAGGAGGAAATGCGTCTCCTATGGGTAAAACAAACTTAGGAGGAAATGCATCTCCTATGGGTGAAACTTAAACTTAGGAGGAAATACGTCTCCTATGGGTGGAACTCTAATGATTTCAAACTAGGAAGTGTGTCTCCTATTAATGAAACCTTCGCTTTTTTTTTTTTTTGAATTATTTACTTACCTGTGTTGTCCTCCCTCGGAATTGTTGGGGATTATTTAGATGGGGATGACTTTTTACCCTTTTTTCTTTTTTTTCATTATTATCTTTTTATTCTTCTTTTTTTTTGCATAGCTTCTTCCTTCGAAGACTACCTCCCTTGAGAGTCGTTTTACCTTTCCCCGAAAGGAACCGCTGAGGATACCGACTTTCCAACCTTGTGTTGGACTCCTCGCAACTGCTAGGGATAACATTGTTGGGGAATTATTTACTTACCTGCTAGGGATAACACTGTTGGGTAAAATGTTATCAGCTGGGGGTACCTGACTTCCAGAAAATTTTCTAAATGGAAGGAAAATTTTCTGCCCCAGTTTGATAATATCCCTTGTGGCATGCAGTTCTGGCATCAATGCCATTTCCTTTACCTGTTTCAAATCAAACAAAATTGTTAGTTTAAAACATGGTGGTTGGTTGTGATACTCCCAACGGGATGGCTTTTCCTCTTTTCCTTCCTTGCTTTGCGTTGCACAACTTGTTGGGGACGATTTTATTTGCTGGGTACAATCCCTTTCTGATGGGGATATCCCTCTTCTTTTGTGGCATAGCTCGGAAACTGGCATTTCCCCGACCTTTTAGTCTAGTATGGATTTCGCCAAATCATGCTCACTGCTCTCCTTGCTTTGTTCACGGGCCTTGTCTTTGAGGTTTATAACCTTGGTTTTGGCAAGGATATCCCTCTTGACGCTCGTCAATCCTTTTGTCAATTCCCTTTTGCTGGGGATATCTTTATTGACACTGGCCTCGCGCTTGTTCCTTGCTGACTATACCATTTGGATGTACTAGTCAGATCTCATCTTGAAAAGCTGATGGCATATTTGAAGTCATTTCATACTTGTTCTGGCCCGACAGACTCTATTGGGGAATTTTTCTATGAAAGGAGAAAGATAAAAGAAACAAAATAAAAGACAAAGGAAACGAATGACTCTTTTACAAAAGAAACTATAAATAAAAATCTATCAAACGCAGATACCGACTCTAATGGCCATGACATGCGTATGTGGCCTATCCTCTGCCGTCAATCATCTTTTAAGATCTTCAATTGGCGATTCCCCCTCTGATTCTCAATCTTATTCGACTTGTAGTGCCCGAAGGGTTTTCACTATCAAGTCTCTCTCATTTTTGGGTTCTTCTCTCAGCTTTCATCGCCTTATGGTGCCTGTGAAGGTTTTCACCAATAAGACTCTCTCGTTTTATATCTCTCTCCAGCTGGGGATTTGGAGTGTTGCTGGTATGACTCTTTCTGTTGGAGATTAGAGTCCTTTCTGCTGTGGAACAGAATGTTATGTTCGCCGGTAAGACTCTTCATTTGTCTGACTTGGCATTTTTTGAAAACTGATCAGAAGGTCTTTCTTTGGACCGTAATGTGGGTTTTGGATAGGCTAGAAAGAAAAGGTATAAAAGGCTCAAAAATGCATTAATTTTGGGTTATTAGTTACAACCTTCGGAATTAGATTTATTTACAACGACCGCAACCTCTGCCCCAGTTTCTTGCTTGGGGATATCTTAATTGTTTTTTTTTTCATTTTTCAAAACTATGACCGAGCCGTGAAGCGCCTACGTATCCTCTTTGAGGAATCAGGTCAAACGTAGTTCCCAATTCCTCTTTTTCATTTGACTTTCTTCTTTTTTTTCGTTATCATTTTTCTTTTCTCATTTTCTTTTGTCGTTTTGTTGATTTTTCTTTTTTTTCTCTCTTTTTTTTTTCCGTTGTTACTGATTCCGAACGAGGGGTATGAAAGAAAAATAAATAAGGCTCAAAAGGGGTAACGAAGGATAAAAGTGTTTGGGTAGCAGAACAAAATGCCTTCGCCATTTTAGTCTTCAAAACATGCCAAGTGCAAACAACACACTTTAAATTTGTAGTCTCTTCTGATGGTGCTGGACTTGACAATTATGTTAAACATTTTATTTTTCCTTTGTCATTTCTAAAGCACCGTTGGGCGACACTCTCATTATCATGAACGACCCTCATGCCAATTTGGCGAATCTTGCTTTTAACGGTTTTCTTCATATTTTACTTGCCCCAGTTCCACATGACTCGAGCTCTATATGATCTCAACCGTTCTTATTTTTCTTTAACTGTTCTGATCACCTCTCCAGGGTTTGGTAATTAACTTTAAAGACTAAGCCCAAAGTGTGTGCGCATGTCATGTCACTAGAATCGGAACTGAACAAAATGACAAAAGGACTAAACAAAAAGATAACTGGAAATAATAAAAGACCGGACTTTGTATTAGACTACCGGTGAAATGGTTTAAATAACAAAACAAACAAAACAATCCAGAACAAAATCCTAAAAACAAACTGGACAAGACAACATCCGACTCATAACCCTAATAATCCGAACAACAGAAATGACAACAAAATGAGCCACCACAAGCTTCTCTCTTGCTGACCAAGGAACAAAACGTCCTCCCACTTTATCAAAATTGGCATTTTAGCCACTGAGCTTTGCATCAATACTGCCGAGACCATTACCAGCTTCAATCTCATCAACCTCCGTCGGCAAGTTCTCGAGGGGGTTCGAGTGCTCCATGTCACTGTTATTGATCACAATCCGCCCTTCTTGGATCATTCTTTCTATTTCTCTTTTCAAATCCCGACAGCTTTCAACATTGTGCCCCTGGGCATTGGAATGGTATTCACACCTTTTAGAAGGGTCAAAGCTTCTTGCACGTGGGTCCACACGATTTGGAGGAATAGGTGCAATCATGTCATGATTCTTTAATTTCTCAAATAAGCTTTCATAGGACTCTCCTATTGGTGTAAAATTATCTTTCAACCTTTGTTCCCCTTTATACCACTGGCTTGGCTGTGGGTTATAGGGCACCTGAAAATTTTGTGGAGACTTCTGGAGATTTTGTGATGCTCATGCTCGCCTCCTGGGGTGTTTTGGTGGCTGGACAACATACTGAGGTGGAGCGACAGAGTATTGAGCGTCCTGAGGTGGATAATACTGCTCAGGGGAGCCATAGAAAATCTGAGGAGGCTGCTCATACCTTCGAGATGTTCTCCTGGGACCTCTTCTAGACCCTGATGTCATCATGATTTCTTCAATCTCCTCATTTGTGTCGCTAAGATTATCTGACTCAACCCGGATAGCCTGAGTTGCGGCTTTAAGAACAGCTTGACTTATAATTTTGCCTGTCTTAAGACCATTCTCTACCATTTCTCCAATTTTGATTGCTTCCGAGAAGGTTTTGCCAACTGCGGACACCATGTTTTGAAAGTAATCTGGCTCTTGCGCTTGAAGGAAGACAGTAATTAGCTCGTGGTCATCCATGGGTGGCTTAACTCGAGCTGCTTGCTCTCTCCATTTTATGGCATATTCCCTGAAACTTTCACTTGGTTTCTTCTTCAGGTTTGAAAGGGAAATGCGGTCTGGGGGAATGTCGATGTTGTATTGGAACTGTCTGACAAAGGCTTGTGCCATGTCATCCCAGACATACCAGCGAGACGTGTCTTGATCCATAAACCATTCGGAGGCTACTCCCGTAAGGCTTTCCACAAAATAAGCCATCAACAATTTTTCATTTCTTCCTGCCCCTCTCAGTTGATTGCAATACCTTTTCAGGTGGGCTATGGGATCTCCATGTCCATCGTACTTTTCAAATTTTGGAGTCTTGAAACCAGGCGGCAAGTGGACATCGGGGAACATACATAGATCTTTGAAGGCAACACTCTTTTGGCCTGCCAACCCTTGCATGTTTTCCAACCATTGTTCTAAGCTTTTCAATCTTTGGGTCATCTCTTCCTGTACCATCTTTCGGGCAGGCTTCTCAGTTTTTGCAGCAAGATCAAACGAGTACGAGTGATACTCAGGAGAGTGGTACTGCTCTTGTTGTGTCGCAAATTGTGACTCATGACGAGGAACCTTCCCACTCTGAGTCTCTGGAGCACTTGTAACAGCTTCGACGTTAGTTGTCATTTTTCTTTGAGGCACAAACCAACCACCTCAACTTTCTTCACAATTCAAAACCAAATATGTTAGAATGGACTCAGTCGGTCCTTATTATTATCAATATATATATATATATATATATTTATTTATTACCTTTGTTTTTCTTTTTCTTTTTTTTCTCTCTTTTTCATCATTTTTTGTGTGTGGTCGAATCTTATGGAGATTGCCTACGTATCATGACCCCGCATGAATCAGACCTTGCGTAGTTCGGACCAATAAAAGATAAACAACAGTAAACATTTTTCAATTTTCATATTAGAACAAACTGGGTTTCAAGGGTTTGAAGGTGACCTACAAACTTGAAACTCAAGCAACCCACATTATTCTAATCAAGAGATTTATAAACTCAAAAACAAAAGGCTAGCTCCCTTTCTCTGTTCGACAAATGCAACCAAACAGTTATTTTTGCAAATGTGGCCCCTTCCAATTTTCACATGAATTTTGAGGCCGGGGAGGATTATTTTGACACTTTACAAACTTGTCCATTCTTTTACGAAAATAACCTTTCGACAACTGAAAGATACTCTAAGGCTATTTCGGCAAGAACGGTTTAAGACGCGGCCGAAGCTGGCTCGGCTTATTATGACAAAATTTGAACGGTATTCACCTGACAGTCGACTTTTTTTTTCAAATTATAATAAAAACTTGGTGTTGCAAAACACGGCCCTTCAGCGTCTCGGGGACGAAGCTTTTTAAGGATGTGTGGGTCAACTGGACCAAACTCCTAGACATGACCCAAAAAGTGGCTGTTTATGCAAAGTCAGCCTTCCGGCGTCCCTTTCAGGAACATTCGGCTATTTATGACAAACAGCATCTCCTGACTTAGTTATGACTCTTTTATTGTTTTTCGAAAATAGGAAACCTAATACTGCAAACACGGCCTGTCAACGTCTCGGGGACGAAGATTTTTAAGGCTGTGTGGGTCAACTGGACCAAATCTTAAAATGACCCAAAGGTGGCTGTTTATGCAAAGTCAGCCTTCCGGCGTCCCTTTCGGGAACATTCGGCTATGTCTTGATAAAACAGCGTCACCCGACTTCTTTATGACAAAAACTAAAATTTGACATGTATTTTTTGTTATTATTATTATTATTTGTTTTTTTTTTGGCTTTTTTAGCAAAAGGTGGGGTTGGACCCGATGAGGGTTGCCTACGTATCTCACATCCGGTGAGAATCAAACCCGCGTAGTTCGGGTAAATAAGAATAAGTAGGCAAATAATAATAAACAGATGAACTAACTTTTTTTTGAATTTTCGTTTAAAAGAACTACTTTAAAAGAAGCAAGGAAATATTATTTTTTGATTGATTTTCTTTTTAAAAGAAAGACTAATATTTTTTGAATTTTCGTTTTTTTTTATTCTAAAGAAAAGAAGAAAATATTTTTCGGAATTTTACCTTTAATATAAGAAATGCTCCTAAAATGTTTTTTTTTTGAATTTTGAATTTTCTTTTCAATTTCTGAAAGAAGAATCAAAATATTTTCGGATTTTTTTTTTATTATATATATTTTTTATTTTTTTTATTTTATTTTTTAAAGAAACAACTAGAAAGACTTTCTAAAGAAGTCAATAATGGAAAATATTTTTGGATTATTTGTTTTGAAAATTGGGATTCTAAAAACTTTTGGTAAGACAAATGTTCTTGCAACAGATAAAGATATATATATACATATTTTGGAAATAAAGAAAAACTTTTTGGATTATATATATATATATATATATATATATATATATATATATATATATATATATATTTGCAACAAATAATAAAACTACTTTCAACGCCCAACTCTTTTTATTTTATTATTTTTATTTTTATTTTGACATTTTTCATAAACAGATAAATAAATAAAAACCCATTTTAAAACAAAACCTTTTTTTTATTTTCATTTTTATGGCAAAACAAACTATTTTCTTTTCTATATTTTTTTAAAAACAAGACAGAACAATGATGATTTTTTCTCTATTTTTCCTTTGCTTTTAATATAACAAACTAACAAGACATTCATTTTCATTTTCTCAAAATTTCGGCAGAGTTTCGATACTACTCGGACATTGATTTTTCTCTAAAAATAAGTAGTTATATCTCTACACTGTCATTTTTCTCCTCTTTTTCACGATTTTTTTTAATCTGTGGAAAATAATGAAAACATACAAAATCTTTTTGAATTTTCATGCTTTGTTTTATTTGTAATTTTATTTTTTATATTTATTATTTCTTTCAAAAATGTGGCATGGGAGACATAATGATTTCCAAGACTTCTTGGATTCCGCAAATGCTCCCCATGCGCTTTTCCCAACATATGAAGCGTGGGGGACATATGGGAATTCCAAGACTTCTTGGATTCCACAAATGTTCCCCATGCTTTGATTAAAATAACATCATGCTGGAAATGACCAAATGACCCATACGCCCTTGACTAAATACAACATGTAGCACATAGGATGCCGAAAGATTGTCTATTATTTTCAGGTTGCTTGTCCTAGACGGACCCAACCCCTATGTTGAGTCCCCTAAGTCAAATGCACATGATGCAAATAAACGTTCCTACTAGGGATCCGGCATGTGGCTTTGTTATACTAGGTTCAAAAACCTGGGTCGGTGTTCTAGACAGTGTACCCGAGCGGACAACTCGAGCTGAGGAAGGAGCTCCTTTCCGGGAACCAAAAGGCCAGCCGGCTTAGAAACTTTCCGAGCCTCTTTTATTTAGGGTATGACACTAACAGAATAGGGAGTCTCAACCAGTAAGCACATCCCCGGAGGTAAGAAGAGAAAGGTTTCGGCACAGTTTATATACAGTTCAAATAATATCAAAGCGGTAAAAGCAGCATTTAGCACATTAGGCTCAAAACATGTAATAATCAGATAATAAATAAAGCCAAATAATAACAATTATTCTAAGCTCGAATTCTTAACCCTGAACCAGTGGTTCTGGGTGTTTCGTCCCCAGCAGAGTCGCCAGAGCTGTCACACCTCCTTTTTCCGCACCCGAGGGGGCGCAGGGGAGTTTTTTCCAATTAAAGGACAATCGAAACGGGATTGGTTTAATTATTTCAGAGTCGCCACTTGGGAGATTTAGGGTGTCCCAAGTCACCAATTTTAATCCCGAATCGAGGAAAAGAATGACTCCATATTACAGTCTGCGTACCAGAAATCTAGATAAGGAATTCTGTTAACTCGGGAGAAGGTGTTAGGCATTCCCGAGTTCCGTGGTTCTAGCACGGTCGCTCAACTGTTATATTCGGCTTATTTATCTGATTTTAAATACAATTATGAACCATGTGCAAATTTTATCTTTTACTGCTTTATTATTATTATTATTTAGGAATGTGAACATCGCTTAAAACATATCTTTGGACTATGTCACATGAAATGCACCCATAATCCGAAACATATTTTATTTGATGTTTTAGGATTTGGATTTGGGTCGCATGAAATGCACACCCGAGTTAAGTATTTATTATGACTAATTATTGAGGGCCCCGCAATTTGCATTTTTATTTGGCGAGGCTCGTCTCATTCATTATAAAAAAAAGGAATTTACAACGTCATGGAAATGCATCTCATACCACGTCACAGTCAATGTACCCGTGATTAGAGACACATTTCGATTTCGTTGAGATTTGGATTTGGGTCACATAAATGTGCACCCGAGTTAGGGAGAATAAATTACTAAAGGCGCGCCTAAAGCAACTAGCGCATTATTATTTTGGGTGGGGCCGTGAAATTTTCTAAACGGCCCGTCCCGGAATCTAACTGTTTAATACATATATTTTGTGA
The DNA here is from genome assembly GCF_000393655.2 of Nicotiana sylvestris. Lineage (NCBI taxonomy): Eukaryota > Viridiplantae > Streptophyta > Magnoliopsida > Solanales > Solanaceae > Nicotiana > Nicotiana sylvestris. The sequence continues at coordinate 124,088,980 of NC_091066.1, forward strand.
GGGCTCCGCAATCTGTACATTTTTATTTTTGGCGAAGCTAGTCTCGTTTTTTTTGTTTATTTATTTATTTATTTTAGAAAAAGAGACAAGGCTAAAATAACTACATTTTTTGCTACTTTGCGAGGTCATGGGTTGTAGATTAAACTTATTTGATGAAACGAATATTTTTCCGTGGGATTAAAATTACTCCTATGATTTTAACATTACTACTATACGTACAAACAACTCTTAAGACAAGCATGTAGATAACAATAATCTTAGCATGAAGAAACAAAATGCGGAATAGCTACTTAAAATAATGAAACAAAGGAAGAGACATTCAACAAATCCGATACACAAACAGTGCATAGGAAATCCATATCATTTCATTCCATTTAAGCAAATATAACAAGTTTGGAAATGTATATGCACCTGTTTGAAGCAAGAACAACAACCAAACGGTCACGACAACTATCGGAAACCTCTCCAATGACGGAACCTCGATGTCAAACTCAACGGTATCAGACCGGAAGCCACAAGCACAACCCGACGACGACCTCAGACGGACTGCGCGACGATAGTGAAGAAACGGCGGCAGCTGGGCATGCTAATGCTAATGGCGACTGGTTCGTTGCGGGGGAAGGAGGCGAGCTGGGGGAAGCTGGGCGACGGTGGACGTGGGGGAGCAGCTGTGGTCTAGTGGTTTGGGCAGTGGGGTTCGTTTATGGGGGTTTCACGTTGGGGACGACGATGGAGGGAGTTGGTGGCGGGACTGTTTGGTGGTGGCGATGGCTGGAGCTTGGATGTGAGAGAGTTGGCGTCGTCGGAGCAGGTGGTCGACGAGCAGGTGCCGGACTGGTGCGGGAGGGCTGGAACTGGTGGTTTCGCGGTGGGAAAGTGATGGGTCCGACGATGACAGTGGAAGGGTCTGCTTGGTGCTGCTGGGGTGCGAGGGTGCAGCTATGGCGGGTCGTTTGGGCAAGATGGTGCAGCAGCCATGGTTGTCTTGGTGGAGCTGGGTTGTGCTGGTTCAGCTGGTAACGGGTAGGGTTTTCTTAGGGTTTTCTCGAGGAAGAAGGCGATGGGGAAGGTGACAGACGAGATGCGTATGGAGCTAGGAGGAGGAGGGTGGTTGCCGGTGGGTTTGGACGCTGGGGGCAGTAGGGTTTTGGTCGTGGGGTGGTGGTTTTGTTGGGTCTCTTCAGTAGGTTTTCTTCTTCTTCTTTAGGAAGAAGAAGATCTACAGTACCTGTTTTTCCAAAAAAAATCCCAGTCCTCCTTTGCTTTGGCCCTTTGTCCGTGTATTTGATACACAATGCCCAGAAAAATGAGCCCCACGCGTGGTGGGGTTCAAGGTTTGTGTCCCCCACGCGTGGTGGGGTTCCCCATGTGTCCTGGACACGGTTTATTATGGGCTAGGTCCGAAATTAGGCCTAAAACCGGGTAGTTTGAACCCGAATATTATTCTTTTGCCCGGACCCGAGAAATAGGAAAACGTTGTTTAACTAGTCCTATGTAAGCAAAATAACTACCAAAAATAAGACTAGTATTCAAACAAAACTATATATTTTTTAAATATTTTTTCAAGATTTAAAATAGCTACAAAATATTAATAAAACTATTTTTGTAATTTTCGTTTTTTAAATATTAAGATAAAATATGAAGTAATGTTTTTTTGTATTTTTCAAAGTTAAAATGACTATAGAATATTAATAAAACTATTTTTTTTGTAATTTTCGTTCTTTAATAAAGACAAAAATATGAAGTAATATTTTTTGTATTTTTCAAAATTATAATGACTGCAAACATTAATAGAACTATATTTTTTTTGTAATTTTCGAATTTATATAAAGTACCAAAATAAAGTACAATTTTTGTATTTTTCAAGTTTATGAGAAATACATAAACTAAAATTTATATATATATTTTTGTGATTTTTTCTTTTTGCAACGAAATAAAGTAAAATAGTTAAAATGGCTATATTAGACCCAATTTCACATATTCACGCTAAAAATGTGAAAATTCTCGGGGAGGATCAAAAATCACGTGCTTACAATCGTCAATAAAAGTAATAAAATACTTTTTCCCATCGCGAGATGGTGTTGACTTCATGTCGCAAATATCTGTGTGAATTAAGTCTAAAGGACTTGAATTCCTTTCAACGGACTTATAAGGATGCTTAGCATACTTTGATTCCACACATATTTGACATTTGGAATTAATGCAATCAAATTTTGGCAATACTTCTAGATTTATCATCTTCCGCAATGTTTTGAAGTTTACGTGACCTAAACGCGAATGCCATAAAGTGTTTGACTCAAGTAAGTAAGAAGAAACATTCACTTTATTGATAGGAACTGCTATTACATTTAGCTTAAAAAGGCCCTCATTTAGGTAACCTTTTCCTACATATACATCGTTCTTACTAAGTACAACACTATTAGAAACAAAAATACATTTGAATCCATTCTTGACAAGAAGTGAGGTAGACACAAGATTCTTGCGAATTTCTGGAACATGGAGGACTTGATTTAGAGTCACTATTTTTCCCGACGTCATCTTCAACGCAATCTTGCCAACTCCTTCAATTTTGGCCGTAGATGAATTTCCCATGAAGATTGTCTCGTCAGGACCTGCGGGGGCATAAGAAGAAAATAACTCCTTGTTAGCACACTCATGGCGGGTGGCTCCAGAATCTATCCACCATTCTTTCAGATTTCCTACCAAGTTGCATTCAGACAACATGGCACACAAGTCTTCCATTTTATCTTCAACCATGTTTGCTTGATTCTTTTTCTTCTTATCAGTCTTTGGCGCACGACAATCCACTGCCTTATGCCCAGTTTTTCCACAATTATGGCAATTACCCTTGAACTTCTTCTTGCTTGGGTAATTCTTTGGTCCAGAAGCCTTCTTCCTTTTCTTATTTTGTGGTACCTCCTCAACAATGTTTGCCCCCACAATTGTTGAGTTTCCACGTGACTTCTTTTCAGCATTTTTGTTGTTTTCTTCTATCCTCACACGAACAATCAAGTCTTCTAGTGTCATTTCCTTCCGCTTGTGTTTAAGATAGTTCTTAAAATCCTTCCACAACGGAGGTAATTTCTCAATGAAAGCAGCGACTTGAAAGGCCTCATTTATGACCATACCTTCAATAACAAACTCATAATTAGTAATAAGATAAATCTTATTAATAAAATTATTGACTCGGGTCATACCTTCAGCAAGGAGGTCATGCACAATGACTTGTAATTCTTGGACTTGGGTTATGACTGACCTAGTGTCAATCATCTTGAAATCCAAAAACCTTGCAGCCACGAACTTCTTAAGTTCGGCATCCTCAGTCTTGTACTTCTTCTCAAGTGCATTCCATAACGCTTTTGAAGTTTCCATGACACTATAGACATTGTACAAGCCATCTTCCAAACAACTCAAAATGTAGTTTTTGCACAAGAAATCAGAATGTTTCCATGCTTCAGTTACAACAAGTCGTTCATCATCCGGAGTATTCTCAGCCATGACCGGAGGATCCTCCTTGATGATACGTTGCAAACTCAACGTAGTAAGATAGAAGAGCATCTTCATTTGCTAGCGTTTGAAGTCAATACCGGAAAACTTTCCGGGTTTTTCTGCCGGTGCCATAGCATGAGCAGGAGTAGAACGGCTTGACGAGGCAGCAACACTCGTAACAGTAGCACCCGTTCCCGTAACACTTCCATTAGTTTGGTTTTCATTCGTCATATTTCTGTAAAGTTGAAAACAATACAGAACTTGTTAAATCAGTGAAGTTTTGATATCTTCAAACTGAATACCAAACCAAACATAGAACACGTAACAATGGTGAAGTTTTTATATACTTCAAATCCGTACGTTTATTATTCCGGCAAAGTTTTTATGTACTTTAAACCGGACAGAAACAATTATAGGAGTAGAAAACAACAAGGCTTTAGTCTCCAACAAAGTATATAGAAAACAGTTTAATAATCAACACAGAAACGTTAGTAAATTATAATTCCTTAAGCTTGTGAGCGTTATTGTGTTAAAACAAAAATCAGAAAACTGTTAGAAGAATAAAGAAATTTATAAAATAGTAAAGAATCAGAAATATTCTGAATCCACAATTTTCTTATGCGTCCTTAAGGAATTTTAACCCCCTCACACGTTGCCAAGGTAATGGATTAAATCCTCCCAGGATAAAACGGAATAAACCTTCCTGCAACAGTGGCAATACAAACTGCAGGATACCAACGAACTCAAAGAATGAAGCAAAATCACACTTACGAATTTGAGAGAGAGAGACTGCGAATTAGGATGCAGTATATTCAGAAAGAAAGAAGTTCTAGAGTGTTTTTTCGTCTCTTGAAAATGCAACCTTGCCTCAGAATTTATAGGCAAATATTAGAAGAGGTGTCTGGAAAGGTGCCTTTTCAGAAAATACGCGGCCAGAGAGGCTCTCTGAATCTGACTGCCGCGATTCTACCGCTGTCGCGGCAGAACCGCGGCCAGCGAGGCCCTCTGAACTTTCAGCAGGGTTCTGGCGTATTTTCAGCAGTGATTTGGCATTTAATTAATTATTAAATAATTAAATAAATTTTGTCCAAAAAATAATCTTATCGATCATTTGCCGAAGCCGAAGCCGAAGCCCGAGCCGAGCGAGCGACGACGACGGCGCGAGGATTCATTCTCTTCAACTCCTTTTAAGAGCTTTAAGAAGTGAATCTATATATAAGCACACGAATGTGATTGTCCCTCACCAATGAGGGACAAAGTGCAAGACAAAAGTTCACTTCTTCAAATTTTCACTTTCCCTCCATTTTATTTCCCTCCATTTCCAATTCACACTTCTTCTACTTTAAAGCCCAATGGCTTAAAGTTCAACAATCCCCCACATTAAGAAGACTTTTATCATTAAAAGCAGGTATACATCAAAAGCTAAGGATGATAAAGTAAAAAACGGGGAGATTTTCAAAACGGAAAAGAATCAAAACTGCCATTAAACTATTCGATTAGGTACAAAAATGCTTCCGTTCAGCTATTAAGCCAAAAATGTCCCTACCGTTATATTAGTAGCTCACTTATGCCCTTATTAACAAACGGACTTATTTGAAAAATATTTTTAATTAATATTCACGTGTCACCAATCCCATTGATCTAAATTTAAATCTTTACCAATTTTTTTTAAAAAAATACCCATTATGGTTTCTTCAAAAGAAGCCCGAAAAAGGACATGCTCCATTGCCAACCCTCCCCCCTCCCCCTCCCCCTTCTTCTCCAATCTCCATGAAATTGACTTAGAGGAGGAGATGATGAATATTTTTTCATGCCCATTTGATTTCATTTGAATTACTTCGTAAGTCAAGATCCCGAATTTTATTCTCATACCCATTTTATTTCATTCCCAAACTCAATATTTTCTTACTTAAATTATTACTTTTCTTGTTGATATGGTGGCGCAAATTCTTTCATTTGCAGAATTTAAAAGATGAAGAAGAAGTTACATTTTCTTTAAAATCAGGTTCTGATTAATAGAGTTTAAAATCGAGGCAGATCAATCAAAACCTAGGTTAATGGTGGTTTTCTCTTTTTAATTTAGCAAGGGTTTATATTTAGGCTAATAGCACGGTAACACATGGATAATAATTAAAAATTTCTATTACTTTTAAATAAATTTGTTAGTAATAAGGGTATAATTGAGTCACTAAGATAACGTTGAGGATAATTTTGGCTCAATAGGTGAATGAAGATTATTTTTGTATCAAATCGAATAGTTTCGGAGGTTTTGGCCCCTTTTTCGTTTTCAAAATGAAGTACATCTTTGTTATGTAGATTGATAATTTGTTTGCCAAATTTCGTCAGAGCATCTGTCACTCCATTATCCTCTCGAAAGAGTAAAGCTATGGCACTTGTAGTTCATGGAACATCAACCTGCGTGCGGTAAATAAATATGAGCATTTTAAATTTTACTGAGGGAGTAGTGTAAGTAATACCTGTGAGTAGTGGTGGCAAAATGGATAAAAAAAATAGTTATCCATCCATCTATATTATCCGCTAGAATATGAGTTGGATAATGAACTTTTTAAAAACGAATCAAATATGAATAAGAACCATATGATCCTCTTAGAAAAATGATAGCCAATGGATAACTAATGAGTTTAACTTTTACATTTGTAAGGACTCAAATTGGGGGTTTCTCAAGTTTGGGAGACTAGAAATTTTCCCAAACGTAATCATATTAAAAAAACAACTGTTAACCCATTTTCGATCTGTATTAAATATGGTTTGGTTTGGATAATTTATCCATTTTTGTATTACCCGATTTTGACCCACCGATAATCGACCCGCCCGTTTGCTAGCCTACTTGCTAGTCAGTTTCACCGGTAATGGTAAAGAATTATGGTAAAATATGTACTTATAACACCTCAGACCATCAAAACGATCATAGTTTTCTGAACAGACACTTCTAGCAATTATTTGCTTTGATATAAAATTGAAATTGTGCGAAAATTAAAATAAAGAACGTTTAAACGAAAAAATATTACTTCCTTCATTTTGGTTATTTGAACTTTTTTGGAGTACGAGGGTCAAATTGATTAATTTTTTGTATGAGTTCGGACATAGACTTTTAAACTTTTTTAAAATAAAATTTACATATTTAGAAACTACATACAAATATTATAAGTGATAATTATTAATAATTTAAAATACTACAAAAAATATGGTCAAAGAAAATCTTATTTGACTCCCCAAGTATTCAAATATCTTTTTTAAAAGGAAAAAGGACAAATAAACCCACACTAAAAAGAACTAATGATCGGGCATGACCCCTAATTATCTAATTATCCAATTTGCCCCTAAAAATATTTGAAAAATGATCTGAAAAGTCCAAAAAAGAATTTCACCCACGTTTTCCGATGCTGGCCATGTCAGATGTCATGTGAAAAGTGGGCCTTCCTACAAGCTTACCAACTCCATAAATCACATTAGTTCCCATATTTTTCGTTTTTTACTTATTTTTTATATTTTGATTTTTCTTTATATGATTTTTATAATGGCCTACTTTTTTATTTTTAATTTTTCCTTTTCTTTTTTATACCATTTAATTATAGAAACTCTACTTATTATTAGTTTTTCCTTTTTACTTCACTCAATCTTAGTGTTATCACTTTTTTGGTTTTTATTTCTCTTTTTTAATTGAATAAATTTAGAATATTAATTTTTATTTTGTAATTAAGGATAAATATAATTATTTTCTAAATTCAAGGAGTTGAAGATTACTTTTTTCACTATTGATTATTATTCGAATATTAGCTGATGATTAGTTTTGTTTTAATTATCTCTTTATAATGTTTATATGATAGTTATTTATTTGTGCACAAAGTTAATTAATAAAATATCACATCAAATAGCACAAAAATGTTATTTAGGAATATTTATACCAACCGGAAATCATGGTATACCAAAATTTGAATCATGATATATTTTTTTTATGTTAAAATATTTATATTAACAGTTGAATCATGATATACTTTGTCTATATTAAATGATATTCTTAATATTCTTGGTATACTTTACGATTACTGTTGAATCATGGTATACTTTATTTGGATATGTTAAATGGTATTTCTAATATTTTTGGTATACTATATAGTATACCATGATTTTGTTATCTTGGTATACTGTGAGTTACTTCTATATTAAATAGTATTCATAATATTCTTGGTAACTTATATTAAATAGTATTCATAATATTCTTGGTAACTATGTTGTATACCATGATTAGAATTGGATTATGATATTCCATGAGTACTATTGACATGTTATACTGTATGGTACACCAATAGTTAAATTATGACATACTTTATTTATGTTAAATGTTATTTCTAATTTTCTTGGTATATTGTACATTGATATATCATGATTATTGTTGAATCATGGTTTAGGTTATTTTCATCAACAATAATAAACCCAGTATATTCTCACAAGTGGGGTCTGGGGAGGGTAGTGTATATGCAGACCTTACCTCTATATAGTAAAGGTAGAGAGTCTGTTTCCAATAGACCGTCGCCTCAGAGAAGGTGAGAAGAAGAAGAATAAGAAATGAGGGAGAGGAAGAAGAAGAAGATGAAGGGGAAAATGCAGGAAAAAGAAGAGAGAAGAAGAAGGAGAAATGAATAAGTAGTACCAAATAGTAATAATAGGGAAATACGATAACCGAAGCGAACTAAACAATATGACGTAATATAAATCTAAGAATATTAAAGTACATGAGTGTTACTAATACTACATGTAAGAAAAAGAGAAACTATCAACTACTTACTATCCTTCTATCCTAATCCTTGACTTCCACACCTTCCTATCAAGGGTCATGTCCTCGGCAAGGTAGAGCAGCATCATGTCCTACCTAATCACCTCTCCCCAATACTTCTTTGGCTTACCTCGACCTCTTCTCAAGCCCGCATGGCCAACCTCTCGCACCTCCTAACAGGAGCATCAATGCTTTTCCTCTTAACATGCCCGAACCATTTCAGTCTCGACTCCCGCATTTTGTTCTCCACGGAGGTCACTCCCACTTTGTCCCGAATAATTTCATTCCTAATCCTATCACTCCTGGTACAGCCAATTATCTATTTCAACGTCCTCATCTCATCTACTATCATCTTTTGCACATGGGAGTTCTTGACTGGTCAACACTCTACCCCATACAAGATAGTTTGCCGGACCATCACTCTGTAATATTTACCCTTAAGTCGAGACGAAACATTCTTCATAGAACCCCGGATGCGAGCCTCCATTTCGTCTATCTCGCTTCAATACAATGCGTGACATTCTCGTCGATCTCCGCATTACCTTAGATAATAGTCCTGAGATACTTGAAACTACCCCTCCTGGGGATAAGTTGAGTATCAAGCTTCACATTTATGTCTGCTTCATGAATCCCATCACTAAATTCACACTCCAAGTATTCTGTTTTGTTCATGCTAAACGTGAAACCTTTAGACTCCAAGGTCTGTCTCCAAACCTCCAACCGTGCGTTAACCTCACTTCGTATTTTGTCTATCAATATTATATCATAAACAAATAACATGAACTATGGAACCTCTCTTGGTATGTGCCACATCAGCACATCCATCGCCAATGCAAATAAAAATAGGATAAGGGCAGATCCTGGTGTGACCCTATCACAACAGGAAAGTGTTTCGAGTTACCTACCACAATCCTTACCTGAGTCTTAGCACCATCATACATATCCTTAATCACCCTAGTGTACGCTGCCGGAATGCCGCAAACCTCCAAACGCCTCCACAAAACCTCCCTCGAAACTTTGTCGTATGCTTTTTCAAGGTCAATGAACCCCATATGCAAGTCCTTTTCCTTTTCCTATACTGCTCCACTAATCTCCTCACCAGATAAATAGCTTCTGTAGTCGAACACCCCGGTATGAATTCGAAGTGGTTCTCGAAAATAGACACACTCCTCCTCACCCTGGCTTCCACCACCCTCTCACAAACCTTCATAGTTTGGCTTAACAACTTTATTCCCTTATAGTTATTCCAATTTTGGATATCACTCTTGTTCTTGTACAACAGAACTATCGTACTCCACCTCTATTCTTTGGGTATCTTCTTCGTCTTAAAAAGTACATTAAACGACCCAGTAATCTACTCCAAGCCTTCTTGGCCCGCATTCTTCCAAAATTCTATTGGGATTTTGTCTAGCCCCGTCACTCTGTCCCTGTGCATCTTATGCATCGTCCATTCCACCTTATCTACCTTAATACGCCTATAATACCTATAATCACGCCGACTCTCGATGTGCTCCAATTCACCCAACATAATAGTTTTGTCCGCCTCCGTGTTCAACAGTATATGAAAGTATGTTTGTCATATTTGTCTAATATGTGCCTCATCCGTCAATACTATACCGTCCTCGTCTTTGATGCACTTCACTTGGTCCAAGTCATGGGCCTTCCTCTCCCTAACCTTGGTCAATCGATACAACTTCTTGTCCCCGCCTTTGCCTTCGAGTTCCTCGTACAGACGTTCAAATGCCGCAGTCTTAACCGCCATAACTACTAACTTCTCTTTTTTCTTTGCCTTTTTATAACATTCTTGATATATCCTTTTTTCCTCCTCGTCTGTGCTCTCCACCAATTTCAAATATATCGTTTTTTGGGTTTCACTCTATCTTGAACTTCTCAATTCCACCACCAGTCCCCTTTGTGACCCCAGAGTTACCCATCGTGACCTCTAAGACCTCTCTAGTAGCTACCCTAATGCAATTCGCTGTCGTGGCCCACATACTAATCACGTCCCCTACTCCTCCAGGCCCTCATAACCAACAAGTTCTCCCCAACTCCAGAGCTTTGTCCCTAGTCAAGTTACCCCACTGGATCTTAGGTTGCCCGCACACTACTCTCTTCCTCCTATACCGCTTGATCTCCAGGTCCATAACCAGAAGCCTATGTTGGGTCGTGAGGTACTCACTCGGGATGACCATGTGATCAGTGCATAAATCTTTATCACATTTCCAGCAGAGAAAATAATCAATCTGGGTCTTGGACACCAAACTCCGGAAGGTAACCAAGTGCTCCTCACTCTTCAAAAACTCGAGTTCGCTATCATCAATTCAAAAGCTCTAACGAAATCCAACAACGAGGTACCTCCCTAGTTTCTTTCTCCAAAACTGAACCTGCCATGCACATGGTATACTTTATTTGAATATGTTAAATGACGTACCCAATATTTTTGGCATACTATACATTAGTATAACATGATTAGTGTTGAATTATAATATACTTTATTTGAGTATGTTAATAGTATACCTAATATTCTTGAGATATTATACATTATTGGTATGCCAAGATATTACTAGTATGTTAAATAGCTTACCCATTATTCTTGGTATACTACACATCGATATATACCATGATTACTATTGAACGATGGTATTAATAATATTCTTGGTATACTACACATTGGTATACCATAATTAGCATAGTATATCAAATTTTAATATTACCGGTTTAACTAGAATGAACAATAGTTGCAAAGAGCGAATTAATAAAAAGGATGCACAAAATTTCTTAGAAAATTGCAAAAAAAGTCATCTATAAATATTAAATAAAATAAAAATAGTAACATGGCAACTCTTGATAATCATAATCAATTAGTGATTGTGTACACAGTGCCATAATATAAATTATTAGACTCCATTATTTATCTAAAGAACAAAAACAAAAAAAAAAGTGGAAGAAGTGTTGATACCCATTTTTTCCTATATTTTTTTATATATATGCATAAATACCTTCAAAATAGCATATATATTCATACATAAACATGCACCAGATTTTATAATTTTTTCATAATTTTAAAGATTTAAATTAATTTATTTCCTTCCCCTTTACTCATAAAATCCCCAATAATTACCCTCAAATTATTGTTGTGGTGAGTTAGTTATTTAATTTCTATATTTATGCCAAAATATGATTAAAATATTTTTTATGCATTTTTATAATTGCATTTTGTATTTTTAAAGCTAAAATTGTATATAATTGCAATATATCCCTATTAATGTATAATTACATTTACATGCATAAAATAGACCTTCTATATTTTTAAAATATTAAATATATATTTTAAACCATTTTAGTATATAGAATTATTTTCCAAAAATTATCTGTTATTTATTATAAATTATATAGTGGAAAATTGGCTATTTAAAATATAGCCAGATTTGCATTTCAATTTTAGCCCAATTTAAATCCAGCCCCGGCCCAATTTCGTATTAAACTACTCGACCCAAACCATAAACCCGCCTACCCGTCCCAGAATCAATTGAATCATGGAAATTGATCTAAGAGATCAACGGCCCGTATTAACCCCTTCCTTTTTTTATTCCAAACAACCTCCTAACCCTATCTCATTTTCCAAATCCGCCGCCTTTGTATTCTCTCATCTCCTCTCCTCTCTTAGTAACACGACCTAACCCCAGCCCCTTCAACCGCCGACCTCTCTTTCTCCGGTCTTCTCCGGTGATCTCCCATAAACTCCTAAGCCTCCAATGACTCCTCTAATACTATGCTTGCCTTCTCTAAGGCCTTCAAAGGCCCGGGGCCACGCCGACTTGCATCTAAGGTTTGTCATTTGTCTGTTCTTGGCTACTTCAGTTTGATTTCGGGAAAAATCATGCTGTACTTGTTACGATCTTGGGGATTCTAGACAAGTTCTTTCATCTCTATTTGGGTTTCTTTTGAAACCCTAATTTCTGCCTACATCTCCTAAATCTGTTCGATTTTAAAATGATTTGAGTTTGTTTCTTTGATGTTTTATACTATCCTTGGAACTCTTTACAAGAACAATGTGATTTCAAGTGTTTTCGTCTTCTTCTAAAATTAGGGTTTTCGGAATTTCTTCTAAAACTTTATTTAAACTGATTTTTATGTTTAAACTTCTACTTCGACTGATTCTGTGAGTTTACTACCTCTTCAACTTACCTATATTGAAAGCCCTAATTTTTCCTAGGTTTCTTCGTTTGATTTTGTGACTAGCCTGTTCTTGTTTGAGTTTCTGTGACTATCTCGCTTCAAATGTGTTTCTACTGAGTTTCTCATGCCTAACTTATATCACCTCTGTATGTTTGTATTCATCTTGACTGGTCAATACTTGCCTCTTTGATTGCTGTGTTTGGTTGTTCCTGTTTCACTCTTTTTATATGCTAAAGCTCTCTCTTTGATTGACTCTGAACTCCTTGTTTCTTGGCTTGATTTGAAAACTTCCCTACAGACTTTCGATTTTCCTGTTTTAACTTGTTTACTTGTTGTTCTCCTTAAGTCAGTGATTTCGAATTCTTGATTCCCTAACTTACTATGTGCTGATTTTCGATTATTTCCATATTCTGCAACTTTATTTTGTTTTATTACCTTATTTTGTTTAACCGAGTATTTTACCGATTCTTCATTAGCTGTTTCCTTAATTAAACCCCTATGTACTTACCCCTAATTGTCTATTTTGTACCTTATGCTCTACTTGATTTCTTTCCTTAATCATTTCTGTCTATTACCGTTGGTAGATTACCCCTTAATTAAAGGGGTACGTGCATTGATTTGACTCTGATTAGTATTTGGTTCCATAATTACTATGCTACTATGATTCTTGCCTTATTTTATCTAATTTTTGAACTACTATATAGACACCCTTCCTCATTAACACAAACACACGAACACTTTGGTTCAAAAGATCTCTCTCTCGCACTTAAACTTTTTGCTCTCTCTTTTGTGCTACTTGCTATTACTCTGAGTTAGCTGGCTGCAAGCCAAGGCTAACTATTGTGCTCTCCTGCTCCTTCACTTTTGTTTACTGTCTTCTTTACTGGTATGTTCTAATTTCAATTCAAGTTCCAAAAATAATATGGTTCTTTTATTGCTTCAGTTCATCCTGTTTCTAGTTTGCTTTTACTTATGCTTTTGTTGTGAAACTTGCAGTTGATATGATTGCATGATTAGCATGTTATGTACTCCCTTTCCTTAGGATCAGTATAAACATGTTACCCCCCTCTATGTAGTCTGTCTCTATGTGATTTTGCTCTACCTGGTTTCTGGTATGAGTCTCCTTGTGAAGTAGTTTGCACTCCTAAACTTGTATGGTTCTGGGATTGACCTGAAATCATGTGGATCCTCTACTAAACCCCCTTAAGCATTGTTGGTTCTGTGACTATGTCTGATCAGTTGTGTCTGAGCATGTATATACCAATTCCTAAGACCTTTGCCTATTATGTGTTTTATGTATCCCCGATCCCTATCACCCATGTGTGTAGGTTTGTTCCTTCTGTTTTGGTCATGTGAGTATTGCTGATGTGGTTTTGGACTCCATGTTTGATTTGCTGTTGTCTAATCATGTAACTCTCTCTTTTCAAAGTTGTTTTACTGCATGACTCCCTCTTTTACTCCACAAACTATTTCCAGCAAATCTCTTTTAATACTTTTTTCCCATGAAAACTTTTCAAACTGTATCAAGCACTCTCACTCTACTCCTAAGTCACTAGGTTCTGCCCCCTCCAGTATGTGTACTGCCTTGAGATCCTCTTGAGAACCCTACTGAGGCTGGCCATTCCACACTGCACTTACTCAATTTGGTTACCAAGTCTAAGTGTAAGCACTGTCCGGGATCCTTGAGATCCTTAGAGAACTTTGATGCACCTATACAATGATACTGTCTATGGAATTTGGGCATTTGAGGCTATTGGGGGCTTTTGGAAATCTGGGCCTATTTGTAGGCTCCCTATAGAATAACTTATTATTTTCTTATTTACTTATGCAATTCAGTTATATGGTCTGTAATAACATGTAAACGAATATTGGAGTTGTCACACCTCCTTTTTCCGCACCCGCGAGGGCGCAAGGGAGTTTTTCCAATTAAAGGACAATCGAAACGGGATGAGTTTATTTATTTCAGAGTCGCCACTTGGGAGATTTAGGGTGTCCCAAGTCACCAATTTTAATCCCGAATCGAGGAAAAGAATGACTCTATATTACAGTCTGCGTACCAGAAATCCGGATAAGGAATTCTGTTAACCCGGGAGAAGGTGTTAGGCATTCCCGAGTTCCGTGGTTCTAGCACGGTCGCTCAACTGTTATATTCGGCTTGATTATCTGATTTTAAATACAATACGAACTTATGTGCAAATTTTATCTTTCAACCGCTTTTATCATTTACCGTTATTTTTATCAAGAATTGCAACGTTATAAAATGTATCTCGAACCACGTTACAATCAATGTACCCGTGGTCATCGACACGCTTTGACTCCGTTGAGATTTGGATTTGGGTCACATCAATGTGCACCCGAGTTTAAGGAAATTAAATTATTAAAGGCGCGCCTAAAGCGACTAGCGTATTTATTTTGGGTAGGATCGTGAAATTTTACTAAACGGTCCATCCCGAAGTCTAAACAATTTTTAAAGCAATATTTATTGAGGGCCCCGCAATTTGTATTTTATTTGGCGAGGCTCATCTCGTTCTTTATTTTTAATGAATTTGCAACGTCATGGACATGCATCTCGAACCACGTCACAGTCAATGTACCCGTGATTAGAAAGGCATTTCGAATCCGTCGAGATTTGGATTTGGGTCACATAAATGTGCACCCGAGTTTAAGAAGGTAAAGTTTATTAAAGCGTATCCTAAAGAGACTAACGTGTTGTCATTTCAGGAAGGTTGCGAGATTTGCTAAGCAACCCGTCCTGGAAACTAAATGCTTCAATAATATACATTTAACAAGGGCCCCGCATCTGCGCGTTTTGTTTATTTCATCGAGGCTCATCTCGTTCTTATTTTTAAAGGGATATCTTATAGCAACTACGTTTCTTGTCGTGTTTGTCTCTATCAATTGAAAATAGTAGAAAGTCCTAATTAATTACATGTTTGAAGATGTTGTAACAACATTCAGAAAGGCTTAAAAAAATCCGAAACGGGGCTGCATACACAGTCAGCCGATCCAGTAACCACGGGCCCAAATCCAGCCCAAGCATGATTGGCCAGACCCGGGCCACTGCTTGTTCGATGCGAGCCCGCCGGGTCTGTTTTGACCCGGGCTCGACTTCTCGTGGGGTTGAGATTGTAAACCGTGTTCTTTATCTAAAAAGGGTTTTAACAGTTATATACGGAACATGTATTGGAAAGGAAAGAAATTAACTTATAGTGTACGATTTTCATGCTTCGCATACATTACTTGTTTATACTACACTATTGCATTAAATCTGAGATACAACCCACTGCCTTGGGCATACTCTTATCACCATCCTATATACACGATCTAACATTCAACTACCATTCATTGACAGTTTGCTAGGACTGTAAGCTAACTTTAGTATCCAAAACAAGAAGGTAAACTATTATACATTATATGAGGTCTAACATAATATCCTATGTATGTATAGACATTTGCAGATCTTCTCCATTCATGCTCAAACTTTTCAAGTTACATTGGTAATATATTTGTGTACCTGGTATAGAGGACAACAGGAAGGAATGGTCAGCTAGGCAGTATGCAGCAAACACAGCAACAACAAATACACAACAACAACACAGCAACAATCAACTGAACCAAGTGTTTTCCGCAGCCACAGATAACCAACAGTGATCTCCTAGAATACAAGGACTAGCAAATAGTCGAGTGCCAAGCCAGTAATCCCAGGAAAAAGTAAAGAAATAGCAGCAATAACTGAGGGTTCAAATGCAGTAAAACCACCAGTTCAACAACCACAAACAACTCAGTCAATGCAAGCAACAGAACTTGGCCAAGACAGCTTTGACCAATATGCACTCTTGTACAACTTTCAGGCAGTATTTGGTTACAATGTCTATTGGAAACTACCTTGTGTTTACGCTATTGTGATTTGGGACTCACTAGACCTCTCTTCAAACTAAAGTTTTTTTTCTTTTTGAAGACTCAAAAGTCCAGCCTCAGACTCAAAAAACTCCAGCCCCGTTTAAGTTCTCAAATGGCTTATTTATAAGCCAAAAACCAGTGCAGTTAAGCTGCCTTCTTTGCTGCAACTTGCAGCCTGCCCATACTTTTTTTTTTAAAGCCCATGCCTAAGCATCTTTTGGTGTCAGCCCCCTTTATTCCCACGCCTGGTTTTGTTTAATCAGGAGTTATGGGCCTCATTTTTTATTCAATTTAAGTCCCATACTCTTATGTCTTGTTCCCCATTGGCATTAATTTAATCCCAAATTAGTACCCTACTTGTCAGCTCATTTAAACTAATCATTTTTGTTCTTTGCAAACCCCAGACTACCCCTGTTAAACCCTGGTTACCACTGTCTTGACCCTTTGCCGCATCAGGGCATTTTTGAACTGATGAAAGTTTCAAATTCAGGACTGCCTAGACTGAACCTTTCAGTCATTTTTCAATGCAAACAAACTATTTCAAACAATGTTGGGGCCTTCAATCAGTGGCAAAGTATCAATTAGTCATGCGACATTATTAGCTCGTTTGATTCATTAGTTATAGAAACTAATCAACGACATTTATCGAGTCGACTATACTAATTATAGCAGGTAATAATCAGTCGCTCACACAAACAATATGTTCAGGGACCTAAAGGGCTTCGGACAACTTGGTCAGTCACTAGGAACCTATATAAGTTTATTCATGCGACGACTATACTAATCGGACATGCTTATCATAGGATACATTTAAATCATACACAGAAACCAATCGACCAAATAAAAGGTCTTTACAGAGATGAAGAAATCCGAATGAAAAAAAAAAAACAAAAAATAACAAACAATCACAACGAAACATGCTGACCACTTAATCAAAACTAACACAAAAGAAAGGAAAACTTACCGAAAATGCTTAAATCAAACAGACCCAAATCTGATTCAACTTCGAACTTTTGAGGCCGAACAAACTTTAATCAGGGTGTTCTCACATGAGAACACCTTGATTAAGGTCTATTAGACCTCAAACCCATGTCAAAACCGGCCGGGTTCCCCAGGTGCATGTGTTTCAAGTTCTGGATTTCCAGATCTGGATTTTTAGGAGTTGTGGGTAGATTCGGACCAAACCAAGCTTGGTTTGGTCACGAGGAAGGTCAGGGGAGTGTCTGGTATGAAGATGGGATGGTTTGGCATAGATCCGGGTTCGACTCAAATCTTCAAATGAAGATTCGAGACGAACGGAAGTGATTCGAGGCTCGTGGTTAGTGGATTTGTGTTCAGGACAGTGAGGTGGTCCTAGGGTGTTCAGGAGGTGGCCACCGGCGTCCATGCCGCCGGGTTCTGGTGAAAGGGAAGCTAGGGCGGCTGCTAGGGTTTGGGGGGCTTCAGTGTTTGGATGAAGACGATGAGTGGGGGGGTTAGAATATGGGGCGTGGGGTGTGATAAGAGGCTTATATACGGGGAGGCTGATTCAATCCTGGCCGTTGGATCGATTAAAATTGATGGCCAGGATTGGGGAGGCTAGACCATACGGTGCCGTTTGGTTAATCAAGGGGTCGGTCAAAAACGGGAATGGGTCGGGTCATGAGGGCTAATAAGGGCCATCGGATCAATGGAAATGAACGGCCCAGATTGATTTGCCTGAAACGACGTCGTTTCAGGAGATGCCTGGGTAGCCGGTTTTGGACTGGACCTGATCGAATTGGTTTGGGCCTATTTTTGGTTTATTTCCTTGGCCCAAACCGTTTTCTTCATTCTTTTCTCCCTTTCTTTTTTTTATTTTTTCTAATCTTAAAACTAAAAATAAAAAATGAAATTCAAACAAACATAATTATCAAAATATTTAAATAGGTTAAATCGCACCCTAGAATATTTTTGTGAATTTTTCTTTTACTGAATGAATTATGGTCTAATTACCAGATCATACACATTTTGTACTTTGTTTAATAATATAAAAAAAAATGGACAAAATGGACAGACCCACACATGACTAGCAGCACACGTTACGGAAAATTGAAAATTGTACAGCGAGGTCCTTTGTTACTATTTCTTTTGGAGTGACTGTCCGTGAAGCAAAAATCACGTGCTTACAGCTGCCCCTCTTTGCACGAAGACACGAAGGGTTTTCGCGCAAAGATAAAGCGAGCGATTTTTGCCCGTCCGAATACTCCGTGTGAAGCATTTTTTGAAAGAGATTTGACCGAACCTTTGCTTCAGAGGTTTCCTACATATCCTGGGCTGAACAGGAATCAGGTCAATGTAGTTCGGGAAATTTTGGTAGCTGGGACTACCGTGTGACTGTATTGCTTGCTGTTGTTGTTGTGCGCTGTTGTATACTGCTGTAGGATGCTACTGCTCAACCGATCTCCCTATTACATTGCTCTAAAAGGAAAACAAGAAGCTAAGCTAAATTGAGGATCCTGAAATCTTATCCATCTTCAACTTGTTCTTGTTGCTTTGCTTTCTTGTCGGCTAACACTCTCCTCCGATGCCTTTATCTTGTGACTTTGGGAGATGATGCTGGTCCTTTGCTGACGTTTGAATGCCAGTTTACATTACTTTGCTTGATCCGCTGGGGACACGGCTTTCTTCTTTAAATCTTCCAATGGCTCCTTCAGTGGTATGTTTCTTCATCAGCATCGTCATGCTGGGCATGCTACAATGTTTCCAAACTGCTTCTTTTGAGATGCGTTCCTTTTTCCTTTTGAATTGCACACTTGCCTCTGCAGTTGTCTGCTTCTTGGTGCTGCGGATTTTATTGTTTTTCCTGCTTGGGGCTTTCTGTTGTAACCTTCCGTCTTCCGGTGGGGCTACTGATTCCAAACTCTAGAGCTAAAATATATTCCCGCATTATATTGGTGGGCGACCTAGAACTTAAATGTATTCCCGCATTATACTGGTGGGCGACCTAGAACTTAAATGTATTCCCGCATTATACTGGTGGGCGACCTAGAACTTAAATGTATTCCCGCATTATACTGGTGGGCGACCTAGAACTTAAATGTCTTCCCGCATTATACTGGTGGGCGACCTAGAACTTAAATGTATTCCCGCATTATACTGGTGGGCGACCTAGAACTTAAATGTATTCCCGCATTATACTGGTGGGCGACCTAGAACTTAAATGTATTCCCGCATTATACTGGTGGGCGACCTAGAACTTAAATGTATTCCCGCATTATACTGGTGGGCGACCTAGAACTTAAATGTATTCCCGCATTATACTGGTGGGCGACCTAGAACTTAAATGTATTCCCGCATTATACTGGTGGGCGACCTAGAACTTAAATGTATTCCCGCATTATACTGGTGGGCGACCTAGAACTTAAATGTATTCCCGTATTATACTGGTGGGCGACCTAGAACTTAAATGTATTCCCGCATTATACTGGTGGGCGACCTAGAACTTAAATGTATTCCCGCATTATACTGGTGGGCGACCTAGAACTTAAAAGTATTCCCGCATTATACTGGTGGGCGACCTAGAACTTAAATGTATTCCCGCATTATACTGGTGGGCGACCTAGAACTTAAAAGTATTCCCGCATTATACTGGTGGGCGACCTAGAACTTAAATGGTATTGAAATTGTTTCCCCGTTCTTCCGAGAAAATTTTCGACAATCGGCAGAAAATTTTCTGCCCCGGTTTTTGGTGACTTCCATGGCATTGCATCTTGCTGCCCTCATCAATCCTCTGTTCCCCTGCAACAGACAAAAGGATTTAATTAGTTTTTATCGTGGTGGTAGAGGGTGCCTTCCTGGCGAGCAATTTTTCTCTCTTCCTCTTTTCTTGCTCTTTGTCCCCATAATTGGTTGGCGGGCAAAGTTGCCTGTTGGGGGTCTCTAGCCTGCTGGGGATTGGTTTTCAGTTTATCCCCTACTCTGCTTTCTCTTTAAACACATGATGTGGGAGTCTGCTTCTAACTCCTGAAACCACTCCCTTTTGGAGCTTACTTCTTCCAACATTTCCGAGCACAATCCCTGCATTGCCCGGGACCGGCCTTTAAGACTGTTTGTATTATCCTGCACTGGATGAATTCCCCTTTGGTTCCTGGTAGTAAGCTTTGAAAAATCCTTTAAAGACACTTTTTTAGGAAAAGAAATAAAGATATGGAAAAGAGAAAAACTTCCTGAACCAATATTTTGTGGGAGGAGACAATCCACAGAACTTATCTGGAGGACAAAACTGGTCCCCGTGATCATGGCGTGCACCATAGATTCCGACCCAGTCTATTTGTATCGATTGATCTGCTCGATGGTTTGACTTGCTGGGGATGATAAAGGAGTGTTCACTTCGTTTTCGAATGTGGTAGCTTTGCTGATCTGTCTTGTCGCCCCATAGTGCCCTTCGAGGGGTTTTCACTAATGAGACTCTCTCTTTTCTCTCATCTCCCGGCGCCTTATGGTGCCTGTGAAGGTTTTCACCAATAAGACTCTCATTTTATTTCTTTCGAGGATCTGGGGTGTTGTAGATACGACCCTCTCTTCCGGGGATTCCTTTGACTATCAACTCATTCCTAGTCTTACGATCCTCTTCTTTGCTGGGGATCAGTGTATTACTCTTGGCCTTATTTGCCGGATTTGGCATCTCTCGAACATTGATCGGGAGGTCTTTTGGATGTTGATGTTGGTTCTAGTGTGGAGTTAAAGAAAGGCTATGAAAAAATGAAAATAATTTGATGGGTGATGTGCTACAACTTTTGGAATCAAACCTTTGTTGGAACTTAAAACATAACTTCTGCCCCAGTTTTCTTGCTTGGGGAATTTATTTATTTTTTACTCTTATGTTGTGCTACGTGCGTTACGCACGCTGTGTCTATTATGCACACTATGTACATTATGCATCCTATATTTATTATGATGCATACTATGACCGAGCCGTGAGGCGCCTACGTATCCTCTTTGAGGAATCAGGTCAAACGTAGTTCCCACGGTTTTATATTCCTTGATTTTTCTTTTCTTTCTTTTCATTTTCTTTTCCTTTTCTTTTTCTTTTTCTCTTTTTTTTTTTTTTTTCGTATCTTTCCCATTAGTGATTCCAAAAGAGGGGTATTGAAAGAATTTGCTTAAGGCTCAAAGGGGGAAGCGAGGGTTAAAAGTGTTTGGATAGAAGAAAGAATTGCCTCCGTCATCTCATTATTCAATAAATGCCAAATACAAACAAATAAACCAAAAATTGCCATAATTAAAGAAATTACGCATAATATCTCTTGACTGCATCTGAATTGATAGCCATGTCGACACATCTACCTTCGACATCTGTCAAACACAAAGCACCGTTGGACAATATTCGGGTCACGATATAAGGCCCTTGCCAATTTGGGGCGAATTTGCCTTTTGCCTCGACCTGATGTGGGAGGATCTTCTTCAATACCTGCTGCCCTACTTCAAACTTCCTGGGGCGCACCTTTTTATTATACGCTCTTGCCATTCTCTTCTGGTACAGCTGACCATGGCACACTGCTGCCAATCTTTTCTCATCTATCAGGCTCAACTGTTCCAAGCGAGCTTTGATCCATTCATCATCATCAATTCCGGCTTCAGCGACAATTCGGAGGGACGGAATTTCGACCTCCGCTGGTATCACGGCCTCAGTTCCATACACCAACAAATAAGGAGTTGTGCCTATGGAAGTCCGGACGGTAGTGCGGTAACCCAACAAAGCAAAGGGTAATTTCTCGTGCCACTGTCTGGACCCTTCCACCATTTTTCGCAGTATCTTCTTGATATTCTTATTGGCTGCTTCGACTGCTCCATTCGCCTTGGGACGATATGGGGTGGAATTGCGGTGTGTAATCTTAAATTGTTGGCATACCTCTCTCATCAAGCTGCTATTAAGATTCGCACCGTTATCCGTGATGATCACTTTTGGGATCCCAAATCTACAGATGATATGGGAGTGAACAAAGTCCACCACTGCCTTCTTAGTTACTGATTTGAAGGTTTTAGCCTCAACCCATTTGGTGAAGTAATCGATGGTCACTAGAATGAACCTATGACCGTTGGACGCTGCTGGCTCGATGGGCCCAATGACATCCATGCCCCATGCTACAAACGGCCAGGGTGCTGACATCGTATGCAACTCTGTTGGCGGAGAGTGAATCAAGTCTCCATGTATTTGGCACTGATGGCATTTCCTCACGAAAGTGATACAGTCGTGTTCCATGGTGAGCCAATAACACCCTGTTCGAAGGATTTTTCTTGCCAATACATATCCACTCATGTGCGGCCCACAAACTCCGGCATGTACTTCCGCCATAACCGTCGTTGCCTGCCCGGCATCTATGCATCTCAACAATCCCAAATCCGGGGTTCTTTTGTACAATACTCCTCCACTGAGGAAGAAACCATTCGACAAACGCCGAAGGGCTCTTTTTTGGTCCCCAAAAGCATGTTCTGGATATATCCCCATCCTGAGGTATTCCTTGATATCATGAAACCAGGGTTCGCCATCTGCTTCTTCTTCTACGGCATTGCAGTAGGCGTGCTGATCACGGACCTGGATGTGTAGAGGATCAACATACATTTTGTCAGGGTGGTGCAGCATTGATGCCAAGGTGGCCAAGGCATCCGCAACCTCATTGTGAACTCTCGGGATGTGTTTGAACTTCACCGATCGAAATTGCTTGCTCAGATCATGCAAGCATTGTCGGTATGGTATGAGCTTTAGATCTCGTGTTTCCCATTCACCCTGAATTTGATGTACCAAGAGGTCCGAGTCTCCCAAGACCAAGACGTCTTGGACATCCATGTCGGCAGCCAGGCGCAGACCCAGAATGCAAGCCTCATATTCGGCCATATTGTTGGTGCAATAGAAGCGCAGTTGAGCCGTAACAGGATAATGCCGTCCTGTTTCAGAAATGAGTACTGCTCCTATTCCAACCCCTTTTGCGTTCGCAGCTCCATCGAAGAAAAGCTTCCAACCCGGTTCCTCAGGTAATTCCAACTCATTCGTATGCATCACCTCTTCGTCAGGAAAATACGTTCTTAAGGGCTCGTATTTTTCATCAACGGGATTCTCTGCCAAATGGTCTGCCAGTGCCTGGGCTTTCATGGCCGTCCTCGTTACGTAGATGATATCAAATTCTGTGAGCAGAATTTGCCATTTTGCCAACCTTCCCGTGGGCATAGGTTTCTGAAAGATATACTTCAACGGGTCCAAACGGGATATGAGATAAGTAGTATACGAAGACAGGTAGTGCTTCAATTTCTGAGCTACCCAAGTTAGGGCGCAACACGTTTTCTCGAGTTGAGTGTACTTGACCTCATGCACTGTGAATTTCTTGCTAAGATAGTAGATGGCCTGCTCCTTCCTTCCTGTGTCATCATGTTGCCCCAGTACACAACCAAATGAATTTTCTAAAACCGTCAGGTAAAGGATTAGAGGTTTCCCGGGCTTAGGCGGGACCAATACGGGTGGATTAGACAGATACCCTTTGATTTGGTCGAAAGCCTCCTGACACTCTGCCGTCCAACCTACTGCAGCATCCTTTCTCAGTAGCCGAAATATGGGCTCACAAGTTGCTGTGAGTTGAGCGATGAACCTGCTGATGTAATTGAGTCTACCCAGCAAACTCATTACCTCTGTTTTGTTCCTTGGCGGTGGCAAGTCTCGGATGGATTCAATTTTGGATGGGTCTAACTCAATCCCCCGTCGACTGACGATGAATCCTAGCAACTTTCCTGATGGAACCCCGAATGCGCATTTGGCCGGGTTAAGCTTGATATCATACCTCCGGAGTCTTTGGAAAAATCTCCTTAGGTCTGCCACATGGTCCTCCTGACGCCAAGATTTGATGATCACATCATCGACGTACACCTCTATTTCTTTGTGTATCATGTCATGAAACACAGCAGTCATTGCTCGCATGTACGTTGCCCCAGCGTTCTTTAACCCGAACGGCATTACCCGATAGCAGTAGGTTCCCCATGGCGTAATAAACGCTGTCTTCTCAGCATCCTCTTCGTCCATTAGGATCTGATGATAACCTGCATAGCAATCCACAAAGGATCCAATCTCGCGCCCCGCGCAATTGTCGATTAAGATATGAATGTTGGGTAGCGGAAAGTTGTCCTTGGGACTTGCTTTGTTGAGGTTGCGGTAATCCACGCACACCCTGATTTTTCCATCCTTTTTTGGGACTGGTACCACATTGGCCAACCATTCGGGATACCGAGTGACCCGAATGACCTTCGATTGCAACTGCTTGATCACTTCTTCTTTGATTTTCACACTCATTTCTGTTTTAAATTTCCTTAGTTTTTGCTTGACCGGAGGGTATGCCGGGTCAGTGGGTAGTTTGTGAACCACTAAATTGGTGCTCAATCCAGGCATATCATCATAGGACCATGCAAAAACATCTTTGAATTCCCTGAGAGTTTCGATCAATTCTGCTTTGACATTCGGCTCAATGTGGATGCTAATTTTGGTCTCTTGGATGTTATCAGCGTCTCCTAGGTTTACAGCCTCAGTGTCATTTAGGTTAGGCTTGGGTTTCTCTTCAAATTGGCACAGTTCTCGGTTTATTTCTTCGAAGGCTTCCCCTTCGTCACATTCGGATTCATTATCACAAACGACCTCTTGCATCATTGAGTCAGATTCAGATTGATTTATTAGACTAGGTCGAAGATCCGCTGTGCATGCCATGTCATTAGGACCAGTAAAAAGAGAACTGTTCAGAAAGAAAAAGAACAAAACAAGAAATTAAAATGGGACAAAAGAAAAGAACTTTATTAAATTTGCAGGATAAAAAGGGTTCACACTTTTACAAAACGGGAGTAAAATTTGGATTACACCCTTGAATAATCCGATCAAACAAATAAACAAACAAAACATTAATCAAAGCCTACTACCAAGACTCCCCTCGGACAGGAAGAGGAGTAACCGTCCAATTGTTGGTCTTGGCCTCAGGCCCCACAAATTGTATCTCTGCTCTGCTGGAACCTTCTCCAGCTTCCACCATACTGACATCCGCAAATAGCCTCTCACGACTCTGATTCAGGTCTTCACTTGTGACGATCAAAGGTCCTCGAATCTTTGGGATCGCTGACCCCTTGGCACTAGCTTTAACAAAAGACCTTGAGAGGCGTGGCACTGGTTTAGGCAGAGACCAGACTCTCTTCTTCATTTTTCGCGCTTGCTTCCTGTCTGCTGCGGTTGGTTTGAACCCCAACCCGAAAGTTTCCAGATTCTTAGGAAGGGAGACAGGTTGGACTATCCCTTGAAGTTCAACTCCCAGGCCTTTTCCCGGCACAAACCCATTACCCAGCATTTCTGATATCATCATGACTGTTGCGGCAGCTACCCTAGGGTGCGGGATGATTTCTCCTTCAGAAATTTTGTTGGCCGACCCTGTATCGAGAATCTGGTAGACCCAGGGACCCTTGTCATCAGTGGTCTCTATGAAAGGCACAATGGTTCCGCCCATGGTGCATGTTGTATCCTCGCCGTGCAACACGACCTCTTGTCTTTCCCACTCGAACTTCACTGTCTGATGTAGGGTGGAAGGCACCGCTTTAGCTGCGTGAATCCAGGGTCGTCCTAACAGCAAGTTGTAAGATACCGTGGCGTCCAATACCTGGAATTCCATGGTAAACAGGACCGGGCCAATGGTTAGTTCAAGTACAACATCCCCCACAGTGGCTGTTCCGTTTCCGTCAAACCCTCGGACACAGATGCTATTCTCCCGGATTCTTCCACGGTCAATCTTTAACTGGTCCAGGGTGGATAATGGACAAATATTGGCGCTTGAGCCGTTATCCACCAATACTCGGGTTACCACCGAGTCTTCACATTTGACAGCTAGGTATAGAGCTTTGTTATGCTCCGTACCTTCCACCGGCAGGTCATCATCGGAGAATGTCACTCTGTTCACCTCGAAAATCTTGCTAGCAATGGTTTCCAGGTGGTTTACAGAAATCTCACTGGGTACATGGGCCTCGTTCAATATCTTTAACAGGGCCCGGCGATGTTCCTCGGAATGGAGGAGTAATGACAATAGTGAGATCTGGGCAGGTGTTTTTCTCAGCTGCTCAACCACAGAATAGTCTTGCACTTTCATCTTCCTCAGGAAGTCTTCAGCCTCTTCTTCTGACACTGGCTTCTTGGTTGCCACTGGGTTGGTTTTTCTTAACTCCACCGGAGCAAAACATCGACCTGATCGAGTCAATCCTTGCGCTTCACAACTGACTTCTTCCACCTGTTTTCCTTGGTATGTCACCACTGCTTTTTCATATTTCCAGGGCACAGCCCTGCTGTCAAGCATAGGCAGTTGGACCACCGGCTTTATGGTCACCCGTTCTCTACATACCCCTTTCAACATGACTGTCGGTGTGGGCAGGATCCCTGGTATTACCAATTTGCTTGGCTCGGGTTTGCTTGTTATGACGGACGGGTTCTTCCCCCATATTACTACCGGCTTGACGCCTTCTCCCTGCGACTGTACCTTTGTTCCTCCACCGGTTAAGACTTCTTTTGGGGCAGCTTGGATCATCATCACTGTTTGTGAGGGTTTTCTTAATTCTCCCTCCCTCACACACCAACTCAATCATGTGAGTTTCGTGGTGCGCTGGCAGTGGGTTTTGGTTGATGTTAGGAGCCTCTGGTGTCTGGACCTCGATCTTATTGGTGTCAATAAGATCCTGTATGGCATGCCTTAACTTCCAGCACTTCTCGGTATCGTGCCCGAGCATCCCTGAACAGTATTCACAACTGATTGAACGATCCAAATTCTGAGGCGGGGGATTTGGTTCCCGAGTATGGACAGGACTAACCAAACCCAATTGCCGCAGCTTGTGGAACACAGCGGTGTAGGTTTCTCCCAATTCGGTGAAGGTTCTTTGCTTCCGCAACCTGTCATTCCTAGCATCTGGATTTCCCCGGAAACCTGCCCCTGAAGGATTTCTATATGCCCTTGGTGGAGGGTAAGTGTTTTGTGGTGGTGCACATATGTTCTGGGGAGCCGGTGCGCGCCATTGTGGGCGAACCGGAGGCTGAGTGTATACCTGGGCTTGGTGTACGGAACAATGTGGTTCTCGAGGTGGATAGAAATTTTGTGGTGGGTTGTATGGGTAGTTTGACCTGTGAGGCCTGGGTTGGTTGTAGTGTGGCCTGCCAGCCCTGGACCAACTGCCTGCCTCGATCGTGGCAACCTCTTCTTTCTTTCTTCTTAACGCACCTCCCGTGCCGCTTTGAATAGCCTGGGTTGTGGCCTTAAGTGCCGAATAGTTTAAGATCTTGTCCGACCTCAAACCTTCTTCTATCATGACCCCTATTTTGACCACCTCGTTGAAAGATTTTCCAACCGTTGTCACCAAGTGACCAAAGTAGGTTGGATCCAATGTCTGCAAAAAGTAGTCTACCATCTCTCCCTCTCTCATGGGAGGATCGACCCTAGCTGCTTGTTCTCTCCAGCGGAACCCGAATTCGCGAAAACTTTCCCCGGGTTTCTTCCCAGTTCTCAGTAACGTGAGACGGTCAGGAACTATCTCCAGATTGTACTGGAAATGACCTGCAAAAGCCTGCGCCAGGTCATCCCACGTGTACCACCTGCTGAAATCCTGCCTGGTATACCATTCCAGTGCAGATCCGCTCAGACTTTGGCCGAAATAAGCTATCAAAAGCTCATCCTTGCCTCCTGCCCCTCTCATTTTGCTACAGAATCCCCGCAAATGTGCCATGGGATCACCGTGCCCTTCATATAAATCAAACTTGGGCATCTTGAACCCAGCCGGGAGTTGGACATCTGGGAAAGGGCACAGATCTTTGTATGCCACGCTGACTTGATTGCCCAGCCCGTGCAAGTTCCTGAAGGATTGCTCCAGGCTTTTGAACTTTCTTAACACTTCATCCTGTTCAGGGGCCTTAACCGGCTTCTCAACCTCTGCCGGTACTTCCAAATGGGGATTGTAAGCCTGTGGTTCCGGTGCGTGGAATGTAGGCTCAGGGGGATAGTATTGTGTATCGTGAGCCTGAAACAATGGCTCACTGGTCGTTCGCTGCAAAGGGGCTGATGCAGGTCCCACAAAAATGGGGATATTGGGTGTTGGGAGAGGTTGATGGGGTGGTGGAGCTTGGGAATCATGAGGGCTTCTTTCTTGATGATAGAGGGGATTTGGGCGGCTTGTGGAAGGGCCAGAGTGAGGGTACTCCGGCACGTGTCCCACTGTCTCAGGGCTCTTTTGCGTTTTGGCCAGGGCTAGCTGCATTGCATGCATCTCTAGTCCCATCCTTTCAATCTTTTCCATTGCCTCTTTTAGCAACTGGCTCATCGGCCTTTCTTCCTCATTACTATTCTCTGAAGTGGTCATGCTTGTTGCTACCGGTCCTTTGGATCTGGTTTGGTATGAATGTGTTGCCAGAATTCTTTAACAACTAACTGTCTGGTATCAGACAACAACAAACTTTGTTAGTGTTAGAGCTTAACAGATTTGATCATAACACATAGAGGATGCAATGCACCTAGGCAATTAATCGTTTCTACATGCTTTGCCTCAAACAACATACGTCATCCCGGTTTGCTCATTCATCCATTTTTAAAGTACTTTGGGAAACCCTGTGTTTTATTTTGTATTTTTATTTTTATTTATTAAAAGCGGTCGAATCTTATGGGGATTGCCTACGTATCACGTCCCCGCGTGAATCAGACCAGGCGTAGTTCTGCCTTAAAGTAAAGAAACACACAATTCTTGTGAAATCATTAAATTCATTCTCAAAATTTTGCTATTACAAATTACATCAAGCAAGGAATAGCAATAGTACAGACTCCACAGTTCTTAACCCGTTTTGACTAAAAGAAAGGAAAATAACATATGGAAAAACGACAAAGCCAAATAAACAGGACTCAACCAAAGATTAATTTTCCAACTTAGGGACCCGCGAGGCATCATTCGGCCTTTCCGCGGCCCTTGGTGTGAGGTCCCTCTGCAGGTTTTTCAACTCATTCATGATTCGGTGGACGCAACCCATGATGGAAACGAGGAGGGTCTTTCGAGGCTTTTGCTCGCATGCCAGGCATCTCATGTAGATGTAATGCCCAATCTCGTCGATCTTTCCCCGGATGTTGTCCCTTTCTGTGAACAAATGCCTTATCTGTTGGTTCTTCAATCCCAGTGTTTGCGCATTATTGGCAAGCTGATCCTGGAACATCTCCATTTGCCTTTCCATTCTGGTCATTGCATCGTAACATTGCCTTCTGTCGGCTTGGGCATCTCGTGTTCGCTTGAGGATCCTTTCTCGAAGAGAGGCATTCGTTTCCCTTAATGTCCCGACGCTCAGTTCATACTCCCTTATGACTCGTTGCAGGTGCTGCCTCCGAGCCATCGCACCTTTTGCTCACTTGGTTAGCAATTTTGCCGTGCTGGCCCTGGCTTTTTCCAAATCTTTCTGGCATTCCGCAACCTGACCCTTTAACCCTGCTATCAATCTTTTATCTGCCCGGCTTCTCAGCTGGCTATTAGCCTCTTTTTTCATTCTCCGGATCTGAGCTTTGAGGACCTCGCCTTCTCTGATTAACCTGTTCTTTTCTCCCTCGTGGGCGGCAGACTGTAATTGGCACTCAAACCTCATATCCTGAACTTGTTGCTTCAGTTTGCCTGCTTTGACAAGATATTCCTGCTCTTTGGCCAACCAGCCCCACTGTTCTTGTGAAGATTTGGCAAATTCTTGCAGGTGAGGTCTTTTGGTCGGTCTTCCAGATGATGTCTCCCCTTTGTACCAGGCCTGATACCCGGGCGAAACTTCCCCTTTTGCCCGATTCATTACACAAGTATTTGCTTCTAAGTATTGACATTGGCTCCAAATTTGACGAACCCTTGCTTCAGGAAACTGGCCGTCGGGACTGATCTCGATTACCTGGATGCTCAGATCCTCATCTTTCGGCACTATCTGATACCTCCCAAGTTGCCTTAAAACCCGATGCGGTGCGTATGGTTGAATGCTCTTAAGTCCCATTAAGAGAAAATGGGGCCTAGCTGCTGGCATGTATATGACTTCGTCGATCGATAACCATCCTAGCGCCCATTGTATTTGACTGGCGTTGAGGGTATGGAAATATGAGGTCCATGCTGTGACTCCTTCTGGCAGGTAGGTTTCATTAACTCTGGTATAGAACTCCTCTATGCAGGTCTTTCCTGCGGATCCATGGCTCAGAAACGGGGCTCGGTGACATAGGTGTTCGGTCATCCACATTTGCAACAACAAATTGCAACCCTCGAAAAAGCTTCCTCCGGCTTTGCAAGAAGTGAGTGCCCGGAATATATCAGATACTATCATGGGCGCCAACGTACTATCACTCTGTGTGAGCAACGTACTGACGACCCCTGCTATCTTTATGTCAATATTCCCATCTTTTCTTGGGAATACTAGTAGTCCTAAGAAAGTTATCATGAAAGCAATTCGTCTATGTTCTTCCCACTTTTGGCGATTACCTTTGCTGCACAACTGGTTTTCTGGCTTGTCGAATCCTCCTATGTGACCATATCTTTGATATATGAAACTCATGCTGCAAAAACCTTTTGCCAAGTCAGGGTTATGAATTGTTCTGACTATCTTTAAGGAGTCCAGGAACCGGTGTATTGCTACAGCTCTTGGAGCAATCAGATATTTGTGCCTCAAAGGAGTCTCAGTGCTGCCGATATACCCTGCTATTTCTTCTAAAGTTGGGGTGAGTTCAAAATCTGAGAAACGGAAGACATTGTGCGCAGGATCCCAGTGGGGAACTAGTGCCCTTATGATATCTCCTCGTGGCCTGATATCCAACAAACTCGTGAGGCCTTTCAGATACTTCTTGATTTCGTCATGCCCTTCTTTGCCCAAATCATTCCACCAGAGCCGCAATTGGAGGGGAATTTTATTCATGATTGAAAAGGGTTCATTCGGAATCGTGCTCATTCTGCACATTTATTAATAAGATTTTAACAAACGACACTTATCCTGATAAAACAAAAATATATGCGATTTTTTGTGAATTTTCGTATATATATATAAAAACTTTCTAAAGAAGTCAATAACGGAAAATATTTTGGATTTTTGTTTCGAAAACTGGGAGCCTGAAAGGACTTTTCTAGACCTTTAGCAAGACAAATACTTTTGCCACAAATAAAGATATATATACATTTTGAAGTAAAGCAAAACTTTTGAACTTTTCATATATATATATATATACATATATTTGCAACAAATAATAAAAGTAAAGACAACACAAGACTCTTTTTATTGTTATTTTCATAAAATAACCATTTTAAAAATAAGATCTTTTTTTTTTTTTTTAATTTTTATGACAAGACAAATTCTATATTTCTATTGATATTTTATTTTTTTGAAAAACAGAACAACGACTTTTTTTTTCAAAATTTTGGCAGAGTTATGACAGTATTTGTTTTTTCTTTTTTTTTTCAACAATAAACAATCAATTCCTAACCGTTATTTCCTCTTTTTTTCACAATATTCCAAACACCGGTCAGCATGCGGGCATGAGACAAATAAATGTACGGAAAACAATAGGATGCATCAGAATGGTCTTTTCATATCAGGTTGCTAGTCCTAGACAAACCCAACCCCTGTGTTGAGTCCCCTAAGTCATATGCAACATGATGCAAATAAGCGTTCCTACTAGGGATCCGGCATGAAGTCACGTTATTCTATGTTCAAAACCTGGGTCGGTGTTCTAGACAGTGTACCCGAGCGGACAACTCGAGCTGAGGAAGGAGCTCCTTTCCGGGAACCAAAAGGCCAGCCGGCTTAGAAACTTTCCGAGCCTCTTTTTATTTAGGGTATGACACTAACAGAATAGGGAGTCTCAACCAGTGAGCACATCCCCGGAGGTAAGAAGAGAAAGGTTTCGGCACAGTTTATATACAGTTCAAATAATATCAAAGCGGTAAAAGTAGCATTTTGCACATTTAGGCTAAAACAAATAATAATAAAATCAGATAATAAATAAAGCCAAATAATAACAATTATTCTAAGCTCGAATTCTTAACCCTGAACCAGTGGTTCTGGGTCACCAATCCCCAGCAGAGTCGCCAGAGCTGTCACACCTCCTTTTTCCGCACCCGAGAGGGTACAAGGGAGTTTTTCCAATTAAAGGACAATCGAAACGGGATGAGTTTATTTATTTCAGAGTCGCCACTTGGGAGATTTAGGGTGTCCCAAGTCACCAATTTTAATCCCGAATCGAGGAAAAGAATGACTCTATATTACAGTCTGCGTACCAGAAATCCGGATAAGGAATTCTGTTAACCCGGGAGAAGGTGTTAGGCATTCCCGAGTTCCGTGGTTCTAGCACGGTCGCTCAACTGTTATATTCGGCTTGATTATCTGATTTTAAATACAATACGAACTTATGTGCAAATTTTATCTTTCAACCGCTTTTATCATTTACCGTTATTTTTATCAAGAATTGCAACGTTATAAAATGTATCTCGAACCACGTTACAATCAATGTACCCGTGGTCATCGACACGCTTTGACTCCGTTGAGATTTGGATTTGGGTCACATCAATGTGCACCCGAGTTTAAGGAAATTAAATTATTAAAGGCGCGCCTAAAGCGACTAGCGTATTTATTTTGGGTAGGATCGTGAAATTTTACTAAACGGTCCATCCCGAAGTCTAAACAATTTTTAAAGCAAATATTTATTGAGGGCCCCGCAATTTGTATTTTATTTGGCGAGGCTCATCTCGTTCTTTATTTTTAATGAATTTGCAACGTCATGGACATGCATCTCGAACCACGTCACAGTCAATGTACCCGTGATTAGAAAGGCATTTCGAATCCGTCGAGATTTGGATTTGGGTCACATAAATGTGCACCCGAGTTTAAGAAGGTAAAGTTTATTAAAGCGTATCCTAAAGAGACTAACGTGTTGTCATTTCAGGAAGGTTGCGAGATTTGCTAAGCAACCCGTCCTGGAAACTAAATGCTTCAATAATATACATTTAACAAGGGCCCCGCATCTGCGCGTTTTGTTTATTTCATCGAGGCTCATCTCGTTCTTATTTTAAAGGGATATCTTATAGCAACTACGTTTCTTGTCGTGTTTGTCTCTATCAATTGAAAACAGTAGAAAGTCCTAATTAATTACATGTTTGAAGATGTTGTAACAACATTCAGAAAGGCTTAAAAAAAATCCGAAACGGGGCTGCATACACAGTCAGCCGATCCAGTAACCACGGGCCCAAATCCAGCCCAAGCATGATTGGCCAGACCCGGGCCACTGCTTGTTCGATGCGAGCCCGCCGGGTCTGTTTTGACCCGGGCTCGACTTCTCGTGGGGTTGAGATTGTAAACCGTGTTCTTTATCTAAAAAGGGTTTTAACAGTTATATACGGAACATGTATTGGAAAGGAAAGAAATTAACTTATAGTGTACGATTTTCATGCTTCGCATACATTACTTGTTTATACTACACTATTGCATTAAATCTGAGATACAACCCACTGCCTTGGGCATACTCTTATCACCATCCTATATACACGATCTAACATTCAACTACCATTCATTGACAGTTTGCTAGGACTGTAAGCTAACTTTAGTATCCAAAACAAGAAGGTAAACTATTATACATTATATGAGGTCTAACATAATATCCTATGTATGTATAGACATCTGCAGATCTTCTCCATTCATGCTCAAACTTTTCAAGTTACATTGGTAATATATTTGTGTACCTGGTATAGAGGACAACAGGAAGGAATGGTCAGCTAGGCAGTATGCAGCAAACACAGCAACAACAAATACACAACAACAACACAGCAACAATCAACTGAACCAAGTGTTTTCCGCAGCCACAGATAACCAACAGTGATCTCCTAGAATACAAGGACTAGCAAATAGTCGAGTGCCAAGCCAGTAATCCCAGGAAAAAGTAAAGAAATAGCAGCAATAACTGAGGGTTCAAATGCAGTAAAACCACCAGTTCAACAACCACAAACAACTCAGTCAATGCAAGCAACAGAACTTGGCCAAGACAGCTTTGACCAATATGCACTCTTGTACAACTTTCAGGCAGTATTTGGTTACAATGTCTATTGGAAACTACCTTGTGTTTACGCTATTGTGATTTGGGACTCACTAGACCTCTCTTCAAACTAAAGTTTTTTTTCTTTTTGAAGACTCAAAAGTCCAGCCTCAGACTCAAAAAACTCCAGCCCCGTTTAAGTTCTCAAATGGCTTATTTATAAGCCAAAAACCAGTGCAGTTAAGCTGCCTTCTTTGCTGCAACTTGCAGCCTGCCCATACTGCCCATACTCTTTAAAGCCCATGCCTAAGCATCTTTTGGTGTCAGCCCCCTTTATTCCCACGCCTGGTTTTGTTTAATCAGGAGTTATGGGCATCATTTTTTATTCAATTTAAGTCCCATACTCTTATGTCTTGTTCCCCATTGGCATTAATTTAATCCCAAATTAGTACCCTACTTGTCAGCTCATTTAAACTAATCATTTTTGTTCTTTGCAAACCCCAGACTACCCCTGTTAAACCCTGGTTACCACTGTCTTGACCCTTTGCCGCATCAGGGCATTTTTGAACTGATGAAAGTTTCAAATTCAGGACTGCCTAGACTGAACCTTTCAGTCATTTTTCAATGCAAACAAACTATTTCAAACAATGTTGGGGCCTTCAATCAGTGGCAAAGTATCAATTAGTCATGCGACATTATTAGCTCGTTTGATTCATTAGTTATAGAAACTAATCAACGACATTTATCGAGTCGACTATACTAATTATAGCAGGTAATAATCAGTCGCTCACACAAACAATATGTTCAGGGACCTAAAGGGCTTCGGACAACTTGGTCAGTCACTAGGAACCTATATAAGTTTATTCATGCGACGACTATACTAATCGGACATGCTTATCATAGGATACATTTAAATCATACACAGAAACCAATCGACCAAATAAAAGGTCTTTACAGAGATGAAGAAATCCGAATGAAAAAAAAAAAACAAAAAATAACAAACAATCACAACGAAACATGCTGACCACTTAATCAAAACTAACACAAAAGAAAGGAAAACTTACCGAAAATGCTTAAATCAAACAGACCCAAATCTGATTCAACTTCGAACTTTTGAGGCCGAACAAACTTTAATCAGGGTGTTCTCACATGAGAACACCTTGATTAAGGTCTATTAGACCTCAAACCCATGTCAAAACCGGCCGGGTTCCCCAGGTGCATGTGTTTCAAGTTCTGAATTTCCAGATCTGGATTTTTAGGAGTTGTGGGTAGATTCGGACCAAACCAAGCTTGGTTTGGTCACGAGGAAGGTCAGAGGAGTGTCTGGTATGAAGATGGGATGGTTTGGCATAGATTCGGGTTCGACTCAAATCTTCAAATGAAGATTCGAGACGAACGGAAGTGATTCGAGGCTCGTGGTTAGTGGATTTGTGTTCAGGATAGTGAGGTGGTCCGAGGGTGTTCAGGAGGTGGCCACCGGCGTCCATGCCGCCGGGTTCTGGTGAAAGGGAAGCTAGGGCGGCTACTAGGGTTTGGGGGGCTTCAGTGTTTGGATGAAGACGATGAGTGGGGGGTTAGAATAGGGGGCGTGGGGTGTGATAGGAGGCTTATATACGGGGAGGCTGATTCAATCCTGGCCGTTGGATCGATTAAAATTGATGTCCAGGATTGGGGAGGCTAGACCATACGGTGCCGTTTGGTTAATCAAGGGGTCGGTCAAAAACGGGAATGGGTCGGGTCATGAGGGCTAATAAGGGCCATCGGATCAATGGAAATTAACGGCCCAGATTAATTTGCCTGAAACGACGTCGTTTCAGGAGATGCCTGGGTAGCCGGTTTTGGACTGGACCTGATCGAATTGGTTTGGGCCTATTTTTGGTTTATTTCCTTGGTCCAAACCGTTTTCTTCATTCTTTTCTCCCTTTCTTTTTTTTCTTTTTTCTAATCTTAAAACTAAAAATAAAAAATGAAATTCAAACAAACATAATTATCAAAATATTTAAATAGGTTAAATCGCACCCTAGAATATTTTTGTGAATTTTTCTTTTACTGAATGAATTATGGTCTAATTACCAGATCATACACATTTTGTACTTTGTTTAATAATATAAAAAAAAATGGACAAAATGGACAGACCCACACATGACTAGCAGCACATGTTACGGAAAATTGAAAATTGTACAGCGAGGTCCTTTGTTACTATTTCTTTTGGAGTGACTGTCCGTGAAGCAAAAATCACGTGCTTACAGGAGTAATTAGTGAAAAGGGTGGGTAGTTACATGTTTGTGGGGTAATACAGGTAGAAACCATGTCTAAAGGACTTTACATTTTGATATGATTGCCTTACCAAGTAGAAACCATGCCTATAGGACTTTTGTATCTTGTTATGTTTGTCTTACCATGTTAGAAATCATGCCTATAGGTCTCAAGTGATTCCATAATAGAAATCATGTTATAGGTCTTAAAATCAACTTCACAAGTAGATGCGATGCCTATAGGATATAATCCAATCCAACTTCTGTTATAACAAGTGTTTACATGTGTTTTTATTCATTTGTCATCATGCCTGCAAGTTTCTAAAATCAGTATTAAACAACTAGATATCATGTCTATAGGGGACAACACCAGAAATTCTGCCTATAGATTCAAACCAGTTTAGTTTAAATAAATCAATAAATCAACAATTAGTTCACTTCTAAACCAGTTTTATTAGTGGTTTACATTTCCCTGAAATGAGTTCTTTCAAAAACTGCCCTAACCTATCATTAAACAGCATGCCTATAGGGATTCAAGAGTCTGTTTCTTTTAAAATCTGCCCTGTTTTACTATAAAACGTAGTTATCAGTATTCCGCATAGGCAAGCCTATAGGGCGTTTTCAAATCTTGCAACTCTGAAACTATTTTGGTTACTTAATGTCATTTTGATCTTTTAATAGGCTTTAATAAACTACTTGTCTTCTGTGTCTTGACATTCACTTAGACATCATGCCTTATGATACTGTTTAACAAAAGACTCTTATTTGTGCTTGAGTCGTGCTGCTTATGTGTATTATTTGGGGAAGTAAACTTGAGCCTCTAATTGCTCCCTTTTATCTTATGTGCCAAAGTCCTAATTATTCTTACCTGTCGCCTTAGTATTTTTACCTTTAAACCTTAGGGGGTCTGTCTAGAACTACCTATAAGTAGAGGTCCTAAGATTCCTCCGAGACCATTAAGAAGGGACGGGTAACAACATGCAATAGAGATCGTTGACCAATACTCGCTTTAATGACCACTAAGGGGATGAGGAGGATAGATATGGGATATGATGACTAAGCGCTAATGTCACGTGTAGCCCCTCATTGAGGAGTGTTTACCGGACATTGTGTGGGGTGATCCTATAGGCTAACCAACCTAGGACTCCTCCTTTTCACAATTCCTTTTGTTTAAACTTCGTTTTATAATACAACTTGTCCAAAACCTTAGTCTTATTATTTGAGTTATACAAACATGCCTTATTTGTAATTATTTATTTCAAATATTTATTTGGACTAATTCATAAATATAAGTTCGGCCGGGACCTACTGTTGTGGACCACGAGGGGTGGCTAAAACCCTCCCCTCAAGGTTATTTCGAGCCCTTACCCTCAATCTCTGGTAATGCAAACTAGTCAAAGAGTTAATCGCTCTAGGTGCCCTAACACACCATAATCTGTTAGGTGGCGACTCTTCAAATACCCAATTCCCAAAAGGAAATGAGTTATTACCCCCATGAATATCGAAATCCGGACTTCTCTTTCCCCGCGGAGGGGAAAAAAGGGGGCGCGACAAGAAGTGATAAAAATTTTGGCGGACGAATTTTACTAAAAAAAATAAGAGAAACACTAAGATGAAAAATAATAAATGAAAAAGGAAAAAAGTAATAATTGTTTTTGGACAAATAGATTTTATTGGAAGGAACCAAATTAACAAAAATAAAGAAATACAGTAAAAATAATAATTTAAAACAAGAAAAATAAAGTGAAAAAGAGTGAGAGCTTGATACTAGAATGTCACGACCTGAATTTCTTGCCCTCGGGAGTCGTGATGGAGCCTACTTGTGAAAACTAGGCAAGTCGAGTATTATAGATTCGTTAACCCCTTTTTACTTAGCCCATTTTAACAATTTTAAAACAACATGCGATCAACAACGGAATAATAATAATAATAATTAATAAACTGTGGAAGACAAAATCTAATAACTTAGCCAAATACAAGTACGAAAAATACAAAGTACATCTCTACCCAGAACTGATATCACAATATCACGGACCATCTACGAATACTACAAACAGTTGTTTGGAAAGAAAGATACAATCTGTCTTTGAAGTAAATGAAAACAGAATATAAACATAGAAGGGGACGCCAGGGCCTGCGGACGCCTGCAGGACTACCTCGGATCTCCTAATGGACTGAAGGCAACAACCTCTCTCTACGGTCCAAATGCTCCAGCACCGGGATTTGCACACAGTGCAGAGTGTAGTATCAGCACAACCGACCCCATGTGTTGGTAAGTGTCGAGCCTAACTCCGGTGAAGTAGTGACGAGGCTAGGACAAGACTACCAAATAAACCTGTGCAGTTTAAATCATATACGACAAGTAATAATAACGGAAACTAGCATTTAAAAGTGGGAAGGGGAACATGCTACGGGGGAATATCAAGTACCAACCGTAACTCACGAGAAAACTTAAGAACATTTTTAAAGCCAGCATCAGTAAGAATAAGGAAACAGTAAGAAATCAATATTCACTTTTATTCTGTATTGTTGCGGCGCGCAACCCGATCCAAATAATATAACTCTGTTGCGGCGTGCAACCCGATCCAAGTCATATATCACTATTGCGGCGTACAACCCGATCCAATCATAATTCTCTGTTGCGGCGTGCAACCTGACCCCTCCTATCCTCCCTTATTACTCCATATTGCGGCGTGCAACCCGATCCCAATATATAATTCAACATCAATCACCAAAGAATCCCGACAAGGGAATAATAAGGAAACAACACTATCCCGATAAATGAATCAACAATGAGAATGAACATATCCCAGCAAGGGAACCAACAGTAAGAATTAAATACGTCCCAACAAGGAAATCAGATGTAACCAAACTTGTACCAACATTTAACTTCACAAATGAAACCTCAACTAGAACCAATACTCAACAATAAGCAAATACCACAAGAACAATTATAATTCTTTCCCAACACGGAGAATCATCAACTTAGGCATTTGTAGTACTTATTAAGAACACAACGATTACAATTTAAGACTCAGGGCATGCTTGACAATGACGTATAGATACTCGTCACCACACCTATACGTCGTACACTACACTAACACATAGAAAATAAAGCACAATACCTATTCCCTCAAGCTAAGGTTAGGCCAAATACTTACATCGAATTTCAACGGCCAACTCAAGCCTCAAACACTGCTTTTTCTTTAGAATTCGCCTCCAAATTACTTGTATCTAGTCCAAATTAATTTAACAACATCAATAAATTCTAAGGAATTCATACCCAGTGCTTTATAGATTTTCTACCATTTTTTCCAAAAAGTCAAAAATTGACCCCGGGCCCGCTTGGTCAAAATTCGAGGTTCGGACCAAAACCCGATCACCTATTCACCTACGAGCCCAAATATGCAATTAGTTTCGAAATCCAACCCCAAAACGAGGTCTAAATCCAACTATTCAAAAAGCCCTAACTCTACCCAAATTCCTAATTTCTACCATGAAAACTCTTGATTTTTGATTAAAAAGTGATGAAAAATATTGGATAATTGAACGAGTAAAGTTTAGAATTGATTACCAACACTTTAGGGATGAATTTGTGTAAAGAAAATCGCCTCTAGGCC
Organism: Nicotiana sylvestris; assembly: GCF_000393655.2. Lineage (NCBI taxonomy): Eukaryota > Viridiplantae > Streptophyta > Magnoliopsida > Solanales > Solanaceae > Nicotiana > Nicotiana sylvestris. The sequence continues at coordinate 124,129,235 of NC_091066.1, forward strand.
TTGGAAGTTCGAAAATATGAAGAAAAATGAGTGATGTCCGCGTTGGAGTCTGTTTTAAAATGACTGGGCAGGCCTTCATCGCATTCGCGATGGGCCGGTCGCATTCGCGATGGGTTAGGCCTAGATGGCCTTCACATTCGCGGTCATGTGGCCGCGTTCACGTAGAACAAAATCCCTTCCCACACTCCCCAGCCAAAAAGGCCTTCGCATTTGCGATAGCAGGTCCGCGTTCGCGAAGGGTAACCCCCCCAAGCTTCGCGTTCGCGTCCTGAGCTCCGCATTCGTGATGAACAAATCTGACACCTGAGGAAAGTCCTTACGCATTCACGAGAGAAGTCATGCGAACGCGAAGAACAAAATCACCGGGCACCTGAGACAGCAAAACCTGCAACTTTTCTAAGTGTAAAAATATCCTGAAACTCACACGAGCCCTCGGGGTTCCAAACCAAACATGCATACTAACTCAAAAATATCATATGGACTTACTCGTGCGATCAAATTGCCAAATGAACATCTTTAACAATGAATTTAGCATCAAAATCAAAGAAAAATCTCATGAACTCTTAAGTTCTATTTTTAACAACCGAGGGTCCGATTCACGTCATATCATGTTCGTTTCTTACCAAATTTTACAGGCTCAATCTAAATACCATATAAAACCTGTACCAGGATCCGGAACTAAGATACGGTCTCGATACCATTAATTTCAAATACATTCAAATTTTCAAAACTCTTAAGATTTCAGTTAAACAATTTTCTTCAAAAATTCATTTCTCGGGCTTGGGACCTTGAAATTCAATTCCGGGCATACGCACAAGTTCCATACTTTTCTACTGACACTCCGGGACCATCAAATCATGGGTCCGGATCCGTGTACCCAAAATATTGACCGAAGTCAACTTAAGTTCAATTTTAAAGGCCAAATTAGCATTTTTATAAATTTTTCACATAAAAGCATTCCGAATATACGCTCGGTCATGCACACAAATTGAGGTAAAATAAGAGGAGGCTTTTAAGGCCTCGAAATACAGAATTCACTAATATATCAAGTAATGTCCTTTTGGGTCATCACATAGAAAGAACAAAAAAACTAAAAGGGAGTGCATAATTTATTAAGAATAAAAAATAAAGTGAAAAATAAAAATAAAAAGCAAGTAAGAAAGTGACAAATATTTTTGACGAAGATATTTACTGAAAATTTAAAAAATAAGAAAATAGAAAATATAACAAAAATCATAAAATATTCCACAAAAATTTAAAATAAAAGGCGTTAAGGATTGTTACTAGAAAGAATAAAAAAAATAGACAAACAAAAAAATAACAAATAACTACTCCACAAAGAAAGTGCAAATTTTATTTATAAAGTCTTATAAAGTGACAAAATAACATAAAAATAGAGGAAAAAATATAAAAGAAACTGAAAAAGACAAAAAAGAAAAAGGAAAAAAAAGGAATGTTATAAATAAAGTGTGTATATGGATGTTCATGTAATCCATCCATACATTCTATACAATGTTGTCACGCCCCAAATACCCCGGTCGTGATGGCGCCTATTACAGTACTAGGCAAGCCAAACCAACATTTACCACATCTAATTCTTTTTATAAAAATCATTTTCTAAAACTGATTAAGTCTCAAATTCTTCATATGTAGTATATAAATCAACAGAAAAGTGCGAAAACCAGTACAAAATATACTAATACAGCCTGAATCCGGTGTCACTAGTTATGAGCCTTTAAGTACAGCCAAAACACTGTCTGAATAATACAAAATAAGTCTGAAAGACACAATACTAAGATAGGAAGGAGGAAAGCAGGATTGCAAACGCCGTGCATCTACCTTGCGATCTCCGGTAAAACTCTAAGAGTGCTGAAAGCTCACACTTTGATGTTCGGGCACCTAAATCTGTACACAAGGTGCAGGAAGTAACATGAGTATACCAACTCAGTAAGTAACTACTACTATCGCTTTACCTCTTGATTCCACCACCAATTCACTCGTATTTAGCCACAAGTTACTTAATTACATCAATAAACGCTAAATGAATCAATCCCAATGCATGAAAATACGTTTTCCAAAGTTTTACCCAAAAAGTCAAAATCGCCCCGGGCCCACATGGTCAAAACCTGAGATTCGAACAAAAACTCGATTACCCATTCCCCCACGAACCCAAATATATAATTTGTTTTGAAATCGGACCTCAAATCGAGGTCCAAATTCCCAATTTTTGAAAAACCTAGGTTCTACCCAAAACACCCAATTCCCCCCATGAAAATCATTGATTTTGAGTTGAAATCATGTTAAAAGATGTTAATGATTGAAGGAAACGAGTTAAAATTGACTTACAATAGATTTGGAAGAAGAGTTGTTCTTGAAAAATCGCCCTAGGGAGTTTGTATTTTGAAAAGATGTGAAAAATGATTGATTTCCGGCTAAGTATAAAAGTTGCAGGTCGCAGATATGGGAAATGCGAACAGGGGTTCGCAATTGCGAACCCCGACCTCTGCTATGTTGGGAAATACGAAGGGGTTACTCGCAATTGCGAGATGGGAAATGCGAACCAAAGATCGTATTTGCGATAACTGGCCTAAGGGGGGCATATCGCATTTGCGAAGGAAATCTCGCATTTGCGAGATGGAGCTGGCCTGGGCTTCTTTCGCAATTGCGAGAAGGCCCTCGCATTTGCGATATTACATTTGCGAGCATGCGAAGCCTTCAGGCCTGCTATGCACAACTGAAAATCTGCAATTTCCTCAAGTCTAAAATCCACTCCGTGGCCTATCCAAAACTCACTCGAGCCCTCGGGGCTTTAAACCAAACATGCACACCAACCTAAAAATATCATACGGACTCGCTCGTGCATTCAAATCACTAAAATAACATCAACAACTATGAATTTAGCATCAAAATCATGAAATTTTCTTAAGAACTCCAAACTTTCAAATTTTCTTAAAAATGATCCGATTCACGTCGTTTCAAGTCCGTTTCTTACCAAATTTCACAGACTTATCTTAAAACACATATAAGACTTGTACCGGGCGCCGGAACCAAAATACTGGCCCGATACCATCAAGTTCTAGTCACAATTCATTTCCAAATCTCATAAATAATATAAGAAAATAATTTTCTTTAAAAATTCATTTCTCGGACTTGGGACCTCGGAATTCGATTCCGGGCATACGCCCAAGTCCCATATTTTCCTACGGACCCTCCAGGACCGTCAAATCACGGGTCCGAGTTCGTTTACCCAAAATGTCGACCGAAGTCAACTTAATTCATTTATAGCCAAAATTTATCATTTTTCACAGATTTTCACATAATAGCTTTCCGGCTACGCGCCCGAACTGCGCATGCAAATCGAGGTGATGATAAAAGAGGTTTTTAAGGCCTCGGAATGCCATATTCACTTTTAAAACCAGTGATGACCTTTTGGGTCATCACATTCTCCACTTCTAAAACAATTGTTCGTCCTCGAACGGACAGTAGAAGGAAGTACCTAAGTCGGGAAAAAGATGGGAATAACGGCTCCGCATATCGGACTCGGACTCCCAGGTCGATACCTCAACGGGCTGACCTCTCCAATGAATACGAACAGAAGGAAAACTCTTCAATATCAACAGACGAACATGCCGGTCTAGAATAGCTACCGGCTCCTCCTCATAAGACAAGTCCTTGTCCAACTTGACAGTGCTGAAATCTAACACGTGGGATGGATCACCGTGATATTTTCGAAGCATGGACACATAAAACACTGGATGCACGACTGATAAGCTCGGCGGCAATGCAAGTCTATAAGCCACCTCTCCCACTCGATCAAGAATCTCAAACGAGCCAATGAACCTAGGGCTAAGCTTGCCCTTCTTCCCAAATCTCATCACGCCCTTCATAGGCGACACTCGAAGCAATACCCGCTCACCGACCATGAATGCCAAATCACGAACCTTGCGGTTGGCATAACGCTTTTGCTTGGACTAAGCTATACGAAGCCTATCCTGAATGATCCTGATCTTGTCCAAGGCATACTGAACCAGATCCGTACACAACAACCGCGCCTCTCCCGGCTCAAACCATCCTACCGGCGATCGACACCGCCTACCATACAAAGCCTCATATGGAGCCATCTGAATACTCGACTGGCAGCTGTTGTTGTAGGCAAACCCTGCTAAAGGCAAAAACTGATCCTACGAGCCTCCAAAGTCAATGACACAAGCTCAGTTTATATCCTCCAAAATCTGAATGTCCGCTCGGACTGCCCGTCCATCTGAGGATGAAACGCTGTGCCCAACTCTTGCTGAACTGCTCTCCAGAAATGTGAGGTAAACTGCGTACCTCGATCCGAAATGATAGACTCGGGCACACCATGAAGGCGAACACTCTCCTGGATATAGATCTCAACTAACCTATCGGAAGAATACAAGACTGCTACAAGAATGATATGTGCTGACTTGGTCAGCCTATCAACAATAACCCACACTGCATCAAACTTCCTCTGAGTCCGTGGGAGTCCAACAATGAAGTCCATAGTGATATGCTCCCACTTCCACTCAGGAATCTCAATCTTCTGGAACAAACCACCAGGCCTCTGATGCTCATACTTAACCTGCTGACAATTCAAACACCGAGCCATATATTCAACGATATCCTTCTTCATTCTCCTCCACTAATAATGCTGCCGCAAATCCTGATACATCTTAGCGGCACCCGGATGAATAGAGTACCAGGAGCTGTGGGCCTCTTCTAAAATCAACTCTCGGAGTCCATCCATATTAGGCACACAAACTCGACCCTGCAACCTCAAAACTCCATCATCATCTAAGGTAACCTACTTGGCACCTCCATGCTGCACCGTGTCTCTAAGGACACACAAACGAGGATCATCATACTGTCGATCTCGGATATGCTCTAGTAAAGAAGAACGAGTGACCGTGCAAGCTAACACACGACTGGGCTCAGAAACATCCAACCTCACGAACTGATCGGCCAAAGCCTGAACATCCAAAGCAAGCGGTCTCTCACCAACCGGAATATAAGTTAGACTGCCCATACTGGCTGACTTCCTACTCAAAGCGTCGACCACCACATTGGCCTTTCCCGGATGATATAAGATGGTGATATCATAGTCTTTCAACAACTCCAACCACCTTCTCTGCCTCAGATTCAACTCCTTTTGCTTGAACAAATACTATAGACTCTTGTGATCCGTGAACACTTCACATTCCACGCCATATAGATAATGCCTCCAAATATTCTACGTGTGAACAATGGCTACCAACTCCAAATCATGAACCGGATAGTTCTTCTCATGATTCTTCAACTACTGCGAAGCATAAGCAATGACCTTGCCATCCTGCATCAACACTGCACCAAGTCCAATACGAGATGCATCACAATAAATTGTATAAGGCCCTGAACCTGTGGGAAAAACCAACATCGGTGCCGTAGTTAGAGCTGTCTTGAGCTTCTGAAAGCTTGCCTCACACTCGTCCGACCATCTGAACTGGGCACCCTTCTGGGTCAAACTAGTCAATAGGGTTGCGATAGATGAAAACCCCTCCACAAACCGACGATAGTAGCCTGCCAATCCCAAGAAACTCCGGATCTCTGTAACTGATACTGGTCTAGGCTAGTTCTTGACTGTCTCTATCTTCTTTGGATCAACCTGAATACCCTCTGCGGATACAACATGACCCAGGAATGCAACTAAACTCAACCAGAACTCACACTTCGAAAACTTAGCATACAACTGATTATCCCTCAAGGTCTAAAGAACCACTCTAAGATGCTGCTCTTGCTCCTCTCAGATGCGGGAATATATTAAAATATCATCAATGAAGACCATCATAAACGAATCCAAATAAGTCCTGAACACTCGGTTCATCAAATCCATAAAAGCTATTGGGGCATTTGTCAACCCGAATGACATCACCAAGAACTCATAATGCATGTACCAAGTGTGGAAAGTTATCTTAGGGACATCTATTGCCCTAATCCTCAACTGATGGTAGCCAGATCTCAAGTCAATCTTCAAAAATACCTTGGCACCCTGAAGCTGATCAAACAAATCATCAATCCTCGACAATGGATACTTATTCTTGATTGTAACCTTGTTTAACTGTGGGTAATCAATACACGTTCTCATTGATCCGTACTTCTTCTTAACAAACAACACCGGTGCACCCCAAGTGAAACACTAGGTCTAATGAAACCCTTTTCAAGCAAGTCTTGCAACTATTACTTCAACTCTTTCAACTCAGGCGGGGCCATACGATATGGCGTGATAGAAATGGGCTGAGTGCCCGGAGCCAAATCAATGCAAAAGTCAATATCCCTATCGGATGGCATACCCAGCAGGTCTGAAGGGAATACCTCAGGAAACTCACGAACAACGGGCACAAAATCAATAGAAGGAACCTCAGCACTAGAATCACGAACATAGGCCAAATAGGCCAAACACCCCTTCTCGACCATATGTCGAGCCTTCATATACGAGATAACACTATGGGTGGAATGAACAGGAGTCCCTCTCCACTCTAAACAAGGTAAACCCGGTAAGGCTAAGGTCACAGTCTTGGCATGACAGTCTAAGATAGAGTGGTAAGGTGATAACCAGTCCATCCCCAATATGACATCGAAATCAACCATGTCCAGAAGAAGCAAACCTACACGAGTCTCAAAACCCCCAATCACAACTATACATGAACGATGGACTCAATCTACCACAATAGAATCACCCACCGGTATAGACACATAAATGTGAGCACTTAAAGAACCACTAGTCATAATCAGATACGGTGCAAAATAAGATGACACATACGAGTATGTAGACCATGGATCAAATAACACTAGAGTATCTCTATCACAAACCAGAATGGTACCTATGATAACTGCATCAGAAGCCTCAGCCTCCGGCCTGGCTAGAAGAGCATAACATTGGGGCTAGGCCCCACCACACTGGACTATATCTCTGGGACGGCCTGCTGCTGGTTGGCCTCCACCTCTAACGGCCTGAGCTCCACCTCTAACACCTTTACCTTCACCTTTAGCACCTCTACCCCCACCTCTAGCTGGCTGGGCGGGATGTAGAACACCTGGTGCCTGAACCATAGCAAGGGAACCCTGCTGCTGCGACTGAGTACCTAGCAATCTCGGACAAGCCCTCTTGATATGACCATACTCGCCACACTCAAAACATCCACCTGAATGCTGTGGCTGAGGAAACTGAGACTGACCCTGGCGACTTGAATGACCACCCCAAAAACTCTAGAGCAGCGGTGCACTAATAGGATCTGGTGGTGCACTGCAGGACTGCTGATCAGAATACTACTTCTGAGGACCACGGCCACCTGAAGCACCATGAGAAACCTGAAGTGCTGACTGGAAAGGCCTAGGAGGATGCCCCTACCATACGAATCTCTACCTCCTAATGAGGTAACACTGAATTTGCCTGAATGACGAGGCCTCTTGTCTGACCCATGACCACCTCCCTACGATAGAACCATCTCAACTCTCGGGGCCACATTGGTTGCCTCCTAGAAAGATATCCTGCTCCCAGTCTCCCTAGCCATCTGAAGACGAATCGGCTGAATAAGTACATCAATGAACCTCCTTACTCTCTCTCTCTCTCTCTCTCTCTCTCTCTCTCTCTCTCGGTGGGAAGTATGATAAGAGCATGATGAGCCAAGTCGATGAATCTGATCTCATACTGGGTAACAATCATAGAACCCTGCTGGAGACACTCAAAATGTCTCCGATATGCCTCTCTCTGAGTGATGGGGAGAAAATTCTCCAGAAATATCTGAGTAAAATGCTCCCAAGTCAAAGCTGGCGATCTGACTGGTTTAGCCAAACAGTAATCTCTCCATCAAGTCTTAGCGGATCCAGACAAGCGAAAAGTAGCAAAATCGACCCCATTGGTCTTAACTATCCCTATGTTCCTGAGAATCTCATGACAGCTTTCTAGATAATCCTGGGGATCCTCAGACGATGCGCCGCTAAAAGTAGTAGTGAAGAGCTTGGTGAACCTGTCCAACCTCTACAAAGCATCAGCAGACATAGCTGCTCCATCATCGGTCTAAGCTACCACACCCAGCTGAACTGCTCCAACTGCATGAATTAGTGGAGTCTGAAACTAGGGAGCTACCTGCTCCGGAGTGCGAGTAGTAGCAGTCTGGGCTCCTCCTCCAGCCTGAGAGACGGCTAGTGCTACAGGAAGCAACCCTGCCCGGGTGACACTCTCCATAAGGCCCACTTGACAGACCAGAGCATCCTGGAGTACTGGAGTAGCAATAAACCCCTCTGGGACCTGAGCTGGGCCCATCGAAACTGCTGGGGCCGGAACCTCATCATCAAAGTCAACCTGAGGCTTTGCCGCTGGTGCTGCTGCTCTGGGCTAAGCTCTGCACCTACCTCGGCCTCTAGCACAGCCTCGGCCTCGCCTTCTACCCCTCGTGGGAGCTGTTGCTGGGGGCTCGAGCTGCTGGTCAGTAGATGAGGAAGCGCGTGTTCTCACCATCTGTGAAAGAACATAGTAAAAATTCAATTAGCATTGAAAAACCAAATCGCACAACAGGAAGGAATAAATGTGAAGTTTTTCCTAACTCTGTAGCCTCTGGAGGATAAATACAGATGTCTCCGTATCGATCCCTCAAACTTTACTAAGCTTGTGTGTGAACTATAAGACCCATGTAACCTAGAGCTCTAATACCAACTTGTCACAACCCGAATTTTCCATCCTCAGGAGTCGTGATGGCGCCTACTAATGTGAGCTAGGCAAGCCAAATGTTGAACAGATTACCTTTATCCATTTTTATACCTTTCCAGCATTTATAAAGCAATAATGTGAAAAACAACAGAAATTTCATTAAGCGGAAGAAATGTAGTAAAATCTGAAATATGAATCTAATACAACCATTTAAGCCTTAATCACCCAGAACTGGTGTCACATTACCACAGACGATCTAAGAGTGCTAAATACAAAGTCTGAAAATAAAATATACACTGTTTCTGAATCAAAGAAATGAAACAGGAAATAAAGGATAGAGGAGACATCAGGGCCTGCGGACGCCTGCAGGTCCACCTTGGATCTCCGTGTGGACTGAAGGTAGCCACCCAAATGCCATGTTCTAAGAGCTGCTTCGGGATCTGCATATAGTGCAGAGTGTAGTATCAGCATAACCGACCCCATGTGCTGGTAAGTGCCTAGCCTAACCTCGACGAAGTTGTGACGAGGCTAGGACCAGACTACCAAATGAACCTGTGCAGTTAAAGAATATACAATGAAAAATAAAATAGGAATAAATAAGTAAAGATGGGAGGGGGTACATGCTGTGGGGGGGGGGGTAGTGTATCAATATCAACAGTAATTCAAGAGTAACGGCATAAAGATAGCTTAGAATTCATGGCAAAAGAATAAGAAACTTGTATACAATCTATAAACACTTTGTATCAACAATTGTTGCGGCGCGCAACCCGACCCCAATATATAACAACACTATTGCGGCGTGCAACCCGATCCATATATATCATTGTTGCGGCGTGCAACCCGATCCACATATAATATTGTTGCGGCGTGCAACCTGATCCACATATAATATTATTGTGGCGTGCAACCCGATCCACGTATAATATTGTTGCGGCGTGCAACCGGTTCCACATATACAATCAACAACAATCATAACAAGAGTCCCGGCAAGGGATCAATAAAGAACTACACTATTCTGGCAAGGGAATTGATAGTATAAGTAACTACGTCCCGGCAAGGGAGAAACAACTATAACCAAACTTGTTCCAACACCTAACTACCTCAGCTAACACCAATACTCAGTCATAAGTAATTTCCACGAGAATAACCATAATCCTTGCTCAATACAGAGAATCATCAACTTAAGCATCCGTAGTATTAGTCAAGAACACAATAAATCACAATTTAAGACTCACGGTCATGCTCGGCACCAACGTATAGATACTCGTCACCATGCCTATACGTCGTACTCAACAAGAAACAAGTAGCAAATAGGACATAACTCCTAATCCCTCAAGCTAAGGTTAGACCAAACACTTACCTCGATGCCACGAATATAATTCAAGTCTCTACTATCACTTTACCTCTTGATTCCACCACCAATTCGCTCGTATCTAGCCACAAGTTACTTAATTATATCAATAAATGCTAAATGAATCAATCCCAATGCATGAAAATACGTTTTCCAAAGTTTTACCCAAAAAGTCAAAAATCGCCTCCGGGCCCACATGGTCAAAACCCAAGGTTTGAACCAAAAACCGATTGCCCATTCCCCGACGAACCCAAATATATAATTTGTTTTGAAATCGGACCTCAAATCGAGGTCCAAATCCCCTATTTTTTAAAAACCTAGGTTCTACCCAAAACACCCAATTTCCCCCATGAAAATCATTGACTTTGAGTTGAAATCATGTTAAAAGATGTTAATGATTGAAGGAAATGAGTTAAAATTGACTTACAATTGATTTGGAAGAAGAGTTGTTCTTGAAAAATCGCCCTCGGGAGTTTGTGTTTTGAAAAGATGTGAAAAATGGTTGATTTCTGGCTAAGTATAAAAGTTGTAAGTCGCAGGTATGGGAAATGCGGACAGGGGTTCGCAATTATGAACCCCGACCTCTTCTAAGTTGGGAAATCCAAAGGGGGAACTTGCCATTGCGAGATGGGAAATGCGAACCAAAGATCACATTTGTGATAACTGGCCCAAGGGGGGTATATCGCATTTGCGAAGGGAATCTCGCATTTGCGTGATGGAGCTGGCATGGGCTTGTTTCGCAATTGCGACAAGGCCCTCGCATTTGCAATATTGCATTTGCGAGCCAGGGTCTGCGATGCACAACTGAAAATCTGCAATTTCCTCAAGTCTAAAAATATCATACGGACTCGCTCGTGCATTTAAATCACTAAAATAACATCAATAACTATGAATTTAGCATCAAAATCATGAAATCTTCTTAAGAACTCGAAACTTTCAAATTTTCTCAAAAAATGATCCGATTCACGTCGTTTCAAGTCCGTTTCTTACCAGTTTCACAGACTTATCTTAATCACATATAAGACCTGTACCGGACGCCGGAACCAAAATACGGGCCCGATACTATGAATTTCTTATCACAATTCATTTCCAAATCTCATAAATAATTTATGAAAACAATTTTCTTTAAAAATTCATTTCTCGGGCTTGGGAACTCGGAATTTGATTCTGGGCATATGCCCAAGTCCCATATTTTCTTATGGACCCTCCGGGACCATCAAATCAAGGGTCCGGGTCTGTTTACCCAAAATATTGACCGAAGTCAACTTAATTCATTTTATAGCCAAAAATTATCATGTTTCACAGATTTTCACATAATAGCTTTCCGGCTACGTGCCTGGAGTGCGCACGCAAATTGAGGTGATGCTAAAAAAGGTTTTTAAGGTCTCAAAATGCAGAATTCACTTTTAAAACAAGTGATGACCTAAAAGGTCATCACAAGTATATGTTCCAATTACTCTACCACAATGCACAAAGATGGGAACCCAAAGAAGGTTGGGGATATATGTTGGGTACGAATCTCCTTATATTATAAAATATTTGAAATCTATGACTGGAGATTTATTTACGGCAAGATTTACTGATTGCCATTTTGATGAATCAGTATACCCAATATTACTGGGAGAAAATAAGCAGTTGCAAAAAGAGATAGATTGGTATGCATTATCGCTATCTCATTTAGATCCTCGAACAAATCAATGTGAATACGAGGTTCAAAAGATAATTTATTTGTAAAATATTGTAAATCAACTGCCAGATGCATTCACTAACCTACCAAGGACGATTAAATCACATATTCCAGTTGCTAATGCTTCTATTTGAATTGATGTCCCGGTTGGACAATCTATAAATGCAAATGAGTCTAATCCACGCTTGAAACGTTGTAGACCAATTGGTTCTAAAAATAAAAATCCTCGAAAGCGAAAAGGAGAAAATGATCTAGGAGATCATAATATGGAGGCAATTGCTCAAAAAGAGCCTTATGACATAACAAATGATAAGACCTCAGAGGAGGTCTAGGTACCTAAAAATAATAAGAATGAAGAGATCTCAATAAGTTATGTCTCTACGACAAAGAGGTGAAACCGAAATAATATTATTGTCAACAATATTTTTGCTTATAATGTTGCTGTTTAAATAACGCAACAAGATGAGGATCTTGAACCAAGATCTTTCGATGAATGTAGACAGAGAAATGATTGACCAAAATGGAAAGATGCTATCCAGACAGAATTAGCGTCACTTGAAAAACGTAAAGTATTCAGACATATAGTCCGAACACCTGAAGGAATGAAGCCAGTGGGATACAAATGGGTTTTTGTACGAAAATGAAATGATAAAAATGAAGTTGTTAGATATAAAGCACGACTTGTGGCACAATGATTTTTGCAAAGACCTGGCATTGATTATATGGAGACTTATTCTCCTGTGGTGGATGCAATCACTTTCAGGTATCTTATAAATTTGGCAGTCCATGAAAAAGTTGATATGCGTCTAATGGATGTTGTCACAACCTATTTATATGGCACATTAGACAACGGAATTTATATGAAAATCCCTAAAGGGCTTATAGTTCATGAAACAAATAAAATTTTTCAGGAAACTTGTTCAATAAAGCTTCGAAAATCCTTATGCGGATTGAAACAATCAGGGCGAATGTGGTATAATCTCCTGAGTGAGTATTTGCTGAAAGAAGGGTATAAGAATGATCCAATTTATCCTTGTGTATTTAAAAGAAGGTCTGGATCTGAATTTATTATAATCGTTGTGTATGTTGATGATCTAAATATCAATGGAACTCCTGGGGAACTTCCAAAAGTTGTAGACTATTTCAAGAAAGAGTTTGAAATGAAAGATCTTGGAAAGATAAAATTTTGTCTTGGTCTACAAATTGAGCATATGAAAGATGGAATTTTTGTCCATCAATCAACTTAATACCAAAAAGATCGTACAACATTTTTATATGGATAAAACACATCCATTGAGTACCCCGATAGTTATGAGATCACTTGATATAAATAAAGATCCATTCTGACCTCGTGAAAATGATGGAGAGCTTCTTGGTGATGAAACTACATATCTTAGTGCAATTAGGGCACTAATGTATCTTGCAAATAATACTCGACCAGATATAACTTTTGCAGTAAGTTTATTAGAAAGATTTAGTTCCTTTCCAACAACAAGACAGTGGAATGGTGTTAAGCATATTTTTAGATACCTCCAAGGGGCTATTGATATGAGATTATTTTATTCATATGAATCCGACTCACAATTGATTGGTTATGCAGATGCATGTTATTTGTCTGACCCACATAAAACCTGATCTCAAATAGGCTATCTATTTATTTGTGGGGGTACAGTTATTTCATGGCGTTCAACAAAACAAACTTTAGCTGCTACATCTTCCAATCATGCAGAGATAATAGCGATTCATGAATCTAGTCGAGAATGTGTATGGTTGAGATGAGTGACTCAACATATTCAACAGTTGTGTGGTATTTCTTTAAAAACAAAGATTCCAACAATATTGTATGAAGACAATGTTGCTTGCATAGCTCAACTTAAAGGAGGATATATCAAAGGAGACAAAACAAAGCACATTTCACTAAAGTTCTTTTTCACACACGATCTTCAGCAGAATGGTGAGATAGATGTTCAACAAATCCGTTCAAGTGACAATCTAGCAGATTTATTCACTAAGACATTGCCAACATCAACATTTGAGAAACTGAGACATAATATTGGAATGCATCGCCTTCGAGATATCAAATAAAGTTTTCATCAAGAGGAGTATAATACGCGTTGTACTCTTTTTCCCTTAATCAAGGTTTTGTCCCAAATGAGTTTTCCTGGTAAGGTTTTTAATGAGGTAGCACGCAATGCGTATTACAAGATGTGTGTACTCTTTTTCCTTCACTGGAATTTTTCCCACTGGGTTTTTTCTAGTAAGGTTTTAACAAGCACATTATCTTTCAAATGAACATCCAAGGGTGACTGTTATAAATAAAGTGAATGTATATGGATGTTCATTTAATCCATCCATACATTTTATACAATGTATTACTTGAATAAATGCACCTATTAATTCCTAGGATGTATCTAGTGAGTTTTGTGTGTATCTTTTATAGTATAAATAGGATATTCTTTGCATATGGAAGAAGACATAAGAAACACACTTGAATAAAATAACTTCTGCATTCTCCTTCTATACATCTTGTCTCTATTACTATATTGTTCTATTTTGCTCTCATTTCTTAATAAGGAAAGAAAGAGAAAAAAGGGAGCGTCTTAAGTGGAGCTTGGACATAGGAAGGGAGGGGCATTCAGGTGATAAAATCTTCAAATGGGCGTATTCTGTCATATTTTAAAATAAAGCATTTTGGTCATAATTTATTTTAAAGGCGGCTCTTAGTGTCTTTTTTCTCCTTTTTAAAGAACAATTAACTTAAATAGCAACCCATTCAATTACTTAAACTAAAAATAACCAACGAATGTATAATATATGAGTAATCTATGTATAATATATGTATAAATTATATATAATCAATGTATATTTTATGTATATCAATTAACAAAAGTAAATAATAAAATCGAACGGCTATTTATGTAGAGATACTTTTTTAAGTAGAGAGATTATTTATAGATGGACCAACGAATTAATCATTATTATTGAGTTACCTTTTAGGCCCAAATCTCAGGTGCCATCTCCGATTACTTATATTATATAATCAATTTTAATTGTTCCTTCAAAATTGTCCACCATTAATTTTATTTTAAGTTGAAGTAGAAGTGTTTAGAAACACTTCTTTCCTTTTAAAATTATATATTCAAATATATTTTTAATTTTTTTTTAGTGATTTTCTCACACACACACACAAACACACACACACACACATATATATATATATATATATATATATATATATATATATATATTCATTTTAAAATTAATTTTATTTGTAGAGGTGCACCCAATAATTATTGCTCTACAGAAATTTTTGAGCTTGGGTACATATATATATATATATATATATATAGTTAAGTAATTTTGAAGAGATATGACATTATTATATATGATTTACAGAGAGGAGCACGACTTCATGTCAACCAATATTCTCTAACCTAGATACGCCCCTGAATCAAGAGCGACAATTTTTAAGGTCATTAAGTGTAGTTTTCTAATTTTGTTTGTTCCTGCAAAATTTTCCTCCAATAATCTTCTTCTAGTTGAAGTAGAAGTGTTTGAAACCCTTCTTTCCTTTTGTATTCCACCCGTGAGACAAAACCTGACTTCTTTTTCCAACTCTAATAATCCAAATCACTACTCCTTCCGGTTTACAATAAGTGACCAATTTATTTTTTCATTTTGGTTCAAAATAAGTGTCCAATTATGTAATCAAGAAAAAATTCAATTTATTGTTACAAAATAACCCCTATGTACATATCCCTAAAAAAAATTCTTACTCCTCACATTAAATGTTTAATTAGGGGGTAGTTTAGTTATAGTAGGTATTTTTATATAAAATTTAGTATTTTCTTAATGGGCATACTAAAAATAAATTGATCACTTATTGTGAACCGGAGGGAGTAACTAATACTAACAACTTCAGATATTTTAACGTCATTGGGATTCGGCGAACCATCTTTTGTTTTATTTTAGGTGTTTGGATATATATTGATTGAGATTTAAAAAAAAAGTAATATTAAAAGTTAAAATTGAAAAAGGATAATAGTAGTGTCTTTGCTTACTTTTCTATTGGTAAAAAGGTTTTGGAAGTCGTGTGGTTTCCTCACTCAAGCTCGGGTGAAATTCAAAAATAGTCAAATTTACAAGTGATAATTAAAAAATAACTACAATTTCAATAGTAATTGAAATTTAGTAATTTTTTATGTAAAGATAAATCTAAACGATCACACTGTTTAAAATCCGAAAAATATTTCAGCATTATATACTGGAGTTCCAGTATATTATAATGAACTTCCAGTATAATATACTGAATTTCTAACATAATATACTGGACTTCCAGCATAATATACTCTCCAGCAAAATATACTCGAGTTCCGGCATAATATACTGGCCCAGCATGATATGTTGGAAGTTCATACACAGGTGCTCCAATATCCAATATATTATGCGGAAACTTTCCGTGTGCTGGAGTTCCAGCATAATATACTGGAAATTCATACACAGGTGCACCAATCTCCAGTATATTATGCTGGAACTTTCCGTGTTGCAACAAATAGTGGCTATTTTTCAATGACTTTGTAAACGTTGACTATTTTTCAATTACCAGTCCAAAACTGGTTTGTATACGGTAAAATTGGAGGGTCCAATTTCGATCATCACGACGCCTCGTAAGCACGTTGTCAAAGGCTCGAGTCTATGATCGAGATTCACACCTGAGGGGCTATCAACGTCCGACCTTGGGGCAGTACAGATCGATAGTTTTAGTGAAAAAGTGGGAAGTTCCCAAGGCACGTAGCTAGAGCTGGAAAAGTCTAATGGGCTAGTTCAGACCCGAATCAAGGCATTAAATGGCTGTACCAGCCCCATTTCTTTGTAATAAATATATTTGTACTATGTTGGGATCCCCCCATATATAAAGGGGATCCTTGCCATTTTGTAAGACATCTGATACTCAATATTGAATATACAAGAACATTCTCTCTGCTTTCTAACTTAAATTCTCTTGACTCCACTACTTATATTTATTGTGTTCTATTCATTGTTCTTCATTTATTGATTATTATTGGCCATAAAGAGCCGCCATTGAATTCATCATAACTGTTCACCCTTCATCGACTGCCTTTAGCGAGGCATTCGGCTCGACCTCGAGGCCCCGTGTACGTCAGCTCGAGGCCCTGATTTCTGATCATTCGGTTTGGTCATTACATTATCTACAAGCTCCTACCTTATTTTCTAGTTTTTCACTTAGCATCAATTGCCTAACAACTAGCATAAAAATAGATCACATATTTTTAGAACCACAAAATCAAATCTAATTGTAATTACCATTTTCGCGGTAAACAGTTTGGCACCCACCGTGGGGCTAAAAATAATTGTGATCATTTTCTTGCTAGTTTGCTATATAACACAAGTTACCTTTCACACTTTTTCTTGCCCAAGATCTTTGATTTCAGGTCAAAATGTCTAACTCAGTAAACGCACGTGAAAACAACTATCTTGAAGACCATGGAGAAAATGGTGTGGATGTTCCAGGTGTTGGTATATCACCACGAAACCCTGAAAATGCACCAGAACTAATTCTCGTGGATATGGTCTCGCGCAATGCTCAACACATCGAAATAAGCTCCCACAGCAACAGGAGCATACACCATGAAGGTCAACAAGAAGCTAAAAAAACCCCGGCTCAAGAAGAACAAGGGGTTAGCCTTCATGTCATCTTCGAAATGTTATAAGCACAACAGCTGACGATTGCTCAGCTGCAAAGCCACCAAAAGACTCCCAGCACGGTAGCACCGGAAACGGCTCCCCGAGCCAAACAGGCACCAGAAACATCAAGCAACAACGGGTCGGCGACCGACCCCGCTATCATAAAAATGCTCAAGGACCTCACAAATAGGATCAAGTCGGGCGAAAAGAAGATAGAAGCCAACGATAAGAAGGTAGAGACCTTTAATTCTAGGGTCGATCAAATTCTGGGCGCACCCCCAATCCTGAAAGGTGTAGATTAGAAGAAGTTTGTACAAAAGTCATTCCCACAGGAAGCGGCCCCAAAATCCATTCCAAAGAAGTTCAGAATGCCCGACCTTCCGAAGTACAACAGAACCTCGGACCCCAACGAGCACGTCACTGCTTACACTTGTGCAGTGAAGGGCAATAACCTAAATGACGACGAGATCGATTCCGTCCTACTGAAAAAGTTTGAAGAGACGCTTTCAAACGGGGCGATGATGTGGTACCCAAACCTGGCCCCAAACTCGATAGATTCATTTGCCATGCTGGCAGACTCTTTCATAAAGGCACATACTGGTGCCATCAAAGTAGCTACAAGGAAATCTGACCTCTTTAGAATCAAGAAAAGGGACAACGAGATGCTGCGAGAGTTTGTATCTCGCTTTCAAATGGAACAAATGGAACTACCATCGGTGTTTGACGACTGGGCGGTGCAGGCCTTTACTCAAGGTCTAAAGGAGCGAAGCTCGGTAGCTTCGAAGCAAGTGAAGCAAAACTTAGTCAAGTATTCTGTCGTGACTTGGTCGGACGTCCACAACCGATACCAATAGAAGATCAGGGTCGAAGATAACCAACTAGGAGCCCCCTTAGGCTCGGTATATCGTAGTAGGCTTGCGGTAAAGAAGTCAAAACCGAATAGAAAGAGAGAGATATCAACCATACACTGAAGATAGAAGAAACTCCCCAAGGCGCAAACATACCCCGCAATGATCATAGGATGGATCGAGGCCAGAATCCTCGGGGACATGTTAGCAGAGCTGGATTTGATAGGCACACAGAGCCGACGAAGGCGCCCCTCTTGTCGGAATACAACTTCAACGTTGACATTTCAGACATCCTATTCACCATCAGTGAAATCAGAGACACGAAGTGGCCAAGTCCTGTACAATCAGATCCTTCACAAAGGAACCATAACTTAGCGTGTGAATTTCACAACACGCACGGTCACAGGATCGAAAATTGTCGACAACTCCGGGAAGAAGTAGCCTGACTACTCAGCAAAGGTCACCTTCGGTAATTCCTTAGCGACCGAGCCAAAAATTAGTTCCGGGAAAGAGAGGCGACCAAAAAGAGTGAAACAGACGAGCCACAACATGTCATCCACATAATCTTTGGAGGTATCGATGCTCCACAGGAACCCATGGTCAGGAGAACAAAAATACCCATCACCAGAGAAAAATGAACTCGAGGCTATATATCCGAGGATGCCCTCACATTCAGCGACAAAGACATCGAAGCTCTATCTCAGCCCCATGACGACGCACTGGTAATTTCTTTTCTTATAAATACATTTCAAATTAAACGTGTACTTGTGGATCCATGTAGCTCGGCCAATATTATCAGGTCAAAGGTGGTGGAGCAGCTCGGACTACTTGACCAAATCGTGCCCGCCTCTTGAGTCCTCAACAGGTTCAACATGGCGAGTGAAACAACGAAAGGGGAAATTACCCTCTCAGTCAACGTGGTCGGCACAACCCAAAATGCCAAATTCCACGTCATCGAAGGAGACATGATGTTCAACTCCTTGTTCAGAAGGCCGTGGATACACTACATGAGAGCAATACTAACCACTCTCTATCAAATGATGAAATTCCCGACAAAGGATGGGATAAAAACCATCTACGGGGAACAACATGCGGCAAAAGAGATGTTCGCAGTGCACAATATGGCACCGACACCAATACCTCCACCATCGAAGGAACCGAAGGATAAGGAAATAGTAAAATAGTGATAACGAGCTACATTCTCGGCTACGCCCAACTAAACAAAATGAAGGATCGTACCGAGTACTCATAACAAACGATTGAATCATATAGAGGTCCAAAGCGCCGTCACCACTAAGGTATGATCATCTCCCTTTTTTAATTACGTTTTATACTAACCTGATTGCAAGTATCCGACCGAAATGGCCGAAACGCTTTCCAACTTGAAGGCCATAGGTTCCAAAAGCATACGTTGCACTCTTTTCCTTTAATCGAGTTTTTATCCCAAGAAGGGTTTTATCGGCAAGGTTTTAACGAGGCAACACCTATATGCTACCTAAGAAAGACTCAAAAAGTATTCAAGGCTTCATTTCAATCAACCTCAAATACTAAGGGGCATCCCCCCGGAAGAACACCTCCTCGGAGAAGCCAAGATGCACTAAATGGGGTCTCAATAGGAAAATGATATACCGGGCCAAATGGTCGAACGAATCGTGTCCGCATAGAATAATCGAGCCCTTAATAGCAAAAATGTGTATACTTGTACCAAGTAATCAAAGAATACTTTCCCCTCCGTCAAAGCATTTCACATTTCTAAGGAGTTCGGTATTTTTTGCAAAAATGGCTCCAGAGCCAAAAATGTCCCGAACACTCGGAGACTGGCGTCAAAAAATTGAAGTTGCCCTCAATGAGGCAACATCAAGTTTAGAACTCGTAAGCCCTCGATGAGACAATACCAAGTTTTCAAGGAATGGCTCCCGAGCCAAGAAACTTTCGACGATTCTTCGACGACTCGGGGACTGCCACCAGTCGCCACCCCCATCGACTTATCAAAAACTTGAGGCCATAAGACCCTATGTGGGCAGCCTCGGTCTCGTAAGACCTATAAGGCAACAACAATATCTATAAGACCTCAAGCAAGGCATGAACCATACTTGTACCAAGTAACCAAAACTGTAAGACCTCAAAGGCATGCAAAAATTTATAAGACCTTACAAAAGGCATAGTCCCGATCTTAAAGTAAGGCTATATATCGAACTAGTAAGACCCCTAATAAGGCATACCCTCGATATAGACGTCGAAACTACCTCACTTGGGAACTAAAAGGCTCCGGCCAAACATAATGACTACGGTCACAAGGCCGTACCAGCCAAACTAATGCGACTCGAATATGCCCGACCATCGCTATAAAATCATAGGCCTTCAATTACTTCGAAAAGAACCAGTTAAACAGGCTACCATCGATATAGGCAAAAGAGCTTTGACCATGTCAGCTCCAAACTATAGGCTTCGAGATACTCAGCCACCGAGCCAAACCTCCCGAGGTGCTCAATCATCGCCATATAACGAATCACAATCGAGGTTTTTATCAAACCATTAAAGAGTCAAGCAAACACAATTTCAAACGTCCTTAACGAGGGAATAATAAAGCCTACTAGAGCTCATACCGACCCAATGCGTAAGATCCACTACCACCAGCCCATACTAGAGGTCGTACCGACCCAATGCGTAAGAGACCCTGCCGCCAGCCCATATAAAAGGTCGTACCGACCAAATGCGTAAGAGCCTAAGGGCCAGCTTTAAATTCAAAAGGTTAAGGGTCAAATGAGCTCTAGTCGAAACCCGACTTAGAGACTGAACCCGAAACAGTTAACTAAATATGCCTAAGAGCAAAATCATAAGAGCTCAAACGCCGGCTTATACTAAAAGGTCATACCGACCAAACACATAAGAGCCTACGGGCCAGCCCAATGAGCCCCGGGCCATACTTTCTCAATGTGAGGATTCCTTTTAACTCAAAGACCAATTCATCTAGCTAACGACTGACAAACATCAAGGCAAAGGGAAATGCATGAAAAATAAAACCGCGAGGCTTACTTTTATACATATATGTGAGAGAATACAAGCTTCATTTACAAGTTCTTTGAAAGAACTATACACAAAACAAGAAAGGAATGGCCTAATCTACGTCCCCCTCGGGGACTATGGTCCGTCGACCTATTTATCGCTATCTTCGGCATCGGACAGAAGGAGCTTAGCACCATATTCTTCTGCCTTCGCCTGCTTTATCTCTTCCGAGAGGTTGAAGCCCCTAGCATGAATTTCCTCGAGGGTTTCCCTCCGAGATTTACACCTCACGTACTCTTTGTTCCTACTCTCCTGGTCGAGAGCCCCCCTTAGCTCAGTACAAGCGTCGGCAACGTCCTTCAAATAGACAGCCACCTTCTTATCACCCTTAGTTCGGATTGGTTCGGCTTCAGCCCGGGCATCCACGACTTCGGCCTTCACCTTTAGGAGCTTAGACTCAAGCCTTGAAATCATGTCCGTTCGGACCAACCTGTTCTCGTGAGCATTGCAAAGTTGCACTTCGAGGGCGGAAGCCTTGGCCAAAGTGTTTTTCTTAGCCGATATATGGGTTTCCACCCAAGCCTTTAGATCATCACGCTCGCACTTGGCTTGACCAAATTTGCTCCTAAGGCATTCCAGGTCCTCCGTTTTTTTCTACAACTAAAATAAACAAGACGTTAGCCTCAGAAGGTAGAAGAAGAAATATGCACTCCCTCGAAAAAAGCATTACCCGCTCCTCAAGGTAGCTCTCGTAGTTTAGATTTCGACTCTCCTCATACTGCAAGTGTGCCAATTTGTCTTCCCTTTCATTGCAAAGAAGCCTGAGGTATTTCTTCGCATCTACGGCTTCTTGCAACCTGGTCTCACAACGGAGCAGCTCAGACTTGAGCTTGTTAAAAGCCTATGAAAGACAAACTCGATAATAGAGTAAAAATATTACAAAACGATAAAACCAATATGAACGGCCAAAACTCACCTCAGAGTAGAGCTGCTGAGCTTCTTCGAAAGTTGAGCGCATATCTACTAGTCTGGCTCCATCTACCCCAGTAGAATCGCCCCCGATTGGGATATGATCTCCCGATATATATGACCCCTAGCGTCGAACATCCCTCGAAGTGACTTTGATGGGAGAAGTCAGCGGTAGAGAGCCCTCGATCCTCGAAGTACCTTCGATGGTAGAAGAAGACGGCAGCGGAGGAGGGATCATTTTTCTAGAACCAAAAATCTCGAGCGCTGGGGGTTCAGTTGATACACCCTCTCTGAGCCTCCGGGTTGAACTCGTCTTGCTATAATCACTGTCGCCCTGCAAAGTCCTTTTTTGCTTATTATTATTACCCTTCGGCCCTAAAGTCGACGATCCTTCTCCCTCTCCTAGAGGACATGATCTTGCCTCAAAGAACTCCCCAATGCCTATGATGACGGAGTTAGTACGCATAAAAAGAAAGTGCCTTTCAAAAAGGGAACAAATTGCATAGCACGTACCGTGGTGTCTTGCCTCCCATCTACCCTTAGACAAAGCTCGCCACTTATGCTCATTATAAGTCGAGTGTGCCACTAGCTTTCGAGCCCAATCCGTCAGGTCAGGGACCTCGTACGACATCCATGGAATTGCTACAGAAATGAAAGGAGGGTGCATTTACGGAGCTCGCCTCCGCCATAAGCAAAACTATGAAGGCTCAAGTGTACCACTTACGTGTTAAATTCCATTCCTCAGGAAATAGCAAAAACTCCACAGGGATAATATCAACAGTCCGTACTCAGACAAATCGGATCATCCATCCCCGATCTCCATCTTCTTCATCATCAACCATAAAAGGTGTGGTGGATCGGCATTGTAGGGTTAGCAGACCTCGATGGTGAAAAGGCCGGTACAGCCTGATGAGATGGGTAAGAGTGAATTCAAGCCTTGCTTCTTCTGCAAAGAACCTCATCATCAATACTATCCTCCAAAATAACGGATAAATTTGTGCCAAGGTAACCTGGTACTTTCGACAGAAGTCAAGCACGACCCTATCAAGGGGGCCCAACGTAAAGGGGTATGTGTATACGTTCAGAAAACCCTCGGCATGATCCGTGATACTCTCTTCCGGGGAAGGTACCCACAGTACTAACTTTTCCCCCATCCACAATCTTTTCTCACTAACTCAAGGTGCCCCTCTCCTATTAAAGAAATAAACTTCGAGGCATAATCCCGAGGACCCCAAATATTAGGAGGTTTTTCTGGCGAAAAGTCCCCCCTCGAAACAAAATGTCCAGAGTTTGGCTCGCCTGGTACCAATGGTGCAACATCAACCAGGCAGGAACCAGAGGCGGAACTCCCTTCTCCTTGCCGAGCGAACCCTGGCATAGCAGCCATGATGGTGGTAAAACAAGGAATTGGAGTGGGAATTTGAGCAAGGGCTTCAAAGTTGAAATGGTGAAGGACCTAACGCAGGAAAAAAGAACTCTACAAAGAAGGATAACTACTCAGAATAGCGGGATCCTCAAAAGAGGGAAGACAACCCTATATATGGAGAGAGCGGTGACTATCCGCCTGCCTTAAAGGCCAATTTAAAATGCTGACTCAGCCATTTTTCGCTTTGGGAAGATGTACCAGCGGGATTGCCTTGGTCGTTTCATAACCATGTCATGCAATTAATGCTGTCGCTCGATGCTTTGGGGATCAAAGACCCCTACATCATTACAAGCCTTGAGATGGTACCCGATCTCGAGGACCTCTGTCAAGAAGAGAATATGCTCCAAGAAGCCATTAATATCATTACAAGCCTTGAGATAGTAGCCGATCTCGAGGACCTCTGCCAAGAAGAATATAGGCTCTAAGGAGCCATCAATATCATTACAAGTCTTGAGATGGTACCTGATCTCGAGGACTTCTGTCAAAGAGAAGATAGACTCTAAGGAGCCATTAAGATCAGTACAAGCCTCGAGATGGTACCCGATCTCGAGGACTTCTGTGAAAGAGAAGATAGGCTCTAAGGAGCCATTAATCATTACAAGCCTCGAGATGGTACCCGATCTCGAGGACTTTTATTAAAGAGAAGATAGGCTCTAAGGAGCCATTAAGATCATTACAAGCCTCGAGATGGTACCCGATCTCGAGGACTTCTGTCAAAGAGAAGATAGGCTCTAAGGAGCCATTAATATCATTACAAGCCTCAAGATGGTACCCCATCTCGAGGACTTCTATCAAAAAGAAGATAAGCTCTAAAATCTACTCACATGGGCCTGACCTCGAGGTGGTACCCTACATCGAGGATTTTTGCTATTGCAAATGCGAGTCATCTACCCGACCCTTTGGCCCTCAAGCTACTCGAGCTCAAGCCAATTTGCACTTAAAGACTACTAGTAAAGTCTTAGGGCTATTTCTCGCCTTTGGATCAAGTTAAACGCCCTATCGATTACTTTAATCCAGGGGATATCCGAGTCTAGACATGTCTCCATTTGGGATCTATATATGACGCCTTAAGGCTATCTTCGCTCTAAGTTCAAAACAGGTTTTCAAGTCGCCCAAACTTGAGCGAACTCTCACTCGGGGACTGCCTTCGAAAGCCTAAGGGCTATCTTTAGTCTCAAACATCCGAGCAAATCCCCCCCTCCCCTCGAGGACCATCAACGGGGTCAGATAGGCCAAATTGCATCCTGAAATTTCGAAGCCCTACTCTTATTCAACTCGAAGTTGGGGGTCCCGATGGCTAAAACTCGTATTAATTCAATTCGAGCCCAGTTTGAGGAACGACAAAGGGCTCCACAGGATATCGTACTAACCGATCAAGGACTGGGGAAACACCTACACCCGGGCCCGACATTTAGATCGATCGGTAGAATCATGCACTTAGATGTTTCACAAACGCAAGTAAAAAGAAATCCGGCATAAATCAGGTACAAAATTAAAGAAAAACTTTTTCATTAGAAAATGATGATTACAAAAACCCACGAAGGGTCCTTACACATGATTATAAAAGCCCACAAAGGGTCCTTACACAAAAATAAAGAATCCAAAGTAAAAAGAAAAAATATATATAACAACTACAAGCCTAATCTGCTCTTAGGGTTACATCCTCGGGGGCAATGTCTTCAAGAACCATTCCCTCGGGGCCTCCTCTCTATCTTTCAAACGACATCTTCAAGATTGAAGAAGAAGCATAAAATGATGAGGAGGAAGAAGAAAAAGATAAAGAAGCATAAAAATATGAAGAAGTGGCTCGGTGAAAAATCTAGCGAGCATGGGTATCACCAACACTACTATTGTAAAGCCACTTGTTGAGACGTTGCACTGGTGCATGATGCAATAGTTAGTAGATGGCACCACCTCACTCCACGAAAAGCAAAAGGAGTGAGGCACCGTACCAGGTAATTAGAGGAGATGAGTAGAAATTCGTGGTCCACATATCCTTTAATGCGAAGATAATTTAATATTTCTCTCTCATTACCTTGGATCAACAACAACAACAACAACAACAAATCAGTACAATCTCGCTCGGAAGGGAAAGCTCTAGAAAAGGTCCATGGCACAACTGATGAGAACACTTCCATGTAACCTTAAGGACACGGACTTCAAACATGGGAAATAATAATGGATGATGATGAAGAGAAGAAAAAGGTAAAAGGCTGTTGAAGAATATTTGACTGAAGTTTTGGTTCAAGAAGGCTTCCATTTATAGAAAGTGTGGCAGCGTAACCGACAATGCAATTAATGTCTTTGAAAGACGTACCGACAGGCGCAATCAATGCGTTTTAGGAACTGGACTGGCGGCGATGTTATCACTTCTGAAAATGTGAATCGGTAGTACATCGAATGATTACGGAAAGGTACATTGAATGATTCTAGAAAGGTGAACCAACGGGACGCCTCAGTTATCACAACGGCTTACGTCATAAGTATGATATCATCACGGGAAGTTTGAAGAGATGGATATCAAAGTCATTTCTTATCGTTTCACTCTAAGAAACGCGAGGACTATCTGTATACAGTAAAATTGAAGGGTCCAATTTTTTATCATCATGATGCCTTATAAGCACGTTGTCAAAGGCTCAAGGCTATGATTGAGATTCACACTCGAGGGGCTATCGATGTCCGACCTCGGGGTAGTACAGATTGATGGTTCTAGTGAAAAAGTGGGAAGTTCCCAAGGCGCGTAGCTAGAGCTGGAAAAGTCTAGTGGGCTAGTTCAGACCCAAATCAAGGCATTAAATGGATGTACCAGCCCCATATCTTTGTAATAAATACATTTGTACTATGTTGGGATTCCCCCTCATATAAAAGAGGATCCTTGCCATTTTGTAAGACATATGATACTCAATATTGAATATACAAGAACATTTTCTCTACTTTCTAACTTAAATTCTCTTGACTCCACTACTTACATTTATTATGTTCTATTCATTGTTCTTCATTTATTGCTTATTATTGGCCATAAAGATCGACCACTAAATTCATCATAATTGTTCACCCTTTATCGGCTACCTTTAGCGAAGCATCTGACTTGACCTCGAGGCCTCGTGTACGTCAGCTCGTGTAACGACCCGACCGGTCGTTTTAAGAATTTATGCCCCGATCCTCTATTAATTGCTTTTCCTGTGTTTGTTTCTGCTATTGTGAGTTGCCGGGAGGAATTATTGGGAGTGTCAGAGAATTTTGGGACACTTAGTCCCTAAATGAGAGCTTAAGTTTTGGAAATTTGACCGTAGTTGGAATAGTGTGAAGACAGTCTCGGAATGGAATTTCGATGGTTCCGTTTGCTTCGTTGGGTGATTTTGGGTTTAGGAGCGTGTTCGAATGGTGTTTTGGAGGTCCGTAGCTAATTTAGGCTTGAAATGCCAAAAGTTGAATTTTTGAAGTTTCCGGTTCGATAGTGAGATTTTGATCCGAGGGTAGGAATGGAATTTCAGAAGTTGGAATAGCTCCGTACTGTTGAATGTGACATGTGTGCAAAATTTTAGGTCATTCGGATGAGGTTTGATGGACCTTTTGATCGAAAGCATATTTTGAGAGTTTTTAAAGTTCTTAGGCTTGAATCCGATGCTAAATTGGTGTTTTGATGTTGTTTGAGCATTTCAAAGATTGGAACAAGTTTGAATGATGTTTTAGGATTGGTTGGCATGTTTAGTTGAGGTTCCGGCGGCCTCGGTTGTGTTTCAGATGCTCAACGGGTCATTTTTGGAACTTAGAAATTGCAAAACAATGTTGTAGTAGTCAGTTATGGTTTCCTTCTTCGCGTTCGCGAGTGGGGTCTCACGTTCGCGAAGAGGATTTGGAGCAGGTGAGGAATTTATGCTTCGCGTTCGCAAAGTGTCTCCCGCATTCGCGAAGCTGAGAGTTTTATACCTACGCGTTCGCAAACGTGTTCCCATGTTTGCGTAGGAGGAGAAAGTGTTGCATTGCGTTCGCAACCTGGGAATCGCGTTCACGATGAAGAAATCTGGGCCCAAGTGAATTTGTGCTTCGCGAACACGAGGGGCCTTCCGCATTCGCGAAGAAGGAATATCTGGGCATTATTTAAATAGCCCATCAGCGACCCTTTTTCATTTTTTCACCATTTTTGAATGGGATTGAAGCTTTTGTGGATGATTTTTGAGGAAACCAAAGGGGAATCACTTGGAGGTAATATTTTTGACTTTGTAACTCGTTTAAATGTGATTAAGGACCTAATTAGTGGTGAAAGTTTGGAAAAATGGGTAATTAGGGCTTGATATTAAGAGACTTTAACATGGGTATTTGAGGGGCCAATTAAACTCCGATTTTAGTATTCTTGTTATGTATAGACTCATGAGAGCACGAGGTTTCTAAAAATGTAAATTTCACTCGATTCGGAGATGTGGGACTGAGGGGCATTTTGGTCATTTTACCTAATTTCGAGTATTAGCTTAGAATTTCTTGGTGGAATCAGTTACTTGAAGTGTTATTTACATTATGCAATTGAATTGAAGAGATTTGGGTCATTTGGAGTCGAGTACTCGTGGTAAGAGCGTGATTTCGGGTTGATTTTGAGCTAGTTCGAGGTAAGTGGCTTGCCTAACCTTGTGTGGGGGACATTCCCCTTAGGATTTGGTATTGTGATAATTGAAATACCTTGTACGTGAGGTGACGAGTGCACACTTGTGCTAATTATTGAAAAATCCTGATTTCACTTAAGTAGCTTAAATTGTGTTTTCCGTTCTTGCTTACTCTACTTGAAATTTAAATTTGCTGTTAGCTTAGAAAAGCATGTTTAATTTACTTAATTGCTTTATTGTTTAAACTGCCATAATTGTATTATATGAAGCATGTTAGGTTAGAATTACCTATTTTACTTGGTACGAAATTTAGCTTAATTGAGTATTCCTTGTGTTGTTGTAGTGTGTTTTACTATGGGACTATGGGACGACAACCCGGGAGATTCCCTGTACATATTGATGCTTTGAGTTGAGGTGAGGGATACCGAGAGATACCTAGCATGTATATTGAGGATACTAAGAGATCCTCGGGATCCAAGAGATCCCTAGCATATATTGAGGATACCAAGAGATCCTCGGGTTACCAAGAAATCCCTGGCATGTATTGAGGGTACTAAGAGATCCTCAGGATATTGGGAGATCCCCGATTATTGTCTTTGAGAAGAGTGGTATTCATGGTGATTGTTTTCTGTTTTAGTTGTAGTTATCCTTATTATCCTGTATTGATTCTTATGGTTATCTTTCAACTGTACTGCTTTATCTTATACTATCACGTCTTATATTTTATTTAATCTCAGTAGGGCCCTGACCTTCCTCGTCACTACCCGATCGAGGTTCGGCTTGGCACTTACTGAGTACTGTTGTGGTGTACTCATGCCCCTTTCTATTCATGTTTTTCATGTGCAGATCCAGGTACCTCCACTCAGACTTATCACGCTTGAGACGAGGCGCTTATAGAGACTCCGAGGTATATCTGTCGCGTCTGCAGACAGAACAGTCCCTTTCTACTCCCCCTTTTTAGTATTAGCCCTTCTGTATTTTCCTTTTTTCCTTTGGATAGATATTATGGAGTTAGATATTTATAGACATTCAAAGGCTTGTGATCATGAGATTCCGGGTTTTGGAAAATGTATTTAGATTTCGAGAGTTGATATTGTGTATGCCGAGCGACACTTTTAAACACTGTTTTGCTTCACTATTTCGTCTTTATTATTTCTTCCGCAAATTGGTTTATTTTTCGCATTGTTAGGCTTACCTAGTCGTAGAGACTAGGTGTCGTCATGATGATTCATGGAGGCCGAACCGGGGTCGTGACAAGTTGGTATCAGAGCTCTAGGTTCATAGGAGTCATGAATCACAAGTCGATTTATTAGAGTCTCGCTGATCGATACTGAGACGTCTATACTTATCTACGAGAGGCTATGTAACTGTTAGGAAAATTTCACTTCATTTGATTTCCATGTCGCGCGAGATTTGGATATCACAATTCTAAACTTCTGTCTTCTATTCTCTCACAGATGGTGAGGACATGCACTACCCGAGATGATCAAGCACCTGTGCCCCCTACTGCAGCCATCAGAGGCCGGGGTTGGGGTAAAGGCTGAGGACGCGCACGTGGTGCAGCCAAAGCATCTGTGCGAGCTGCCACCGAGGTACTGCCAGTAGTTCCAATCGGAGTCCAGACACCTGATACGCCTACTGCTACTACTTTTCCAGCACTTCGGGAGACTATGGCATAGTTCATGAGCATGTACAACACTTTGGCTTAGGCACGGTTTCTTCCCTTGCTGCAGCTACATCTCAGGCCGGGGGAGGAGCATACTCCCGCCGCCCGCACTACTGAGCAGTGAGTGTATGTTGATCAGGTCCCAGAGATCATTCCTGTATAGCTTGTAGCCCCAGGTCAACCCGAGGACAGGGCAGTGGTTTCAGAGGATGAGCAACGAAGGTTTGAGAGGTTCAAGAAGTATGATCCTCCTGCATTTAGTGGGTTGGCCTCAGATGATGCCTTGGGATTTCTGGAGGAGTGACACCGTATTCTTCGCACTATGGATATATCAAGATCGAGTGGGGTGTCTTTCACTGCCTTCCAGCTTCGAGGAGCTACCTATGAGTGGTGGCACACCTATGAGTTAGACAGTCCGGATGAGGCAGCTTCACTGACTTGGACTCGGTTTTCAGATATGTTCCTAAGAAAGTTTGTTCCTTAGAGCCTCAGAAATGCATGGCGCGCAGAGTTTGAGTATTTGCGCTAGGGTGCTATGACTATCTCGGAGTATGCTATCCGTTACACCAGTTTGGATAGACATGCCCCAGCCTTGGTTTCTACTGTTCCCGAGAGGGTTCTCCAGTTTATTGAGGGGCTTATTCCCAACATCAAGTCTAACATGGCTTATGAGTTGGAGATGGATATTTCTTATCAGCAGGTGGTGAGTATTGCCAGGAGGATTGAGGGTATACATGCTAGGGAGAGAGAGGAGAGGGAGGCCAAGAGGTCTCGAGAGTTGGTCCATTATTCTGGTTCCCGTGCCCCGGCTGCAGGTCATCATGGTAGGGGTTATATGAGTCGCCCTGTTCATTCAGCTCTTCCAGCAGCTAGTGGTATTCTAGCTCCTCCTAGGCCTCAGGAGCCTTATTATGCACCTCCGGTATCTATCGCGCCTCCAGCGCGAGGTGCTTTCAGAGGTCAGTCCAGCATACTTGGCCCGAGCCAGTCATAGTCGCCAGTCCTCCCAGAGCTTGTTTTGAGTGTGGTGACGCACGCCATGTGGTGAGGGATTGCCCTAGACTTGGTATAAGTGCGCCTCCACAGACTTCTTAGCCACAGCGTGCCCCACAGAGTTCTTAGGCTATGGTTACAGCACTAGTTGCTACCCCACCTGCTCAGTCGGCTAGAGGTGGAGGTCGGGGAGGTAGAGGTCGCCCTAGAGGGGGAGGCTAGGCCTGATACTATTCCATTCCTACCCGTATTGAGGTTGTTGCCTTCACCGAAGTGGACGATAGGCAAGAAAAGATAGAGGAGTGGACCTGACAAGCATTCTGTCATCACATGTATTATACTGGTTTGTCACAGAGAAGCATCAGTTCTATTTGATCCAGGCTCCACTTACTCTTATGTGTCTTCTTATTTTGCTCCACATTTGGGTATACCTCGGGATTCTTTGAGTTCCCCTGTTTATGTTTCTACTCCTATGGGAGATTCTCTTATTGTGGACCGCGTTTATTAGTCATGTTTGGTTGCTCTTAGTGGTTTTGAGACCAGAGCCGATTTATTATTACTCAACATGGTAGATTTTGATATTATCTTTGGCATGGAGTGGTTGTCGCGCCATTATGTTATTCTTGATTGTCACGCCAAAATCGTAACTCTGGCTATGCCACGTGTACTGCATGTTGAGTGGAGGGATACTTTAGATCACACACCCAGTAGAGTTATTTCTTTCCTTAAGGCTCAGTGAATGGTTGAGAAGGGGTGCGACACATATTTAGCTTACGTGATAGACGTTAGTATTAATACCCCTTAAGTTGATTCAGTCCCAGTAGTACGAGATTTTCCTGATGTGTTTCCAGCTGATCTTCCGGGCATGCCGCCTGATAGAGATATTGATTTTGGCATTAATATGTTGCTGGGCACTCAGCCCATTTCTATTCCTCTGTATCATATGCACCTCCTGAGTTGAAGGAGTTGAAGGATCAGTTACAGGAATTACTTGATAAGGGTTTTATTCGGCCTAGTGTATCACCTTGGGGTGCTCCTGTCTTGTTTGTGAAGAAAAATGATGGTTTTATGTGTATGTGTATTGATTATCGCCATTTAAACAAAGTTATAGTGAAGAACCGTTATACTTTGCCTCGTATTGATGATCTGTTTGACTAGCTTCAGGGCGCACGGGTGTTTTCTAAGATTGACTTGCGCTCAGGTTAGCATCAGTTGAAGATTCGGGAGCCAGATATCCCGAAGACCGCTTTCAGGACTCAGTATGGTCATTACGAGTTCCTTGTTATGTCATTTAGGTTGACCAATGCCCCACTAGCCTTTATGAATTTGATGCATAGTGTGTTCCGGTCGTATCTTGACTCGTTCATCATTATCTTTATTGATGATATTCTGGTGTATTCCCGGAGTCGGGAAGATCATGAGCAACACTTGAGGACAGTGCTTCAGACCTTGAGAGAAAGGAAGTTATATGCTAAGTTCTTGAAATGTGAGTTTTGGTTGAATTTTGTGGCATTCTTAGGCCACGTGGTGTAGAGTGAGGGTATTCAGGTGGATCCGAAGAAAGTAGAGGCAGTGCAGTGTTGGCCCAAACCATCATCAGCCATTGAGATCCGCAGTTTTCTTGGCTTGGTAGGTTATTACCGTTGTTTTGTTGAGGGGTTTTCATCGATTGCAGCCCCGATGACCAAGTTGACCCAGAAGGGTACTCCATTCCAATGGACGGAAGAGTGTGAAGCGAGTTTTCAGAAGCTCAAGACAGCTTTGACTACATCACCAATTTTGATATTGCCTACAGGTTCGGGGTCTTACACTATCTATTGTGATGCCTCGAGGATTGGCCTTGGAGCGGTTTTGATACAGTTACGGTAGGGTGATTGCCTACGCATCTAGACAGTTGAAGGTTCACGAGAAGAATTATCCGGTCCATGACCTTGAGTTAACTACCATTGTTCACGCCCTGAAGATCTGGCGTCATTATTTGTAAGGGGTTTCTTGTGAGATTTGTATCGATCATTGGAGCTTGCAGCACCTATTCAAGCAAAAGGATCTAAACTTGTGCCAGAGGAGGTGGTTAGAGTTGCTGAAGGACTACGATATCACAATTTTGTATCACACGGGCAAGGCCAATGTGGTGGCCGATGCCTTGAGTCGTCGGGCAGAGAGTTTGGCCTATTTACCAGCATTGGAGAGGCCTATGGTGATGGATGTTCAGGCCTTAGCTAGCCAGTTGGTGAGATTGGATCTTTCGGAGCCCAGTCGAGTTCTAGCTTGCGTGGTTTCTTGGTCATCCTTATTTGATCATATCAGGGAGCGTCAGTATGATGACAATCATTTGCTTGTCCTCAAGGACAAGGTTCAGCATGGTGATTCCAAAGATTTGACCATTGGTTATGATGGTGTATTGAGGATACATGGTCGGATTTGTGTACCCAATGTTGATGGGCTTTGGGAGTTGATTCTCGGGGAGGCCCATAGTTCACGGTATTCCATTCATTCGGGTGTCGCAAAGATGTATCAGGATTTGAGGCAGCACTATTGGTGAAGGCAGATGAAGAAAGATATAGTTGGATTTGTAGCTCGGTGCCTCAATTGTCAGTAGGTGAAGTATGAGCACCAGAGACCGGGAGGGTTGCTTCAGCAGATAGAGATTTCGGAGTGAAAGTGGGAGTGGGTCACCATGGACTTTGTAGTTGGGCTCCCACAGACTTTGAGAAAGTTCGATGCGATATTGGTAATTGTGGATCGGCTGACCAAGTCCGCACACTTTATTTCTGTGTGTACTACTTATTTTTCGGAGCGATTGGCGGAGATTTATATCCGGGAGATTGTTCTTCTACATAGTATTCTAGTTTCCATCATTTCAGATAGAGGTATTCAGTTCACATCACGATTCTAGAGGGCTGTTCAGCATGAGTTGGGTACTCGGGTGGAGTTGAGTACAGCATTTCACCCTCAAACGGACGGACAGTCCGAGCATACTATTCAGATTCTTGAGGATATGCTCTATGCATGTGTGATTGAGTTTAGAGGGTCTTGGGATCAGTTCTTGCCATTGGCGGAGTTTGCTTACAACAACAGCTATCAGTCCAACATTCAGATGGCACCGTATGAGGCTTTATATGGTAGGCGGTGTAGATCCCCGGTGGGTTGCTTAGAGCCGGGTGAGGCCAGATTATTGGGTACAGACTTGGTTTAGGATGCTTTGGAAAAGGTTAAGGTGATTCAGGATAGACTCCGTACAGCCCAGTCTAGATAGAAAAGCTACGCGGACCGGAAGGTTTGTGATGCTTCCTATATGGTTGGAGAGCGAGTTCTGCTTCGGATTTTTCCTATGAAGGGCGTTATATGATTTGGGAAGAAGGGGAAGTTGAGTCCGAGGTTTATTGGTCCTTTTGAGATATTGAGGCATGTTGGGGAGGTTGCTTATGAGCTTGCCTTACCTCCCAGCTTGGCAGGATTTCATCCGGTATTTCATGTTTCTATGCTACGGAGGTATCACGGTGATCCGTCACACGTATTGGATTTCAGTTCAGTCCAGTTGGAAAAGTATCTATCTTATGTTGAGGAGCCAGTGGCAATTTTGGACAGGCAGGTTAGAAAGCTGAGGTCAAAGAACATTGCATCAGTGAATGTTCAGTGGCGGGTCAGCCGGTCGATGAGGCGACCTGGGAGATAGAGCAGGATATGCGCAAGCTGTTACCCTCATCTTTTCACTACTTCAGGTATGTCTCTATGCTCGTTCGAGGACGAACGAATGTTTAAGTGTGGGAAGTTGTAACGACCCAGCCGGTCATTTTAAGAATTTAGGCCCTGATCCCCTATTAATTGCTTTTTCTGGGTTTGTTTCTGCTATTGTGAGTTGCTGGGAGGAATTATTGGGAGTGTCGGAGAATTTTGGGACACTTAGTCCCTAAATGAGAGCTTAAGTTTTGAAAATTTGACCGTAGTCGGAATAGTGTGAAAACGGCCTCGGAATGGAATTTCGATGGTTCCGTTAGCTCAGTTGGGTGATTTCGGGTTTAGGAGCGTGTTCGAATGGTGTTTTGGAGGTCCGTAGCTAATTTAGGCATGAAATGCCAAAAGTTGAATTTTTGAAGTTTCCGGTTCGATAGTGAGATTTTGATCCGAGGGTAGGAATGGAATTTCAGAAGTTGGAGTAGCTCTGTAGTGTTGAATGTGACGTGTGTGCAAAATTTTAGGTCATTCGGACAAGGTTTGATAGACTTTTTAATCAAAAGCGTATTTTGAGAGTTTTTGAAGTTCTTAGGCTTGAATCCGATGCTAAATTGGTGTGTTGATGTTGTTTTGAGCGTTCCGAAGATTGGAACAAGTTTGAATGATTTTTTAGGATTGGTTTTCATGTTTGGTTGAGGTCCTGGGGGCCTCGGGTGTGTTTCGGATGCTCAACGGGTCATTTTTGGAACTTAGAATTTGCCAAAAGAATGCTGCAGCAGTCAGTTCTGGTTTCCTTCTTCGCGTTCGCGAGTGGGGTCTCGCGTTTGTGAAGAGGAGCTGGGGCTGGTGATGAATTTATGCTCGCGAAGTGTCTCCCGCGTTCGCGAAGCTGGGAGTTTTATACCTCCGCGTTCGCGAAGGTGTTCCCGCGTTCGCGTAGGAAGAGGAAGTGTCACATCGTGTTTGCGACCTGGGCATCACGTTCACGATGAAGAAATTTGGGCCCAAGTGAATTTTTGCTTGGCGAACGCGAGGGGCCTTCCGCGTTCGCGAAGAAGGAATATCTGGACAGTATTTAAATAGCTCATCAACGACCCTTCTTCATTTTTTACCATTTTTGAATGGGATTGAAGCTTTTGAGGGTGATTTTTGAGGAAACCAAAGGGGAATCACTTGGAGGTAACATTTTTGACTTCATAACTCGTTTATATGTGATTAAGGACCTAATTAGTGGTGAAAATTTTGGGAAAAATAGGTAATTAGGGTTTGAGATTAAGAGACCTTAACATGGGTATTTGAGGGGTCAATTGAACTTTGATGTTAGTGTTCTTGTTATGTATAGACTTGTGAGAGTATGAGGTTTCTGAAAATGTAAATTTTACCCGATTCCGAGATGTGGTCCTGAGGGGCGTTTTGGTCATTTTACCTAATTTTGCGTATTAGCTTAGAATTTCTTTGTGGAATCAATTTTTTGAAATGTTATTTACATTATGCAATTGAATTGAATATATTGAGCCATTTGGAGTCGAGTACTCGCGGTAAGAACGTGATTTCGGGTTGATTTTGAGTTGGTTCGAGGTAAGTGGCTTGCCTAACCTTGTGTGGGGGACATTCCCCTTAGGATTTGGTATTGTGGTAATTGAAATGCCTTGAAGTGAGGTGACGAGTGCGCACTTGTGCTAATTATTGAAAAATCCTGATTTCACTTAAGTAGCTTAAATTGTGTTTTCCATTCTTGCTTACTCTACTTGAAATTTAAATTTGTTGTTAGCTTAGAAAAGCATGTTTAATTTACTTAATTGCTTTATTGTTTAAACTGCCATAATTGTATTATGTGAAGCATGTTTGGTTAGAATTACCTGTTTTACTTGGTACGAAATTTAGCTTAATTGAGTATTCTTTGTGTTGTTGTTGTGTGTTTTACTGTGGGATTATGGGACGACATCCCGGAAGATTCCCTGTACTTATTGATGATTTGAGTTGAGGTGCGAGATACTGAGAGATCCCTAGTACGTATATTGAGGATACCAAGAGATCCTCGGGATACCAAGAGATCCCTAGCATATATTGAGGATACCAAGAGATCCCCGGGATACCAAGAGATCTTTGGCATGTATTGAGGGTACTAAGACATCCTCGGTATACTGGGAGATCCCCGATTATTGTCTTTGAGAAGAGTGGTATTCCTGGTGATTGTTTTCTGTTTCTGTTTTAGTTGTAGTTAAACTTATTATCCTGTATTGATTCTTATGGTTATCTTTCAATTGTACTGCTTTATCTTATACTGTCATATCTTATATTTTATTTAATCTCAGTAGAGCCCTGACCTTCCTCGTCACTACCCGACCGAGGTTAGGCTTGGCACTTACTGAGTACCGTTGTGGTGTACTCATGCCCTTTTCTGTGCATGTTTTGCATGTGCATATCTAGGTACCTCCACTCAAACTCATCACACTTGAAACAAAGCGCTTATAGAGACTCCGAGGTATATCCGTCGTGTTCACAGACCGAAGAGTCCCTTTCTACTCTCCATTTTTAGTATTAGCCCTTCTGTATTTTCCTTTTTCCTTTGGATAGATATTTTGGAGTTAGATATTTATAGACATTCAAAGGCTTGTGATCATGAGATTCCGAGTTTTGGAAAATGTATTTAGATTTCGAGAGTTGATATTGTGTATGCCGAGCGGCACATTTAACCACTGTTTTGCTTCACTATTTCGTCTTTATTATTTTTTCCGCAATTTGTTTATTTTCCACATTGTTGGGCTTACCTAGTCGTAGAGACTAGGTGCCATCACGATGGTTTATGGAGGGCGAACCAGGGTCGTGACAGCTCGAGGCCCTGATTTCTGATCATTCGGTTTAGTCATTACATTATCTACAAGCTCCTACCTTACTTTCCAGTTTTCCACTTAGCATCAATTGCATAACAACTAGCAAAGAATAGATCACATATTTTTAGAACCACAAAATCAATTCTAATTGTATTTATTATTTTCGCGGTAAATATGCTTAGCCCGTGCTATTTTCACCTCCAACACAGGTGGTGGGCTACTGGTCCATAAGTTGGTGGATTTTTATAATTAATTTTGATTTAAGCAGCAAAAAGTTTCAATCAATTCCTGATGAATGTGGAGATTTGATCAATTGGTAGAGCAATTCGTCCTTTAAATAACATGTTGGATGGTTAGAGTTACCATTCACGAGAGATAAACAAAGAACGATTATTCTGCTCTTACCATAAAGGTGAAAAAATCAATTCCAATTTTATTTGCGTGTATAACTACCAAAGAGCTATTAATGAAGGTTTTTTTGGGGAGGGTAAGAGAGGGGGGAGTAAAGAAAGAAAACAAGACTTAAGGCCTCATTTGTTTTTTTAAGATTAAACGTTGAATTTGAATACACATCTTAATATCAAGATGTGTATTAAGATTAAAATATTTGATCTAAATACACATCTGAATATATTAATATATGTTATTAAGATCTGAATAGAAATAATTAAAACTGTTTGATTTTTAACATCTGAATGTATAAAATTTATCTTTATTTGAAAATTAATAAACATAAAATTCAAATGAAATACTAACTAATCTAATATTCTGTCAATAAAATATATAGTTTTTTAAAATATGATAGTTATTGGTGGTGATGGCTAACCGGTGAATGCCTACTAGAGGCGGTGGTTGGTGATAGTTTTGGTTGATGATGGTGGTCCATGCTAGTAGCTAGCAGTGATTGGTAGTGGTGGCGATTATGATTGAGGATAGTGGTGGTGGATGATGATAGTTAATAATAGCGGGTGGTGGTAGTAGTTGTGACTCAGTAAGGTGGTGGGTTGGTGGTGGTAGGTTATAATGATGGGCAATGTCGGTTGTGGTTGTTGATGGTGATGGGGTGGTCAGTTGTGGTAGTTGAGGTGGATGAGTGTTGATTGTGGGTGAGAATGATGGTGGTTGGAGTGGTGGGGATAGTGGGTGGTGATGATTGATAATGGTGGCGGCTATGATTGAGGATGATGGTGGCGTGGTGGTGGTGGCGGCATGGTGGTAGTTGATAATTGTAGGCGGTGACGGCAGTTAATAATGAATATGTGATAGCATCTTAATGAAATTAAGTCTTTGTTATAGATCTTAATCATACATACCTAATCAGACCCATTAAGTGGTTGTGAATTAAAAAAACAAACACACTTAATAATTAAGATCTGAATAATTAAGATTCAGACTTTAAAAACAAGCGTACTTAATGCCTGAAATCTGAATGATTAAGATTCAGACGTACATTAAGTGCAAACAAATGAGGCCTTAGTGTCCTAATTAACATTCAAACTTTGAAATATGTCACTAATTTTAATTAAAATGACTAAATTTTGTCTTTGAAGAAAAATGAGACTTCCTAATTCAATTATTTTTTTGTAAAATGTACATGGAATAGACCAAATCCATGATAATTATAACTATAAACATTACTCTAATATATTACGCTAAAAGTATGAGGCATTTGCATCTATACCCGTTTTTTGTGCCACATTTTAACCTGTGCCCGCTTTGCAAAAGAAAATTGCAAGTGTACCGCTTTTTCGCATAACTTCAGCATACGGGGCTGAAGTAGCAAAGACAATCACGCAAAACTTCAGCATTCTAGTAGCCGGGCCTGAAGTTCAGCTCTAGAGCTGAAGTTTTTGTGTTGTAAATGGGAAACTTCTGCTCTAGAGCTGAAGTTTTTTTTTACCACCTATTAATATTACATAGTTTTTTTTACCACCTATTAATATTACATAGTAGAGCTCTAGAGCTGAAGTTTTTGTGTTGCAAATGGGAGACTTCAGTTATTCGAGGTGCTAGGATCGTCAAATATCATGCTTCAGAGAATCATATGGACGTCATTTAAGCAACATGTATTACATACAGTAAATCCTTGGATATTAGCTACCTTTGAGATCGAGAATTTAAGAACTACAGAAACAGACTAAAAGATGACAGTTGGTTGGCATGACATTAACAGAGGGTTGGGAACACATAATCATAAAAGATGACTGTTGCAATGAGGAGTGCCTGCAAATCTCTTCTAGAATAGATTAGAGTTTTCTTGTGGCTTTATAATTCTATTCATGCTACTGAGTAACAATGGCCTACGGGCCAGTGAAAACCTTGTACTCTTTACGTTCATTATATTGGGGGGTGAGGTTGTGATGGTGATGGAGAAAGAGGAGGAGAAAGGGAGCTGAAGTTATTTAAGAAGTGGGTACAAGTTAAAAGTTTTAAAAAAATGGGTATAGGTTAAATGGGGGCGACCAAATAGGGCGCCCCGTGCAATTTCTACTAAAAGTATAGGTAATATTACATTGCACAACCTTAGAAGTGCTTACAAATTGGGAGAAATTTATGGGGTCTGAAATCAACATTAATAGAAACAAAAAATTGCATAAATATGACACGTTTTAGGGTGGTCTTTAATTTCTAACCCCCGCTTGCCTCATGAATAAAATTTCAAGGTCAAAAGTTAAAAATGTTGCTCACGGGGCAAGCGAGGGGAAATGCTTGTTAAACTTAAAATTTGCCCATGGGGTAAGTGGTGACAAAAATTCAATACCATCCACTTTGAGGGCTATTTATATACTTCACCCCAATGCAAAGAGAAAACTATATATAGATTATACACAGTTATAAATAGCCAATCGAATTCAGTTATTTATTTTTTTAGCTGGTATATATAGATTATACACGATTATAAATATATTATACATATATATTACATATCCGCAAGCTATTTTTAATTTCATCAATTGGTTGGTAGCTATTTAGGTTAATTCTTCAAACTATTTCACTGTTTCAGCATTTTAGTAAGCCCAAGAGCGGTCCATCTGGAGAAATTGGTAAGGGCCCATATTGATATAATATTTTATGAGGCCCGTTGAGATTCGCCAACATAGACATAGTAAAAGCAGACGAGCAAAATCGAATTGAAAATAGTACGGGCTAGCCAGTTTTCGGATTGGTAATTGAAAAATAGTCAATATTTGTAAAGTCATACAAAAGTAGCCATTATTTTACTGTAACGCGAAAAGTTCCAGCATAATATACTAGAGATTGATGCATCTGTGTATGAACTTCCAGCATATTATGCTGGAATTCTAAGACACAGAAAGTTCCAGCATAATATAGTGGAGATTGGAGCACATATGTATGAACTTCCAATATATTATGCTGGACCAGTATATTATACTGGAACTCCAGTATATTATGCTGTAATATTTTTGGATTTTGAACAGTGTTTTCGTTCAAATTTATCTTTACATGAAAAATGGCTAAAATTCAATTAATTTTGAAACTGTGACTATTTTTCGATTATCATTTGTAAAACTGGTTATTTTGAATTTCTCCCCAAAATCACCTTATCATATAACCTTGCTTCTGTTTTAGCCTTTAGGACCGAATCTCAGTTATTGTCAACGCTAGTACCACTATCAAGAGAACGATAATCTCCTGCAGACCTGGCCACAGAATCAGGAAATGTGCATTACAAGTTCTTTATGCACTTTTAGTTGAATTTCATAGCTAAGTGTAGTAAAAGGAGATAAATAAATTATGTATAGGAAATTAAAATATTTACTTGCTGAAGGATTGCAAAAGCAGGTATTATCTCTATTTTCATATCTAGATTGATGAAAAAATTATTTGACTATTTAGGACAGCCTAGGGAATGAATTAATTTAAAGACCCAAGCGACTGTCACCTTCATTTATTGGAAGGAAAAATGTGAAGCACTATTATTTTGTGAGTACAGACATACAGTACAATGGGGAACACCCTGTATTAAAGTAAGTAATTAGAAAGCTATTTTAACTCTTTCTATAGAGTTTAGTTAGTATTTTAAAAGCTATTAGCATCTACTCCCTCTTTAACACGAAACAAATATTTGGACAAAAAATGTCCCTAAATAAAACACGAAAAATTTCAAGAATAATTACTGCACTTTGAACATTTATAAGTTCAAATTTCAGGAACAATTCATGAAATTTAAAATTCTACTATATTTGATACCCAGCAGCTGTATGCTGGAGTTTGAAACTTTAAAGAAGAAAAATCTTCTCTGTTAATGCACTTTATTATATCCCAATATAAGATACTGTATTTTGAAAATTTTATTGTAAAATCGAGTACACTATGTTGGGATTAGGTTGTGCACAATAGGCACCATTATTTCCTCTAACATCTCCATCCCCTTCAATGTTGCAAGGACCTGTCACGACCCAACATTTCTCATCAGGAATCGTGGCGGCACATAGTTTCCAAACTAGGTAAGTCAGTCTCTCAACATTATTTAAAATAATTAAAGCATGAAATAACAAAAATGGAGTTTAACATAAAAGCGAAAATAAGAGCAATACTGGCCGAAGTGACAATTACTCAACATAATATCAAAGGACTAGGTGGTACAAAGTCACAAGCTCTAACTGAATACACGAGATCAATCTCAAATACAATACTATCTGAAATACATAACAATAGAAATAAAATAAGAGGGTGACTCCGAGGCATGCGAACGCCATGGCACGTATACCTTGAAGTCTCCGCAACAAATCCCAAGCGGCTAACTAACATCCGGCACGCTCCGAATTACCTGGATCTGCACAAAAATATGTAGAAATATAACATGAGTACACCATAATCGGTACCCAGTAAGTATCAAGACTAACCTTGGTGGAGTAGTGACGAGGTACAAGTGAAGATACCTACTAGACATAATAACTAGTGCAAAGTATTAATATAAAGCTAACAGAGGAACGATATCAATATAAAGCTAAAAATAGAAAGAACAACAATATAACTCTAGCAAGGGAAGTTGGAGCAACAAATAGCAACAAGGAGTAAATAGATAATAACACAACAAAGTAATCAGAACATAGTTAAAGTACCAGTGAAACCAATTAAGGAAAACAAATGACAACCGAATAATCGAACCATTCTATTACAAAGTTTACAATGAGATTCACCCCGAGGTACCACATCTCATACTCACAAATCACGAGTCCCAATTCAACGAATCATACACACATGGCACCTCGTGCCTACATTATCACCCACAATTGCATGGACAACTCACATACCAATATCAAATCGTCCGGCGTGGTCACAAGCTCAATATCACAAACCGACCAGCATAGTTACATGCTCAATATCACAATTTGCCCGACTTAGTCACAGGCTCAATATCCCAAATCATCCGGCGTGGTCACGGGTTACCAGTCCGGCTATATCGCAGAGAAAGCAAATATACAAAAATAAATGTACATGGTCAATAATCATCAAGTATCACACTCTTGGACTAGTATAAATGGTATATTATGGTGTATGCATGTGAAACTATACTATCACAGCTCAAGTCAACAAGTAATATCTGTGACACAGAGTATGACATTAGAAATAATACAACAAATTATGTAATATGCATGACACACACAAGGAAATCACACCACCAAATGAATATCATCAATAATATTCCCTCGGGCCATCACATATCATCCCTGACATGACCTCTCTTGTCTCACCGCGTGTACAACAATATAGTAAATACCCATCTTGTCTCGCCACACGCGTATTAACAATTGTCCCACACTGTCTCGCCACATACGCAAACCCAACATATGTAAATTGTCCGCCTTGTCTCGCCATATGCGCAATATCAATAATAATAATAATAATAGCATGACAGAAATCTCGTGCGAATACCCCGACAATCCACTCAACATGCCCATATGTGAAAATATAACAACATAACATAATAACTCATACCGCACGTGTCCATAAACCACAACGTTGCCATAACAATAATACCAATACTACAACCATATATATAACACGACTCAACAACAATGAGTACCAATAATGACAACAATAACACAAGAGTACGGAAAATAAATCAACACAAGAATTGCAACAATGAAAGATACAACATGTAATAACAACTTCAATTAATTGCATACGAGTGACCTACGAGCCTAAACCGGTCAATTTCCACATATAATCCCGCGTACACACTCGTCACCTCATGTACACGTCTTTCACATAATTTAAATAGTGAAATTAATCCAAATTCTATGGGATAGTTCCCCCACACAAAGTTGGGCAAGATACTTACCTCAATGAAGCTAAATCAATACTCTAAAAAGCCCTTCCTGTATGAAACAACCTCCCGACAACTCAAATCTAGCCAAAATAAATTAATCTCAAAAATAAAATTCATAAGAAAC
This sequence comes from Nicotiana sylvestris, assembly GCF_000393655.2. NCBI lineage: Eukaryota > Viridiplantae > Streptophyta > Magnoliopsida > Solanales > Solanaceae > Nicotiana > Nicotiana sylvestris. The sequence continues at coordinate 124,173,117 of NC_091066.1, forward strand.
AATTCGGGATAATAAAACTTCGCTTTAACGAAAACCAAAAAGTCAACCCAAAATGTTAAAATCAGGCCTGAACCTTGGAACCCAATAAAACTCACAATTTCGATACGAGTCAAACCATACCAAAATCATCCAATTCCGAGCCCAAATCGGCCTTCAAATTCTCAATTTATATTTTTGAAAAGTTTTCAAACCCCCCCCCCCCAATTTTTCCAATTCAAATCACTAATTGAATGATAAAAACGAAGATGGAATCATGAATAATGGACAAATCCGAGTGAAAAAATACATACCTTGATCCAAATTGTGAAAATACCCTCCAAAATCACCCAAAACCGAGCTCTCTAACTCAAACGTCATAAAATAACAAAAGCCCTCGAAATAGAGTACTATATAGGCCTGCCCAGGGATCCTCTTCGCGATCGCGAAGAACAAATCATAAGCGGCCAAAATTTCTACTTCGCGAACACGGTCTGAAGCTCGCAAAAACGACCACTCACTTTAAACGGCCTACGCAAACGCGACCCTACTCACGCGAATGTGAAGGCCAATCCACTAGCGCCCTTCCAGCTCTATCTCTACGCGATCGCGACACAAAGGACGTGAATGCAATGACCATCATCCCCCAGGATCCGCGAACGCGACGACCAACTCACGAATGCGATGAGTAAATCCTCAGCCACCCAAAATACACTATGTGATCGCGTATGTTCTCCCGCGAACGCGATGAACTATAGAACATCAGAAAACCAGCAACTCTAAAATATAAAGAAATGGCTCGTAGCCCATTCGAAAAACAATCGGGCCCCCCCCCCGAAACCCCATCTAATCACACCAACCAATACCAAAACATAACACGGACCTACTCAAGAACTCAAATCACACCAAGCAATATCAAAACTATGAATCCTACCTCAATTCAAGCCTAATAAAATATTGAACTTTCAACTTTCAAAACTCACGTTGAACCGTATCAAATCAACTCGGAATGACTTCAAATTTTTTCATGAAAGTACCAAATGGCACAACGGTCCTAGTTCAACTTTTGGAACCAAAATCCGCACCCGATATTAACAAAATCAACTCTTGATCAGACCTTTCAACCTTCTAAACCTTCAACTTTCCAACTTTTTACAAAAAGCACCAAACCAACCTACGGACTTCTAAATCTAAATCCAGACATACACATACATTCAAAATCACCATACAAAGCTATTGGAATCATCAAAACTCTACTCCGGTATTGTCTACACAAAAGTCAAACTCTAGTAAACTCTTACAGCTTAAGCTTCAAAAAATGAGAATCATTCTTCCCAATCATTCTCGAACGCTCGAAAATCGAAACTAACCATACACACAATTATAATATGTATTATGAAGCTTCTCAATACCTTAAACCACTAAACGGAATGCCAAAACTCAAAACGACCGATCAGGTCATTATAGGATCCTCTTAATTCTCCATTCACTTTCTCTAAATTAATTATGTATCAAACAAAATTGTCAAATTACGAGTAAGATGTGTTGGATACCAGTATGAGAGCTCTTAGAGAAGTCATCTATAATATTTCTTTACATCCCTCGGTATGTGAATTAGATGGTGAACATAGGATCAACCCTGCCTGAGCCAATATACCAAACATGCTCAGGAACTGCACTAAAGTCTCCTGAAGTCTGGGGGTAGCAACAGGAGCCTCCGGTGCCTATCCCCCAACCGGATCTATTGGTGGCTCTTTGGCTGCTACTCTAGAAGGTGCTCTAACTGCGGCACATGCTCCTACTCGGCCTCTACCTCTACCCTGGCCCCTAGAAACACCGGCTCTAGAAGCAACATCATCAGTAACTATAGCTCGTGTCCTCACCATATGTGAGAGAATAGAAGAACAAAGGCTCAAACTCCAAAATCAATAAACTCGCATGATAAGAATTAAAGAAGTGACTTTTTTTAATTGTTCTATAGCCTCTCCAAGATAAGTACATACGTCTCTATACCGATCCGCGCGACTCTACTAAACCTGCTTGTGACTGGTAGAACCAATGAACCTATAGCTCTGATACCAACTTGTCACGACCTAAAATCCCTCCTTAGGAGTCGTGATGACACCTAGTCTCCAAACTAGGTAAGCCAGCTCTCAACATTATTTAAAATAATTAAAGCATGAAATAACGAAAATGGAGTTTAACATAAAAGAGAAAGTAAGAGTAATACAGGACGAAGCGGAAACTACTCAACATAATAACCCATAACTAGGTGGTGCAGAGTCACAAGCTCTAACTAAATCAATCTCAACTACAGTACTGTTTGAAATACATAACAGTAGAAATAAAATAAGAGGGTGACTCCGAGGCCTGCAAACGCCATGACAGGTTTACCTTGAAGTCTCCGCAACAAATCCCAAGGGGCTAACTAACATCCATCATGCTATGAAGTACCTAGATCTACACAAAAATGTGCAGAAGTGTAGCATGAGTATATCACATTCGGTACTCAGTAAGTATCAAGACTAACCTCGGTGGAGTAGTGACGAGGTACAAGTCAAGATACCCACTAGACATAATAACCTGTGCAAAGTATTAATATAAATCTAACAGAGGAACAATGTCAATATAAAGCTTAACATTGAAAGAACAAAAATATAACGTTAGCAAGAGAAGTAGGAGCAAGAAATAGCAACAAGGGGTAAACAGGTGATAACGCAACAAAGTAACCAGAACACAGTTAAAGTACCAGTGAAACCAATCAAGGAATACAACAAGCGAATAATCAAACCATTATATTACGAGGTTTATAATGAGATTCACCCTGAGGTACCACACCTCATACTCACAAATCACGAATCATAATTTAATGAATCATACACACATGGAACTTTATGCCCGCATTATCACTCACAACCACATGGACAACTCACGTGCCAATATCAAATCATCCGATGTGGTCGCAGGCTCAATATTACAAACCCCCTGGCATGGTCACAAGCTCAATATCACAATCCGCCCGACTTTATCACAGGCTCAATATCCCAAACCGTCCGGTGTGGTCATGGGCTACCAACCTGGCTATATCGCAAAGAAAGAAAATATACAAGAATACATATACATGGTCAATGATCATAGAGTATCATACTCCTGGACTAGTATAAATAGCATGTTACGGTGTATGCATGTACAAGTGTACTATTACAGCTCAAGTCAACAAGTAATATCTGTGACACCAAGTAGCACATTGGAAGCAACATAACAAATCACGTTATATGCATGACACACACAAGGAATTCACACCACCAAACGAATATCATTAATAATATTCCCCGAGGCCATCATATAACATCCCTGATAATATCCCCGTGTCTCACCGCGTGCACAATAATGCCTGCCTTGTCCCAACACATGCGCATTAACAAATATTTCATCTTGTCTCGCAACATGTGCAATATCAATAACATGGCAGAAACCTCGTGCAAACACCCCGATAATGCGCTCAACAGGCCCACATGTGACAAAATACAACAACACAACATAACAACTTCCACCACATATGACAATATACCACAATGTTTCCATAACAACCATACAATTACCACAACTATATATAGCCCGCGGCTCAACAACAATAAGTACCAATAACGACAATAATAACAGAAGAGTACGAAAAAAAATTAACACAAGAATTGCAACAACACATTAAAATAGCCGAATAACCTCAACAATGAAAGATACAACATGTAATAACCACTTCGATTAATTGCATATGAGTGACCTACGAGCCTAAACCGATCAATTTCCACATATAAGCCCGTGTACACACTCATCACCTCAAGTACATTCCTCCACATAAGTCAAATAGTGCTATTAATCTAACTTCTACGGGGTAGTTCCCCCATATAAAGTTAGGCACAATACTTACATTAAAAAAGATAAATGAATACTCTAAGAAGTCCTTCCCGTATGAAACAATCTCCGGACGGCTCAAATCTAGCCAATAACTTAATCTCATAAATAAAAGTCATAGAAAATAATTCTGAATAATAAAGCTTCGATCTTTAATGAAACCATAAAGTCAACCAAAAAATTTAACCTTAGGCCTGCCCCTTGGAACCCAATAAAACTCACAAATTTTGATACGAGTCCAAGCATACCAAAATCATCCAATTCCGACCCCAAATCAGCCTTCAAATTCTCAATTTATGTTTTTGAAAAGTTTGTAAAAAACCCCCAATTTTTCCAATTCAAATCACTAATTAAATGATAAAAACGAAGATTGAATCATGAATAATGGATAAATCCGAGTCAAAAATACTTATCTCGATCCAAATTGTGAAAATACCATTCAAATTCGCCCAAAACCGAGCTCTCTAACTCAAAAAGTGATAAAATAAAAAAAAGCCATCGAAATAGAGTAATATATAGGTCTGTCCGGGGGTCCTCTTCATGATCAAGGGACATGCTTCGCGATCGCGAAGAACAAATCATAAGTGGCCAAAATTCCTGTTTATGAATGTAGTTTGAAGCCCGCGAATGCCACCACTCACCTCAACTGGCCTACGCGAATTCGACCCTACTCACGCGAACGCGAAGGCCTATCCACTGGCGCCCTTCTAGCTCTATCTCTATGCGATCACAACATAAGGGATGCGAATGCGGTGACCATCAAACCCCTGGCTCCGCGAACGTGATGGCCAACTCGCGAACACGATGAGTAAATTCTCAACCACCCAAAATATACTACGCGGTTGTATACGTCCTCTAGCGAACGTGATGAATTGCAGAACACCAGAAAACTAGCAACTCCAAAACATGAAGAAATGGCTCATAGTCCATCGGAAACACATCCGGGTCCCCCAGGACCCCATCTAATCACACCAACCAATTTCAAAATATAACACGACATCCTCAAGAACTAAAGTCACACCAAACAACATCAAAACTATGAATTGTACCACAATTCAAGCCTAATAAAATATTGAACTTTCAACTTCCAAAACTCACGCTGAACCATATCAAATCAACTCGGAATGACCTCAAATTTTTGCACGCAAGTACCAAATGACACGACGGTCCTAGTCCAACTTTTGGAACCAAATCTGGACCCGATATCAACAAAATCAACTCTCGGTCAAACCTTTCAACCTTCCAAACCTTCAATTTTCCAACATTTTCCAAAAAGCACCAAATCAACCTACGGACTTTTAAATCTAAATTCGGACATATGCATACATTCAAAATCATCATACGAAGCTATTTAAATCATCAAAACTCTACTCCGATATTGTCTACACACAAGTCAAACTCCGATCAACTCTTACAACTTAAGCTTCAAAAAATGAGAATCATTCTACCCAATCATTTCCGAACATCCGAAAATCGAAACTAACCATGCATGAAAGTCATAAAATGTCTTATGAAGCTTCTCAATACCTTAAACCACTGAACGGAATGCCAAAACTCAAAACGATCAATCAGGTCGTTATAGAATCCTCCTAATTCTCTATTCAATTTCTCTAAATTAATTCTTTATCAAACAAAATTGTCAAATTACGAGTAAGATGGGTTGGATACCAGTAAGAGAGCTCTTAGAGAAGTCATCTATAATATTTCTTTACATCACTAAATTATTAGTAGATAATGCTTTGGCACACAACACATAAAAAAAAACCAAGGTGTTTAACCTACAAACTGATTTTAGAATAAACAATTGAATTTATAATTTTAAAGTATCTAGAAATAAGAATAATCCAAGTCACATATAATAAATTAAATAATAATAATAATAATAATAATAACAACAACAATGAACAGAATGAAAAGATCAAAAAATTCTTATTGAGAATTACCCTCCAATGGGTCTAAGGGAGCCGTGAAGTTTGAATTACAACGCTTGCAAGATAGTCAATCAATATGTACAGAAGAAATAAGTAAAATAAATAGCGCTTAGTATGTTTTCGATGATCTTTACAAATAAAAGTGATACGGTTTTATAATTGAGGTCGAGTGTAGTCGCTCCGAGCCCCTAGCCTATACATCGGGGATAAGGTTAGTGGATAGATGAGATCTTCCCTAATGGAAACTGCTTCATCGTAACTGACGGGGGCCACGATCTCAGGAAGGGCTCGGGTACAGCGAAGCTCGGCATCAACTTCAAGTGCTCACTCCTTCGGATACTCTCGCTTCAGATTCAATATCAATCTCTACCGTCTTTCCGGTCACAAGCTCCTCGTTTGTTGGTCTGGAAGAATTCTTGCTTCGTGTCAATATCTCATCACACCACGCGCTGAATTTGAATTTTACCAATACAAATAGTCCCCTACTTCTATTATATGCTCTAAGAAGTGTTGGAGGAGTGGAAATATTAGATTAGGAGAAAAGCATGTTTAAGATCTTTTCTCGATGAGGAAGAAATCTCGCTAGTATTCCTCCATTAAAGTGACATGACTTGTGATTGAGATAGTGTGTGCAGCCTCCATTTACTGTCGAAACATGTGGCAATTCCTAATTATTTTTACCGTTGATTATAGTCTTCTAGCTCATGATGATTATTTTTATAATGGAAACTTCTCCAAAGTTTGATAGCTCTGCTAAGTAGTCTTCCCGCCCATATATATGAACTCAGGACTCTTTGGTTTATCAACTATTCAGAACATTTATTTCTACACTTCCTTATAGCTTTCATTGTTGAACTATTCCTCTGTTTTTCTAATCTCTTCTTTTTTGCTATCGCTATGGATCCCAACGTCCAGTCCCTTTATGTCACGATCCAAACCGTTGGGCCGCGACGGACACTTGGTACCTTACTCAATCGAGTACCAACGTAAAGTATCTTTCTTATTACATAATCATATACACATGACATACGGGCCTAATAGGCCAACATGATCCTTTATAAACGGGAGAAATTCAAAAATAGCCAGATTTACAACTGGTCGTTCAAAAATAGCCCAATTTTAAAAGTAATCGAAATTTAGTCACTTTTCATGTAAAGATTAAACTGAGCGAAAACACTGTTCAAAACCTGGAAAATACGCCAGTATATTATACTGGAGTTCCAGCATAAATATGCTTGAACTCCAGCGTATTATACTGGAGTTCCAGCAAATATAATTGTCCAATATAATTTACTGGAGTTTGGAGCACCGGTGCTCCAGTCTCCAGTATATTATACTGGGGTCAGCAAAGTATACCGGTCCAGCATAATATGCTGGAGTTCATACACAGGTGCACCAAACTCCTGTATATTATGCTGGACCGGTCTCTGTTGCAGCAAAATAGTGGCTGTTTTTTATTGACTTCGTAAATGCTGGCTATTTTTGAATGACCAGTCCGAAAACTGGCTATATCGTGCTATTTGTACTTTATAAACTCGAAACATAGGCCGACAAGACCGTACAATCTTTTATGTACACGACATATGTCTACAAGCCTCTAAGAATACATAAATGTCATAAAGGCCGAGACAGAGTCTCGCCATACCAAACAATACATGTCTAAATCATACTAACCAAAAGAGCAACTCCGAAGCAAATGGAGTGCACCAACATCTTCCGCTGAGCTGATAGCTTACTTGGAGGGCTCTTGACCTATCTATCGGGACCTGCGGGCATGAAACGTAGTGTCCCCAGGCAAAAGGGGCGTCAGTACGAATAATGTACCGAGTATGTAAGGCACATAAATAAATACATAAGAGATATGGAGGACATATAGAATACATGACTCAATCTGTAAGTCTGAATAATTTTGTAAATCATAAATTACTTTTAGCGTCACGCATATGCGTATGAATGTCATGTCGTGCATAGGTATATGTTTCATAACATCATCAGCCTCTGAGGGCATCCCATCATATCATATCGGCCAATGTGGGCAAAATCATTATCGTATACCAGCTGATCAGGTGGTGGTGCGTATATAACGCCATAACCTTTCCCATATCCCATATATATATATATACACATATATATATATATATACGCGTATATAATGCCATTTGAATCATATTTCAGCCATTGTGGGCAACATCATCATCATATACCAGTTGATCAGGTGGTAATGCGTATATAACGCCGTAACCTTTTTCCATATATATATATATATATATATATATATATATATATATATATATATATATATATATATATATATACGCGTATATAACGCCATCTGGTCATGGGTCAATGAGCATGTATGAAATGCATGAAAAACACGTAATAATCTCAATATTCCTTTCAGATAAATTTTTCCAACTTTGTATTATTCTGAGATCCATGAACAGAAGATAATGATAATTCTCGTGGGGAATCAAGAATATAGACACCCCTACTATTTCTATGAATAGAGTAATTTATAGAAACTGTATATTTACTCATTTCTTCGGTATAATTTGGACCATGCCAAAAGAAAGAAGGGAGAACCTTAACATACCTGTCCCTGAAATTATTTGAACGAATCTGCTTCTCCGAAATACGAACGAAATTACACTTGAGTTCCTTGGCGAATTTGTTCTGCTTTGAACGTTTTTGAACTAGGACCGAAATGGGTTTAATCTATTTGTTGAACTTTGAAATTTTAATTAAAAGGTTGGCTAAAGATTTTGGATGAAAACGTTTACTGTTCCATGGATTCTTGTCTTCAAGCTAAAGACATGAAATGATTCTCAAAGTTCTTGGTTTTGATATTTAATGAATTGTATTGCTTGCTTTGATTTGATAAAGCTCACCAAAGGATAAGATTTTGAAATTTAAGCCTTTGACACATGTAAAGTTAATTAATGACTCACCTTACCCTAAGGGAGGGCTGCCACGTTACTCTTTGGGGTAGTTGATTAAATTTATCTACTTATTAGTTAACCAGGTAATGTTTCGTTATCCGATAATTAATTTATTACCCGCATAATTTAAAAATTATGACAAATTACTTAAATACTACTTTCTTTTAACATACCTTGTACACCTTACTATCATGGCCATGTAGTACCTTGTATGGTAATAGTCCATAAATATCGGGTATTTTAGCTCGGGCCATATTTTATCCCAAAATGCCAAACTTTGACAAAAAAATTATTTTTTGACTTGCTCCTCCTTTCACCTTCATAAATTTACTAATCACTTGTGAAATAGCATAATCCTTATAATCCCCAAATAATCTTTTCCTTGGATTGATGTCAATTATCTTACGACAAATTCCACGTAAAATACTGCAGGATGCAACATCGTCGTAACTTATTATGGCGAAGCGTAACATCACTGTAATGTAATATTACAAGGTGAAACCCTATCGTAACTTATTATTGCAATGTGTAATATTACCGTAATGTAATACTGTCGGGTACAACACTGTTGTAACTTAATATTTGCAGGACGTAACATCAATCGTAATATATTACTGCAGAGGGTAACACCATCATAATATATTACTGCAGAGCATAATATCGTCGTAATATAATACTGTAGGACGTAATATTGACATAATATTGTGAGGCGTAACACTTTAGCAGTCGTAGATTTCACCATAGAAGATCAAATGAATGTTAGTACCGAGCCTTTAGAAGTAACTTTCACCGTTTCCAATGGAAAGGGGAAGAAAATCCAAAAATCCTGTAAAGGCAAAAAGGCGAGGAACGAAGTTGAGCCTCTTGTTAATACTCCCTCCAGTCCAAAATAAGTGATTTTTAGGTTTTTTTGTTGTGGTCCAAAATAAGTGATTTTTCCAGATTTCAAGAATAAATTAATTTTTTTTTCCTACATTGCCCTTTGAGTAATTAATGTTTGAGTATGTGTTATGCGTGTTTATATGAAGAGATAGTAAAGGTTAATATGGTCAATTTTATTGCTAATTAATATTAAAAGGTGAGTTTCTTAATATGTGTGAAAACAACCAAAAAATCACTTATTCTGGACCGGAGGGAGTAATATTTTATCAAAATAGTAGAATTTTAAGGCTGACGAGGACACATGGAGTAAGGTAGCAACACAATCTTTGAGTACTCATGTGAACAACATCGACTCTCTTATTCGTGGAGATCACATTCCCCTTATTTGGAAGCACTGCTATTGCGGTAATCATGTTGATGTTCAAGTACCTTTAAAGAGTAAAAGGATTACCAACCATTGGGCTGGTTTTTCCTTCGCACAACCTTTTGATCGATCCCCTAATTTTGGATATCTGCTGGCACTTTAATATCTATTTGCGTCAAGATTGCCCGAGCATTTAGAGACTAGTAGCATGTCTTTGATTTCAGGCAAATTTGGCGGATGTTAACCTTTCCATTCAGCACATCCTATCTCTATTCCCTAAGACTATTCAGGGTAGCATCGACATTCTTAACAGTCGTGGTACATGAGCTTTTGTGAACACTGATGATGATTATGACATAGAATGGTTTGATTTTGTTTCTGCTAATCCGAGAACCGATCGTCTCCAAAAATTGATCATTTCTAGAGAGTTGGAACAACAAGCGTAAATGCACTATCATTATCCCAGTTACTGTTTGTCAACAAAAATCTAATTTGTGGTTTTCTATTGCAGCAGTCTCGGAGGCTCTTAGTAAAGTCCCCGACATCGAGGAATGGGTTGAAAAGATCTTGTCATTCTCTCCGATAACTAAAAGGTCCTGGAAGCACATTTTGAAATTTCAGGGTGGAGAGCCAAAAATTACGATAAGCCCCTTGAGTTGATTTTCCTTTTTGTTCCCATAACTTGGGTCTTCACATTTCCTCTCATCGTATAAGCATCGTACCAAGGAAATCTAACCTCAAGTGTTAATCAATCTTCATACAACCATTGATTCTACCCAAGAGAGGATCAGACAATTATCTACTCCATAGAGAAATATAGGTTCCTTGAAGTCTTCTTTGGCTGATAGTTCTGCAAGATTTTTGAGAAAGAGAACGATATCTAGCTTCAAGATGGGTTCTAGGAGTGCTCGAGGCAGTCCCCAAGTTGGCTCCTAGACTGCACACCCTCAAAGTAGTGATCCCATATTAATTGACGAAGAGAAAATAGAATCCCCCGCTAGAAAGCCGTCTAGGGATGATGCCTTCGCCCGTGTCTCAGAGATAAAGGAATAATGACATATGATCTTTTTGAGTTGTTCGATCTTGAGGTTCCTTGAACTGAGTCTGCCTTTAATTGGAGCACCCAGATTCACACCCCTCATAGGTAGGTTCCTTGGTGGGTATTGGTAAATGCCAATTTTTAATTCAGGTACCGGATGGAGTGAACCTCCTAGACCATCCAGAAAGGGATATTGTATGGCTGAAAGAGTTGGTCATGCCTTTGGAGAAGGGGAAGGCAAACATCCTATCCGATGTCAAACTTTTGAAAGATGTGTTTTATTTTACCTTTCGAGCATACCGTGGAGATTCTTTCTTTTCCCTTTACTGTTAAAATTTTCCCTAATTTTATGGGTAATCATGGGTTGTATTTTTATTGCAGACTAACTTGCTTTCAACTGAGGTGATAGAGAGGCTCTCACTTCATGGGAAAGCTCTGCTGGAACTTTAGAAGAATCTTAGAGCCTGAGAGTCTGTTTGAGAAAGTGCATACAAAGAAGGGGGCTAATGTATTTCTGACTGAGATGGCCAAGGAGGAGTTAGAAGAGGTAAGAAGAGAGATGGAGAATAAGAAAGCCATGTACGCCGATAGAGTAGGACAACTCGAAGCTTCTCTTACTCAGAAGGAGATGCATTCGAGTCAACTTATTGATGAACATGCAAAACTAGTATGAGCTTAGTTAGGAGAAGGTACGAGGGAGGCGGCTTGAACAACTCCTTGGATCTTGGAAGGCTTCCATTGACTTTTATAGAGATGAAGAGGAAAGACTATAAGGTAAAAGAAACAGGGCTATATGGAAGTTCGATAGGTTGAAGGTGCAATCTGAGGTGGCCTAGAATGTAGATTTCTTGGAATCTAAGTTATCAACTCCAAAGGCTGTCCAAGAAGGGATTCCCAACTTGGAAAAAGAGTGAGAAGGTGACTCGAGCAGTGGAGTTAGCCAACAGACTCTGGGTCCGCCTTCTCCATCGAAGAGTTTTTGAAAGGGGGATGTTTTCGGGCCTATCGATGAGGCTATCGAAAAGAGGAATGCTGAGTTGAATTATAACCCTTAGGTCCCTCAAGTTCATCCTTCCCATTGTAATTTTTCTTCTTCCACCATGGCCTCTACGAACTCCCATGCCTATTTCCTTCCTTCCAAGTGCTAATGAGATGGCAATACAAGTGCAATGATGAGTGTCTAGTGCTTTACGAGTTCTTTTTTTTTCCTTTTATGGCATTTTGTTTTTGTATTATTCTGGATGTGGACGTTTGTGGATACACCTTCTTTTGTAATCAATTATGACAGATAATGAATAAAAAGTATCTTTTCCCATTTATGCCTCTTCCAAGTATTCACCTTAGATACTGGTAGATCATTTCGATATTGAGTACACCCTTATCACATTCAAATGCCTTATATAGAAAGTGTTTCCCACTAGTCGTGGAAATTTGATCTCGGAGAGCGAGTGTGGTGTTTGAATACTCCGAGTCCTCTTTGCTTCGGGTCTAGGGAGTGATTGGACATCTTTATGCCACGTGTGGCTGGCTATATCCTCTCTAAATGGTTCTAATACATCTTAAGAGTGGAGAAGTCTTTTTGGAGGGAAGGCGCATTGTTCTATCAAGCGTCTTTTCGAAGTTATGACATCAAATATTGCATATATTTAATGCTAGAAACACGTGGTTGTGTCCGATTGGAATTGGTTCCTTCAACGATTAGCAAGGTAATGATGGCTTCTCCTTATAAACGAGTGAATCACGGTTTTTTCCTATCCCTGTCTTCTAAATCTTTTATTTCTTCTTTCCAAATATTATGCCTACTCTGATTTAAGAAGCTTTCTATTCTTTCCTTCTACAATTCTCAACTTCCTACAATGGATTCCTAGAGTTGTAACCCCTCAGAGGAGAGACCCTTATCTATCTCTACTCTGGCGCAAAGAGGATTCCCAGTCGCAGCCAATGTTGAGACAACAGTGGTTGAGGTTGTATCTCCTCTGTCAAAGAAGAGAAAGACCAAGAAGGTCGACTTAGAGACCTTGCCGAAATGAATAGTCTTGGATATTGTGCTAAAGGAATTGAAAAGTAACAGTGAATGCAATGTTAGGGAAAAGTTTGAGAAGCAGATAGGGGACTGAAATGCCCCTATGTTAATCTATCCGTCTCTAATTACTTGGGACATGTTTCAACAAATTTAGAAGGATTACCAATGTGAATATATAGATGACATCATCATCAGGCTCCCTCGGGAGGGTGAGAGGCCTACCAGTCATCGTCTTAAACATTTTTTCATCAGCACATGCTTCTTTATTATGCGGTTCAAGCTTTCGGTGGACGAGATTATTGCCAAGCCTTGTGTTTGGTACAATTTGTTCCTAGCCAAGGCATGCCCTCATATTTGAAGTATGGTCATGCGCCTCCATCACTTAGCATCAAAGGTCGGAGTCTCCCTCACCTACCGACACATTCTTCACCGTTGATCCCCTAAAGTTTGCTATAGGGAATAATTTACATGACCAATGAGGTTCATGCGCCTTGATATATGACTGTGGAGGCGACTTTTATCAAAGATGGTTCGATAGGTATCTAGTGGTTCAAACCTAGTTCCTCTGGCCAAGTGAAAAGCTTTGATTCCTAGAGAAATGGAACCTCGTTCGTAAGTGTTTCTCCTCTCCTTTTTGCTCTTTTAATACCTTTACAACAACAACAACAACAACCCAGTATAATCCCACTTAGTGGGGTCTGGGGAGGGTAGTGTATACGCAGACCTTACCCCTACCCTAAGGTAGAGAGGCTGTTTCCAAATAGACCCCCGACATCCTTCCCTCCAAGAACTTCCCACCTTGCTCTTGGGGAGACTCGAACTCACAACCTCTTTTAATACCTTTGTGGGTTCTATTTAATAATTGGCGCCCTGCATTTGTTGCAATGGATCTCTAAGGGGTCCTAGACATCGAAGACATGCTATCCAAGATTTTTAGAGTCTTTTCCAATGTTTCCAGAACTTGGAAGGTCATTGTTGTCGAGTTTGAAGGTATCCTAGAAAATTACCATGGTAATACCTTGCCAATTTTGTTATTTTTCTTTTTTATGCTTCTTCTTTGTTTTTGTTTACCATGAACGTGTTTTGCAAGTGTTGGCCTTGATAAAAGGTTTCTTTCTTGGTCTCAACTTCTGGTTGTTCTTCTAACCTCTGTCACGATCCAAAACCCCAACCAATGAAGGAGTTGTAATGACGCCTAACACTGCTTGCTAGGCAAGCCAATACAATAGGTAACATGCAGAAGAAAGCAGTAATTGACCAACAATTGAAAAATAATGTAATGCAGAACTACTCTGGAATAACATAATAGTTACAAATACCAAACACTAACGTAAAACCACCCCAAGGATTGGTATCACAAGTACATGAGCGTCTAAATCTAACTAAATACAAAGTTTTGAAAGAACTATAATACTGTCCCGAAATAAAATGGAAATAGTACAATAAAGGTAGGAAAGTAACTCTAGGGCCTGCGAACGGGGTGCATCTCTACCTCTTATCACTGATTGGTAGCCGCTAAGTACCTCTCAGGACTCTGTTGGTACCAGCGTCAAAATCTGCACAAGAAATGCAGAAGTGTAGTATGAGTACAACCGACCTAATGGACTTAGTAAGCGTCGAGCCTAAACCCGACGAGGTAGTGACGAGGCTAAGACAAGACGCCTACTAAAACCTGTACAGTTATATATATAAAGCAATGGAAAATAACAAGTAAACCATCAAAAGAAATGATGGCAACAATCGGAACAATAAGTAAAGAATTATCAAGTAAGTATCTTTCCGAAATAAGCAACGAAACCGCCAAGTTAAATTCACAACCTAAGTATCAAGTAATACAATAAAGTCAACAAATTGCAAGGCATAACCCTTCATACTTTTACTCTCATCTTCACCATGTGATATAAATAAAGCATGTACATAATATCATCCTTCGTACTTTTACTCTAATCCTCACATGATAATGATAATAGCAAGAAATTGTGCGGAATCATCATTCATGCTTTCTCTCTTCCTCACAAGATAATATAAATGCAATTGCACGGCATCACCCTTCGTGCTTTAGCCTCACGTTCACTCTAGCAAAGATATCAATATGCAAAGAAGGCACGATAGCACCCTTTGTGCTTTTCACTATTCCTTACCAAGCATTTACAATAATACAATACCAAGCAAGGTGGGAAGCAAGTTCAACTTCCATAATAATATCAAAATCCGGTCGTCATATGAGAATCTTTCCACAATTAGTGCAAATAACCAATCAACAATTTCCACGTTCTCATCAACCAATGTCACAACAATATCAATAAATGAAATAACATGAAAGCGGGAAATCAAGGAATTAACAATATATCTAAGCATGAAAGACATATTTCACGAAATAACATGGTAAAAGTAAGGCAAATTCCACCCGCATGCTTATCCCATGGCCCGCACATATACACTCATTACCTTGAATGTACGCCGCCCCAACATATAATTTACATATCAAATAGACTCAATTCTATTTTATGCCCCTCAAATCAAGGTTAACCAAGATACTTACCTCTTTCTGCAATCAAATCAACAATCAATCATGGCATTTTTCGAAAAAGCATCCCAACCAACCGAATCTAACCAATTATCAATCATACAATGCAATATAATCATTAGAAACTACCCCATGAATGAAAGAGGTTCAATTGTTATCATTTTTTAAAAAGTTAACAAAAGCTAAGCCCGAACCCGCTTGGTCAAAATCTAAAATTCGGACCAAATCTTGATTATCCATTCATCCAGAGCACGAATATGTGTGTTTGTTTCAATTCGACCTCAATTCGAGGTGTGAATCTCAATTTTATAAAATTCTTAAATTCTACCCAAAACCCCTAAATTCTACCTTGAAATTCATAGATTTGATGTTAAAAATTCAAGAAAAGTAGTTGGAATTGATTGAAAACTAGTTAAAGATACATACAAATGAATTTAGGGAGAAAATGTCCTTCAAAATCGCTTCTAGGGAGCTTAGGGTTGAAAAAGGGTGTAAAATGAGCTAAGTCCCGATTTTTCAATCTTTTGCCAAGTTGCAGATGTCGTAATTGCAAACTCTTATTCGCAATTGTGATGTCCGTAAATGTGACACACTAATCACAAATGCGACACACTGATCGCGATAAGTGCATCAAACCTACAGAAGTTGCAAATGCGATAGAGCCCTGGAATTTGCAAAGTCCCTAAACATCACAAATGTGGTGCATCCTTTGCATTTGTGAAGAAGTCCTTGGATCCCAGTCCTCGCAAATGCGATAAAAATGGTCGCAAAGGCGAACATACCAAGGTCGAAAATGCGATGAGTTCTTCACAAAAGCGAAGACCAAAGCCTCATCCCTTGTTCGCATTTGCGAGCCTGACATCGCAAATGCGAGGCTTGCAATTGCGATCAGGTTCACGCAAATACGAAACCTGCAACCTTACACCAACAACTGCTGAGCACCAGCAGTTCCAAACCATCCACAAGTTATCCGAAACTCACCCGAGACCCTCATGCTCCAACCCGAACGTGAATACAAGTGTAATAACATCATATAAACTTGATCGCTTAGTCAAATCATCAAATATCAAGAATCGGTTATCAAAACTCTAGTTTTAACTTAAAACTCAACCTTTTGCCAACTTTCACATAATGCGTCAAAATGCGTTCGAGTCACCCCAGATCCTAATCAAATATGCGTACAAGTCCAAAAACTCATACGAACCTACCAAAATTATCAAAACAATGATGAAATGAAAGGCCTAAAAAGAAGATCGAAGGCCTCAAGGTTGAGAAGCAAGCTCATTAAGGACCGAGGTGGCAGAGAGGAGCACCGAATGGAGAATAAAGGATTTATCGAGAGTGAGGTAATTTTTATGGTTGACGGAGTAGGGCTGTTTACCTCGAAAATGGTAATTACAATTAGATTTGATTTTGTGGTTCTAAAAATACGTGATTTATTTTTATGCTAGTTGTTAGGCAGTAGATGCTAGGTGTGAGTTAGGAAAATAAAGTAAGAGTAAAGGGCAGCGTTACTATCCAAACCGAATGGCTGGAATCGGGGCCTCGAGCTAGACTGTACTGGGGCCTCGGGGTCGAGCTAAGCGTTAGGCTGTGGATAGCCGATGAAGGACTAACAACTCCAAGAGCTTTAATGAGGGCTCTTTATGATGAATGATGAATAGTAAATGAAGAACGATCGATGAAATACAATAAATGTAAGTAGTGTAATAAATATGAGCAATAAAATCAAGGGAGAATATGTTTAAGTCAGGGAGCAGAGAATGTTCTTGTTCTTGTATTGAATATCATGTGTGCAAAAAATAACAAGGGTCCCCTTTATATAGGAGGGGGGATCCCAACATAGTGCATATGCATTTATTATAAAGATATGTAGCTGGTACAACCATTTAATGCCACGGTACGGGCTTGTACTATTCATAACTTGGTCAGCTCTAACCACTCGCCTTGGGAATCTCCCACTCATTCATCATAGCCCACGATTTGTACTGCCCCGAGGCTGAGTTGTGCCTCGAGCCTTCTGGTTCATCAAACCTCGAGCTGTGCCTCGAGCCTTCTGGCAACGAGCTATGGAATGCCATGATGACCCCAAAATCTGACTCTTCGATTTTCACCGTATACAGATAGTCCCCGCGTTTCTTAGAGTAAAATGATAAGAAATAACCTTGAATTCTTGCTTCTTCAACACTCTCATTATGACGTCAGTTTATTAGAGAATTAAATGATACGGAAGAGGAGTTGTATTGAACTTGAAAAGCTCACCTCGAAGCTAAATAATTCAGAGGCTTCCTCCGCCCGAAAGAAAGAGGAGTTGGGTGAGCTTCGGGCAAGCCTGAAGGGGGTGCACAAGGAAAGGACTAGTTTTGCTGAGTAGGTAATACGTCATTCATGCGCTCATCCTTTTATGCTTATAACTAGGTGATTATGATCTTGTCCCGCCTTTGCATATTGGGCAAAAGGATGCCCTGGTGGGGCAACTTTAGGGAGAGGTTGCAGCCAAAGATGCAGAGATCCTCGAGCTAAGGAGGCAGAATGAGATTATGACCTTGGAGAGAGACCTTTCACGGGGAGAGTTGGCCTCGAACCAGGCTCTTCTTCGAAGTACTCAGAAGGAGGTTACTGCACTATATGTGGCCAAGGCAGGAACCGATGAAGATGCATCCTCATACAAGAGAGACACCGTCACTGCAAATGCTCGAGCCAAGGAGATATCCGAGAAGGCCGAGCAGAAGTTGGCTCGAGCCATTGCTTATGCTCATCTCCGAGCTCGGAGGTAGGCCCTTGAGGAAGCAAAAACTGAAGGTTTCAATCTCTCTGTTGAGATCGAGAAAGCCCGAATGTTGGAGGAGAGATCAACGCCTTCAACTACTTCAGACGAGGACTCTAGAAGTGATTCAAATGGTAGCGAGAGTGAGGAATAGTCTTACACTGTCCTTTCTACTTCTTCTTTTCTTTCTTTTGTGTATGGGCTCCTCTGGAGATTTTTGTAAAGACATATTCTGTAAATGAATTTTTAAGAATGCAAAGAGATCCTTTTATTCTAAGTCTTCAAATTTATTTTTGAGCGCTTATGTAAAGCTAGTCTGTTGAATCTTGATGTCGGTTCTTTTAGAGACCATACTCAGAGTAACCGAGATCCTCGATATCGGGCACCATCTCGAGGCTAGACTGTTAGCTCTTCTGGGGCCTATTTATAGTGGCAGAGATCCTCGAGGTCAGGCACCATCTCGAGGCTAGACCGATGTTCATAGCCCCTCAGAGCTTATTTTCATTTTGACAGAGATCTTCGAGATCGGGCACCATCTCGAGGCTTAGATTGATATTGATGGCTCCTTAGAGCCTATAGTTATAACAACAGAGATCCTCGAGATCAGGCACCATCTCGAGGCTAGATTGATATGGGAATCTTGACCCCTTTAATGTCGTATGACGACGTCATTCGTATGGCACGGTTGCGAAGTGACCGGGGTGGTCCCACCGGTACACTTCCCCAAAAGTGGCACTAGCATGGTCAGAATTAATTGGCCTTCAGAATAGGCAAACAGTCGCCGCTTACTCTATATATGTACTTGCTTTCTCCTTATATGAGGATTCCGCTACTTTTGAGTAACGATCCCTTTTATAGAGCTCTTCTTCTTTGAGCCAGTTCTTTTACCATTCCAACTCAAAGCTTTTGCCCAAGTTTTCATTTTCCTTTTCTTATTTTACCATAGCCATGGCTGCTACATCCAAATCTATTCACCAAGAAGAGGAGAGTTCCACCTCTACTTTGTGCTCGGTCGGGCTCGAGTTCACCTTCGACCATCTTATCAGATTGTACCAGCCCTTGCATTACCGAGGCTTGATTATTCTACGACGTCGATCCACCCGGCCCTGTATTGCTAGTAATATAGAAGATGAGGACATAAAGTGGATGAATCAATTTATCTGAGTGCAGACCGTCGATATTATCCCCGTAGAGTTCCTCCCAATTCCTGAGAACTAGAATTTCACACGTAAGTGGTACACTTGTGTTTTTATTGTTTTGTTCATGGTGGAGGCAGACTCCATAAAAGATGTCTTCCTTTCTTTCTGTGTAGCGATCCCATGGTTGCCATATGAGGTCCCCGACCTTGCAGATTGGACTCGAAAACTAGCAGCTTGCTTAACTTACGATGAGCGTAAGTGGGAGATCTGTCCAAAGGTATATGGGAGGCCAAACACCACGGTACGTGCTATATCGCCCATTTTCTTCGAAAGATACTTTCTTTTATGTGTATTAACTCTATCACCGCAGGTATTGGAGAATTTTCTGAGATGAGACCGTGCCCCATCGGAGAGAAGGAAGGATCGTCGACTTCGGGACCAAGGAATGATAACAAACAAAAGGAATCTTCAAATGATGAAGATGCTTATAGCGAGGCAAGCCCTGCTCAGAGGCTCAAAGGAGATGTATCGGCCGAGCTTTCAGCACCCGAGGCTTCTAGCCTCGGAAGAATGGCTCCTTATTTGCCGCCATTTTTTTTCCAGTCGAAGGTACTTCAAGGGATACAGGTGTTTTGCCGTCGTCCTCATCTCCTATCGAAGGTATTTCGAGGGATGTTCGAGACCAGGGGCCACCTAGATTAAGCAGGGTCTCGAGCGACCATGTCCCCACCAATATTGATTCAACTAGGGCCGGTGAGACCAGGCCAGTAGATGCACGCTCAACCTTTGAGGAGGCTCAACGGCTTTGTTCTGTGGTGAGCTTTGGTTGACTTTGTTGGTTTTTTGATTTTACATTCTCATTTTCTCATCGAGCTTCTTTTTCATAGGCCTTTCACAAGTTCAAGTCTGAGTTGCTCCGCTGTGAAGCCAGGTTGAGGAAATCCTTGGATGGGGAGAAATCCCTCAGGCTTCTTTGTGATAAAAGGGGAAAAGAATTGAGGCACCTTCGGTAGGAGGCGAATCGAAGCCTGAACTACGAAAGCCACCTCGAGAAACAGATAACCTTTGCTTCGAGGGAATGGATGCTTCTTCTTCTATCCTTAGAGATTAATATTTCGATACTTCAGTTACAGAGCAAGACAGAGGATCTGGAACACCTTTGGGGCGAGGTTGGCCAGGCCAAGTATGAGTGCAACGAGCTAAGGGGTCAGATAGATGCCCATATTACGGCCAAGAAAAATGCTTTGGCCAAGGCTTCTTCCCTCGAGGTACAGCTTCGGAACGCCCGTGAAAACTGCTCGGTCTAGACGAGCAGGTTTGCAAGGCTCGAGTCCGACCTTTTGGAGATGAAAGCCGAAGTCATGGACTCCCAGGCTAAAGTTGAAGAGATTTG
The DNA here is from genome assembly GCF_000393655.2 of Nicotiana sylvestris. NCBI lineage: Eukaryota > Viridiplantae > Streptophyta > Magnoliopsida > Solanales > Solanaceae > Nicotiana > Nicotiana sylvestris. The sequence continues at coordinate 124,194,009 of NC_091066.1, forward strand.
GGCTAAGGCTGACAAGAAAGTGGCCATCTATTTAAAAGACGTTGCTGATGCTCAAGCTAAGTTGAGAGGGGCTTCCGATCGGGAGAGCAAAAGGAATGAATATGCCTGGTGCAAATCTTGGAGGGAGACCCTCGAGGAAATCCATGTCAGGGGCTTCGATCTCTCGAAAGAGATTGAGCAGGCCAAGGCGGATGATTACAACACCAAGTTCCTCGTATCTGATGTCGAAGATAATGAGGGAGAGGCCAACGAGGCTGCAGTCCCCGAGGAGAAAATACTATTCTTTTTTGATTCTGTGTATAGGGCTCTCAGAGAGCATTGCAAATTTAGCCTTGCATTATTTCACACATACATATATAAGGAAGCCTTTCGGTTTCATTTTTCGTGCATTTCCCCTTGTTTGTGTGTGTCTTTCTTTGTCTTGAGTTTTGACGTTTGCCAATGATTAACCGAATTGGCCCTGAGGCTTGTTAGGCTGACCCGTAGGCTCTCACGTATCTGATTGGCACGACCTTTAACTTAAGCTGGCGACAATGGCTCTTACATATTGGGTCGATACGACCCTTAACTTAAGCTGCGATAATGGTTCTTATGCGTTGGGTCGGTACAACCCTTAATTTAAGCCGGCAACAGTGGCTCTTACGTGTTGGGTCGATACGACCCTTAATTTAAGCTGGCGGCAGTGGCTCTTACGCGTTGGGTCGGTACGACCCTTAATTTAAGCTGGCAGCAGTGGCTCTTACGCGTTGGGTCGGTATGACCCTATTTAAGCTGGCGACAGTGGCTCTTACGCATTAGGTCGGTACGACCTTTAACTCAGGCTGGCGACAGTGGCTCTTACGCATTAGGTCGGTACGAACTTTAACTTAGGCTTTATTTTTCCCTCATTGAAATTTTTATGTTCGTCCGACTCTTCGACAGTTCGATAAGAACCTCGATTGTGAGCCATTATGTGACGATAGACGAGCACCTCATTAGGTTTCGCTAAATGGCTGAATTATTTTAGAGCCTTTTTATTGTTTGGAGCTGATATGATTGAAACTCTTTGCTTATGCTGAGGGTAGCCTGATTAACTAGTTCTTTTCGAAGTATTACGGTCGGGCATCCCCGAGTCGTGTTAGTTTGGTTGGTACAGCCTTGTAATCGTAGTCATTATATTTGGTCATAGTCTTTTAGTCCCCGAGTGAAGTAGCCTTAGCGTCTATATCGAGGGTATGCCTTTTAGGGGTCTTACAAGTTCGAATATATAGCCTTGACTTTAAGATTGGGATTATGCCTTTTCTAAGGTCTTACAAATTTGAGAATGCCTTGCTTGAGGTCTTACTAATAAGTTACTTGGCACAAGTATAATTCATGCCTTGCTTGAGGTTTTACATGTAGGCTAGTTGGTACAAGTATAGGTCATGCCTGGCTTGAGGTCTTACAGATTTGGGCATCGCCACATGGAGGGCTTTTGGGCTCGAGGTTGCCCGCTTGGGGTCTTATGGCCTCGAATTTTTGATAGCTCGATGGGGCGACAGTCCCTGAGACATCGAGCGCTTTTTTGGCTCTGGAGCCGTTCTTTGTAAACTTTGATGTTGCCTTGTTGAGGGCTTATGAGCTCAAAGTTTCCAGCCCGGAGGACTTACGACTTTAAGTTTTTGATGTCAGTTCCCGAGCGTTCGGGAAATTTCCGGCCCTAGAGCTATTTTTTGTAAAAAATAGCAAACTTCTTTGAAGCGCAGAGTGTTTTGATGGTAAAAAATCAACGTCGATGTTTTAATTGTTCCTTGATTACACGGTACAAGTATTCATAGTCTTTGCCGCCGAGGGTTTGATTGTTCTATGCGGACACAGTTCTTTCGATCGTTTAACCCAGTACATCATTTTTCTATTGAGACCCTCTTCGGCTCGTCTTGATTTCTCCGGGGAGATGACCTCCCAAAGGGATGCCCCCCGTATTCGAGGTTGATTGAACATAAGCCTTGAATACTTGTTGAGTTCTCCTTAGGTAGCATATAGATGTTGCCTCGTTAAAAACCTTGCCGGCAAAACCTTTCTTGGGATAAAATACGATCAAAGGAAAATAGTGCAACGAATGCTTTAAAACCTAAGGTCTTCAAGCTGGAAGGTACTTCGATTCTTCTAACTGGAAGCCTGCACGTAGGTTAGTGTCAGAAGTAAATAAAAAGGGAGGCGGTTATACCTTAGTTGTGATGGCGTTTTGAGCCTTAATATGCTTCTGCTACTTGCTTCGGGGATGCGGTACGGTCCCCGGTTTGTTCACTCGGGTGTAGCCGAGGATGTAGCTCGGGATTGCTACTTCATTGTTTGCTTGTCCTTTGGCTCCTTCGATGTTGAAGGTGCCGATGTTGGTACCACATCGTGCACTGCGAACATTTCTATCGCAACATGCTGCTCCTCGTATACCTTTTTATACCATCGTTTGTTGGAAATTTCATCATTTGATGAAGGGTTGATAGTACTGCTCTCATGCAGTGTATCCATGGCCTTCCGAGCAAGGCATTGTACCTTATGTCTCCTTAGATGACATGAAACTTGTCATTTTGGGTTGTTCCAGCCACGTTGACCTGGAGGGTGATTTCTCTTTTAGTTGTCTTGCTCACCATGTTGAATCCGTTGATGATTCAGGAGGCGAGCACGATCTGGTCGAGCAGTCCGAGTTGACCCACCACCCTCGACCTGATAATGTTGGCCGAGCTACCTAGATCCACAAGTACACGTTTAATTTGAAATGTATTCACAAGAAAAGAAATTACCAATGCGTCTTTATGAGGCTGAGATAGGGTCTCGATGTCCTCATCGCTGAATGTGAGAGCGCCCTCGGGTATGTAACCTCGAGTTCACTTTTCCCTGGTGATAGATATTTTTGTTCTTTTGATAATAGATTCATATGGGATGTCGACTCCCCCAACAATCATATGGATGACATATTGTAGTTATTTGCTTTCATTTTTCCTGTTCACCTCTCTTTCCCGAAATATATTTTTGGCTCGGTCACTGAGGTACTCTCGGAGGTGCCCTTTGCTAAGTAGTCGGGCTACTTCTTCTCGGAGCTATTTGCAATCTTCGGTCCTATGACCATGTGTGCCATGGAATTCGCACACCAGGTTAGGGTTCCTCTGTGACGGATCTGATTGTACGGTCCTTGGCCACATGGTGTCTTTGATTTTACCTATGGTTGATACGATGTCCGAAACATTGACGTTGAAGTTGTACTCAGATAATTGGGGTGTCTTAGTCGGCCCTGTGTATCTGTCGAATTCAGCTCTATTTACGAGTCCCCGACGATTCTGGCCTCGATCTATCCTTCGGTCATTTCGGGGTATGTTACGCCTTAGGGCGTTTCTTCGATCTTCAGTGTATGGTTGGTACCTTTCCTTGTTTGGCTTTGGCTCCTTTGTTAGGAGCCTGCTAGGATATACTAAGTCCAAGCGGGCTCCCAGTTGGTCGTCCTTCACCCGAATCTTCGACTGATATCGGCTGTGGACATCCGACCAAGTCACGGTGGGATATTCAACCAAGTTCTGCTTTAGTTTCTTTGAAGCTACCGAGCTTCGTTCGTTCAAAACTTAGATGAAGGCCTGGACTGCCCAGTTATCAAACACTAGTGGTAATTCCATTCGCTCCATTTGGAGGCGAGATACAAACTCCCGCAACATCTCGTTCTCTCTTTGTTTGATTTTGAAGACGTAGGACTTCCTTGTAGCAACCTTGATGACACCGGCATGTGCCTTTATAAAAGAATCTACCTGCATGGCAAATGAGTCTATCGAGTGTCACACCTCCTTTTTCCGCCCCTGCGAGGGGCGAAGGAGTTTTTTTCAATTAAAGGACAATAAAAACGGGATTTGTTTGTTTATTTTAGAGTCACCACTTGGAAGATTTAGGGTGTCCCAAGTCACCAATTTTAATCCCGAATCGAGGAAAAGAATGACTCCATATTACAGTCTGCGTACCAGAAATCCGGATAAGGAATTCTGTTAACCCGGGAGAAGGTGTTAGGCATTCCTGAGTTCCGTGGTTCTAGCACGGTCGCTCAACTGTTATATTCGGCTTGATTATCTGATTTTATACAAATATGAACTTATGTGCAAATTTTATCTTTTTACCGCTTTCATAATTGTTATTATTATTTTTACAAGAATGTGAACATTGTTTAAAACATGTCTTTGGATTACGTCACATGAAATGCACCCGCAATCTGGAACACATTTTTATTCAATGTTTTGGGATTTGGATTTGGGTCGCATGAAATACGCACCCAAGTTTAAGAAGATAACATTATTAAATACGCGCCTAAAGCGACTAGCGTATCATTATTTTGGGTAGGGCCGTGAAATTTGCTAAACGGCTCCTCCCGAATTCTAAGCAATTAAATGTACATTTATTGAGGGCCCTGCAATCTATACATTTTATTAAGCGAGGCTCATCTCATTTATTTTAAATGGACAAATCTTAAAGCGGCTACATTTTTCTATTAAAATTAGTCTCTAAAATAAAGAAAGAAAATCCTAATTAATTACTAACTTTTTTTATTATTTTAAGAAAACATGGCATGCTAATTGCTAGATTAATACAAATATTGATGAAAAAGGAATTTTACTCAAAATTTCGAAATTATAAATAAAATAAAAATTCGACAACTAATATCCAAAAGAATCAAATACAACTCAGCATTGTTATAAAAAAAATTATTGAGATTAATTATTCACAACCATTTGAAACTAGATTTAACCATAATTACTAAAGCTTATTAGAAAGTTTATTATACTTAAACGTTCTTCTCATCTTGCTTGAACTCAAATCATGCCTTAATGCCTAATTTACGAAATTTAATTTAAATTCATGCCTTAGCTAAATTTAGCTACTTATTCATGATTAACCTACTGTTGATAATCTTGAAACCTTCATAACTAGTGAATTAACCCGTTTTGCCAAACCGATTCATTAAAGACTAACTTATGTTATTTTTTCTTATTCCAATTATTATTCAGTAATACATGAAATAGCTTAAATACAATCAACAAAAGGAACAAAGAAAAAAACGAAATTAAAACTTCAAAATTTCATTCTTCATATGTATTCATGCTTCCACATTATTAGCTTGCAATAGCTAGTATTACAGTCGTGTACCTGGTATTGGAAACAAAAGAAGATGAAGATGAGAATCAGCAGTAGTAATAACAATATAGCACAGCAACAACAGCCCAACAACAACAGCCCAGGAACAGATTTGAAAATCAAAATAAAATCCAGAAACACCGACAACAAACAACGGACAGAAACCAAGGGAATTTTCAGATTTGAAAGGCTAATTAATGTTTAACCCTTAATTTCTAAACCCGTATATCAGAATATTTGTCAAGTGTGTACTACTCTCTCTTCTAATTTCCAGCTCCCTTTTTTATTTGTATTTTTTCTTTTCTTTTCTTTTTCTTGCAAGTTTTAATATTTTTCGGAATTTTCTTTCTCTCTTAAATATTCAGCTCTTTTTTTCTCTCTCTCTCTCTATCTGTTCGTCCTCTTCTGTCTCCTAGCTCTCAAATGTAAAAGTCTCTCTAAAATCTGATTCAAGTTCTTTTATTTATATACTCATCCCAAACCCTTTAATCAATTAATAACAACCATTTTCTCCTACCAAACCCACTATCTTCCCACTCATCCCCCACTACATTAAACAAATATATCAACTCCACCCCATTACATCTTGTCCCCCATGCCTAACATAAACAATTACCATATTCCCCTCCACTACATTATGTCTTGTCCCCCATTTATATTAAACAATTATATCACCCATACCCCATTGCATTTTGTCCCTAATGCTTAACATAAAGAATTACAAAATGTTCAATAACCAAACTACCCCTCCGACCTTATTGCAATTACCATTTTACCCCTGAACGTACTGCGATTTACCAAACTACCCCATCAGCTATAACCAATCAATTAATCAAACTTAACCAAAATATAGCCAATATGACTAATTTCTAAACAAATTCAACAACAACTCATATGAACACAGATGAACAACATCAAATTAATGTGAATAAATCAACCATATTGGGAACCAATCCTGGTTAACTTAGACCAAAAATGGATGATCAATGAAACAACAATATTAACAACACAATACATGATTCATCAACGAATCAAAAACCAAAACATAAACTCACATTAAATCACTAGATTAAAAATGAACTTCAAACAAAGATGAACATGAATTAAATCTATTTTAAACAACAAAACATGACGGATTCACATGATTAAACCAACATATTTCCCTATTACAACTAAATTCTTTTAGACAAATAACAAGATCGAAGAAGAAACAATTATGAACTTAAACTTGAATCTAACAATATTAACAATTTCTGAAAAATACATAAAACACATGAAACAAATTGAAGAAATAATTAATTAAATTTCAATTTGAATCTAACAAACATTAAACTAACAATTTCACATGAACAACTGAAAAATTAACAAAACAATGAACACGAACAAAACAAAAATTTACCGATTTTAGATTCGAGAATATCAAAACGAAATACGGACAAAAATAAAACTCAAAACCCACTAACCAGATCGAAACGACGAACAATGATTGACCAACGACGAACTCGTATGGACTGTTTTGACGACCCCAACCAAAACTCGCACAAACGACGATGAAGACGATCCTAAGAAGCAACTGAAGGAGGTGAAACAAACGTGAAGCAACAACGATGGGGTATGTAGTGAATAAGAAGCAGTAGCAGCTGGTCATTTGGATGGAGACAAGTGAAGCGAAGCCTCACGTCCATGGCTGGAGCTCGGGAGCTCGACCACTCAACTCGAGCTCGACGAAACGAAGAAGATGAAGCAACAGCAGAAGCAGCGGGGAGCAGAAGCAGAAACGTGAGCAGCAGCAGTAGCACGGAAGAGCTGGAGAAGATGAAGCAACAACAGACTGAGTTTTCATGGTGGAGCTCGATGGAGCAAGCAGCAGTAACACTGCTGGAGCAGTGAAGCAGTAGCAGCTCGACGAGGCAGCTGGAATGGAGCAGCAACGACGGGCTGGTCGTTTGGAGTGACGGGGTCGGTTTTTCGAACCAACTGCTCGATCATGCTAGATGCAGCAGGAGCAGCAGAAGCCGCTTGGCTTTGGAGCAAAGGCGACGAGGCCGTGGTCGTTCATGGATGGTCGTTCATGTTGGTGAAGTCGCGGGTGTGTGTGTGTTACGTCGCCGTGGTTGTGTGTGCGTGTGTGTTGTCGACGTGGTTGTGTGTGTGGCGTGGGGATGAGGGGGAAGGGCAGCTGCCATGGGAGGTGATGGTGGAGCTTGAAGATGGTGAAGGAGAAGAGAGAAAGAGAAGGGGGGCGGATGAGTTTAGGGTTTTTTAGGGTTTTCTTTTTTTTGTTTTGTTTTGTTTTGTTTTTTTGAAATGCAAGATAGGGGGTGTTGGGTTATGGATTGGGTCGACCCGGTTTGAAATGGACCGGGTCGTGGAGAAGGTTGGACAATTGTTTGGGCCTGGGGTTGAAATTTGAAGAAGTGGCCCAATCTGATTTTTCTTTGTATTTTTGCTCTCTTTTCTTCTTTTGTTTTTCTAAAACTAAATTCTAAAAATCCTTAAATTATTATTAAGAACTAAAGTAAGTTATAAAAGCGCAAATTAACTCCCAATAACAATTAACGCACAATTAAGTAATAATTAAGCATAAAATTGTATATTTGGACATTAAATGCTAAAAATGCAAAAGATGCCTATTTTTGTAATTTTCATTTTTTGTAAAACAAACTTAATTACTAACAATTGTAGAATTAAATCCTACATGCAAAATGCGACATATTTTTGTATTTTTATTAATTTAACAAATAAACATGCACAGACAAATACAAATAATTATTCAAAAATATCACAAAATTGCACACCAAGGAAAATCATTTTATTTTTGAATTTTTTGGGAGTAATTCTCATATAGGGCAAAAATCACGTGCTTACAGCTGCCCCTCTTTGCCCGAAGACACGAAGGGTTTTCGTGCAAAGATAAAGCGAGCGATTTTTGCCCATCCGAGTACTCCGTGTGAAGCATTTTTTTGAAAAAGATTTAACCGAACCTTTGCTTCAAAGGTTTCCTACATATCCTGGGCTAAACAGGAATCAGGTCAATGTAGTTCGGGAAGTTTTGGTAGCTGGGACTACCGTGGGACTGCGAGGTTACTGCTGTTGCATGCTATTACCATTGCTTACCGATCTCCTTGTTACACCGTGCTTAAAAGAAAACAAGAAGCTAGGCTAGACTGCAACTTGTTCTTGTTGCCTTGCTTTCTTGTCGGCTTGTGTTTCTTCCGGTGCATTTCTACCAAGACTTCTGGCCCTTTGCTTTTCTGAATACTAGTTTTCAACATTTTGTTCGGTCCGCTGGGGACATGGCTTTCTTCATTAAGCTTTTCGGCGGTTCCTCTGGGGATACGACTCTCTTCATCAGATTTGTTATGCTGGGCATGATTTAATGTTCACATGCCATTTCTTTCAAGATGCGTCTTTTCTTCCTTTTGACACATGCACTTGAGTTTGTGCTGGGACCTCTTGTTGCAACCTTTTGCTTCCCGGTGCTGGGGATTTTTATTGTATCCTACTGGGGATTCCTGTTGTAACCTTCTGCTTTAACTGCCTTCTGACTTGATCTTGAAATGTATTCCTCTGTTGTATGGGCGGGCTCCCAACTTCAACACTTGAAAAGTAAAGACTGAAATGTATTCCTCTGTTCTTATGGGCGGGCTCCCAACTTCAATACTTGAAAAGTAATACTGAAATGTATTCCTCTGTTCTATGGGCGGGCTCCCAACTTCAACGCTTGAAATGAAAAGACTGAAATGTATTCCTCTGTTCTATGGGCGGGCTCCCAACTTCAACACTTGAAATGAAAAGACTGAAATGTATTCCTCTGTTATATGGGCGGGCTCCCAACTTCAACACTTGAAATGAAAAGACTGAAATGTATTCCTCTGTTCTATGGGCGGGCTCCCAACTTCAACGCTTGAAATGTAATACTGAAATGTATTCCTCTGTTATATGGGCGGGCTCCCAACTTCAAACAAACAACTTTTAAAATAAACGTCATTCCTCTCTTCAGGCGGGCTCCTGACTTCAACAACAACTTTAAAAACTTTTAAAAATAAAACGCCTTTCCTCTCTTCAGGCGGGCTCCTGATTTCAACAACAACTTTGAAAATAAACGCCATTCCTCTCTTCAGGCGGGCTCCTGACTTCAACAAACAATTTTAAAAATAAAATGCCATTCCTTCTTTAGGCTGGCGAGATTTCAACAACTTTTAAAAATAAAACGTCATTCCTCTCTTCAGGCGGGCTCCTGATTTCAACAACAACTTTAAAAATAAAACGCCTTTCCTCTCTTCAGGCGGGCTCCTGACTTCAACAATTTTGAAAATAAAATGTCATTCCTTTTGTTTAGGTTGGCGAGATTTAAATAACTTTAAAATAAAACGCCTTTCCTCTCTTCAGGCGGGCTCCTGATTTCAACAACAACTTTGAAAATAAACGCCATTCCTCTCTTCAGGCGGGCTCCTGACTTTAACAACAACTTTGAAAATAAACACCATTCCTCTCTTCAGGCGGGCTCCTAACTTCAACAACAACTTTGAAAATAAACGTCATTCCTCTCTTCAGGCGGGATCCTGACTTCAACAACTTTGAAAATAAAATGTCATTCCTTTCTTTAGGTTGGCGAGATTTAAATAACTTTAAAATAAAACGTCTTTCCTCTCTTCAGGCGGGCTCCTGATTTCAACAACAACTTTGAAAATAAACGTCATTCCTCTCTTCAGGCGGGCTCCTGACTTCAACAACAACTTTAAAAATAAACGCCATTCCTCTCCTCAGGCGGGCTCCTGATTTCAACAACAACTTAGGAGGAAATGCCTCTCCTATGGATAAAACTAAACTTAGGAGGAAATGCCTCTCCTATGGGTAAAACTAAACTTAGGAGGAAATGCATCTCCTATGGGTAAAAACAAACTTAGGAGGAAATGCATCTCCTATGGGTAAAAAAACAAACTTAGGAGGAAATGCCTCTCCTATGGGTAAAACTAAACTTTAGGAGGAAATGCCTCTCCTATGGGTGAAACTAAACTTAGGAGGAAATGCCTCTCCTATGGGTAAAAACAAACTTAGGAGGAAATGCATCTCCTATGGGTAAAAAAACAAACTTAGGAGGAAATGCCTCTCCTATGGGTAAAACTAAACTTAGGAGGAAATGCCTCTCCTATGGGTAAAAACAAACTTAGGAGGAAATGCGTCTCCTATGGGTAAAACAAACTTAGGAGGAAATGCCTCTCCTATGGGTAAACCATTTCCCTATTCCTGAATTATTTACTTACTTGTGTTGTCTTCCCTCGTACCTGCTGGGGATTATTTTGCTGGGGATGAATTTTCCTTTTCTTCCTTACCCACTCTGGGTTGTCCGACCCTCTTGAAACTTGGTCGAAAGTCTGTCGAGGATGCTTCTACATCTCGATGGTCCACTGGGGATAACACTGCGAACTGCTGAGTAACCGTCCGACCCTCTTGAAACTTGGTCGAAAGTCTGTCGAGGATGCTTCTACATCTCGATGGTCCGCTGGGGATAACACTGCGAACTGCTGAGTAACCCTGCTGGGGATAACACTGCTGAGGATAACTCTGCTGAGTAAATATGTTATCTTACTCCTTCCAAAACTACTTCCTTTGAGACTGGTGTTTTCTTTATTCTTCCTCGACTGGGTACCTGACTTCCAGAAAATTTTCTAAATGAAAGGAAAATTTTCTGCCCCAGTTTGACAGTCTCTCTTATGGCATGCATTTCTGTCATCAATGCCATTTCCTTTACCTGTTTCAAATCAAACAAAATTTGTTAGTTTAAAACGCGATGGTTGGTTGTGATACTCCTACTGGGGATGGCTTTTCCCTTTCTCCTTCCTTGCTCTGCGTTCCACAACTTGTTGGGGATGATATTATTTGCTGGGGATAATCCCTTTCTGCTGGGGATATCCCTCTTCTTTTGTGGCATAGCTCGAAAACTGGCATTTCCCCGACCTTTTAGTCTAGTATGAATTTCCCCAAATCATGCTCATTGCTCTCCTTGTTCGTCCACGGGCCTTGGCCTTGAAGTTTAATAACCTTCGATTTTGGCAAGGATATCCCTCTTGACACTCGTCAATCCTTTTGTCAATTCCCTTTTGCTGGGGATATCTTTTTTGACATTGGCCCCGCGCTTGTTCCTTGCTGACTATACCACTTGGATGTACTAGTCAGATCTCATCTTGCATAATTGGAAAGCTGATGGCCTATTTTGAAGTCATTTCCCACTAGTTCTGACCAAACAGACTCTATTGGGGAATTTTCTATGAAAGGAGAAAGATAAAAAGGAACAGAATAAAAGACAAAGGAAAAGATGACTCTTTAACAAAAGAAACTATAAATAAAACCTATCAAACGCAGATACCGACTCTAATGGTCATGACATGCACATATGGCCTATCCTCTACCGTCAATCATTTTTCAAGATCTTCAATTGGCGATTCCCCATCTGATTCTCAATTTTATTCGACTTGTAGTGCCCGAAGGGTTTTCACTATCAAGCCTCTCTCATTTTGTTTTTCTCTCAGCTTTCATCGCCTTATGGTGTCCGTGAAAATTTCACCGATAAGACTCTCTCATTTGTATTACTTTCCAGCTGGGGATTTGGAGTATTGCCGGTATGACTCTCTCTGCTGGAGATTAGAGTCCTTTCTATTGTGGAACAGAGTGTTATGTTCACCGGTAAGACTCTCATTTGTATTTGAAGACCGAAGGTCTTTCTTTCGACCGTAATGTGGGTTTTGGATAGGCTAGAAAGAAAGGGTATTAAAGGCTCAAAAAACAAAATAAATTTGGGGTTCAAAATTACAACCTTCGAAATCATATTTGTTTACAACAAGCGCAACCCTTGCCCCAATTTCTTGCATGGGGATTATTTATTTATTTATTTATTTAATTTTTATTACACCATGACCGAGCCGTGAGGCGCCTACGTATCCTCTTTGAGGAATCAGGTCGAACGTAGTTCCCAATTCCTCTTTTTTCATTTGACTTTCTTTTGTTTTCGTTATCATTTTTCTTTTCTCTTTTTTTTTTCGTTTTGTTGTTTTCTTTTCTTTCTTTTTTTCTTTTCTTTTGTTTACCTGTCGCGCCTGCGTTTTCTATTCGTTGCTACTAATTCCTAATGAGGGGTACGAAAGAAAAACAATAAGGCTCAAAAGGGGTTAACGAACGATAAAGTGTTTAGGTAGCAGAACAAAATGCCTTCGTCATTCCAGTCTTCAAACATGCCAAGTGAAAACAACACAATTGAACATAGATTTATAGTCTCTTCTGATGGTGCTGGACTTGACAATTATATTCAATATTTGCTTTTCATTTGTCATTTCTAAAGCACCGTTGGGCGACACTCTCACTCTCATTATCATGAACGACCCTCATGCCAATTTGGCAAATCTTGCTTTTAAACGATTTTCTTTGTGTTTTACTTGCCCTAGTTCCATATGACTCGAGCTCTGAATAATCTCAAACCGTCCTTATTTTCTTTAAATGTTTTGATCACCTTTCTGGGATTTTATGATTTAACTTTTAAGATTAGGCTCAAACTGTGTGCGCATGTCATGTCACTAGAATCGGCGCTGAACAAAAATGATAAAAGGACTAAACAAAAAGATGACTGGAAATAATAAAAGATCGGATTTTGCATTAGACTACTGGTGAAATGGTTTGAATAACAAAACAAACGAAACAAACCAGAATAAAATCCTAAAATTGCCTGGACAAAACTTAAACAAACCGCTATGACAAAATGGAAAGATAAGAAGGTTTGACACAAGACGAAATCCGAATTACAACCTTAATAATTCGGAGAACAGAAATGACAACAAAATAAGCCACCAAAAGCTTCTCTCTTGCTAACCAAGGAACGGAGCGTCCTCCCATTTTATCAAAACTGGCATCTCAGCCACTGAGCTTCGCATCAGTATTGCCCAGACCATTGCCAACTTCAATATCATCAACTTTAGTCAACAAGTCCCAATAGGATTCGAGTGCTTCTGTTATCAGGCCTGATCCCCGCAGAGTGTGTATCATGAGGTGCAAGTAAAGGATTCCGCGCGATATTCTGGGTGTCATTGTCCGGCTTGCCACAAACCAACCACCTTAACTTTCTTTGCGATTCAAAACAAAACAGGTTAGAATGGACTCAGTCGGTTCTCATTATTAACAACATCTTTTTTTTCATTTTTTTTTCTTTTTTCTTTTTTTTTCATTTCATTTTTTTTTCATTTTTTCATTTTTTTCATTTTTTTGTTGTGGTCGAATCTTATGGAGATTGCCTACGTATCATGACCCCGCATGAATCAGACCTTGAGTAGTTCGGACCAATAAAAGATAAACAATAATAAACATTTTTTTTTTCAATTTGCATATTGAAACAAACTGGGTTTCAAAGGTTTAAAGATGACCTACAAACTTGAAAATCAAACAACCCGCATATTCTAATCAAAAGATTTACAAACTCAAAAACAAACGGCCAGCTTCCTTTCCCCGTTTGACAAATGCAACCAAACGGCTATTTTTGCAAATGTGGCCCCTTCCAAATCTCACATGAATTTTGAGGCCGGGGAGGATTATTTTATGACACTTTACAAACTTGTCCGTTCTTTTACGAAAATAGCCTTTCGACAACTGAAAGATACTCTAAGGCTATTTCGGCAAGAACGGTTTAAGACGCGGCCGAAGCTGACTCGGCTTATTTTTGACTAAAAATCCAAATGGTATTCACCTGACCGCTGACTCTTTATTTTTTTTTCTTTTCAAATTACAATAAAAACCTGGTGTTGCAAACACGACCCTTCAGCGCCTCGGGGACGAAGATTTTTAAGGCTGTGTGGGTCAACTGGACCAAAATCCTAAACATGACCCAAAAGGTGGCTGTTTATGCAAAGTCAGCCTTCCGGCGTCCCTTTCGGGAACATTCGGCTATTTTTGACAGCATCACCCGACTTATTTATGACAAAATTAAAACTTTGACATTTTTTTTATTTATTGATTATTTGTTTTTGGCTATTTTAGCAAAATGGGAGGTTGGACCCGATAAAGGTTGCCTACGTATCTCACATCCGGTGAGAATCAAACCCGCGTAGTTCGGGTAGATTGGATACGGGTGAGAAATAAAAAATAACTAATTCAGAGAAAACATATCTTTTTTTTTCATTCACTCTCAATTATCATTGGTCCGCCAAATGACCCTTTTACCCTTGAAGGAATGCAACATGTAGCACATAAGATGCATCAAGATGGTCTTTTTCATTTCAGGTTGCTAGTCCTAGACAGACCCAACCCCTGTGTTGAGTCCCCTAAGCCAAATGCAACATGATGCAAATAATCGTTCCTACTAGGGATCCGGCATGAAGTCATGTTATTCTATGTTCAAACCCTGAGGCATATTGTTCTAGACCTGGCTTACCCAAACGGACAGCTTGAGCCGAAGTGGGGGCAACGTACCGGGAGCACGAAAGTCTACCCGGCCTAGTTACTTGTCCCAACTTCGTATTATTTGGTATGACTTCTAACAGAAAGGTGGGCCACGCGCACGTGTGCACCATAAATTAAGAAGACTCAGAAGGAAGGAGGGTTTCGTAGCAGTTTTATATACACAATTCAGATAATATTAAAGCGGTAAAAAGCAACATTTAGCACATTAAACATGAATACGTAAACAATCCGATAACAAACAAAGCCAACCATAACAGTTATTTTAAGCTCGAATTCTTGAACCCTGAACCAGAGATTCTGGGTCCTATTCCCCAGCAGAGTCGCCAGAGCTGTCACACCTCCTTTTTCCGCCCCCGCGAGGGCGAAGGAGTTTTTTCCAATTAAAGGACAATCGAAACGGGATTTGTTTGTTTATTTCAGAGTCGCCACTTGGGAGATTTAGGGTGTCCCAAGTCACCAATTTTAATCCCGAATCGAGGAAAAGAATGACTCCATATTACAGTCTGCGTACCAGAAATCCGGATAAGGAATTCTGTTAACCCGGGAGAAGGTGTTAGGCATTCCCGAGTTCCGTGGTTCTAGCACGGTCGCTCAACTGTTATATTCGGCTTGATTATCTGATTTTATACAAATATGAACTTATGTGCAAATTTTATCTTTTTACCGCTTTCATAATTGTTATTATTATTTTTACAAGAATGTGAACATTGTTTAAAACATGTCTTTGGATTACGTCACATGAAATGCACCCGCAATCCGGAACACATTTTTATTCAATGTTTTGGGATTTGGATTTGGGTCGCATGAAATACGCACCCGAGTTTAAGAAGATAACATTATTAAATACGCGCCTAAAGCGACTAGCGTATCATTATTTTGGGTAGGGCCGTGAAATTTGCTAAACGGCTCCTCCCGAATTCTAAGCAATTAAATGTACATTTATTGAGGGCCCCGCAATCTATACATTTTATTAAGCGAGACTCATCTCATTTATTTTAAATGGACAAATCTTAAAGCGACTACATTTTTCTATTAAAATTAGTCTCTAAAATAAAGAAAGAAAATACTAATTAATTACTAACCTTTTTTATTATTTTAAGAAAACATGGCATGCTAATTGCTAGATTAATACAAATATTGATGAAAAAGGAATTTTACTCAAAATTTTGAAATTATAAATAAAATAAAAATTCGACAACTAATATCCAAAAGAATCAAATACAACTCAGCATTGTTATAAAAAATTTATTGAGATTAATTATTCACAACCATTTGAAACTAGATTTAACCATAATTACTAAACTTATTAGAAAGTTTATTAGACTTAAACGTTCTTCTAATCTTGCTTGAACTCAAATCATGCCTTAATGCCTAATTTACGAAATTTAATTTAAATTCATGCCTTAGCTAAATTTAGCTACTTATTCATGATTAACCTACTGTTGATAATCTTGAAACCTTCATAACTAGTGAATTAACCCGTTTTGCCAAACCGATTCATTAAAGACTAACTTATGTTATTTTTTCTTATTCCAATTATTATTCAGTAATACATGAAATAGCTTAAATACAATCAACAAAAGGAACAAAGAAAAAAACGAAATTAAAACTTCAAAATTTCATTCTTCATATGTATTCATGCTTCCACATTATTAGCTTGCAATAGCTAGTATTACAGTCGTGTACCTGGTATTGGAAACAAAAGAAGATGAAGATGAGAATCAGCAGCAGTAATAACAATACAGCACAGCAACAACAGCCCAGCAACAGTAACAACCCAGGAACAGATTTGAAAATCAAAATAAAATCCAGAAACACCGACAACAAACAACGGACAGAAACCAAGGGAATTTTCAGATTTGAAAGGCTAATTAATGTTTAACCCTTAATTTCTAAATCCGTATATCAGAATATTTGTCAGGTGTGTACTACTCTCTCTTCTAATTTCCAGCTCCCTTTTTTATTTGTATTTTTTCTTTTCTTTTCTTTTTCTTGCAAGTTTTAATATTTTTCGGAATTTTCTTTCTCTCTTAAATATTCAGCTCTTTTTTTTTTCTCTCTCTATCTGTCCGTCCTCTTCTGTCTCCTAGCTCTCAAATGTAAAAGTCTCTCTAAAATCTGATTCAAGATCTTTTATTTATATACTCATCCCAAACCCTTTAATCAATTAATAACAACCACTTTCTCCTACCAAACCCACTATCTTCCCACTCATCCCCCACTACATTAAACAAATATATCAACTCCACCCCATTACATCTTGTCCCCCATGCCTAACATAAACAATTACCATATTCCCCTCCACTACATTATGTCTTGTCCCCCATTTATATTAAACAATTATATCACCCACACCCCATTACATTTTGTCCCTCATGCTTAACATAAAGAATTACAAAATGTTCAATAACCTAACTACCCCTCCGACCTTATTGCAATTATCATTTTACCCCTGAACGTACTGCGATTTACCAAACTACCCCATCAGCTATAACCAATCAATTAATCAAACTTAACCAAAATATAGCCAATATGACTAATTTCTAAACAAATTCAATAACAACTCATATGAACACAGATGAACAACATCAAATTAATGTGAATAAATCAACCATATTGGGAACCAATCCTGGTTAACTTAGACCAAAAATGGATGATCAATGAAACAACAATATTAACAACACAATACATGATTCATCAACGAATCAAAAACCAAAACATAAACTCACATTAAATCACTAGATTAAAATGAACTTCAAACAAAGATGAACATGAATTAAATCTATTTTAAACAACAAAACATGACGGATTCACATGATTAAACCAACATATTTTCCTATTACAACTAAATTCTTTTAGACAAATAACAAGATCGAAGAAGAAACAATTATGAACTTAAACTTGAATCTAACAATATTAACAATTTCTGAAAAATACATAAAACACATGAAACAAATTGAAGAAATAATTAATTAAATTTCAATTTGAATCTAACAAACATTAAACTAACAATTTCACATGAACAACTGAAAAATTAACAAAACACTGAACACGAACAAAACAAAAATTTACCGATTTTAGATTCGAGAATATCAAAGCGAAATACGGACAAAAATAAAACTCAAAACCAACTAACCGGATCGAAACGACGAACAATGATTGACCAACGACGAACTCGTATGGACTGTTTTGACGACCCCAACCAAAACTCGCACAAACGACGATGAAGACGATCCTAAGAAGCAACTGAAGGAGGTGAAGCAAACGTGAAGCAACAACGATGGGGCATGTAGTGAATAAGAAGCAGTAGCAACTGGTCATTTGGATGGAGACAAGTGAAGAGAAGCCTCACGTCCATGGCTGGAGCTCGGGAGCTCGACCACTCAACTCGAGCTCGACGAAACGAAGAAGATGAAGCAACAGTAGAAGCAGCAGGGAGCAGAAGCAGAAATGTGAGCAGCAGCAGCAGCCCGGAAGAGCTGGAGAAGATGAAGCAATAGTAGACTGGGTTTTCATGGTGGAGCTCGACGGAGCAAGAAGCAGTAACACTGCTGGAGCAGTGAAGCAGTAGCAGCTCAACGAGGCAGCTGGAATGGAGCAGCAACGACGGGCTGGTCGTTTGGAGTGACGGGGTCGGTTTTTCGAACCAACTGCTCGACCATGCTAGATGTAGCAGGAGTAGCAGAAGCCACTTGGCTTTGGAGCAAAGGCGACGAGGCCGTGGTCGTTCATATTGGTGAAGTCGCGGGTGTGTGTGTGTTACGTCGCCGTGGTTGTGTGTGTGTGTGTGTTGTCGACGTGGTTGTGTGTGTGGCGTGGGGATGAGGGGGAAGGGCAGCTGCCATGGGAGGTGATGGTGGAGCTTGAAGATGGTGAAGGAGAAGAGAGAAAGAGAAGGGGGGCGGATGAGTTTAGGGTTTTTTAGGGTTTTCTTTTTTTGTTTTGTTTTGTTTTGTTTTTTTGAAATGCAAGATAGGGGGTGTTGGGTTATGGATTGGGTCGACCCGGTTTGAAATGGACCGGGTCGTGGGGAAGGTTGGACAATTGTTTGGGCCTGGGGTTGAAATTTGAAGAAGTGGTCCAATCCGATTTTTCTTTGTATTTTTGCTCTCTTTTCTTCTTTTATTTTTCTAAAACTAAATTCTAAAAATCCTTAAATTATTATTAAGAACTAAAGTAAGTTATAAAAGCGCAAATTAACTCCCAATAACAATTAACGCACAATTAAGTAATAATTAAGCATAAAATTGTATATTTGGACATTAAATGCTAAAAATGCAAAAGATGCCTTTTTTTTGTAAAACAAACTTAATTACTAACAATTGTAGAATTAAATCCTACATGCAAAATGCGACATATTTTTGTATTTTTATTAATTTAACAAATAAACATGCACAGACAAATACAAATAATTATTCAAAAATATCACAAAATTGCACACCAAGGAAAATCATTTTATTTTTGAATTTTTTGGGAGTAATTCTCATATAGGGCAAAAATCACGTGCTTACATCGAGTTTGGGGATAGTTGTGATACCACATCATGGCCCCTTTTGAAAGTGTTTCTCCAAATTTTTTTAATAGGACGGATTCAATCTCGTCGTCCTTCAGGTCGTTTCCCTTTACAACACAAGTGAAAGCAGTGACGTGCTCGTTGGGATCCGAGGTTCCATTGTACTTTGGGAGATCGGGCATTCTGAATTTATTTGGGATGATCTTCACAGCCGCACTTGACAGAAATAGCTATTGTACTAATTTCTTTGAATCAACACCCTTTAGGATCGGGGGTGCGCCTGGGATCTGATCGACCCTTGAATTGTAGGTCTCCACCTTTTTATCATTAGCTTATATCATCTTTGCACCCGATTCGATCCTCTTTGTGAGGTCCTCGATCATCTTCATGAAAGCGGGGTCGGCATCTGACCCGTTGTTACTCGATTTCTTTGGTACCTGTTCAGTTCGAGGAGCCGTTTCCGGTGCTGCTGTGCTTGGAGTTTTTTGGTGGCTTTGCAGTTGAGCAATCGCCAACTGTTGTGCCTGTAACATCTCAAAAATAATGTGAAGGCTAACCTCTTGTTCCTCGCGCGCTGGGGTTTTCTAAGCTTCTTGTTGGTTTTCTTGGCGTATACTCCTATTAGTGTGGGAGCTTACATCGACGTGTTGGGCGTTGCATGAGACCACATCCACAGGAATTGGTTCTGGCGCATCCTTAGGGTTTTGTGATGGTACACCAATACCTGGAACAATTACACCATTCTCTTCATGGTCCTCAGGACCGTTATTTTTGTGTGCATTCATTGAGTTAGACATTTTGACCTGAAATCAAAGATTCTTTGGACAAGAAAAAGTGTGAAGAATAACTTGCGTTATTTAATAAACCAGCACGAAAACAATCACTATTATTTTTAGCCCACGGTGGGCGCCAAACTGTTTACCTCAAAAATGATAATTACAATTAGATTTGATTTGGTTGTTCTAAAAATATGTGATTTATTTTTATGCTAGTTGTTAGGCAATAGATGCTAGGTGTGAGTTAGGAAAATAAAGTAAGAGTAAAGGGCAGCGTTACTATCCAAACTGAATGGCTGGAATCAGGGCCTCGAGCTAGACTGTACTGGGGCCTCGAGGTCGAGCTAAGCGTTAGGTTGTGGATAGTTGATGAAGGACTAACAACTCCAAGAGCTTTAATGAGGGCTCTTTATGATGAATGATGAATAGTAAATGAAGAACGATCGATGAAATACAATAAATGTAAGTAGTGTAATAAATATGAGCAATAAAATCAAGGGAGAATATGTTTAAGTTAGGGAGCAGAGAATGTTCTTGTTCTTGTATTGAATATCATGTGTGCAAAAAATAACAAGGGTCCCCTTTATATAGGAGGGGGAATCCCAACATAGTGCATATGCATTTATTACAAAGATATGTAGCTGGTACAACCATTTAATGCCACGGTACGGGCTTGTACTATTCTTAACTTGATCAGCTCTAACCACTCGCCTTGGGAATCTCCCACTCATTCATCATAGCCCACGATTTGTACTGCCCCGAGGCTGAGTTGTGCCTCGAGCCTTCTGGTTCATCAAAGCTCGAGCTGTGCCTCGAGCCTTCTGGCAACGAGCTATGGAATGCCACGATGACCCCAAAATCTGACTCTTCGATTTTCACCGTATACAGATAGTCCCCGCGTTTCTTAGAGTAAAATGATAAGAAACGACCTTGAATTCTTGCTTCTTCGACACTCCCATTATGACATTAGTTCATTAGAGCATTAAATGGTAAGGAAGAGGAGTTGTATTGAAATCGAGAAGCTCACCTCAAAGCTAAATAAGTCAGAGGCTTCCTCCGCCCGAAAGGAAGAGGAGTTGGGTGAGCTTCGGGCAAGCCTAGAGGGGGTGCACAAGGAAAGGACTAGTTTTGCTGAGGAGGTAACACGACACTCATGCGCTCATCCTTTTATGCTTATAACTTGGTGCTTATGATCTTGTCTTACCTTTGCAGATTGGGCAAAAGGATGCCCTGGTGGGGCAACTTCAAGGAGAGGTTACAGCCAAAGATGCAGAGATCCTTGAGCTGAGGAGGCATAATGAGATTGTGACCTCGGAGAGAGACCTTTTACGGGGAGAGTTGGCCTCGACCCAGGGTCTTCTTTGAAGTACTCAGAAGAAGGTCACTGCACTATCTGCAGCCAAGGCAGGAGCCGATGAAGATGCATCCTCATATAAGAGAGACGTCGCTACTACAAATGCTCGAGCCAGGGAGATATCCGAGAAGGCCGAGTAGAAGTTGGCTCGGGCCATTTCTTATGCTCGTCTATGAGCTCGGAGGCAGGCCCTTGAGGAAGTAAATGCCGAAGGTTTCGATCTCTTTGTTAAGATTGAGAAAGCCAGAATCTTGGAGGAGAGGTCAGCGCCTTCAACTACTTCAGATGAGGACTCTGGAAGTGATTCAAATAGTAGCGAGGGTGAGGAATTGTCTCACGCCGTCCTTTCTTCTTTTTCTTTACTTTCTTTTGTGTATGGGCTCCTTGGGGGAATTTTGTAAAGACATATTCTGTAAATGAATTTTTGAGAATGCAAAGAGATCCTTTTATTCTAAGTCTTCAAATTTATTTTTTAGTGCTTATGTAAAGCTAGTTTGTTGAATCTTGATGTCTGCTCTTTTAGAGCCCATACTCGGAGTAACCGAAATACTCGAGATCAGGCACCATCTCGAGGCTAAACTGTTAGCTCTTCTGGGGCCTATTTTGTAGTGGCAGAGATCCTCGAGATCGGGCACCATCTCGAGGCTAGACCGATGTTGATAGTCCTTCAGAGCATATTTTCATTTTGTCAGAGATCCTCGAGATCAGGCACCATCTCGAGGCTTAGATTGATATTGATGGCTCCTTAGACCTATAGTTATAATGACATAGATCCTCGAGATCGGGCACCATCTCGAGGCTAGATTGATATAGGAATCTTGACCCCTTGAGCGCCATATGACGGCATCATTCGTATGGCACAATTGCGAAGTGATCGAGTTGGTCCCACCGGTACACTTCCCCAAAAGTGACATTGGCGTGGTCAGAATTAATTGGCCTTCAAAATAGGCAAACAGTCGCCGATTGCTCTATATATGTACTTGCTTTCTCTTTATATGAGGATTCTGCTACTTTTTAGTAACTATCCCTTTTATAGAGCCCTTCTTCTTTGAGCCAGTTCTTTTACCATTCCAACTCAAAGCTTTTGCCCAAGTCTTCATTTTCCTTTTCTTATGTTACCATAGCCATGGCTGCTACGTCCAAATCTGTTCACAAAGGAGAGGAGAGTTCCGCCTCCGCTTCGCGCTCGGTCGGTGGTACACCACCGATGTTCGGTGAGCTAACTTCGAGGTGTTTTGTCTAGAGGAGGGACTTTACATTAGAGAGACCTCCAAATGTTCAGGGACATTGGGAGCATTCATCGAGGATCGCCACATTAATAGGGGAGGAACACCTGAAGGCAGTCAGGAAAGACTGCGGATAGGGATAAAAGGCGGTACTGCAGGTGCCTTCCCCGAAAGAAAGCATCATGGCCCATGCCGAGGGGTTTTTGAATGTATACACGTACCCCTTTACACTGGGCCCTCTCAATAGGGTCGTGCTCAAGTTTTGTAGGAGATATCAGGTTACCCTGGCACATGTTCACCCGTCATTTTGGAAGATAGTGTTGATGAAGGTACTTTACGAATAAAGTCGGGCTCGAGTTCACCTTCGGCCATCTTATCAAATTGTACCGGCCCTTGCATTATCAAGCTTAATTACTCTACGACATCGATCCACCCGGCCCTTTATTTCCAGTAATGCAGAAGAAGAGGACTGAGGGTGGATGAGTCAATTTATCCGAGTGCGGACCGTAGATATTATCCCCGTAAAGTTCCTGCCATTTCCTGAGAAATGGAATTTCACACGTAAGTGGTACACTTGTGTTTTTAATTTTTTGTTCATGGTAGAGGTAGACTCCATAAAAGATGTCTTCCTTTCTTTCTCTGTAGCAATCCCATGGTTGCCATACAAGGTTCCCAACCTGGCAGATTGGACATGGAAACTAGCAGCTTGCTCAACTTACTATAAGCATAAGTGGCAAGATCTGTCCAAAGGTAGATGGGAGGCCAAACACCACGGTACGTGCTGTGTGACCCATTTTCTTCGAAAGGTACTTTCCTTTATGTGTATTAACTCCATCATCGCAGGTATTGGAGAATTTTCTAAGATGAGATTGTGCCCCCTCGGAGAAGAGGAATGATCTTCGGCTTCGGGACCGAGGAATGATAACAAACGGAAGGAATCTTCGAATGACTAAGATGCTCATAGCGAGGCAAGCCCTGCTCGGAGGCTCAAAGGAGATGTATCGGCCGAGCTTGCAGCATCTGAGGCTTCTAGACTCGGAAGAATAGCTCCTCCTTTACCGCCGTCTTCTTTTCCCATCAAAGGTACTTCGAGGGATACAGGTGTTCTGCCATCTTCCTCATCTCCTGTCGAAGGTACTTTGAGGGATGTTCGAGACTAGGGGACGCCTAAATCAAGTGGGGTCTCGAGCGACCATGTCCCCACCGAGATCGGTTCAATTGGGGCCGGTGAGACCAGGCCAGTAGGTGCACGCTCAACCTTTGAGGAGGCTCAGCGGCTTTGTTCTGTGGTGAGCTTTGGTTGACTTTGTTGGTTTTTGATTTTACATTCTCGTTTTCTCATCGAGCTTATTTTTCATAGGCCTTTGACAAGCTGAAGTCTGAACTGCTCCGCTGTGAAGCCAAGTTGAGAAAAGCCTTGGATGGGGAGAAATCCCTCAGGCTTCTTTGTGATAAAATGGGAAAAGAATTGAGGCACCTTCTGTACGAGGCGAATCGAAGCCTAAACTATGAAATCCACCTCGAGAAATAGGTAACCTTTGCTCCGAGGGAATGGATGCTTCTTCTTCTATCCTTAGATATTAATATTTCGATACTTTAGTTGCAGAGCAAGACAGAGGATCTGGAATGCCTTTGAGGCGAGGTTGGCCCGGCCAAGTATGAGTGCAACGAGCTAAGGGCTTAGATAGATGCCCATATTGCGGCCAATAAGAATGCTTTGGCCAAGGCTTCTGCCCTCGAGGTACAGCTCGGGAACGCCTATGAAAATAGCTCGGTCCAAACGAGCAAGATTGCAAGGCTCGAGTCCGACCTTTTGGAGATGAAAGCCGATGTTATAGACGCCCGGGATGAAGGTGAAGAGATTTGGGCTAAGGCTGACAAGAAAGTGGCCATCTATTTAAAAGACGTTGTTGATGCTCGAGCTAAGATGAGAGGGGCTTCCGATCAGAAGAGCAGAAGCAATGAATATGCCCGGTGCAAATCTCGGAGGGAGACCCTCGAGGAAATCCATGCCAGAGGCTTCAATCTCTCGGAAGAGATTGAGCAGGCCAAGGCGGATGAATACGACGCCATGTTCCTCGTATATTATGCCGAAGATAATGAGGGAGAGGCCGACGAGGCCGCAGTCCCCGAGGAGAAAGTAGAATAGGCTATTCTTTTCTAATTCTGTGGATAGTGCTCTCAGAGAGCATTGCAAATGTAGCTTTGCATTATTTCACACATACATATATAAGGAAGCCTTTCGGTTTCATATTTCATGCATTTCCACTTGCTTGTGTGTGTCTTTCTTTGTGGAGCATTCTTAGATGAAAATGGTGTCTGGAAACTTTTAGTCGGATACTTCGACCTTGGATGGGAACTATGGTGGTTCGTGAATTTTGTGAAAGGTCTGTATGGTTATCATTCATAGTGAGACAACTTAATGCCTATCATCCGAAAAAGGTTAGTAAAAATAAAATAAAATAAATTTATAAAGCATGTGTGGAAAAGAGACCGAAATCACTGTAGTCTTTAGAAGTAGAACTATTTGAAGTATGCCACGTTCCAGTTTACCTTTACGAGCATGGCATCCATCTCCTCGAGCTTGTACGATTCTTTCCCAGTTATCTTGACGATCTAGTATGGTCCTTCCCAGTTGGACGTGAGCTTACAAATGTTTGTCTCTTGAGATACCGTGAATACGTTCTGAAACATGAAGTGCCCTACTTTAAAATGTTAGAGGTTGGCCTTCTTACTG
The DNA here is from genome assembly GCF_000393655.2 of Nicotiana sylvestris. Classification (NCBI taxonomy): domain Eukaryota; kingdom Viridiplantae; phylum Streptophyta; class Magnoliopsida; order Solanales; family Solanaceae; genus Nicotiana; species Nicotiana sylvestris. The sequence continues at coordinate 124,219,183 of NC_091066.1, forward strand.
TAGTAGTTCTCGATTTGTTGCTTCTATGCTGCAATCCGAATCAAAGTAATTTCTCATCGCCCTTTCACCAAGTCAAGATCCGTAGCTATTGCTGCACTACTTGACTCCTTGGTGGTATCTGAAAATCTCAAGCTTGGTTCTCCTATTTCGATCAGGATTAGTGCTTCTGCTCCATATACACAGGAAAATAGGGTCTCTCTGGTGCTTGATTTTGTTATTAGGCAGTAGGCCCACAACAATCCAGGCAATTCTTCTGGCCATCTTTCCTTTGTTGCTTCTAGCCTCTTTTTTAAGTAGTTGAGTTTCTCTTTGTTTGAGGAATCAACTTGTCCATTTTTCCTGGTTTGTATAGAGTGGAAGTGATCTTTTTGATTTATCATTGTTCGAAGAATTTTGCTATTTTGGATAGAACAAATTATGGTATGTTATCATGTACGATTTCCTTTAGTACCCCAAATATTCATAAGATGTTCCTCCAAATAAAGTCCATGGCTTATTTTTCTTTGATCTGCGTGTATATACCAATTTCCATCCACTTGGAGAAAAGTCAGCTAACTCGAGTAGAAATTTTACGTATAACCAGGCTTGTGGTAATGGCCCTATTATATATATTTCCTACTTCATAAAATTCCTTGGGGTGAGTACAGAATATAGTGGTTCCACTAGTTGATGTAGTCGGTAAAAGAATCATTGGCATTTATCGCGCCTTTTGACAAAGTCGATTGAGTCTTGTTCTATTTAGGGTCAATAGTACCCCTCCCTAATAAGCTTTTAGACTAATGACCTTTCTCCGGAGTGGTTTTCGTAATGTCCTTCATGGACCTCCCTCATTACGTAGTCCATGTCCCGTTGATCTCGAAATTAGATCCCAATAGTTGCTGTTGCCCAAAGGTGCTTTATGAAAGCCTAATTTATGTGCCATAATAGAGAGAGATTTGGTTGGAAATTGAGCCCCAGTCATTTAGCTAATAGTCCACTAAATATCTTCCAATACAAGTGCCTTTTGAATAGACAATACTTTGCAACCCTAATCTTGAGTAGTACACCTTCCATTTGTCGTTCTTCTTTGGCACAACCACGACGTTTGCTAGACATTCCAGATACATGACTTCTCTTATTGAACCAATCTTCAATTACTTGAAAAACTTAGGATTGATGACTTCATTCCAATATGGTCCTTATTTCTGCTTTTTCTGCTTGATCTGTTGGTAATTTTGGGTCAAAATTAAGTTTGTGAGTCACTATCTCTGGATGAATCTTTGTCACGTCTACATGTGACCAAGCAAAGCAATAAGCATTAGCACTCAAAAATTTGACCAACTAACACTTTAGCTCGGGGTTGAGTCTTGAGCCTATCTACACCTTCCTTTTCGAGAACTAGTTTTGGAAGTATCAACTTCTTCTGGTTCGACAATCTTATCTGGGAAGGTTGTGGCCTCTGGTTTGGAATCATCTAGATCAGTTGTTGCTTCAATGTTCGGGCCTCTGCATTCTTTGGTTGCTATTGGGTTGCTTCATCCTTGGGAATGCTATTTGCGGCCGATATAGAGTTGATCTCTCAGGATGCGTTTTGCTCTCCTTTGATTTCCTGAATTCCCATTAGGATGGGAATTTCATCACATGTTGCAGAGTTGATGGGAAATTATCTATCTCTTGAATCCAAGATCTTACCAAGATGGCATTGTAAGCCATGTCACCTGCTACCACCTAGAATAGAGTGTTCTTGACTACTCATTCAACGTTGGTTGTTAGGGTCACTTCACCTCTGGTTATTTTGTATAGTTTTTAAACCCAGAGAAAAATCTTTCTTTTGAAATAATATGGCATGTGAGCATTTCCTCGATCACTCATAATTAGATGATATTTTCTGAACTACCTGGAGAAATCAAAAGTGTGTAAAATTCATAAAGTTATTACTAGTATGATCAGGCCATCTACATCTTCATCATTAAAGGTTATACTTTCTCTAGTCAGTGTCTGTCGAGTATATTTTTTTGTGTGAGACAAACATGTATTCAAATTTTTTGCTTCTATGAAGGTCGCCATGTTCACATTTTCACCCTCAAAGGTGATGTTGACTATTGGTTTTCAGCATTGGGACACTAGGAAAATTTTCCTTATTTTATTCTTCATGTATGATTGCTTTACTTTCCCGCTGAAGAGTTCAGTGAGGTATCCTTGATTGAGAAGTCGGTCTATCTCATTTTGAAAGACTATACAATTAGTAGTCTTGTAACTGTGATCGTTGTGGAATTCGCATCAGAACTTCAGGCTTCACTTGCTTGGATCCCTTTTTTATTTCTTTTGGATACCTCATTTCGTTTCCTCTATCCATAACCACTGCCACAAATTCTGACATGTTAACATTAATGTTGTAATTGGTGAGCTTTGTCCTAAGGTTATAATCACTATTTTTTGACGTTTTTGGCTCTTTCCCTTCTCGATGCGCTACCTTATCATTCCTGCGCCCTGGCCTTCTATCATCTCGACCTAACCTCAGCCTTAGGTCTCTTTCTCAATGCATGGGTCTGGAATAAGGTTTATATTGGACCCTAGGATTTTATTGTATGGGTTCGTCTCACATGCAGACTACTTAAGGTTGGCGACTATATCTAGTCATCTTTATTTTTTCTCAAACCTTGGGAGTGTGGAGATGTCTTCTTCTATCTGAAGATTTCTACTTTATCTTTGGTACACATTATTCCATATCTTGGCCTGGAGTCCTCGGAGACTCTCCTTAATCTCCTCAAAGATTTTAAACAACATAGGTTCAAATTTCTTGTAAAGGCCATGGTTTCCTTATTGTCTGGGATCTCAGGAAGCAACATTCTTTCCCTTTTAAAATCGATCTATGAAGTCCTAAAGTAACTCCGTATTTCCGACTTTGAAGATGTCCTCTACCCTTTTCTCTACCTTTTATGCTCTATAGTGTGCTTTGATAAATGCACCTGCAAGTTCGACAAAAAAAACTGATGCAATTTTCAGGCAAATAAGAGTACCAAGTTAAAGCCAACTTGTGTGAAAAAATAAAGTTGATTTTTTGGAAGAGTAAAAATTATAATTAGAAGAAGTTTCCACAAAGTTATGGAGTATTATTTTGGATATTTGTTATACTTAAGAAATATTTAGATATTCTAGAGTCTTGGATATTTAAGGAAGATATTAGTAGAAGGTGATAGAATTGTCTAGATTATTTTTATATCTAGAATCATCTCTAGACAAGTATAAATAGGAGTAGTCTTAGGCATTTGTAATGAAGCAAAAAATCAAGAATGTCTTCTTTCTTAAACTAGTTCCCCTCTCCAAAATCTTTTTCTCTTTTCAAACTTCCTCTTCTTTAGTTGAATCCTCCAATCTTAGTTAACGATCTTGCGCTAGCAGAAGGTCTCCGAATAATACTCTTCTTCTGCTATTCTTTATATGGTATTAGAGCCATAAGTTGGCTTCTAGATTTCAAGATCGGATTAGTGGTTGATTCAACTTGTTTCTCTAAATGGAATTGGGTGGTCGTGCTAATGGACTCGGGATGGAGTTATTGAACCAGTCTAACTAAAAGGTATGGAAGACTTGTATGAAATTATACCTTGTTGGTGGGATTTGTGGGAAGTTGTCAATGGGAGTAACACAAGTCCTCCTACCGACGTACTGGAAAATAGTAATGCGCGTAAGAAGTGGAAGCAGATTAATGCTAAGGCGGAGTTTATCCTAAAGAGGTCTATTTCTCCTAATTTATTTAATCATATTATAAGGTGTAAATCATCTCATGAAATATGGAGGACCTTCGATCGATTGTTCAACAAGAAGGATGAAGCTCAGCTCTAGATTTTGGAGAATAAGTTAGCTAACACCACTCAAGGTAATCTCTCTATCGCAGCGTATTTTTTGAAGGTTAAAAATTTGTGTTCCGAAATTTCTCTATTGAATCCGGACGAGGATATCTCTGAAGCACAAATAAGAAAAATTATTATTCATGGTTTAAAGCCAGAATAATTTTCTTTGTCACATCGATTCAAGGATGGGTTCAACAACCATGTTTGGAAGAATTTGAGAATTTGTTGTCGTCACAAGAGCCATTAGCCAAACAGATGGCTGGTGTATCTATCAAATAAAGGGAAGAAAATTCTCTTGTTGCCGATAAGGGGATCTTTAAAGGGAAATCAAGAGATAGCATGCACTTTCCGTCCTCAAGTGGTTCATGCTCGCCAGGAAAGAAGGGAGAGTTTTCTAGTAACGATAAAAAGCTTTTAAAATGTTACCATTATGGCATGGTTGGACACATAAAAAGATATTGTCGAGCCAAAGAGAGCAATATGGCTCAAACCAAGAAAGTTGCTGAAGAAGAAGAAAAAGAAGAAGACTGGGGAAAGTGCTTCGCAGCGGAGACTCGAGCAATAAATGCCATGGCTTCCATAAATTTTGAAAGAGGCTGGATCGTGGATTCAGGACGTGGGCACCATCTCACTGGAGGTCAATCCAAATTCTCCACCTTTCGCAAATACAAAGGACATGATGTCATTATTATAGCAGATAATACAGTTCATAATGTGGAGAAGGAAGGCACTGATGTGATCAACGAGAAGGAAAAAGACACTATCATTCTCAACAGAGTCTTTCATTTTCCAAGTATGAAGAAAAATCTATTTTTAGTTGCAAATGTTGTAGATGCTGGAAACTATTGCTATTTGGCCCACGTGATGTGAAGTTCCTCCAAAATATCAAGGTGCTCAAGGCAAATATCATTCACTCAGGTAAGAGAGTTAACAAGTTATATGTCTTATCTGCCTCTAATTCATATGAGAAGATGAGTAGCAATGATAATACACATCTTTGGCATGCTAGATTTGGACATCTAAGCATGGATAAATTAAAATCCATGGTAAAGTTGAATCTAGTAAAAAGTTTGCCTAACTTAAGAAATTTTGGTGGAGGAGAGGTTTGTGAAGGATGTCAATATGGAAAGGCACATCGTCTTTCATTTGACAAATCTTTGTCAAGATGCAATGCCCCACTAGAACTTATTCACAGTGACTTGATGGGGCCAACGAGAAGTCCTTCATTCTCAGGCTATTCATATATGCTAATTTTCATTGATGATTTCACTAGATTTACTTGGGTTTATTTTGTGAAGCACATGTTAGAAGTTTTCAATAAGTTTGTGGAGTTCAAAGAAACAGTTGAAGGTGAACTCGATTCCAGAATAAGGCGGCTGCGAACTGATAATGGCGGTGAGTTCACGTCAGATGAGTTTCTTTCCTTTTGTCATCAGCATGGCATTAAAAGAGAGCTGACTTGCGCCGATACGCCACAACAAAATGGAGTGGCTGAAAGGAAGATCCGACACTTAACTGAGACATGTAAGAGATGGCTTTATGCCAAGAATTTACCTAGAGCCTTGTGGGTTGAAGGCATGAAATGTGCATCGTACGTGATTAATAGGATGCCGCTTTCTCCAAACAATATGAAGTCTCCCTATGAGTTAATGTTTGGAGAAAAGCCTAGCGTGAAACACCTCAGGATTTTTGGCTCTATTTGTTATGTTCACATTCCGGATTCTAAACGGAGCAAGTTGGATGCCAATGCAAGAAAATGCATCTTTGTTGGATATGATGAAAGAGGGCTGGAAGTGTATGGATCCTAAAACTCATCTCTTCGTTGTTTCAAGGGATGTCATAATTGATGAAGTCTCTTTGTATTATGGAGTTGCAGAAGACGGGGCAGGTTCTAAACCCTTGAACCTTGAAGCATCAAATCTGCCCATCACAGTTACTTCCTTAGATAATGCAGTTATCGAGGAGCTAAGAGAAAGGGGGAGCCCGAGAACTCAAAGAAATAAAACTGAGCAAGGAGATGATTCAAGTGTTTTAGGAAGACCAAAAAGAACTATTGTAAAGCCAGCTCGTTTCAGAGATGAAAATTTCATCAGCACATACTCATGTCTCTTTGCAGGACCAACTGAAGAACCTTCAGGTTTTGGGGAAGCAAGACGAGCCAGAAAAATAGTGTTAAGATCTTCACCAAGACACGTCCTAAAGCATCGGTTGAGTTATTCCGCGACAAGCTTGGGATAGCTTCCAAAAAATCAATTTAAGGGGGAGTGTGAAAAAATAAAGTTGATTTTTTGGAAGAGTAAAAATTATAATTAGAAGAAGTTTCTACAAAGTTATGGAGTATTATCTTGGATATTTGTTATACTTAAGAAATATCTAGATATTCTAGAGTCTTGGATATTTAAGGAAGATATTAGTAGAAGGTGATAGAATTGTCTAAATTATTTTTGTATCTAGAATCATCCCTAGACAAGTATAAATATGAGTAGTTTTAGGCATTTGTAATGAAGCAAAAATTCAAGAAAGTCTTCTTTCTTAAACTAGTTCCCCTCTCCAAAATCTCTTTCTCTTTTCAAGCTTCCTCTTCTTTAGTTAAATTCTCCAATCTTAGTTAACGATCTTGAGCTAACAGAAGGTCTCCAAATAATACTCTTTTTCTGCTATTCTTTACACCTTGGTCCGGGTTTCTCCAAATTTCTTGATGAGAACTGATGTGATTTCTTCGTTCGTAAGATTATTTTCTTTGACTCAGTTGTGTAAGCCATAACAAGGTCACGTGGATCCCATGTACTGTCGTATTTTGGGATGTGCAATATTTTGAACTTCTTCGGAGCGGGGCCACACTTGGCTTCCAAGGCTATTGAAAATATTTACTTATGTGATCCCCGTGATAATGGGTGAAACTCTTGGATCTGTTCGATCATCTCGTTCTGCTCCTTCACATATGATTGTAAGGTTAGAATTAAGTTCTATAACTTAGTATTTTTGGTCATACCTGATCCGTCGGCCTCGGTATCATTTGGTATCCCCCTTGTCGCGGTATTCCTTAGTTTATAATTTGGTTTCTGATGTCAACGTGTTCCATCAAGGTTGGGGTTGGTGTTGCGGTCGTTTCTTCGCTTGCGAGGGCCCTTAAAGCCTCTCCGATTTGGGCGTTCAATTTATGTTGTTGCGTCATGAAATATTTCTCGGCTTCCTCTAATTCCCGTCCTTCGTTATCCCCGCCGATAGACGTTGCCAGGGAGTTTTTCCTGGTCAGGATGGCAAGGATCCGGTTGATTGATCATTCGAAGTTTGTTTTCCCCATGTTTGCTCTACTAAGTAGGCGGCTTGCTCGACTGGCAGGTTGTTAACTCCAGACGTGGTATTTTCCATAAATGGATAATTAGTATGTGAGATTAATAGAATTTAGAAAAAGGTGCGGTAAGACTTTGGATTGAATGCTTAATTTCTAGGACCCCACAGTGGGAGCCAAACGGTTTAGCACAAAAATAGATTTTAGAATAAATAATATAATTTATATTTTTAAGGCCTCTAGCAATCATATTAATCCAAGTCGCATATAATAAAAAGATTAAGAAATATTCTTAATCTGGAGTTGTTTGGCTTTTTAGTTAGGAAAGAAATATCAATCTAGTCTGGATAAACTTTAATAACCGACCCAAAAGTAACTAGCCTAGCTATTTTTTTCAGTAAAGCGTGCCGCCGTTGTTCCACGTATGCACTAGTTCTTTAAAACTTTCCTTTTATATGTTTGTGTGTATATAATCACTGGCGGATCTACATTGTCAAGTATGGGTGCTTAAGCACCCATTGCTTTTGGACACAACACTATTACTCTATATTATAAAAAAAAACTAATAATTCATACAGATACATAATAGTTGAGCATCCAGTTTAAGTAGTAATTTTCAAATTAAAAATAGTTAAGCACCAATAATTTAAAAATTCTGGATCCGCCAATGTATATAATGTTATATTCTAAAGACAATATATATATATATATATATATATTAGACTGAAATCAGTAAAAAAACAAAAATACAAAATAGTTATCAATTTATGTAAAGCCTCGAAACCAACACAGTCCTAAAACCAAAACATACAAGTAAAATTGTGACTATACACCGGCATTATTTTGTGCAAAATCTTGCATACCCTACGAAGGGACTGGAGATAAAATATATGGAATACTGGTGGGGCTTCAGATTGCCAAAAGGCAATGAAATTTACAAGTCAAGGCACTGTACTTGCAGCCACATTTTGATGAAGAGCATCAGCTTAGAGACTAGAGATAGTGTCTCAATTTCGCTAATTAAATAAAAGATGCACTTCCCGAATCAAGGGAAGTATATCTTGATATGATTATTATTGGAATTTTTTTAAACTATAACGTAAATAATTTAGTACTTATTCACGTGATGTCATCCTTGAGTATCTTAACAAAGATGTAAGCACGAATATATACTCTTTTGTGAGGATACATTTGAACCGTACCTATAAGTTTTGATAATAAATTACCTTTCATGTATTATTGAGATTACGTTACATTATACAATTATTCAGAAGATGATGGACCATATGAATTTCGTTCCCTCTCTGTATATATAGTCACTTTCCTATGTCCCGGATAATAAGGAAAGTCCACATCCATTCCACCTTTTTGACAATGCACATGGTGCTAAATGTATGCGAAGGAGGCTCTAAAATTTATCCTTCAAATAGCTTATTACTAATTTTCTATGAACTAATAACATGTTCATGATGCGCACCCAAATAAAATGTATATATAGGATATGACCTGTATGACGTCATTGTTAGAAATTACGCCTCTTTCTGGATTCTAAATTCTAATGCATGTGGCCCACATAATTGGCAATGTATTTAATTAAAATTATCTCTAAAAATAAGTTATTTCATCAGATAATATTGAAATAATTATTTTGAGATAATAATAGAGTTTGATTTGTTTTTGGGACGGGGGGGGGGGGGGGGGGGGTTAAACTTACCAAGTATATGTACGTGAGTTTTACAGAGAGTTTGTAGCACTTAAGGTTAAAGTTGTATTTGTGTGACCTATAGTTCTGGGGTTCAAGCCGTGAAATCAACCACTGATACTTGCATTAGGGTAAATTGTCTACATTATACTCTCTTGAAGTGCTGCCTTTCCCCAGACCTTGCGTCAGCACAAAATATTTTGTGTAGTGGGCTACCTTTTTCTCTGGCACTTAACAATAGACATAATCTTCTTCTTTTTTGAGCAAACAGGAAATATTTATATTAAAACTACCGTACATCACATTCATACCTTGTGTCACTTAGGACACATTGATTACCTAGGCCTGCTAAAACATTGCAAGCATCATAAGTTAGATATTTAACAAAAACATATTGTTCTTCTAGTTCATTTCCTACAAAAGATTCAACATAAGATGGAGGTTGCACAAAATGTTTCTTCCCCTTTGCTTGAGTATTAGCCTCTTTTGCCAATTGATGTGCTACATTATTCCCTTGCCGGAAGATGTGCCGAAGGACCACTTCCTTCTCTTGGTACATTAACAATGTCATCATATAGTTTGTTGCCTTGTTATATAGAGTGAATTACCTCTGTGGAGTCTGTTTCTACTTCAAGTGGGAACATTTCCCATTATTGCGCTATCTGAAGCCCCTCAAGGAGTGCCTTGGTTTCTGCTTCTAATGACCCATTTGCATGAGTAGATTCTGCAAAGCCTACCACCCAATTTCCATTTGTATATTTGAATACACCTCCCAGGCCACTTTTTTTGTTGTTGTTCTTAAAGCTTGCATCTATATTTAACTTAAACCATTCTCTTGGTGATTTGTGCCATCTAACTTTGATGGGGATTTTTTTTTTTTTAGGGTTGAGGCTTTTTTTAGTAAGGAGTTTGAATTTAGTTGTCTTTTGAATTATTAGATCAATGTTAATAGGAATATTGTTGTTTTTATTATTGTTATTCCTATTTAACCAGATATACCAGATGGAAAATGGAAAGAAAGATTTCCAATTAATATACTTATTTTTTAGTAGACAGTCAAAATCTTTTAATTGAAGAAGCGAGTGATTGCCTTGTGGTTTATAGAAGTTTTGTCATCCTAGACTTTTCCAAAAGTGATTGGTGGTTTTACAACTAAAGAAAATATGGGTGATGGATTCTTCATCATTTCTTTTGCGTATAGGGCACTTGGGATCTATGTTAATATCAATATTAGCTAGGTATTTTCTACATGGTATCCTATTATGTAGATATTGCAATAAGAAGAATTTTATCTTTTTAGGACAACTTAGATCTCAAATCCATTTATAATCTAGTTGGTTGTTTGGGGGGGGGGGTCAATAAAGTTGTAGCAAGTCTTAGTTGTGAAAAAATCTTTTATTGTTAGTGACCATATAGGAATATCACTTGCTAATCCCTTTGAACGAATTCTAACTTTAGAAATATTTTCTTTGATGTCATTTGGGATATTAATAGTTAATTTAGTGAAATCCCATTTTTTGTCACTATAGACATCCCTAATTTTCAGTGATTATTGAGAGAGGGCCTTCCACAGTATTTCTAAAGCTTCTTATATTGAGAATCCAATTAGTACGACATATGTTCATATTAGTATTATAGTGGGGTGACCATGTAATACCTTTTGAACATAATTTTCACTCCTTTAAGATGCTTTTCCAAATGAAGGAGTGTTTGTATTTAGCAGTAATTGTCACACCTCCTTTTTACCACCCCAAGGGGAGTATAAGAGAGTTTTTTCACTTTAAGTGACATTATTCAAAATGGAATTATTTGTTCATTTTTATTCAGAGTCGGGTTTTTTTATTCAAAGACATGTATGATGGAGCTAAGACTCGGGTTAGGACAGTAGGAGGCGACTCTGAACACTTTCCAGTTATTACGGGATTGCACCAAGGGTCTGCGCTCAGCCCATTCCTATTTGCCCTAGTGATGGATGCACTGACTCATCATATTCAAGGGGAGGTTCCATGGTGCATGCTATTTGCTGATGACATTATTCTAATTGACGAGACAAGAGGCGGCGTCAACGAGAGGCTAGAGATTTGGAGACATGCTCTTGAGTCTAAAGGTTTCAAGTTGAGTAGGACGAAGACGGAATACCTCGAGTGCAAATTTGGAGTTGAGCCGACGGAAGCGGGAGTTGAAGTGAGGCTTGACTCTCAAGTCATTCCCAAGAAAGATAGTTTCAAGTACCTTGGATCGGTTATTCAGGGGATCGGGGAGATTGACGAGGATGTCACACACCGTATAGGGGTGGGGTGGATGAAGTGGAGGTTAGCGTCGGGAGTTTTGTGTGACAAGAAAGTGCCACCGTTACTAAAAGGTAAGTTTTATAGAGCAGTGGTTAGGCCTGCCATGTTGTATGGAACTGAATGTTGGCCGGTAAAGAACTCACACACCCAGAAGATGAAAGTAGCAGAGATGAGGATGTTGAGGTGGATGTGCGGGCATACAAGGATGGATAAGATTAGGAATGCAGATATTCGAGAGAAGGTGGGTGTGGCCCCCATGGAGGACAAGATGCGGGAAGTAAGACTCAGATGGTTTGGGCACATTCAGAGGAGGAGCACTGATGCACCGGTGAGGAGGTGTGAGCGACTGGCTGTAGTGGGCACGCGGAGAGGTAGAGGGAGACCTAAGAAGTATTGGGGAGAGGTGATCAGACAGGACATGACGCGACTTAGGATTACTGAGGACATGGCCCTTGATAGGGAATTATGGAGGTCGAGCATTAAGGTTGTAGGTTAGGGGAGAGGGTGAATATTTCTACAGCACAACTGAGAGAGACTATCTAGTTAGGAGTTAGACTAGGAATGTCAGTGGTCGTCTATTGATGCAGGGCTTTACCTTCTAGTTGTACTATACCAGCCATCTATTTCGTATTTCGTATTTCGTATCCTGTATTTCATATTTCGTATCTCTTATATATTGTTGTTATTTTATTACGCATTTTTATGGTACTAATATATTATCTCCTATTGCTTTTTTGAGCCGAGGGTCTCCTGGAAACAGCCGCTCTACCCTTCGGGGTAGGGGTAAGGTCTGCGTACATATTACCCTCCCAGACCCCACTTGTGGGATTATACTGGGTCGTTGTTGTTGTTGTTGTTGTTGTTGTATTCAGAGTCGCCACTTGTGATAGTTTATTTGGTGTCACAAGTCACCGATTTATTTTAAATACTAAATCGAGGAAATTCGACTTTCCTTTTGAAGTCTACGAACCAGAAATTCTGAATAAGGAATTTTGTTAACCCGGGAGAAGGTGTTAGACATTCTCAGGTTCCGTGGTTCTAGCACGGTAGCTTAAACTATTACAATTGACCTATTATCTGATTTTAATACATGTTTTAACCTATGGTATATTTTAACTTATTAACCACTTTTAATTATTTTAGGAAAAGATTCAACGTTATTTAAAACACGCCTTGAACCACGCCACATGAAATGTACCCGCGGTCCAAGCCACATTTTATTTAACGTTGTTGAGAATTGGAGTTGGGTCACATGAAATGCACAACCGAGTTTAAGGAAATTAATTTAAATAACGCGCCTAAAGCAACTACGCACTTTCAAGTTTGCGAGGGCCATGAAAAATTCAACTAATGACACACCTCGATTTATAAAGAGTTAAAATAACTAATGGAGGGCCATGGATTATAAATTTTTTTTGGCTTGACACGCCTCAATTTATTTTAAAAGATTTGTAGTCAGCTAAAGCAATATATGGTTGTTCGAACTTAAAACTATCTCGAAATTCAATATAAAGCTACAAACAATAAAAATTCTTTTAATTATTTTTTATTTAATAAAAAGATAGTGGATATTAGTCAAAAGTAGATATAAATAGAAACCAAATCCCATTCAGAATATTAACTTAATCTGTGAATGTTTGAACATAAAGCTACGAAATAAAAAAAATATTCAACTTGAAGTTTGACCTCAAACTTAAATCATTAAAAAGAAAAGAAAATTAAAACTATAACACATACAATATGATGAAGCCTCATTAGAACGACACTCATACAAAATGAACATCAAACAAAGTTATAAACACTTAGTAGAACTTAATCAAAAATAAATAAATACAAAATAGACAAAAAAAAAGTGAATCAAAAGAAACGCAGCCAAGACATAAAGTGAATGTGTTCAGGCTAGAAAATCAACAATAACCAACTTCTGGGCACTCAAACAGAACAACCTATACATCAACACAGACACGCACGCGAAAACCTCAACGGGAGTATGATTAGAAATGGAAAATTAACAAGAAACGGAACACCTACTCAATTAGATGTGATTAGAAATAGAAAATTTACCAATATCAGTTAAAAAAAATCAACTCCAAAAAATGTAATTACCTGAAAACTTTGAAGCCTTTCATATATTAAGATCTTCCAATTGGTTACAAGAATAATGTGACACTATAGCCAAACACGAACAGACCGTAAGCCGAAGACTAAGACGGAAATCTCGAACCGGCGAACCCGAAACAAACTCGAACCAGGACTGAAGCGCTCAAGTAGGTTTCATGGCTGTGATAGATGAAGAAGAAGGAGCAGTGGCGATGGAGATCTGTGTGTGTGCGTGATTTTCAGGCTGTTTCAGGCGAGTTGCAGAAGGAGAAGAAAAGATCAGCAGTGACGGCTCAACATGGAGATTGATGGAGGTGAAAGAGTGACGTCGTTTTTCTTTGGTCGTCTGCTTAGCTCCTAGGTCTCTCGTGTATTCATGAAGAAGAAGATGGAGTTCAAGGTGTCGTGTCCGGCGTTAGGCTGCTGGAAGCAGTTGTTGGAATAAAAAAGGAAAATGGAATGAAGGGGTCGTTTGGTATGGTGTTGAAGACGATGATCTTCAGGCGTTCTTTTTTTTTTTGTGTTTTTCAGTTCATCTTTTTTCTCTAGGAAGAAGAAGAGAAAAATGGCTCCAGCTCTGTATTTTTTATGTTCTTTCTTAATCTCAGAATTTTTGTTTCTTATTTTCTCCTCCCCGGCCCCTCTCTAAATTGTGTCCCTCTCTATAGGATAGAATAGAATATATATCCAGAAAAAGAAAAGTCCCCCCTCCCCAGAAACGTTATCACATGAGAACAAAAAGGAATTCTTGTGCATGTGAGGATGGTCCCACAATAAAGGTGATTTCAAAATCTATTATGCCATGTGCTGGTTTGTTAAGGATGATAGAGAGGAATCTTTGACAAATGACAATTTTTGATTGATTCATTTTTTTTTGTAGTATTTTGTTTATAACAAATAAATAAAAATAAAATCTACTCCTATTAAATAAAAAATAGCAAGATAAAATTACTATACACTCAATTTTTATTTGTTGAAAGTATCTTTATTAATTTTATTTTTAAAAAAAAACAAATTGCACTAGACTAAATAAAACTATATTTTTTTTGGAAACTTTTCTTTTTCTGTAAAATGAAAATAAACTAATACTCTAGACATATGTAACTTTTATTTTTGTAATTTTCATTTTCTTGTAGTAAAATAAATTAAAAGAGTCAAAATTAGTTGAAATAACTATATTAGGCCTAAATTAAATATTTATGTGCTAAAATATGAAAAATCTTGGGGAGGGTCAAAAATCACATGTCTACAGCTGCCCCTCTTTGACTGGAAACGCAAAGAGTTTTCAGACAAAGAACGACTAGACAGAATTTTTGACCCGACCCTTATTTAGGAAAACCGAAAGCTAAAAGAAAGGAAAATATGACCGAGCCCTGGTATCTGAGCTACCTACATATCCTTGGTTATAAAGGAATCAGGCCACGTGTAATTCAGAAGTAAAAACAGTGATGGAGTATACTGAGGTGGAGAGTCGGTCGAGGTACCGTTCCGCGGTCCCGTTATTACATCAAAACCAAAAATGAAAAAGACTAACTAGGCCTATCAGCTACGAGTTAAAAGATTTCTATCTATGAGTCTTCTGAAGCTTGATCTTGAGTCTTGGTTGGTTTTTTATGCGGACCCTGATCTGAATCTTGATGCTTGTTAGCCGTAGGTGTTGGTTCAATCTTCTTCAGCTTTTCAAACCAAGACGAGACATGCAGAGCTTGTGACCTCAGCCCCGTCTTGAGCAGCTCACATCTTTCATTAACTTCTTATCTTTCTTTTTGTTGTTATTTTTTTTCTTTTTATTCTGGATTGTAAAAACCTTCTATTGATCATCTCGGACTGCTGACTCGCATTCTTGACGCGAGCTTCTTTTGTTGCTGGCCTGAATTGCATTCTGAAATAACTTCCATTGTTCTCTAGGTGGGCGTCTGATTGCTAAAACTTGAACTGACTTTCATTGAAACTTGAACTGCTTTCCCTTGAAACTCGAACTGTTTTCCCTTGAAGCTTGAACTGTCTTCCTTCAAAACTGTTTTCCCTTGAAACTTGAACTGTCTTTCCTTTGAAACTTACACTGCTTTTCCTCGAAACTTGAACTGTTTTCCTTTGTTTTCCAGGTGGGCGCCTGATTCTACAACAAAACAGACAAAACAAAAGAAATTTTTCTGCCCCAGTTTGTACTAGGAAGATTTGTGAGTTGTTAGAAAAACTATAAATCACTTACGCTGCTGATGGAGGATGCAATGATGAGAGTAAAATTAATGACTCGACTAGGACATGTGCCTCCTATGCATAATTGAACTTGCGGAAAACTATAAACTAAGCTTGACTAAAGTAAAGACTAACCCTATTCTCCAGACGGGACCCCTAATTTCAAGAAAACTAAAAATTGACCTTTTTTTCAAATCCAGACTTCCCTTCTTCTTTTTTCGAATTTAGACTTCCCTTTTTAAATTATTATCCTAAGAGAAAATTCATCGGACTAGGTTTTCTATCTTAGGAAAAAAATTTATTAGACTAAGATTTCGATCCTAGGAGAAAAGTTCATCAGACTAGGTCTCTTTTTCAGTATCTTAGGAGAAAGATTCATCAGACTAAGATTTCTTTCCTAGGAGAAAGTTCATCAGACTAGGTCTTCTATCTTAGGAGAAAGATTCATCAGACTAAGATTTTGATCCTAGGAGAAAATTTATCAGACTAGGTGCTCTATCTTAGGAGAAAAATTCACCAGACTAAGATTGTGATCCTAGGAGAAAGTTCATCAGACTAGGTCCTCTATCTTAGGAGAAAAATTCGTCAGACTAAGATTTTGATCCTAGGAGAAAGTTCATCGGACTAGGTTCCCTTTTTTCTTATCTTAGGAGAAAGATTCATCAGACTAAGATTTATATCCTAGGAGAAAGATTCATCAGACTAGGTTTTCTTATCTTAGGAGAAAAATTCATCAGACTAAGACGTTTTTCCTATGAGAAAATTCATCAGACTAGGTTTTCTATCTTAGGAGAAAGATTCATCAGACTAAGATTTTTATTGGGAGGAAAATCCATCAAACTAGGACTTTTTATCCTAGGAGGAAAAATGTGAAAATCAATGGCAAGATTTTATGCACAATAGCAAGACAAATAAAGGCAAAGATTTGAGAAACTTCCCTTTTTCGGATCTTCACTTCTTTTCTTTTTCTTCTCTTTTTTTGTTTGTTTGTTTTTTCTTTTTTTCTTTTTAACCACTTTCCTTGCACTGCTTTGTTCCTGTTTCACACAAAGAAAAATTTGTCAGTTTTGAAAATGGTGGTCGGTTTGTGGCCTTGAGTCTTGGGCAGCTTGACTTCTGCTCAATCAGCTTGAGTCGGTTTCAAGAGACTTTTTCTCTACATCAACCCTAATTGTTTCTCACCCAGTACCATTTGTATTTATGGATCAATCAACCTTATCCAAACTAGAGATCTTTTCTTAGGTGACATTTTCTGATATCTTGAATGACTTCCTGCTTTTGAGCAGTTTGTTTGTTAGAGAGAATCACCAGTTATCTTTGTTTGCGCCAAGTAGGCTGACAACAATCTTTTGGGGGAGCCTTTGCATGAATCTTCAAGGCACGTTGATGGTAACAACTGAGTGTGCTGGCAAAATTTACTTTGTGCAACTGAAAAGCTGGTAGCAGATTTTGAAATCTTATCTTGCTTGTTTTGACAAGGACTGACTCAGAGTGAAGGGCGCAATGATGCAAAGAAACAAGTATTAACCAGAAATGCCCCAGTCGGAAGGACAGAAGGAAGAATTTTTTTTTCTTTTTTTTTTCAATAACTAGCCTTAATGATCATGACATGCATTTTGGACTTAACAACCGATCTATCAAACTGACCAAATCTTCCCTTTTACCATTCTTATGATCTTTGAAGTTGAGCCTATCTGTGCAAATCCTTTCCATCAGCTTCACGACTCACTTTCGACTAATGGTGCCCCGAGGAATTTTCAACAACAAGCCTCTCTCATTTATTCATCTCTACTTATCCTCGCCTTACAGTGCCCGTGAGGGTTTTCACTAATAAGACTCTCTCATTTCCTTTTTTTTTCTTTTTCTTTCGCTTTTCTGTTGCTTTCTTGAGCAACTTGACAGTGTTCTATGTCATGTGACAACCGTTGCTCATTGCATGCTTCTCTTGGCATTCTTGAAGGCATATCGGGAGGTCTTTATTTGGAAGGTTTTTGGATAGGGTTGGACGAAAGGTCGACATGAGGCTCAAAACAGACTAAAGATGACAGAGTTGTATACTTACAACTTTTAGAATCGATTCTTTTAAAACTGAAATAAAATCTTTGCCCCAGTTTCAGCTATTGTGGGGATTGTTTTTTGAATTTTTTTCTTTTAAATTCTTATTTGGTTGGACCGAACCGTGAGGCTGCCTACGTATCCCTTTTTAAAGGAATCAGGTCGAACGTAGTTCAAACATCTGACCTAACTAATTTTTTTTATTTTTCTTTCTGTTTCTGTTTTCCTTTTTTTTATTTTTTTTTCTCTTTTTTTATTTTATTTTTTTTATTTTTTTTTGGTTTGCCCCAGCTTCTATTTTTGAGGGCATGGATCTTTGACAATTCTTTATTTTTTTTCTAAACTTTTTAAGAATTGCCCCAGTTTATACTTTTGGGACATGGATTTTTTTTCGTTTCCTTTTTTTTTTACTCTAAACTTGATTCCAAAAGAGGGTAGTCAAAGAAAAATAACACATGCTCAAAAGGGGTAGCAAAGGATATAAAGTGTTTGGGTAGCAGAAAAAGGGCCTCCCAACCTCAAGAACGTCAAACATGGTATCTTTTTGCGATCACATCATTGATGAACATGTCTGTCTTCTTGGTGTGCCATAGTTACAAGACATTTTTTCATCCCTTAGTGACAAACTTTCCAACAAATTTCAATTGATTAAACATCCTCAAGCCCGATCTTCACAATGATTTGAAGGTGAATTTTACTTGACCTTAGTTCCAAAGTATTCCAACTCTTTATTCATCCTCAAAAATATTTTTTTTAGTTATCGAATTCCAGATTAAATCAGTTCCTAAGATCTGGCCAAAATTTCCATATGCATGTCATGTCATTAGAACTAGCATGAAAAGAACTAGGAACAGAATGACACAAAAGGACAAACTGTATTTTATTGAGTAAAAGATGAAAGGGTTTTACACCTAAAAAAGCAACCTAAAATACGAGTTACAACCCTAAAATAACCCGAATAATGAAAATAGCAACAGAACAGAACAGACAGACAAGACTCACATAAACAGAATGGAGGGATAGAAGGGTTTGACTCAATAAAACAAATAAAATCTGGATCACAACCCTGAAATAACCTAGATAATAGAAAAAAATCAAAACAAGCTACCAAGATTCCTTCCTAGTGAAGAGGGAATGACTTTTCAATTGCTAGGCTTGGCATTTAGCCACAAATTTGCTCATCAGAATCAGCAGAGCCTTCTCCAATTTCAACATCATTAACTTCAGTTAGCAAGTTCCCGAGAGGATTCTCATACTCCATGTCACCAGGCATCATCCCCACAAAGTGTGCATCATGATGTGCAGGTAAAGGGTTCTGCGTGATATTCTAGATGTCACTGCCTTGGATCACAATCAGGTTTTCTTGGATCATCCTTTCTATTTCTCTTTTCAAATCCCGACAGCTTTCAACATTGTACCCTTGGGAATTGGAATGATATTCACACCTTTTAGAAGGGTGAAAGCTTCTTGCATGGGGGTCCACATGATTTGGAGGAATAGGTGCAATCATGTCATACTGCTTTAATTTCTCAAACAAGCTTTCATAGGACTCTCCTATTGGTGTAAAATTATCTTTCAACTTTTGTTCCTCTCTATACCTCTGGCCTGGATGTGGGTTATAGGGTACCTGAAAATTTTGTGAAAGCTGGTGGAGATTTTGTGATGCTCGTGCTCGCCTTCTGGAGTGTTTTGGTGGCTGGAAAACATACTGATGTGGAGCGACAGAGTATTGTGGGTTCTGAGGTGGATAGCAATGCTCAGGGGAGTCAAGGGAAACCTGATGAGGCTGCGCATACATTCGAGGTGTTTTCCTGGGACCTCTTCTCGAACCTGTTGTCATCATGATTTCTTCATCCTTCTCATTCGTGCCACTGAAATTATCAAATTCAACCTGGACAGCCTGAGTTCCGACTTTAAGAACTGCTTGACTTATAATTTTGCCTGTCTTAAGATCGTTCTCTACCATTTCTCCCATTTTGATTGCTTCTGAGAAGGATTTGCCAACTGCGGACATCATGTTTTGAAAATAATCTGGCTCTTGAGCGTGAAGGAAGACAGTGATTAGCTCGTGGTCGTCCATGGGTGGCTTAACTCTAGCTGCTTGCTCTCTCCATTTAATGGCATATTCCCTGAAACTTTAAGTTGGTTTCTTCTTCAAGTTTGAAAGAGAATTGCGGTCTTGGGCAATGTCAATGTTGTATTGGAACTATTTGACAAATGCCTGTTCCATGTCATCCCAGACATACCAGTGAGACGTGTCTTGATCCATAAACCATTCGGAGGCTACTCCCGTAAGGCTTTCCCCAAAATAAGCCATAAACAATTCTTCATTTCTTCCCGCACCTCTCAGTTGATTGCAATACCTTTTTAGGTGGGCTATGAGATCTCCATGTCTATCATACTTTTCAAATTTGGGAGTCTTGAAACCAGGCGACAAGTGGACATCGGGGAACATACATAGATCTTTGAAGGCAATACTCTTTTGACCTGCCAACCCTTGCATATTTTTCAACTGTTGTTCTAAGCTTTTCACTCTTTGGGTCATTTCTTCTTGTACCATCTTTCGGGCAGGTTTCTCAATGTTTGCAAGAAGATCAAACGAGTACGAGTGGTACTCAGGAGAGTGGTACTGCTTTTGCTGTGTGGAAAATTGTGACTCATGAAGAGGCTGTCCTTGAACACTGGCCCATGCTTGACACATTTCGATCATTTGTTGTTTCAGTATTCTATTTTTCTCAAACACAGTAGACTCTGGTTGAACCCTCTGACCCTGAGTCTTTTGAGCACTTTTAACAGCTTCGATATCAGTTATCATTTTTCCTTGGATCTTGTGTTTCTAGCTTACCACAAACCGACCACCTCAACTCTCTTCATAATTCAAAAACAAAACATGTTAGAATGGACTCAGTCGGTCCTTATTATTATCAACATTTTTTCCTTTTTCATTTTTTTTCATTTCTTTTTAATGGTGATCGAACCTGATGTGGGTTGCCTACGTATCATGTGGGAACATGAATCAGATCTTGCGTAGTTCAGGAAGATTAGGAATAACGGAAATAAACTAAATTTATGTTTTTCTGGATTTCGAATTTTCTTTTCTTTTTCACTTATTTTTTTCAAAAGAAAGACTTATAAAGAAGAAAGAGAATATTTTTGGATTTTGATTTTTCTTCAGCATTCTTGCAAAGTAAGACTTCTAAAGAAGAAAGATTTTTTTTTCCCTTTTTTTTAAATTTCGACTTTTATTGTTTTTTTTGGAATTTCGATAGAAAAACTTCTAAAGAAGAAAGAAAAATATTTTTGCATTTATGGATTTTTATTCTGAAGTTAGGAAAGAAGTACTTCTAAAGAAAAGGAAAGTATTTTTGAATCTTGAATTTTCTTTTCAATTTTCGAAAGAAGAATGAAAATATTTTTGTATTTTTTGATTTTGAGAAGCAACTAAAAGAAAATATTTTTTTGTATTTCTTAAAAATTGGGGTCTCAAAGAAAGATTTTTCTAAAGAAGGAAGTAAAAGAATTTTTTTGAATTTTTAAAAATTGGGGGCCGGAACCGATGAGGTTTGCTTGCGTATCTCACATCCAGTGAGAATCAGACCTGCGTAGTTCTGCCTTGTTTTGACGGAACAGAAATTGACTTATTTTGAAATGACTTTTCCTCTTTTTTCAAAATTTCGGCAGAGTTTCAGGATAATTCAAATACCTACTTCTCACTCTTGATTTTTTATCTTTGATTTTCTCTTTTTTTCTTCTTTCTCTTCTTTTTGATTCTCTTTTTTTTTCCTTTTTTTTATTTTCTTTCCCTATTCTAAAAGCCAGTCAACATGCAAGCCGAAACAGACAGATACGCAAGTAGCACGTAAGATGCATCAGGATGGTCTTTTAATTTGGGTACACTATCCTAGACAGATGCAACCCCTGCGTTGAGTCCCCAAAGTCAAATGCACATGATGCAAACAAGCGTTCCAAATAGGGATCCGGCATGAGGCTATGTTATTCTAGGTTTAAAACTTGGGTGTATTGTTCTAGACCTGGCTTACTCGAGTGGACAGCTCGAGTCGGGGGGGGGCAGCGTACCGAGAATAAAGAAGCTTCACCGGCTTTGCAACTTGTCCGAACCTCATTATAAAATTAGGATATGACTCTAACAAAAAAGAAGTCACACGAAGTGCACACTTCCCAGATGATTTAGAAGACTCAGAGAGAAGAGGGTTTTCGTAACAGTTTATATACAGTTCAAGCAATATTAAAGCGGTAAAAAGTGACATTTAGTATATTAGGCTCAAACACGCAAAAAATCAGATAATAGATAAAAGCCAAGTATAACAGTTATTCTAAGCTCGAATTCTGAACTCTGAACCAGAGATTCTGGGTTCTTTGATCCCCAGCAAAGTCGCCAGAGCTGTCACACCTCCTTTTTACCACCCGAAGGGGAGTATAAGGGAGTTTTCCCACTTTAAGTGACATTATTCGAAATGAAATTATTTGTTCATTTTTATTCAGAGTCGCCACTTGGGTTTATTTGCTGTCCCAAGTCACCGATTTATTTTAAATCCCAAATCGAGGAAATTCGACTTTCCTTTTGAAGTCTGCGAACCAGAAATTCTGAATAAGGAATTCTGTTAACCCGGGAGAAGGTGTTAGGCATTCTCGTGTTCCGTGGTTCTAGCACGGTCGCTTAAACTATTACAATTGGCCTATTATCTGATTTTAATACATGTTTTAGCCTATGATTTATTTTAACTTATTAACCACTTTTAATTATTTTAGGAAAAGATTCAACGTTATTTAAAACACGCCTTGAACCACGCCACATGAAATGTACCCGCGGTCCACGACACATTTTATTTAACGTTGTTGAGAATTGGAGTTGGGTCACATGAAATGCACACTCGAGTTTAAGGAAATTAATTTAAATAACGCGCCTAAAGCAACTACGCACTTTCAAGTTTGCGAGAGACATGAAAAATTCAACTAATGACACACCTCGATTTCTAAAGAGTTAAAATAACTAATGGAGGGCCATGAATTATAAATTTGTTTGGCATGACAAATTTATATAAAATTTAAAAGATTTGTACTCAGTTAAAGCAATATATGGTTGTTCGAACTTAAAACTATCTCGAAATTCAATATAAAGCTACAAACAATAAAAATTCTTTTAATTATTTTTTATTTAATAAAAAGATAGTGGATATTAGTCAAAAGTAGATATAAATAGAAACCAAATCCCATTCAGACTATTAACTTAATCTGTGAATGCTTGAACATAAAGCTACGAAATAAAGCAAATATTCAACTTGAAGTTTGACCTCAAACCCAAATCATTAAAAGGAAAAAGAAAATTAAAACTATAACACATACAATATGATGAAGCCTCATTAGAACGGCACTCATACAAAATGAACACCAAACAAAGTTATAAACACTTAGTAGAACTTAATCAAAAAAAAAAAATACAAAATAGACAAAAAAAAAAGTGAATCAAAAGAAACGCAGCCAAGACATAAAGTGAATGTGTTCAGGCTAGAAAATCAACAATAACCAACTTCTGGGCACTCAAACAGAACAACCTATATATCAACACAGACACGCACGCGAAAACCTCAACGGGAGTATGATTAGAAATGGAAAATTAACAAGAAACGGAACACCTACTCAATTAGATGTGATTAGAAATAGAAAATTTACCAATATGAGTTAAAAAAAAAAATATCAACTCCAAGAAATGTAATTACCTGAAAACTTTGAATCCTTTCGATATACTAAGATCTTCCAATTGGTTACAAGAAGAATGCGACACTATGGCCAAACATGAACAGACCGTAAGCTGAAGACTAAGACAGAAATCTCGAACCGGCGAACCCGAAACAAACTCGAACCAAGACTGAAGCGCTTAAGTAGGTTTCATGGCTGTGATAGACGAAGAAGAAGGAGCAGTGGCGATGGAGATCTGTGTGTGTGCGTGATTTTCAGGCTGTTTCAGATGAGTTGCAGAAGGAGAAGAAAAGATCAGCAGTGACGGCTCAACATGGAGATTGATGAAGGTGAAGGAATGACATCGTTTTTCTTTGGTCGTCAATGGCGCTGCTTAGCTCCTAGGTCTCTCGTGTATTCATGAAGAAGAAGATGGAGTTCAAGGTGTTGTGTCCAGCGTTAGGCTACTGGAAGCAGTTGTTGGAATGAAGAAGGAAAATGGAACGAAGGGGTCGTTTGGTATGGTGTTGAAGACGATGATCTTCAGGCGTTCTCTTTTTTTTTTTTTTTTTGTTTTGTGTTTTTCAGTTCATCTTTTTTGTCTAGGAAGAAGAAGAGAAAAATGGCTCCAGCTCTGTATTTTTTGTGTTCTTTCTTAATCTCAGAATTTTTGTTTCTTATTTTCTCCTCCCCGCCACCTCTCTAAATTGTGTCCCTCTCTATAGGATAGAATAGAATATATATCCAGAAAAAGAAAAGTCTCCCCTCCCCAAAAACGTTATCAGATGAGAACAAAAAAGAAATTCTTGTGCATGTGAGGATGGGTCCCACAATCAAGGTGATTTCAAAATCTATTATGCCATGTGCTAGTTTGTTAAGGAAGATAGAGATGAATTTTTGACAAATGTCAATTTTTGATTGGTTCATTTTTTTTTTAGTATTTTGTTTATAACAAATAAATAAAAATAAAATCTACTCCTATTAAATCAAAAATAGCAAGATAAAATCTATACACTCAATTTTTATTTGTTGAAAGTATCTTAATTAATTTTAAATTTATTTTAAAAAAAAACAAATTGCACTAGACTAAATAAAACTATATTTTTTTGGGAAACTTTTCTTTCTCTGTAAAATGAAAATAAACTAATACTATAGACATATGTAACTTTTATTTTTGTAATTTTTATTTTCTTGTAGTAAAATAAAATAAAAGAGTCAAAATTAGTTGAAATAACTATATTAGGCCTAAATTAAATATTTACGTACTAAAATATAAAAAATCTTGGGGAGGGTCAAAAATTACATGTCTACAGTAATAATACCATATGAGGTGATGATAAGTCTAGCCCAGGGAGTTGTGGCATTTGTAAAAATTCTCCATACTAGGCTAGCTAAGGTGCACATATTTTTTGCATTTGCATTGTGGATGCCTACACCTCCATTGGATTTTTGTTGGCAAACATTTGACCATCTTACTAGGTGAATTTTTTTCTTTTCCGTGGTAGTACCTCATATAAAATCCCTTTTTATTTTATCTATATTGTTAAAGGTCTTTTTTGGTAGTAAATTGTATTACATATAGTGTTTTGGTATTGAATTAAGGCACGAATGGGCTAAAATAGTTCTTCCCGCTATATTAATAGATTTCGTTTTCCAGTCAGCTAGTTTTTGTAACGACCCGGCCAGTCATCTCATGAGTTACCGCTCCGTTCCCCCATTTCTGCTTCTTATTGCTTTGTTTATCAAATCTATATGTGATGTGGTTGGTTGGCTCGGGTTCGGAATGGATTTGGTAAGGTTGGAGACACTTAGTCTCTTTTGAGAAAGATTAAGTTTAAAAGTCAACCGGATGTTGACTTATGTGTTAGAGGGATCGGATGTGAATTCCGATGGTTCGGATAGCTTCGAGAGGTGATTTGGGACTTAGGAGCGTGATTGGAATGTATTTTGGAGGCCCGGAGTAGATTTAGGCTTGAATTGGTGAAATTGAAATTTTGGTAAATAATAATTTAATGTATTATGTATTTACTTGCTCTTCTTTTTTACTGCTTTATGAAGCATGCTTAAGTTGCCCTCTCTTGTTCAAGGGTGTACTCAGCATGTCTGGGTATACTTGTCTTGTTTGATACTCGGCCAACATGTCTACTTGAGTTCTTGTTTATTTCCCTCAACTAGTATGCCATGTTAGTATCATAGACTCCTAATGTACTTGATTAACACTAAGCGGCATGACTAATTATGTGTAATAAACCCCTGTCCTCAACATGACTACTCCCATACCTTGTCCCTATGTCTTATTGTTATTCTAATTTTGAGCATGATTCCCTTGTTAACACTTTGAAGTAGTAGTTTTGTGTTCTGGAGGCCAATCAGTTGCTACTTGTTCTTTGTACCTGCCGGTCTATATGCTTCTTTTCTCATCCATGTTTACGTGTTTCTGATTTGGACTCTCTGTGTCTCCAACCCCTTACTTCCCTACTTGTGAATGTTGAAATAATACTATTCTTTGACCTTGTTCTGTGTGTGCTGGCTTGTTCCAAGTTGTTGTTGCTCCTGTTCCCTTCTCCTTTCAAAACTGTTTTTCCCTAAGCATCCCTTCTGTTGTTTTTGCAAACTTATTTCAAACATGCTGTTTTAAAACTGTTTTCCAATTAAACCTTTTCAAAACTATGCTAAGCACTCTCACCTCACTTTTAGACCACTAAATTCTGCCCATTTTGTGTGAGCCTTGCCTTGGGACCCTTGAGCTCCCTCTGAACTTGGACACATGAAATCTGGCCTTTTCACACTGCACTTACACTGTCTTGGCTATGAAATCTGGGTGTGAGTACTGCCCGGTATCCCTTGAGGTCCTTAGGGAACTCTGACACACCCGGATATGAGAAGGGATATGAAATAATCTTGGCACTTGAGGTGATTTATTACATAACTCAGGAGGAAGTCGTAATCAGGCTCTCTATAGTGTAATACCTTATTTTTTATTTCTAATTATGTAATTCATTTCAATGTCGGTCTGTAATAATCTGTTGTAAATAAGTATTGGGTTGGCTAGTGAAAATGGGAGGGTAGTTATGTATGCTATCAACATCAATGGGTAGAAACTATGTCTTAGGTTTACGTTTCCTATATGTGCATTATCAACCCATTCAAAGCATGTCATGCATTAGATACCATGTTCTTAGGTTTACTATTTCAGCATCTCATTTGGCATCACTTTATCATTTAGAAATCGTGCTTTAGGCTAAATAACAGCATTAATATAAATGTTGCTCCTGCACATCTTGAAGTGATGCTGTAACTCTTTGGGTATTTAGAAACCATGCTCTAGGAATTCTACATATTCTGCAATTTTCATATGTGCACGTTAGATACCTTATTTTTAGGATCTCTCTCAGTTACACCTAGTTAAACTACTAATGCATGAAAAAGGGACATAAAACTGTCTCAATTTTGATTATCTTGTTTAAGCGAAACTGGTCATAATCCTGCATGTCTTTGCAACATTTAGAACATCATACCTTTAGGTAAAATAATTTCCAAACTATTTTGATAATTCTGGTAACTGCTGCATATTATTTTACGCCTAGGCAAGCCTGAGGCAATCAACTCTTAAATAAAACCAGAACCGTCTTTGTGATTAGTGTTTAACTGTCAACGTGTTAAAATCAGTAGTAAAGCCTAATTCGGACTTCTTTTCTGAGTCATGTAATAAATCTGGTTCTGCTGCTATCACTTAGATAACATGCTTTAGAATTCTGAGTTCAAATGTGGACCTTATTTGTGTACGAGTCGTGTTGTCTATGTGCATTACTTGTGGAGCTATATCTGAGACTTCTATCTGTTTTCTGTGTTTTCCCCCTAAATGCAGTCCTATGTGTTCTTATTTGTCGCTTAGTATTTTGCCTTTAAACCTGAGGATCTGCCTAGAACCCTTTTTTATAGGATAAGATTCCTAAATTCCTCCGGGACTGATAGGAAGGGACGGGTAACAACATACAATAGGGGTCGAGACCAACCCTCGCTTTAATTACCTTCACAGGGTGGAAAAGGGTAGATATGGATATGATGACCGGTGCATTAATACCACGTGTAGCTCCTCTTTGAGGAGTGTCATACCGGATATTGCATTGATGTGATCCATATTATAAACAAACCTAGGACATCCCCTTTTACATTCACAAATGTGCTTAGATTGTAATTCTATCAAACTCTTGCTTTTCATTAATTACTTTTCAAACATCTGTGTTCTTAAACATAAATCCCCTACTATTTGAGCCATACTTGTTTATTTGCTAATTGTATAATTCACAAAAACTATTTGGCCGGAACCCATACTAGTGGATCCTGAGGGGTGCCTAACACCTTCCCTTTTGGATAATTTCAAGACCTTACCTTGTCTCTGATTACCAAACGTAGTTATAAATGAACCATATAGGTGCCCTAATGCACCTTAAATCGTTAGGTGGCGACTCTTCAAAATGCAAATCGTGCTTTAGGCTGAATAACAACATTAATATAAATGGTGCTCATGCACATCTTGAAGTCATGCTGTAACTCTTTGGGCATTTAGAAACCATGCTCTAGGAATTCTGCATATTCTGCAATTTTCATATGTGTACATTAGATACCCTATTTTTAGGATCTCGCTCAATTACACCTAGTTAAACTACTGATGCATGAAAAAGGGACATAAAACAGTCTCATGTTTGATTACCTTGTTTAAGCGAAACTGGTCATAATCTTGCATGTCTTTGCAACATTTAGATCAACCTGCCTTTAGGTAAAATAATTTCCAAACTATTTTGATAATTCTGGTAACTGTTGCATATTATTTTACGCCTAGGCAAGCCTTAGGCAATCAACTCTTAAATAAAATCAAAACCGTCTTTATGATTAGTGTTTAACTGTCAACGTGTTAAAATCAGTAGGCAAGCCTGATTCAGACTTCTTTTCTAAGTCATGTAATAAATCTAGTTCTGCTGCTATCACTTAGATACCATGCTTTAGAATTCTGAGTTCAAATGTGGACCTTATCTATGTATGAGTCGTGTTGTCTATGTGCATTACTTGTGGAGGTATATCTGAGCCTTCTATCTATTTTTTGTGTTTCCCCCCTAAATGCAGTCCTATGTGTTCTTATTTATCACTTAGTATTTTGCCTTTAAACCTGAGGATCTGCCTAGAACCCCCTTTTATAGGATAAGAGTCCTAAATCCTCCGGGACTGATAGGAAGGGACGGGTAACAGCATGTAATAGGAGTCGAGACCAACCCTCACTTTAATTACCTTCACAAGGCGGGAAAGGGTAGATATGGATATGATGACCAGTGCGCTAATACCACGTGTAGCTCCTCTTTGAGGAGTGTCATACCGGGTATTGCATTGATGTGATGCATATTATAAACAAACCTAGGACACCCCCTTTTACATTCACAAATGTGCTTAGATTGTAATTCTTTCAAACTCTTGCTTTTTATTAATTGCTTTTCAAACATCTGTGTTCTTAAACTTAAATCCCCTACTATTTGAGTCATACTTGTTTATTTGCTAATTGTACAAATTGACAAAAACTGTTTTGCCGGGAACCACTCTAGTGGATCCTGAAGGGTGTCTAACACCTTCCCCTTTGAATATTTTCAAGCCCTTACCTTGTCTCTGGTTACCAAACGTAGTTATAAATGAACCCTATAGGTGCCCTAACGCACCTTAAATCGTTAGGTGGCGACTCTTCAAAATGCAAACCTCCTTTCCAAA
The DNA here is from genome assembly GCF_000393655.2 of Nicotiana sylvestris. Lineage (NCBI taxonomy): Eukaryota > Viridiplantae > Streptophyta > Magnoliopsida > Solanales > Solanaceae > Nicotiana > Nicotiana sylvestris. Next base: position 124,248,103 of record NC_091066.1, read on the forward strand.
AGGAAAGAGTTGTCCTAACCAAAATGTCATAAACCTGATTCCGTGAAGGAAAAAGGGGGCGCGACAATCACTACCAGGAGCTGGTGCAAAACAATCAAATTTAGCCCAAAGTTCATGCAACTTTGAGAAATAAGTTGCAATTGAGCTTGTTCCTTGACTCGCAGTAGCTATAGCCCCGTATAACTGGAGAATCCTAGAATCATTAACCTTATCAAATCTCTCTTTCAAATCCTTCCAAAAAGCACATGCATTTGAGAAATATATAATTCCACTCAGCCACAAATCATTATCCACGAGAGAATAATTGTATTACATCTCTCCCACAGATCTGTCAAATTTGTACTATAATCTTCCTTCTTACATGTACATTCAATGAATCCTACTTTGTTGCGACCTAATATCGCAATACGCATTTCTCTGCTCCATGCAGAGTAATTGTCTGATCATGTCAATAGTAGTGAAATTAGAACAACTCTTGAATTGTCTGTCGAGTGCAGAAATAGAGGATGATTGTGACTTAGATTTTCTGGAAATGTATTACCTATAGTCGCCATTTTAGCATCTCTTCAATTCGTGCCCTAGATTCGCAGGAGAGAAGATGAACCTACAGACATTAGAAATGAATCGCGGAAGCTAAGCTAAGAATGCTGAGCTTAGGTCCATATTAATGGCCTCACTGCTCTGATACCATGAGAAAATTTGTGTTAAATAGTCATCCAAGCTGAGTCTTAAACTTCAGGTATAGAGGAATAAAAAGAGAGGAAGAGACGAGAGAGAAAGAGAATCAGTTGTGCTCATTGCACTCACTAAAATGTTGTATATTATACAATATTTATACTAGATCTAGACATCTACTAACCATCTAACTAACACTCATTACTAATCCAATAACTTTCTAATAATAAGTAAAACTCACTAACTAACTATCACGTGTTCATTTCCCAACTGCCTCAATAAGAGGAGAGAAAAAAATAGATGTAACTAAATCTTTTAATTGAAGATGCTAATCATGATTTGAAAGTCTTTGAAGGGGGAATATATATAATTTGTAAAAAAAATCCAGTTAGTTCTGATCAATATTAAACGTTAGTTAAAGCGAATTAATAAGTTTGTATTACAAGATTTATATGGAAAAATTTAATCTATTATTGTTCAAGTGACTGTCAAAAATCACCTTTATTGTGCAAGTACTCCCGAGCTCTTAATAAAATGAACCAAGAATCTTCTGATTATGTTTATTGTTGCCACGTTTATCGATTGTAGACAAAATATCTCTCTCTAGATTGAATCCACAACCCTATGAAACTTCAAATACAATAGCACCTAAACCACCCGATATTGAACAAAAAATATCCATACAGATAGGTTCGGAGAACAAAGCATCCTTCAAAGATATGCTAATATCCTCCGACCCAATGATCTTTGCACCTAATCTGAGCCAATCCAACATAGAGCTGGCAGAAACTCCTTCAGAAGAAGGAACGTTCGAGCAATTAATGAACATTAGCACATGTGGTAGTAAAATGATCTCGTTAACAGAGGAAGATATACAAAGAATTTATGAGCCCTGGAAGTGTTCTATCATTGTAAAACTCGTTGGAAAACATATACTGCATCATCACTTATAAAAAGATTCAAGAACTATGGCGTCCAACGGAGGATTTCTTATTAATTGATCTAGGAGAAGACTATTACATAATCAAATTCAAAGAGTATATGGAAAAGGCTATTTATCAAAGTTCGTGGTTCATTAATGGCCATTTCCTTTCCATTACAAGGTGGAAGCCAAACTTTGTATCCATAAAGGAAAAATTAATTGTTTCAGCAGTATGAATTAGGCTAACACAACTACCAACAGAATTTTATGATAGGAAAATTCTGGAAAAAATTGAAAATGCAATGGGACGTCTACTAAAAATTAATGTATGTACATCAACCATATTACGAGGTCGTTATTCCAGGCTTTGTGTGGAACTTCCACCGGAAATTTCAGTGCAACCTTTCTTATATGTTGGTCATCACAAGCAATACATTAATTATGAGGGTGAAAACTTTCTATGCAAAAATTATGGAAGACTTGGCCATACAATGGGCCAATGTATTCATATTCAAAAGAATATTAAGGAAAGCTCGTACCCAGCCAAAGAACAATCAATTACAAAAGCAGAAGATCCATAAGGAGAATGGAAAACAGTTTCATTCAACAAAGGTAAGAAGCAAGGTGCAAGAAGCAATCAGAAAAGCACCAATAATCCAACAGAGAATCACAGTAGCCCAGGTATCACGGTTAAATTTTTCAATGCTAATACGGGTAAGTACATGGACACTTAAATTTTGCAATATAAATCTAAAGATCCAACAAAACTCTTAGATACAATGGTGGAAAGACTCCGACCAACTTGGTTAGGGGAAATACCACCATTCCAATCCGAAACGACTTCTCACTCCTTGAAAGCAAGTAAATGGTTTTAGGTAAAATCGCTAATAATGAAGAAATACTAATATGAAAATTAACCATGCAAACGGACACATATCCACTCAAACGGAGGATATGGACATGCTGGACACTAACGTGTCAACTATTAGTACTAACGAAAATCGAGCCATGAAACTAATTTCCCCTATAAACATAATTAACTCTCAAACTAATAATAACCCTACACTGTCTATCAACCAATTAAATCAAAATGTTGATATTAATCATTCTTTAACAAAATCTTTCTAATAGATACGAAAATATTACCCTCCCCCCAAAGCATGTCGTCCAAATGTCCTCTAAAGAAAATAGTGAAGAACAAATGGCCTCCCTCCTAGAACACGGAATGTATACTATATCCATGAAAGATCATGCTATAAAACAAACCCTTGTCCACTCAAAAGACATGCAAATTGAAGCCCCAATCATTACCCTATCCACCAATATCTCCCTCACCACTGGTAGCTCTAATCCCATGCCTGCCAGTGATCTTTTAAATATACAACAACCTATAAAAAATGCCAAGACTCCCTTCAACTCTAAGGAGAAGTCACACACTCATCCAAATACTAAGACAACACAGAGCTCAAACTATGTAAAACCTACCTCCCTTCCCTCCACAAGCAGAAAATCCTCAAATTGTTCATGTCCAACCTCTACAAGCTCAGGATTACCAGCCTGTCTCGTGGATAGAAATGGGCCTAATGGGGAATACAGTCTCATTAAACCTCCAAATAAATGGTCAGGAGTCGATAGTTATTCTCTACAACACTTAATATCTAGCTTAGTTGGTAACCGACGGAATGAGGATTGCAATGAACAACTACCTGAATCAAGTTTGGCTAAACAATATCCTACACCCATTAGCACCATCACTGAATCCACACTTGATGCATGCAATGAGAAACCAGTGGAATATGCCACCACACTTCAACCCAATCTATCCCTAGAATGTCCTCCTAGACATGCCCTTCTTTCCACCAAAAATGTTATCCTAACTAAACCCTAACTTCATGCCATGGGAGAACACACAACAAGCCCAGGAGTAATCAACTGCTCCAATATCACCACCATACCACCAGGCAATGTAGAACCAGAACACGAAGAAGCAGACATGGATGAGATAGGGGAACCTCTCAACCTAGGATTGGAGCAATTCCTAGAGTTCTCAAACCTAGACGGGATAAAAGGGTATCTCTTCACGGAGATGCAAGAGAAGATACATGTGCTCAACTGTCCATTGGTACTGTACAAGTGCTCGATGGACATCAGACCACCCCAAGATCCAATAGTGGGAAACAGAGCTATGATCCTAGTTCCATCACTAAAATGTAACCATGTCCTTCTGGAGGAAGTGGGGGAGAATGGGGATCCATTAAACATGAACCTAAACCTATCCATGAATCGTCCTACTAACTTCATTATATGGAACATAAGGGGTGGGAACAATGACAACTTTAGGAAGAACTTTAGGGAGATAATAGACACACACAGGCCTTGCATGGTGACATTATTGGAGACTAGGATGGCCTTGCTTCATGCTCAAATGCTTCATGGGAACCCTGTCCTTCTAGAGGAAGTGAGGGAGAACGGGGATCCAACAAACATGAACCTAAACCTATCCATGAATCGTCCTACTAACTTCATTATATGGAACATAAGGGGTGGGAATAATAACAACTTTAGGAAGAACTTTAGGGAGATGATAGACACACATAGGGCTTGCATGGTGACATTATTGGAGACTAGGATGGGAAATAATACTCAAATGCTTCATGACTTTGGCTTCTCGGAGATGATAGAAGCGCTAGCAGAAGGACAGGAAGGTGGCATGTTGGTAATGTGGAACCATGAAGTTGTTACTGTTCACAACTTCATCCGTAGGAACCAAGAAATTCATGCAACAATAGAGGTACTCCCTTTTCGTAAAAATTAGCTTTTTTCTTCAATATATGATAGTACTGATAAGCATAATAGGAACATTATGTGGGAAGACCTAGAGAACATTAGTACAAAGTCTGGTGGAATTGATTTTTACTGGTGTTTCAAGTCACCTTTTATTTGAATCCCTATTCAAAGGAAGGTTTGACTTTATTATTATTGGTCTGCGAAAATAAAGTCCGGGTAAGGAATTTTGCTGACCGGGGAGAAGGTGTAAGGCATTCCCTGAGTCCCGTGGTTCTAGCACGGTCGCTTTATTGACTACATTTGGCTTGAATTAAACTTGGATAAACTGTGGTTTATTTGATTTTTATGCTTTTCGTATGTCCGTTTTTATTTATTTTAAAAAAAAAATTAAAGAAAAGATTTGAATAATAATCTACAACTTAACTAATGAGAGAAAATTATTTTTATGAATACTAATTTAAAAGATGAGAGTAATGAGAGAAAATTATCAATTGACATTGCTTAAAACTAGTAAGATGTGGGCTTGTCTTGACATTGAATTGGATTGATGGAGTCAAATGAGCTCATGTCCAAGACAAAACCCAAAAGCCCATATGCTTTTGGACTTTAAATTTGCAGATATGGCCTTTTAAAGCTATGTTACAGATTTGGCCATATCTTGCTATTTGCAATCCGTAGCCAACTATTTACAAAAATAAGTTTATAGATTGTCTTTCTAATCTACAACTTAACTACCTTACTAAATAAGTATTTTTTAAGAGATAAAAAAAGATTATTGGGACTCTAAAATATAATAATAATAATAATAATAATAATAACAATAATAATAATAATAATAACTTAGCTTGGTGATAACAAAGGGACAAACATGGCTACAAGGGTTCAAATTTTAATATATATGCTCCTTTCAGACAACCAAATGCCAGTGGAATTATATCTAATGCTTTGCAAAAATAAAAATAATTAAAGATGCTTAACACAATTTAATTAACTAACATATCGTTATAACATTATCAAACATTCAAGAGCATATAAAAATGAATTACAATAGAAGGATAAAGCTACTAATATTTCCCAGCGTCATTATCTTTCATTCAAACTCGATTTTATGAGTTTACATGGTCCGAAAATTACCTGGACAGCAGAAAGAAGAACAAATACAACAGAGTCAGCTCTTTCCAAAATCAACAGCAAAACAATTAAACGAGCAGCAACAATAGCAAAAGACAGCGACAACCGGCAGATTCAAACCCAAGAAAATAAACTAGAAATACCCCAGCAAAACAGTACAATTATGTAACTCCAGAAAAATCTTTCAAGACTACTCTATTTTCCTTAAACAAGTTTTTCACTTAAGAATCAACTCATAAAGCCTGCTAAGGGATATTATATCTACTGATTTTTTCTCTTTTTTGTGTGTAGAGCTCCCTCAATAAGATGTAGTGTCCTCCTTTTATATCAAAACAATCAGCTATTTTTAAAAAAAATTAAAAATCAATCTTTTTGATAGATTTTTCTACAAAATCTGTTCTTAAATTCAAAATGCCAGACTTTCTGGTTCAAATCTTGTCAAGTATTTCAAACAAAATCTGCTCTCCACTATTCAATGACAAACTTTTATTCAAACACTGTCCAAAGGTCTACATTTTCTTACCAAACAATTTGACTTTTGAGTGTTGTACTCAAAGAGTCTTGAAGTAGTAAATAAACAATCAACCAAGTACCATATGCTCTTAAGTATTTTTCACTACCTCACTTTTATCAACACAAAACTATTTTACTACTTTAACAAGTGCAAAAACAGAAAATTTGACATTTCAAATTTCAAAAACTAATGCTAAAATAATTAATAATAGAAAAAAATAAGATCTGAAAAAATAAAAATAAAATAAAAAATCAGCCACGAAAAATAATAGGATTTTTACCATTTTATAATTCAAGTGGCCGAAAAAATGGTGGTATGCCAAAAGAGGGTGTTCGGGGAGGTCGCCGGAATTTGGCCGGATTTTGATCGCCGGATTTTCATGGTGAAATTGGCATCAATAGCTAGGTCTTGAGGAGCTCTATCCATTGATGTAAGTATTGTGGGGTGGTAGTGGTTGGAGCTTCAAGAATTTGGACAAAAAAGTGACGGGAAAGTTTCCTAGATCTATGATTCAAAGAGTTTGAGGGATTTTTGAAGGATTTGGTTTGGAGATATGGAAGGAGGAAGTTGTGGAGATTACATGGTGTGAATTTGGAGGTGTTTGGAGGTGGTCCGCTGGCAGCGACGATTTCCGGCCAGCGGTGGTGGGCGGAGCTGGGACGGCGTAGAGAGAGTGAAGAGAGAGAGAGAAGAGAGAAGAAGGAGAAAAGAATTATGGGTAAAAATGAGGACAATTTCCTGATTTTTTAGGCTTTAAATACCTAAGCCAAGAGTGAATAAGATCTATTGAATCAAGATGGAATGGATGAGTATGATTTGATCTTGTTTCATTTAGTGAAACGGCGTAGTTTTGAGGCAAAACTACGTAGTTTCAGGCCCTTTCAATGGCAGCCCTTTATCTTGCACTCTTGGACACTTTTTCTTTCAAATTTGGCCAAATTTCTTCCTTAATCCTACTTATTAAACTAATTTTACACAAATAAATTAATTAAATAACTTATTCTAATTAACTTGATTAATTCACCAACTGAACAACTAGTTAATTCTTAAAATGCACAAATGAAGAAAGAACTATTTTTTTAGTATTTTATGATAGGAAATATGCAATTAAAATCACAAAAATTGAGAAAAATAATTAAAATAACAAAACACTAATAACTTTAGGAGGTGTTAAAATAGTGCAAAAATTAGGTGTTCACAGCTGCCCCACTTTGCTCGAGAACATGAAGAGTTTTCGTGCAAAGAAAAGTGAATGCCATAGCTAATTTTTGCTCACATGTCCCTCCAATGGAAGCAATTTTTTTTGAAAAAAAGGTTACCGAACCTTGCTTCCGAGGCTGCCTACATATCCTTGGCTATAAAGGAATCAGGTCAGTGTATTTCTGGAAAAATTTGGTAGCTGGGACTACTGGACACTAGAGTTAAGACTGTTTATGCTGTTGCTGTCGCTGTTGCCATTGTTGTTACTCGCTTCTTACATCAAAAAAGAAAAAGAGAAGAGTACTATATATGTCTGCAAACTAAGAGTACAAAATTCCTATCTATGCGTCTTCTGGAGTCAAATCTTGATTCTTGACCTGCTCGCTTGCGTTGACCTTAGATTGGATTTTGATACTCTTTGAAGAAACGATTATGACTCAATTTCAGTTGCTTGCTTTCTTGATCTGAAATTGAGAAGATGAATCTTGAGAAGCTGGGTTACTGACACATTGTCAAAGTTAACTCCAACTATCCTATGATCGAAAGACTTCTTCCTTCTGATGAGAAACTGAAACTGCAAGCTTTAATCGTCACTTGTGCTATACGGCGGAGCCTGCAAAACCATCAAAGACAAACAAAAACGAACAAAAAATTTTCTTCCCCAGTCTGGCACTAGAAAATTTTTGTGAGTTATTAGAGAAATCTGTAAATTATCTAATTTATTGAAAAGGCACACAGAAATAATAGTATAAACTATCTAAAAGTGATAAAATTTGGTAACGAATGATTGTGTAACCAGGGATCGGTATCCCGTACTACTGAAAGGAAATGTAACCAGGGGCCAGTACCCTATCTTACTGGAAGGAAATAGAATCGGGTGTTAGCACCATGTATTATTGATAAAGTGTTGAATTCCTCTAGGTGAAAAAGGTTCTACCTGAGTTAAACTGTATTAAATAACCTGAGCGAAGATTACTTCTAAACGGAACTATGAGCTGGATCCCTCCAGGCGAAACAATTCTACCTGAGTTAGGCTACGTAAAACACCCTGAGCGAAGATTACTTCTACCCGGAACTACGGACTGGATCCCCCTAGGCGAAATGGTTCTACCTGGGTTAAGCTACGTAAAACACCTGAGCGAAGAGTACTTCTACCCGGAAACTATGAGCTGGATCCCCCTAGATGAAACGGTTTTACTTGGGTTAAGCTACATAAAACACCCTGAGCGAAGAGTACTTCTACCCGAAAACTATTAGCTGGATACCCCTAGGCGAAACGGTTCTACCTGGGTTAAGCTACATAAAACACCTTGAGCGAAGAGTACTTCTACCCGGAAACTATGAGCTGGATCCCCCTAGGCAAAACGGTTCTACCTGGGTTAAGCTACGTAAAACAACTTGAATGAAGAGTACTTCTACCCGTAAATATAAGCTGGATCCCCCTAGGAGAAAAGGTTCTACCTGGGTTAAGCTACGTAAAAACAACCTGAGCAAAGAGTACTTCTACCTAGAACTACGAACTGGATCCCCCTAGGTGAAACGGTTCTACCTGGGTTAAGCTAATGTAAAACAACCTGAGCGAAGAGTACTTCCACCCGAAAATATGAGCTGGATCCCCCTAGGTACCTGAGTTAAGCTCCGTAAAACACACTGAGCGAAGAGTACTTCTACCCGGAACTATGAGCTAGATCCCCCTAGGCGAAATGGTTCTACCTGGGTTAAGCTACGTAAAATACCCTGAGCGAAGATTACTTCTACCCGGAACTACGAACTGGATCCCCCTAAGCAAAACGGTTCTACCTGGGTTAAGCTACGTAAAATACCCTGAGCGAAGAGTACTTCTACCCGGAAACTATGAGCTGGATCCCCCTAGGCGAAAGGATTCTACCTGAGTTAAACTGCGGAAAACACCCTGAGCGAAGAGTACTTCTACCCGGAAATATGAGCTGGATCCCCCTAGGCGAAACAGTTCTGCCTGAGTTAAGCTACGCAAAACAACTTGAGCGAAGAGTACTTCTACCCGGAACTATGAGCTGGATCCCCTAGGCGAAAATGTTCTACCTGGGTTAAGCTACGTAAAAATAGGAGGTGTGAACAATAGTGATGTATGCCAAAAGTAAAAGAAAAATGGAGATTTTAAGGAGCTTACGTTTGGTGACATTCGTTCTTTTAGAATCACCATTCTGCATGTTGTGTTCCTGCTTCAAACAAAGAAATATTTGTGAGTTTTCAAAGTGGTGGTTGGTTTTGTGACCTTGATTCTTTTGATCACTTGATCTCGGCCCTTTCAACTAAAACTGGTTGCTTCCTGAATACCGATTGCCTTTCTGACTCTGGAGAAAGTCTAGCTTTTCTAGACTTTGTCATGATGATTGGTTGGTGGAACTTAACCTTTTCGACTTTATCTTGCCTTCTTAGGCCTTTTCCTTCTGATTTCTCTTTTTTTTTTCTTCTTTTTTCTTCTTCTTTTTTTTCATCATTTTTTTCTTTTCTTTTCTTCGGAGCATTGGGGAACTTTCGGCTCCTCAAATTTTGTTGCAACGGCTAGTCGCGTGGGACTTAACCTTTTCCAATTTTATTTCGCCTTCGTTGGCCTTTCTTTTCTGGCTTCTTTCTCCCAACTTCAAATTCAGAGCATTTGGGATGCCTTGGCTTTTTACAACTCTTTGCCGAGACGGTTAGCCACGTGGGACTCAACCTTTTCAACTTCATTTCCTTTAAAGGCGCTCCATTTGAATTTCTCTTTCCAAGAGTTTTGATTTCGAAGCATCGGCCGCAATGGCTAGTCGGAGTCGACTTGATGCCCATACGAGGCTGGGTGCCTTTCTGCACATTAGCTCACGCCAAATGAGAACCCTATAAATCAGTCTTGCCATCCTTTCTTTGTCTTAGTTTCGGAACAATGTTAGACCGAAATGGATTCAAAGAAAACAAACAATGGAATGGAGAATGAGTTTAAAACAAGAAGTGTCCCTTTCAGGGAAAGGAAAGAAGGACTTATCTGGAGTACATGCGGACTTCAATGAACATGACATGCCTTTTGGACTGGATGCCTAATTTGTGTAAACCGTCCGACTCTCAGAAATTCATCACAATGTTTTCCTCAAAATCGAGAAACCTTGCCAGGACTTTATCGGTGCCGATGGATGTGAGGATCCTCTTTTCGATCAGGGGCGCCCTTTGCGGGTTTTCACGAGCTGACCTCTCTCATTTTTCTTCTCGCCTTATAGTGCTCTTTACGAGTTTTTACTAACAAGACTCTCTTATTTTTCATTTCTCTTCTTACCATCGCCTAATGGTGCCCGTGTGTGTTTTCACTAATAAGACTCTCTCATTTTATTTCTCTCATTTTTATTGCATCGGATCCAAGTAATCGTATTCTCTGATCCTTGAACATTCTCACCGATTGATCGGAAGGACTTGAAAGGATTTGGGTAAAAATGATTTGGATCGAATTACAACTTTGGAACCATTCAGGCGGGATCATCGCCGGACCATTACAATATCTGCCCCAGTTTCACTTTTGGGGGAATTTGGATATTTATTTTGGTGTGACTGAACCCCAGAGAGAGGTTGCCTACGCATCCTTTCGGAATCAAGTCGAACGTAGTTCAGAATGACTTGAACTTGTTTTGATTGATAATTTTTGTTTCATTTTTCATTTATTTTTTTTGCTTTTTTTTTTCAATAACACCTTTAGGTTCCAAAGAGGGTGATTAAAGAATGGGTGCCGGCTCAAAGGGTTTGCAAAGGGTTGATAGTGTTTGGGTAGCGAGAATGAAAGTCTTCGTCATCCCAATTGGAGAATATTAGTACTATATGGAGGATCCAACATAGTACCTTTTGACTGTATTTGAATTGATAGTTATTTCAGGGACATTTCCTTCTATGTGTCCCAAGTGCAACACACTCTTTTGGCAGTACTCTTGTTGCAATGTACGAACCTTTCCAATCTGGGAACCAATTTTCCTTCATTTGTTCCAACTCTTTGTTTTATTTCCTTAAACTTTATCTTCATTGCAATCTAACCTTGATTCATTATTTCGAGGCCTAACAACTTTCAGGATATGGGCATGAAGTCCGCAAGCATGTCATGTTATTGAAATCTGCATTTAACAGAACTAAAAAGAGAATAAGAAAGAAAAATGACAAGATTAAGAAAAGAGACATTCCTGGAAAATGAAATATTAATTTCATTTGATTTTTTGATTTTTTTTTTATTATTTTTTTTCAATTTTTTGAAGATAGAAGGGTTTGCATAAGAAAGTAAGACAATAATTTAAAACATCCGGATCACACCCTGAGATAATCCGGATGCAGAAAGGATAGCAAGACTGGCCACTAAGACTCCCGTTTGATGGGGAACTTTCATGCTTGGCGACCATTTTTTGCTTTTCTTCTATCTCGGCAAAGGCTGCAATGGCCTTCAGTACCAGATCAAATTCCTCAGCTTCACAAATCATTCTGACCATTGGCCCAATGTTGTGGGCAGGCAATAGATTGTTCATCACATCAGAAGCTTCTTCATCCCGAAAAAATGATTCTTTCAGTTTCAATCAAATCTTCAACTATCCTTTTGAGGGTCCAACGGTCCTCTGTACTGTGTCCCACTGCTCTAGAGTGGTATTCATATCTAGCATCAGCTCGGTGCGAGGGGGACTCGGGGTTCGGCCATTTCGGGGCCACTGGCTGCAACAGATCTAGCCTGATTAGCTTTTGGAACAAGCTTGAATACGATTCACCAATATGGGTGAACTGATTCTTTCTGAAAGGCTCTCTTGGGCGAGGATTGTATCGGAGATCATTTGGTTGGGGATTATATGGAGCTAGGTAAGGATGTGCATTTCTAGGAGGTGAAGCTCGGTTTTGTGTATAATGTTGTGGCCGCGTGCAAGGTTGCGCGTTCATCACTGCATACCAACAAAATCAACCACCTGAACAGAACCTGACTAATTTGCTCACATCACAACCTCGTTAGTTTTGAGACATTTAACACATAGGAAATCGCACGTTGGGGATGCAATACACCTAATAGTTAAACATTTCTACCATGTGTTTGAACAGTTGCATGTTTCATCCCGGCCTTAACTAACCCTTTAAGTATGTACCTCTTTTCTTTTATTTTGTACCTCTATTTAATCACTCTTGATTTTTTTTCGTCTCTGTCGCTTTTCATTTTTTTGGCATTCTCCTTTCTTTTTTTTTTGGTCACTCTTTTATTTTTTGTCACTCTTTTTTTTTTAGTTTATTTTTTCCTCAGTTAATTCTATGGTTATGATCGAATCCGATGGGGATTGCCTACGTATCATGACGCCGCATGAATCAGATCATTACGTAGTTCAGAAAAAATCAGGAATAAAGTACACAAACTAACTCTCGTTTTTTACTCATATACAAATAACTCTACGAAAGCTCCTAATAAGGAAAATAATTTTGGATTTTTTTTGGTAGAAAGAAAGGATTCAAAAGAAGAAAGAATTTTTTGTTTCAATTTTTTTATTGAATTGTTGAAAGTGAGACTTCTAAAGAAGAGCGATTTTTTTTTGAAATTCGATTTTTTTTTTCATTTTGTTTTTGCAATTGTTGAAAGAAAGAATTAAAAAAAGATTTTTTTTGATTTTTTTTTGGAATTTTTTGAAATAAACACTTCTAAAGAAGAAATAAAATATTTTTGAATTTTGAATATTGTTTTTTCAATTTTTGAAAGAAAAACTTCTGAAGCAGAAAAAAATATATTTTGGAATTCAAATTTTTTTTGGAATTTTTGATTTTTTTTCTTTTTCATTTATTTATTTTTTTGTGATTTTTGAAGGAAAAAAAATCTGATTTTTGTTTTTTTTGTGGAAGAAAGACTTATAAAATAAAAAAGAAAAAAATATTTTTGAATTTTTTTTTTGATTTTTTTAAAATTGGGGTCTCTAAGAAATTATTTTCTAAAGAAGGAAGTAAAGAGAAATATATTTGAATTTGTTTTTCGAAAATTGGGGGCCGGAACCGATGAGGTTTGCCTACGTATCTCACATCCGATGAGAATCAGACCCGCGTAGTTCGGTCAATTTGGGTAACCTTTTTTTTAATAATTCCGCTACACTAATTTTCTAATGCCGGTCGACAATGCAAGTAAGCCTTCCAAATGATGTATCAAGTAGCACATACGTGAACATGATAGTTTCAAATAGGATACCTGTCTTATACGGACCCGGCCCCTGTGCCGAGTTTCGCTAAGTCAAATGCATGTGATGCACATAGAGCGAACCTACTAGGAAAAATCCGGTATGAGGTTTGTTCTCCTAGGTTTAAATCTTGGTGGAAAAGGTATCTATACTGGCTTACTCGAGCGGACAACTCGAGCCGAGGAGGGTCAGTGTACCGGTAGCATTGGTTTCCGGCTTAACTGGTGGTTCTCCCCGCCTAAAATAGGTGTGACTAAAATCCTTCACCGGGTGAAAAACACCTCGGTTATCTCAAAGAAAGCGGGCTATGTCAAGCAAATGCCCAATTTTAATTCAAGAAGACTCGGAGGGGGTGCGTGAGAAGACAATTTATATGTACCGTTCAAAAATATCAAAGCGATAAAAAGCAAACAAGTGGCACATTATACCCAAATAAATCACAGTATATACAAAATTAATAAAGCTAAATAAAAGTCAACATGTACAAGCTCGAATTCTGGTTGTCCCCAGCAGAGTTGCCAGAGCTGTCACACCTCCTTTTTACCCCTCCAAGAGATAAGTGTGCAAAATGTAACGGATTGTGGGTTAAGAGCTTTTCCGATTAAAGTGACAAATTTGAAGTAGGGATTATTTTATTTACAGAGTCACCACTTGGAATTGATTTTTATTGGTGTTCCAAGTCACCTTTTATTTGAATCTTTATTCAAAGGAAGGTTTGACTCTATTATTATTGGTCTGCGAAAACAAAGTCCGGGTAAGGAATTCTGTTGACCAGGGAGAAGGTGTAAGGCATTCCCTGAGTCCCGTGGTTCTAGCATGGTCGCTTTATTGACTACATTTGGCTTGAATTAAACTTGGATAAACTGTGGTTTATTTGATTTTTATGCTTTTCTTATGTCCGTTTTTATTTATTTTAAAAAAAATTAAGAAAAGATTTGAATAATAATCTACAACTTAACTAATGAGAGAAAATTATTGTTATGAATACTAATTTAAAAGATGAGAGTAATGAGAGAAAATTATCAATTGACATTGCTTAAAACTAGTAAGATGTGAGCTTGTCTTGACATTGAATGGGGCAACCCACTATTGGATTGATGGAGTCAAATGGGCTCATGTCCAAGACAAAACTCAAAAGCCCATATCTTGGCCATATCTTGTAGATATGTCCTTTTAAAGCTATGTTACAGATTTGGCCATATCTTGCTATTTGCAATCCGTAGCCAACTATTTACAAAAATAAGTTTACAGATTGTCTTTCAAATCTACAACTTAACTACCTTACTAAATAAGTATTTTTTAAGAGATAAAAAAAGATTATTGGGACTCTAAAATATAATAATAATAATAATAATAATAATAATAATAATAATAATAATAATAATAATAATAAAAACTTAGCTTGGTGATAACAAAGGGACAAACATGGCTACAAGGGTTCAAATTTTAACATATATGCTCCTTTCAGACAACCAAATGCCAGTGAAATTATATCTAACGCTTTGCAAAAATAAAAATAATTAAAGATGCTTAACACAATTTAATTAACTAACATATCGTTATAACATTATCAAACATTCAAGAGCATATAAAAATGAATTACAATAGAAGGATAAAGCTACTAATATTTTCCAGCGTCATTATCTTTCATTCCAACTTGATTTTATGAGTTTACGTGGTCCGAAAATTACGTGGACAGCAGAAAGAAGAACAAATACAGCAGAGTCTGCTCTTTCCAAAATCAACAGCAAAACAATTAAACGGGCAGCAACAACAACAAAAGACAGCGACAACCAGCAGATTCAAACCCAAGAAAATAAACTAGAAATACCCCAGCAAAACAATACAATTATGTAACTCCAGAAAAAAATTTCAAGACTAATCTATTTTCCTTAAACAAGTTTTTCACTTAAGAATCAACTCACAAAAGTTGCTAAGGGATATTATAGCTACTGATTTTTTCTCTTTTTTGTGTGTAAAGCTCCCTCAGTAAGATGTAGTGTCCTCATTTTATATCAAAACAATCAGCTATTTTAAAAAAATTAAAAATCAATCTTTTTGACAGATTTTTCTACAAAATCTGCTCTTAAATTCAAAATGCCAGACTTTCTGGTTCAAATCTTGTCAAGTATTTCAAACAAAATCTGCTCTCCACTATTCAAAGACAGACTTTTATTCAAACACTGTCCAAAGGTCTACATTTTCTTACCAAACAATTTGACTTTTGAGTGTTGTACTCAAAGAGTCTTGAAGTAGTAAATAAACAATCAAACAAGTACCATATACTCTTAAGTATTTTTCACTACCTCACTTTTATCAACACAAAACTATTTTACTACTTCAACAAGTGCAAAAACAGAAAATTTGACATTTCAAACTTCAAAAACTAATGCTAAAATAATTAATAATAGACAAAAATAAGATCTGAAAAAATAAAAATAAAATAAAAAATCAGCCACGAAAAATAATAGGATTTTTACCATTTTATAATTCAAGTGGCCGAAAAATGGTGGTATGTGAAAAGAGGGTGTTCGGGGAGGTCGCCGGAATTTGGCCGGATTTTGATCGCCGGATTTTCATGGCGAAATTGGCATCAATAGCTAGGTCTTGAGGAGCTCTATCCATTGATGTAAGTATTGTGGGGTGGTAGTGGTTGGAGCTTCAAGAATTTGGGCAAAAATGTGACGGGAAAGTTTCCTAGATCTAAGATTCAAGGAGTTTGAGGGATTTTTGAAAGATTTAGTTTGGAGATATGGAAGGAGGAAGTTGAGGAGATTACATGGTGTGAATTTGGAGATGTTTGGAGGTGGTCCGCCGCCGACGGCGGTGGGTGGAGCTGGGGCGGCGTAGAGAGAGTGAAGAGAGAAGAAGGAGAAAAGAATTATGGGTAAAAATGAAGACAATTTCCAGATTTTTGAGGCTTTAAATACCTAAGCCAAGAGTGAATGAGATCCATTGGATCAAGATGGAATGGATGAGTATGATTTGATCTTGTTTCATTTAGTAAAACGGCATAGTTTTGAGGCAAAACTACGTAGTTTCAGACCCTTTCAATGGCAGCCCTTTATCTTGCACTCTTGGACACTTTTTCTTTCAAATTTGGCCAAATTTCTTCCTTAATCCTACTTATTAAACTAATTTTACACAAATTAATTAATTAAATAAATGGTCAATTAACTAGATTAATTCACCAACTGAACAACTAGTTAATTCTTAAAATGCACAAATGAAGAAAGAACTATTTTTTTAGTATTTTATGATAGGAAATATGTAATTAAAATCACAAAAATTGAGAAAAATATAAAATAAGAAAACACTAATAACTTTAGGAGGTGTTAAAATAGTGCAAAAATTAGGTGTTCACACAAACTATAAAGGGCCATGGATGGTAGGAGGAAATTTTAATGATATTATGAGTTCAAATGAAAAATTTGGAGGAAGACCTATTAACAATAATAGGTCTAACTACCTATGGTCTAAGATTAACAATTGTAATCTAATAATTCTTGGCTATAAAGGGTCAAATCATAGACAAAGGGTTCAAATATACATGGTCAAATCATAGACAAAAAAATAAGGGCCTCGTTATGGAAAGATTAGACAAAATTCTAGAAAATAAAGAGCGGATAGAATTATTCCCTAATTGAACTAATTCACCTACCTAAGACTTATTCTGATCGCAACCCTATTTTAGTAGAATTAAGAAGAGCCTCTGATAATGCAATCATCATTCAAGAATTATTTTCCAATCTAAAGAAACTAAAAGGTAAACAAGGCAACATGATCCTAAAAATTGATCTTGAAAAAGCCTTTGATCGTTTAGAATGGTCTTTTATACATCACAAACATAGATACTTCAATTTCCATTCAAAATTCTCCAAACTATTATTAAATTGTATTTCAACCAACTCTATAGCAATATTAGTTAATGGCTCCATCACTAAATTCGTCAAGCCAAGTCGAGGTATAAGGCAAGGTGATCCTATATCGCCTTATATTTTCATCCTATATTTGGAGATGTTATCCAGATATATTAATCATCAGGTTGATATCTACAAATGGGATCCGATCACTATAGGAGGGAAAAACCAAACAAGAACTCAAGTAGACATGCTGGCCGAGTATCAAACAAGACAAGTGATACCCAGACATGCTGATTACACCCTTGAACAAGAGAGGGCAACTTAAGCATGCTTCATAAAGCAGTAAACAATAAGAGCAATTAAATACATAAGCCATTAAATTAGTATAGAAGGAGACATGGATTAATACACATGGAGCACATAGAGTTGAGTTTTAGAATTGACCTAGGAACATACTAGTTAAGGAAGCAAAATATAGAAAGTAAAGCAAGTAGAGTTCCACAGTCTAGCCTTGGCTTTCAGCCGACTAGACAAGCAGTTAGCACAAGTAGCAGAGAGAGAGAGAGAGAGAAGAGAGAATTTTATGTGTGTGTGTGTGTTTTTGAACTAATTGTTCGTGTCTTAAGACTGTAGAAGAGAGTAATTTATATAGTAGTTGAGAGCAGGGTAAAATAAGGTAAAGAATCAATCATCCAGTAATTAGGGAAAATTACATAATCAATCATGCAAAAAATCAGCTTGGTTCTCTTCTAGTAAAGGGGTGACCAGTTAATGATAAAGAGCAGGGCATATAATTAAGGAAAGAAAATTAAATACTTAAGTATGGGGTGGGTAATTAAGGGTAAATGAACAAAAGTTCAATTAAGGGAACAATCAATAAGAATCAGCAAGTACCATAGTTAATCGTAAATAAGGCAAAAAATAATCAAAAGGTCGTAGAAATAGGAATATAACCGGAAATAAGTATATAAGTATTACCATAGCAAATCACTGAATAAGGATTCAAAATAATACAAATTTAGGGAAAATGATATAAGTTTTCCATGAATAAGCAACTAAGACAAGTGTAAACAGAAAGAATCGAATTTGAAACCCTAATAGAGCATACTAGGGTAAATCATAAGATATTCTTATTAAACGAAGAAGTAATCATGTAAATCAAAGCCTAGAACATTGGCCTATATCAAATAACACGGACAAGTGCAGAATCCAAATAAATTGTCAAAAATTGGGGGTTTTAGCATAGGCTAGTTAGGGTTAAGGAAGAACACTACAAAATCAATCAAAATACATATACACAGGGGACTAAACACTTAAAACCAGAAAGCATTTTGAAGAAAAGGATTTTCAGAAACCCTAGTTTAGAAAAGAGCGACTAATATCAAAATAGTTAGTTAAAACGGGAGATTTTTAAAGGAAAACGCTTAATAATACTCGAATCGAAAAATCGAACAATATCAAATCTAGGGTTTTCGGAAAATAGTAGAGACGAAGAAAATCGATTAAAAACTCATGGATTCAAACGAAAAACAAGAGGAAATCCTTTCTTACAAACGAAAATGGCCGAAGACAGGCCAGTGAACGAGTTTCAAACAGGTACATGTTGGCTTCCCTTGAGATCTTCTCAAGGACTCATGAAGTCGAAGAGCCATGGAGTATAGGAGACCGGAGGTGGTCGGAGAAGGCACAAGAACACCATAGGAAGGAGGTTCTCGCCGATAATGGTGATTAGGGTTAGGGTGAGTTGAGAGAGAATTTGGGAGAGGAGGGATTCAGAGGTGGTGCAAATGAGATAATGGGGGTAGGGTTTGGGGGGTCGTGTGATTAAAAAAAGGAAAGGGATGGGTTAATAAGGTGTGCGTCGGGTTATTTGGGTGTAAAATTGGGATGGAAAGGGGTCCAATTTTGGCTATAATTGAAAGCCAAATTTGGCTGTTATTTAAATAGCCAATTTTCCCCTAATTAATTTATATAAAATAGTAGGTAATTTTTGGAAAATAAATTAAGGTACAAAAATGATTTAAAATACATAATTAACAATTTAAAAATACAGAATCCAATTTTATGCATATAAAACATAATTAAATCTTAAAAGGGCTAATATTGAAATTATGTGCAATTTAGCTTTAAAAATATTAAATGTAATTATACAAATATATAAAAATTACCTTAGCCATATTTTGGCATAAATATAGAAATCCAATAGATGAATTATCAAAATAATAATTTTGGAAATAATTATTGGAGATTTTATGGATAAAATGAGAGAAAATAAATCAATTTAAAACCTTAAAATTGTTGAAAAAATAATAAAAACCTTGGGCATGCTTATATGAACATATATATGCTATTTTGAAGATATTTTGTATATTGAAAATATATAGGGAAAAATTGGGTATCAACAGTTGCCCCTCTTTACTTGGGAAGGATGAAAGAGTTTCCGGGTAAAGAAATGATGGCCAATTTTGACCGAGCGAAATGGTTTGAAGAGGTTAGGTTGTACCCTAACTTTTGAGCTGCCTATATATCCCTGGTTTCACAGGAATCAGGCTGTATGTAGTTTCGGATTCATCAACGGAGTATACTGATGAAGACATTTTAAGAACGAACGCGATATCTAGGGCTGGGTGAGTGGACGATTTACGGGAATGGTTAGGTTTTTTTATGGCTGAGGGTACTGGAGCGAAATCGCTTCTGGTGGGATAGCCGTCGCTCGCCGGCTTACCTACAAATAGAAACAATACAAGCGTATACCGTGCATAAATTAAACATGATGCAAATTCCCGTTGGACTATGAAAGTTGTCTTTGGACGATGGGAATGATGTCCTTAGACCATGATGTCCTGGGCCATAAAGCGTATGATAAGGGATTCGCAGGCCATGAAATAATGTTCTCGGGCTATGAGGATGGTGCCTCCGGACCATGACGCCTTTTAATAATGATATGCAAAAGATTGAAAGACATCATCAGGCCATGACATGATGTTCTCGGGCTATGAAGATGGTGCCTCCGAACGTTGACACCTTTGGATGAGTGGCCGATATTTTAGCCCATGAAGGATGCAGTAGTATGATGAAGACAAGACAGAGCTTAGTCTTGCGAATTGAAAGGAAAAGCTTAGCCCGTAAGAGAAGCGAGATAAATAGTGCTTGGGATAGTGCTTAGTTTTGAAGAAAATTGGAGGTCGAGCTTGGCCTCGAAAGGCAGAAAAGTAGCCATATGCAAAGATGAGAATGCAGGTGGAGGTAGAGCTTAACCTCGGAAGGCAGAATGGTAGCCTTATGCAGATTGGAAGGCAGAATAGTAGCTTTATGCAATGCAAATGCAGATAGAGACAACATTTAATCTCAGAAGGCAGAATGGTAGCCTTATGCAAGAATGCAGATAAAGACAACATTTAGTCTCGAAAGGCAAAATGGTAGCCTTATACAATGCAGATGCAGATGGAGACAACGTTTAGTCTCGAAAGGCAGAATGGTAGCATTATGCAATGCATATGGAGACAACGTTAAGTCTCGGAAGGCAAAATGGTAGCCTTATGCAAATTGGAAAGAAGAATGGTAGCCTTATGCATGTAGATGCAGATGGAGACATCTTTTAGTCACGGAAGGCAGAATGGTAGCCTTATGCAGATTGGAAGGCAAAATAGTAGCCTTTTGCAGTGCAGATGCAGATGGAGACCACGCTTAGTTTTGGAAGGCAGAATGGTAGCTTTATGCAAGAAATAAAGTAACAAATGACAGTAGAGTTTTCTTAGCTGATAGCAGAATGCGGCGTCGTGATTACTGGGAGCATTGTGACATATGGAACATCACTGGTGTGTGTTGATGGAAAATGTTGGCAAGTGCAATGGTTCTGAGAGTCGTATTTTGAACAATGTTTGTCCCATCAGCGTACAATATATTTAATGATTTCACAATCCTAGTGCCTGCATCCAAAGAAAAATCGTGAGTTTTGTAAGGGGGGAGGTTAGTCTGTATCCCCACTGTCTTTACTTGACTCGTCCAGCTTTGATCTAGTGAAGCCGTCTGTATAATTGGGGTAGCATTGCTAAACAAAGCAGTTTCAATGATTTTGTAAAAGTATGACACAAATGTATAATTAAAAATAGCTTTTAGATGAACCGACGACTGTGACGTAGTTCAGGACATTGCAACCTCTCCTGTTAACGGAATTTTGAGGGTCCTCCTCAACATTCTACCCCAGTTTGATGGGTTGACATTTCTGAATGTTGCTCATGCGGCGATCAGCTGAAATTACTTTGGAATTTTGAGGGTCCTTCTCAAAATTCTGCCCTAGTTTCCAATTGCGGGAGGAAATGAAATTTTTATTGCATTATGACCGAACCCATAGGGCTGCCTACGTATCCTCTTTTAAATAAGAATCAGGTAAGGCGTAGTTTAATTTACATCATATAAGGAAAGCATAACGATTACACATAGTAACACTTGACTGCATATGAATTAATCGGCTTTGGCTAGACTTCTCCGTCCATTTCTGCAAGTATGAGGGCTCCTCCTGTCAAAACCCGGTGAACCATGTATGGACCCTGCCAGTTGGGAGAGAACTTCCCTTTGGCTTCATCTTGATGCGGGAAAATTTTCTTTAACACCAGCTGCCCCGGTGTGAACTGTCTTGGCTTGACTCTTTTGTTGAAGGCTCTGGACATTCTGTTCTGATAGAGTTGACCATGGCAAACTGCATTCATTCTCTTTCTGTCTATAAGGGCTAGTTTCTCGTAACGACATTTCACCCACTCCGCATCGTCGAGCTCAACATCTTGTATGATCCTTAGGGAAGGAATTTCTACCTTAGCGGTAATGACAGCCTTTGTACCATAAACCAACATATAGGGGGTTGCCCCGGTTGATGTGCGGACTGTGGTACGATACCCTAGTAGAGCAAATGATAACTTCTCGTGCCACCGTCTGTGCTTCTCTATAATCTTCCTCAGTATCTTCTTGATATTGTTTTTGGCGGCTTCTACAGCTCCATTCGTCTAAGGTCTATAGGTTGTGGAATTCTTGTGTTTGATCTTGAAAGTTTCACACATAGCTTTCATCAACTCACTGTTGATATTGGAGCCATTATCAGTAATGATTGGCTCTCGAATTCCAAATCGACAAGCAATGCGGTCGCAGACAAAGTTTGCCACGACTTTCTTAGTCACTGCTTTGTAAGATGCTGCTTCGGACCATTTGGTGAAATAGTCGATGGCTACTAGGATAAACCTATGTCCGTTGGAAGCAGTAGGCTCGATTGGTCTAATAGCATCCATTTCCCAAGAGACGAACGACCACGGTGAACTTGTTGTGTTGAGTTCGCTTGGAGGTACTTTTATCATGTCCGCATATATCTAACAACAGTGGCATTTCCGGACATACTAGATGCAGTCCGTTTCCATAGTCATCCAAAAGTAACCAGCCCGGAGTCTCTTCTTTGCTAAGACAAAACCGTTCAAATGTGGACCGCAGGTCCCAACATGAATTTCCTCTAGTAACCTGGATGCTTCCTTTGCGTCGACACATCTTAATAATCCTAAATTGTGAGTCCTCCTATACAGGATTCCTCCGCTGTGAAAGAAGTTGTTGGACAATCTCCGAAGTGTGCATTTCTGAGTAGGATTAGCAAGCTCTGGGTACTCTCCTTTTGCCAAATATTCCTTGATATCATGAAACCAAGGTTTTCCGTCTACTTCCTCTTCAACATGGGCACAGTAAGCTGGCTAATTATGGATTTTCACCGAAATAGGATCAATGAAATTCTTGTTAGGATGCTTTATCATAGATGATAGGGTAGCCAATGCATCGTTGAACTCATTTTGGATTCTGGGAATATGTTGGAATTCTATCTTCGTGAACTCTTTCTCAATTCCTGTACGTGATGCAGATACGGGAGTATCTTGGAGTTCTTGGTTGCCCATTCTTCTTGTACCTGATGTATAAGTAAGTCTGAATCTCCAATCACTAGCAGTTCTTGAATGTTCATGTCAATGGCCATTTTGAGTCCTAAGATGCAGGCTTCATACTCGGCCATATTGTTGGTGCAAGGGAACCTCAGTTTGGCAGACATCGGATAATGCTGACCGATTTTTGATATTAGGACTGCTCCTATGCCAACTGCTTTGAAGTTTGCTTCTCCATCAAAGAACATTCTCCAACCGTCATAGGATTCCACAATGTCTTCTCCTATGAATGATACTTCTTCATCAGGAAAATATGTTTTCAGGGGTTCATATCCTAAATCCATGAGGTTTTCAGCAAGGTGGTCTGCCAATACTTGTCCCTTGATCGCTTTCTGAGTTACGTAAACAATGTCGAACTCACTCAGCAGGATTTGCCACTTGGCTAGCTTGCCGGTAGGCATGGGCTTCTGAAAGATGTACTTCAAGGAATCTATCCTCGATATGAGATATGTAGTATAAGCGCAGAAGTAATGTCTCAGCTTCTAAGCTACCCAAGTCAAAGCACAACAGGTGCGTTCCAATAGAGAATACCAGGCCTCGTACGTGGTGAACTTCTTATTGAGATAATAAATGGCTTGCTCCTTCCTCCCCGTTTCATCATGTTGCCCTAGAACGCAGTCGAAAGCTCCATCCAATACTACAAGGCAGAGTAATAAGGGTCTATCTGGCTAGGGCGGGACTAATACTGGTGGCGTTGAAAGATACTCTTTGATTTTGTCGAAGGCCTTTTGGCAGTCATCGGTCCATTTGGTGGCGGAGTCCTTCTTCAACATTTTAAAGATTGGCTCACAGATAACTGTAGATTGTGCTATGAATCGGCTGATGTAGTTAAGCCTTCCCAAGAAACTCATCACATCCTTCTTGTTCTTTGGCGGTGGTAGTTCTTGAATGTCTTTGACATTCGATGGATCCTGTTTTATACCTCGACGGCTCATAATAAACCCAAGCAATTTGCCAGCAGGAACCCCAAATGCGCACTTTGCGGGGTTTAGTTTCAGGTTGTATCTCCATAGTCTATTGAAGAACTTCCTCAGATCTTTTATGTGGTCAGTGGCCTTCTTGGATTTGAAAATAACATCATCCACATATACCTTAATCTCCTTGTGTACCATATCATGGAAGATGGTAGTCATGGCCCTCATGTAGGTGGCCCCTGCATTCTTCAGGCCGAATGGCATCATCTTGTAACAGTGCTTGATGCAATTGTCAATCAAGATATGTATATTTGGAAAAAGGGATGTCGTCTTTCGGACTGGCCCAGTTGAGATCCCGGTAGTCGACACAGACTCTGACCTTCCCATCCTTCTTTGGAACTAGCACAATGTTGGCTAACCATGTCGGGTATTCTACTACCCTGAGAACCTTAGCATTGATCTGCTTGGTGACTTCTTCCTTGATTTTCATACTCATATCAGGCTTGAACTTTTTGAGCTTTTGCTTTACCGGTGGACACATTGGTCGGTTGGCAGTTTGTGAGCCACAATAGACGTACTCAGACCAGTCATGTCATCATACGACCAGGCAAATATGTCCACATACTCCGTTAGAAATTCTGTGTATTCTCCCTTCTCTAATGGCGATAGGTGTTTTCTGATTCGCGTTTCCTTGATGTTTTCTGCATCTCCCAGGTTGAAAATCTCAGTCTCGTCTAGGTTGGACTTAGGTCTGTTCTCAAAATTCTCAACTTCTTTGATAATCTCGTCAGGTATGTCATCTTCCTCTAAATTAATGTCCGTTTGCTGCATTGTCTTATTGCATGTCACATCCATTGGTTCATCAAGACAAGTAATAGTAATGTTGTATTGGTAAAGCAAGGAGAGAAAACGATAGCAATAAATATTAATTCATAAGAAAAATCAAAAAATGCTTTTGATAAATTGAATAACAATTTTGAACATCGAAAATCTTATTGCGGGAATTGAAAAATACGAAAAAGAAAATCATTTGGTAAATAAAATAGTGAATAATTCTTGTTTTTGCCTTGCTACCCCGAGGCTCGTTGGGCTTTGGTTGTCCTCATGGTCCAATTCTTGAGATGTGACCCTCTGCTCACAGCCTATATGGAAGGGCCTTCCTCCCCCTCCTCCTCTAGAATAACGCAACAGTCCATATCACTGTCCTCTAGAAACAATCCTTTACTGTTGCGAGTACTTCTTCTTCATCTGACCCATAAATAATGTCGGCCTGTCAGAAGGTCTGTTCTAAATGCAGTTTTGGCTGCTCTAGTGGATAGTAAGGACTTCGCCATGGTGACGACCAATTATTGAATTCTTCCCAGGTGTATTCATATCCCAAGCCGAAGGTAGTGCCATGTTTCTTGAGTTTTATGGGTTTGGAGATTCCTTGGTGGTTCTTGCCGAGCCCTTTGCCAGGTTTGTACCCACTCCAACTTAGTATACTCTCGATTTTGCTATCCCACCATTTGTCTTTGTCGATAGCATTGACCCATTCAATGTAGTGGTAAATTTCTCCACCCAGCTTCCTTCTTCACTCGATCGTCGGAATGGTCTGGCGACTGTATATAGGGTTGCTACAATCGCCGTGAATGATCACTTCCTAGTGATTCCATTCGAACTTTAATGCCTGATGCAGCGTTGATGCTACGGCCCCAACAACATGAATCCATGGCCGTCCCAGTAGCAAGTTGTAAGATGTTGGTACATCTATCACTTGGAAATCGACTTCGAACCAGGTTGGTTTCATCTGTAGGCATATGCTAATCTCCCCAATGGTAGACCTCTGAGAACCATCGAAGGCTTCTTAAGTGATGAAATAATCTTCGCATTACACGGTGATGTGCAGTGCTTTGTTGTGCCCCAGCCCTTCAGGTGGCAACTCATCCTTATGAAAGGTGATCTTATGGCTTTACAGAACTTGTACTACTATATTAGCCACTTCCCCGCTAGTGATCTTACTTGGTACGCACGCTTCATTTAACACCTTTAACAAAGCATTCTTGTGTGTCTCAGAATTTTGCAGCAAGGAGAGAATGGATAGTTGTGCTGGCGTCTTGTTTAACTGGTTGATGACTGAATATTCCTTAGCTTGTATTTTCCTCCAAAGGTCGTCCGGACCTGTCTCAATGAGGGGCGGCCGGTTGGAGGCCTGCTTGCTTGATTCAGCCAGATGTTCAGGGGTATAGACTCTACCAGTTCTTGTCATACCCTGTGATGTGACAGTTTCTTCAATCCTGACCTTGCCTTTCCTTCTCGCCTTGGTTGTATAGTCCCAGGGTACAACATTAGAATAGAATGGTAGCATGGCTGACATCGCCCCTAGGACCAGCACAACTATCCTTATTTTGAATGGAACATGTGCCTTGGGTGGCAAAACTGCAACCTTAAATGGTGCGGGTGCATTTGCCGGAGACACGAATTCAACTTCAATTGGTACCGGTGTCTTTGCGGATGCTGCTGCTTCAAACTCAAGAGGTATAGACATATTCACCTCAGCATCCTCAGACGGTAGGATCTGGACTATGATTGTATTGAGAGTAATTGCTGGTTTCTTTGGGTCATCACCTTCTGCGATCAACCCGATTGATCCCTCGGGATCCTAGTCATCTTCTACTTCAATCATGTGGATACCTCCATCCTTATGGTCTGGCAGAGGGTTGTTGCGGACGTTTGGAGTGGGCTACTTTGCCACAATGATCTTGTTATCAATCAAGGATTGGTTCTTGTCTTTCAAGGAACGACATTCATCGATGGTGTGCCCTTTCATGTCGGAGTGGTATGCACAAGATTTGTTTAGGTTAACCCACTGAGAAGGATTCTCAGGGGTTGTAGCAGGGATGGGGGTGACATAACCAGTAGCTTTGAGCCTCTCATACAACTGGGCGATGGGTTCATCGATCGGTGTATATTGTTTTGGAGGTCTGCGATCGAAATTAGGTTGGGGTCTAGGGAAATTTTGTCGTGCAGGGGGTGATTGATAATGTGATGGTTGAGCCTTATCGGTTTGGTAGACATGAGCGGGTTGGGAGTATCTGGGTGAAGTAGGTTGATATATAGGAGGTGGAGATGACTTATAAGTTGGTGGCGGAGCTTGGTATAAGGGTGAGGTTGCTTGTAATTTGGGGTTGGCTGGTATGTGAGTAGGGGTATTGGGTAAGCTTGATATTTGGGGGGAGACTTTGTTCTTTGTACAACCATTATGGCCCCTACGTCCCTTTTCTTGGACACACCACCGGATTGTAAAGCCTTATTCATAGCTTGCAAGGCTTCAAAATTTTTAACCATATCACTTTTAATACCTTCTTCAATTCTTTTGCCTAATTTGGTAATGTCGGAGAACTTGTGGTTCTCAATCATCATCAGTCGTTCATAGTATTGCGGGTCCTGATCCCGAACAAAGAACTTGTTCATTTACTCCTCTTCTAAGGCGGGTCTGACCTTAGCAGCTTCGGACCTCCAGCAAGTAGCATACTCGCGAAATGCCTCCGTGGGATTCTTTTTCAAATTCTGGATATAGAACACATCTGGTGCGTTCTCTGTAGTAAACCTGAATTTGTCCATAAGTTAGATGCCATGCCTACCCAGCTTGACCACTTCTTGGGATCTTGGCTAATGTACCAAGATAATGCATCTCCTTTTAGACTCCTCACGAACAACTTCATGCGGATCCTTTCATCCTTCCCCACTCCAACCAAATTGTCGCAATATGTCCTCATATGGACCCTTGGATCACCCGTACCATCAAATATTTTGAACTTATGAGGTTTGTACCCCTCATGCAGTTCGACATTTGGTTGTATGCAAAAGTCCTTGTAGTTTAGCCCTTCAATTCTTTTTCTTCCCTCAACGCCCTAAATCTGGCTGGTCAATTTTTTAAGTTCCTCGGCCAAGTTCCTGATAAGCAAGTCCTTTTCATTAGACTCAGGTGTGCCTGAGATAGGTTGGGTGGAGTGTGGCATGGTCTCCACGTAGATAGGAGTGTTATGGTGGCCTGGTGTATAGGTATGGAAATGATCGTTTGTGGAGTTATGAGGTTCTGGGATGAGTAGTGGAGCGTTATTTGGGGGATGGCAGGTGTTACATTGGTTCTTTGGTGGAGCGGCGTGATGGTGAGGCACAAAATGATTCTGCTGTTTTGGGATATTTTGAGGAGGTGTAGGGTTTTGAGTGTTGGAGAAGTTGATATCTGGGGTGTTTAGGGAAAATGCTAGGTTTTCTAGATTTCGAACCTGATCGAGCTCTTTCTGGAATTTCAACAGTTTTTGTTCACGTTGCGATACATTCTCGTTAGGAACCTGAATACCCTTGCCATTAGTGGCCTCTACCCATTCAGTTGTGTTCTCCTTCCTGATGTTGTTTAAATCTTCCATTTTATTCTTGCCTTTGTTCTTGCCTTTTATGGGACTAAGAGGAGAAGTGGGTGGAGGGCCCCTGGATCTTGTGAAATAAGATGATGATGCCAGAGTGCATGAACTAACCTTTGGGGAGGGGAATAATAAAACAAAAGGTAATCAAGTTAGTGAGGATTATAAAAGTATTGCAATATTTTAAACACATAGTGCGGGAATGTAAAGCGTGTCCTAATTTGGGAACCTCTTTGTGCCCGAGGTAGGCCTAGCGACAAATAGACTTGGGGAACTTTTAATGCTAAATGCCTCATTTTATTGATAAATATAGGCGAATCCCAAAACGACACTAAATAAGCAAGAAATAAAAGTCACTAATGGCCATTGGCCTTATTACATTTGGAAGGCGAGTAAGCCTAATCTATTTGTCCTCAGAAGGACCTTCCTCAGGTTGAATGCTCTCGTTGATCAAATCCTCCAGCTCGCGTAGGTTCACTAGTAAAAATGCCTTTGCCAGGTGTTCTCCTTCGTTTCCCTCGTCGTTCTGGCAGTCAGCGACTCTCTTCCTCACTTTTCCTTCCAATTTCAGCAGACTGTATTCTAGATATTCCAACTTTTTCTACCTTTGGCGGATCTCTCTTTCTACTAATTGATTTGGTAATTTGATGGAAGACTTCTCCACCAGTCTAGCAAGAGTGGGGGCGTGCTAACCATACCAAAACTGGGAACCTCGTCCTTATTTCTTGCAAAGCAAAAAGGGTTAGACCCAACCCCCACCGTACTCGATTATTTATACATTTATGAACAACACATCGACATTTAGTTCTCCATATTAATGCACAAAATGTGTTGATGTCCATTTGGGTTTAGGGAAACCGAGTAGACTTTTGGACAAGGCTATCTTAAAGAATTATTAATGGACAACATAACTGACCCGGCTAGGTTTGACCATGATACATGCACAATTTAAATAGATTAAGGTTTCTATGGGGTTTTAGACTGGTACCCTTGAGCGGACAACTCAAGGGGGAAGGCACGGAACTGTCGACTGCACCGCTGATCGACTAGTTTTACTACAAATAAACCTTTCCGAATTTTGGGGGTAATATAGGAAGGGCGCAACCACTCATCAAGCGTTGCTATCGTATTTGTTTGGCACGAGTGGAGTATGATGTTGAGCATAATTATATAATAATTAAAAGCATGTTGACATGTATTTGTACGTTAAGAAAGCGATAAATACAACTGTTTTATAATTTAAAGCAGTTATAAAGGAAGGAAACAATAAAGATATGTCAGTTTTGCTTTTGAAGAAGAAATTAAATGCTTAAAGAAATTAAACAAGTAATTGCACATAGGGAGGAGAAGAAATTCACAAAAATAGTATGAAATGGTAAAAGCATAAATATCCCCAGCAGAGTCGCCATGTTGTCGCGCCCCCTTTTTCCTTCACGGAATCGGGTTTATGACATTTTGGTTGGGACAACTCTTTTCTTTTGGAAAGGGGGTTTGCATTTTAAAGAGTCGCCACCTAACAATTTAAGGTGCATTAGGACACATATAGGGTTTATTTATAACTACGTTTGGTAACCAGAGACAGGGTAAGAGCTTGAAATTATCCCAAGGGGAAGGTGTTAGGCACCCCTCAGGATCCACTAGTGTGGTTCCTGGCCAAACTATATTTGTGAATTTGTACAATTAGAAAATAAACAAGTAAAGCTCAAATAGTAGGGGATTTAAGTTTAAGAACACAGATGTTTGAAAAGCAATTAATGAAAAGCAAGGGTTTAAAAGTATTACAATCTAAGCACATTTGTAAATGTAAAGGGGGGTGTCCTAGGTTTATTTATAATATGGATCACATAAATGCAATACCCGGTATGATATTGCCCGAAGGGGGCATGCTGCAAGAGCGTAGGTGAGTGATAAGCATAGGAGGCGTGCCCGAAGGGCAGCGGCAGCAGTGTGGTTCCAGATGCCGTCGCTAGATTGAGATCTGCAGGGTGGCGGGTACTTCGACTGCCTTGTATCAGGTGAAGAGAAGGGGGTGGTAGGCTTAGTAGGGCTCGAACCTACAATATCACCGTTATGAGCGGTACGTTTCAACCAATTAAACTATAAGCCCCTACGGATCTCTACATGCAATTCGCTCACTTCGGGAAGAGCGGACGGAAAGAGAAGGCCTTTGTCCTATCTGCTTCTTCCTCTTCCCAGGAATGAAGAATTTTCTAAAAAAATTCTTTTCTTTATTTTCGTTTTTTATTTTTGTTTATAGATAGATATATAATATAATATTATCTATCTATTATTATTATATATCTAAATAATATTAAGCAAGCGGCCCTTTCGCGACTCAAACAGCCGGTACGCTTTCCGGCTCAAAGGGGCGGGGGCTTTCTATTTGCTTGCAATGCCGGCTGTTCGCCTTTAGTTAGAAGTAGAAGTAGAGGGCGCCGTTTGCCCCACACTTCAGAAAAAGTAAAAAAGTATGGATGAAGTAAAAATAAGCGAGGGTTGGTCTTGACCCTTATTGCATGCTGTTACCCGTCCCTTCCTATCAGTCCCGGAGGAATTTAGGACTTCTATCCTATAAGAAGGGGGGAGGGGGTTCTAGGCAGATCCTCAAGTTTAAAGGCAAAATACTAAGCGAAAAATAAGAACACATAGGACTGCATTTAGGGGGAAAACACAGAAAATAGATGGAAGGCTCAAATATACCTCCACAAGTAATGCACATAGATAGCACGACTCATACACAGATAAGGTTCACATTTGAACTCAGAATTCTAAAGCAAGGTATCTAAATAATAACAGCAGAACCAGATTTATTACATGACTCAGAAAAGAAGTCCGAATCAGGCTTGCCTACTGATTTTAACACGTTGACAATTAAACACTAATCACAAAGATGGTTCTAGTTTTATTTAAGAGTTGATTGCCTAAGGCTTGCCTAGGCGTAAAATAATATGCAGCAGTTACCAGAATTATCAAAACAGTTTGGAAATTATTTTACCTAAAGGTATGCTATTCTAAATGTTGCAAAGGCATGCAGGATTATGACCAGTTTCGCTTAAAAAAGATAATTAAACATGAGACAGTTTTATGTCCGTTTTTCATGCAACAATTGTTTAACTAGGTGTAACTGAACGAGATCCTAAAAACAGGGTATCTAACGTGCACATATGAAAATTGCAGAATGATTGCAGAATATGCAGAATTCCTAGATCATGGTTTCTAAATGCCCAAAGAGTTACATCATGACTTCAAGATATGCAGGAGCAACATTTATATTAATGCTGTTATTTAGACTAAAGCAGGATTTCTAAGTGATAAAGTGATGCCAAATGAGATGCTGAAACAGTAAACCTAAGAACATGTTATCTAATGCATGACATGCTTTGAATGGGTTGATAATGCACATATAGGAAATGTAAACCTAAGACATGGTTTCTACCCATTGATCTTGATAGGATACATAACTACCCTCCCCTTTTCACTAGCCAGCCACAATACTTGTTTACAACAGATTATTACAGACCGACATTGAAATGAATTACATAAGTAGAAATGAAAAATAAGATATTACACTATAGAGAGCCTGATTAGGACTTCCTCTCTGAGTTATGTAATAAATCACCTCAAGTGCCAAGATTGTTTCATAGCCCTTCTCATATCCGGGTGCGTCAAAGTTCCCTAAGGACCTCAAGGGATCCCAGGCAGTACTCACACCTAGATTTCATATCCAAGATAGAGTAAGTGCAGTGTGGAAAGGCCAGCTTTCATTTGTCCAAGTTCAGAGGAAGCTCAAAGGTCCCAAGGAAAGGCTCACATAATAGGGGCAGAACTTAGTGGTCTAAGAGTATGGTGAGAGTGCTTAGCAAAGTTTTGAAAAGGTTGAATTGGAAAACAGTTGTGAAACAACATGTTTGAAATAAGTTTGCAAAAACAATAGAAGGGTTGCTTAGGGAAAAAAGTTTTGAAAGGAGAAGGGAATAGGAGCAACAACAACTTGGAACAAGTCAGCACACACAGTACAAGTTCAAAGAATAGTATTATTTCAACATTCACAAGCAGGAAAGTAAGGGGTTGGGGACACAGAGAACCCAAATCAGAAACACGTAAACATAGATGAGAAGAGAAGCATATAGGTCAGCAGGTACAAAGAACAAGTAGCAACTGATTGGCCTCCAGAACACAAAACTACTACTTCAAAGTGTTAACAAGGGAATCATGCTCAAAATTAGAGTAGTAATAAGACATAAGGACAGGGAATGAGAGTAGTCATGTTGAGGATAGGGGTATATTACACATAATTAGTCATGCCTCTTAGTTTTAATCAAGTACATAAAGACAACGGTTTATTACACATAACTAGTTGAGGGCATGCTGGCCGAGTATCAAACAAGACAAGTGATACCCAGACATGCTGAGTACACACTTGAACAAGAGAGGGCAAACTTAAGCATGCTACATAAAGCAGTAAATAAGAAGAGCAATTAAATACATAAGCTATTAAATTAGTGTAGAAGGAGACATGGATTAATAGACATGGAGCACATAGAGTTGAGTTTCAGAATTGAACTAGGAACATACCAGTTAAGGACGTAAAATGCAGAAAGTAAAGCAAGTAGAGTTCCACAGTCAACCTTGGTTTTCAGCCGACTAGACAAGCAGTTAGCACAAGTAGCAGAGAGACAGAAGAGAGAATTTTATGTGTGTGCATGTTTTTTTTTGAACTAATTGTTTGTGTCTTAAGACTGTAGAAGAGAGTCATTTATATAGTAGTTGAGAGCAGAGTAAAATAAGGTAAAGAATCAATCATCCAGTAATTAGGGAAAGTTACATAATCAGTCATGCACAAAATTAGCAAGGTTCTCTTCTAGTAAAGGGGTGACCAGTTAATGATAAAGAGCAGGGCATATAATTAAGGAAAGAAAATTAAATACTTAAGTACGGAGTGGGTAATTAAGGATAAATGAACAAAAGTTTTTAAGGGAACAATCAATAATAATCAGTAAGTACCACAATTAATCGCAAATAAGGCAAGAAATAATCAAAGGTCATAGAAATAGGAAAATAACCGGAAATCAGTAAATAGGTATTACCATAGCAAATCAGTGAATAAGGATTCAAAATAATACTAATTTAGGGAAAATGATATAGGTTTTACATGAATAAGCAAACAACACAAGTGTAAACGGAAAGAATCGAATTTGAAACCCTAATAGAGTCATACTAGGGTAAAATCACAAGATATTCTAATTAAACAAAGAAGAAATCATGTAAATCAAAGCCTAGAACATTGGTTTGTATCAAATAACATGGACAAGTGCAGAATCCAAACAAAATGTCAAAAATTGGGGGTTTTAGCATAGGCTAGTTAGGGTTAAGGAAGAACTCCACAAAATCAATCAAAACACATAGACAAAGGAGACTAAACACTTAAAACCAGAAAGCATTTTGAAGAAAAGGATTTTCAGAAACTCTAGTTTAGAAAAGAGCGACTAAAATCAAAATAGTTAGTTAAAACGGGAGATTTTTAAAGGAAAATGCTTAATAACACTCGAATCACCACAGATCTATAAAGATCTGAGAAGAATCGAACAGTAGCGAAAATAGGGTTTTCGGAAAATAGTAGAGACGAAGAAAATCGATTAAAAACTCATGGATTCAAACAAAAAACAAGAGGAAATCCTTTCTTACAAACGAAAATGGTTGGAGACAGGCCAGTGAATGAGTTTCAAACCAAAACAGGTTGGCTTTCCTTGAGACCTTATCAAGGACTCATGAAGTCGAAGAGCCATGGAGTATAGGATACCAGAGGTGGTCGGAGAAGGCACGAGAACACCATAGGAAGGAGGTTCTCGCCGGTAATGGTGATTAAGATTAGTTTGAGTTGATAGAGAATTTGGGAGAGGATGGATTCAGAGGCGGTGAAAATGAGAGAATAGGGGTAGGGTTTGGGGGTCGTTTGATTAAACAAGAAAGGGCTAACGTGGACAGTTGATCTAGGAGATCAAAAGTCGAAATTAAATGGGGTAGGTGGGTTCTGGGTTTGGGTATGGGTTAATAAGGTGTGGGTTGGGTTATTAGGGTGTGAAATTAGGCTGGAAAGGGGTCCAATTTTGGCTAAAATTGAAATCCAAATTTGGTTGTTATTTAAATAACCAATTTTCCCCTATTTAATTTATAAAAAATAGTAGGTAATTTCAAGAAAATAAATTAAGGTATAAAAATGATTTGAAATACATAATTAACAATTTAAAAATATAGGATCCAATTTTATGCATATAAAACATAATTCAATCTTAAAAGGGCTAATAGTGCAATTATGTGCAATTTAGCTTTAAAAATACTAAATATAATTATAAAAACATATAAAAATTACCTTAGCCATATTTTGGCATAAATATAGAAATCCAATAGATGAATTATCAAAACAATAATTTTTGAAATAATTATTGGGGATTTTATGGATAAAAAAGGAGAAAATAAATAAATTTAAAACCTTAAAATTGGGGAAACAAATAATAAAAACCTTGGGCATGCGCACATATATGCTATTTTGAAGGTATTTTGCATATTGAAAATATATAGGGAAACATTGGGTATCAACAACTGCCCCTCTTTATCCGGGAAGGATGAAAGAGCTTCCGGGTAAAGAAATGATGACCAATTTTGACCGAGCAAAACGGTTTAGAGAGGTTAGGCCGCACACTGACTTCTGAGCGGCCTACTGTCACACCTCCTTTTTCTGCCTACACCCGCAAAGGCGTAAAGGAGTTTTTCCAATTAAAGGACAATCAGAACGAGATTTAATTATTACGATTCAGAGTCACCACCTGGGAGATTAAAGGTGTCCCAACTCACCGGTTGAATCCCGAACCGAGGAAAAATATGACTCTGTTAACAGTCCGCGAACCAGAAATCCGGGTAAGGAATTCTGTTAACCCGGGAGAAGGTATTAGGCATTCTCGGGTTCCGTGGTTCTAGCACGGTCGCTTAACTGTTGCATTTAGCTTATTTATCTGATTTTATTGCCTGAAGATCCTATGTGCCAATTTTTACTTTTAACCGCTTATTATTTGAATTTTAAAAGAAAGTTGAACGTCGTTTAAAGTGTGTCTTTGGATCGCGTCACATGAAATGCACCTGCAATCCTAAACACACTCTATTCAACGTTTTGGTATTTGATTTGGGTCACATGAAATGCACACCCGAGTTTAGGAAGGTAATGTTATTAAAAATACGCGCCTAAAAAGACTAACGCGTTATTATCTTTGGGGAAGGCCGTGAAATTCGCTAAAACGGCCCATCCCGAATTCTAAATATTTTAATATA
The DNA here is from genome assembly GCF_000393655.2 of Nicotiana sylvestris. Taxonomy (NCBI): domain Eukaryota; kingdom Viridiplantae; phylum Streptophyta; class Magnoliopsida; order Solanales; family Solanaceae; genus Nicotiana; species Nicotiana sylvestris. The sequence continues at coordinate 124,283,977 of NC_091066.1, forward strand.
AGAAATTAATGAGGGCCCCGCAATTTGCATTTTTATTTGGCGTGGCTCGTCTCATCATTTCTTATTTAAAGGTCAATCCCAGGGCAAACTACAATTTTCTACTTAGGTCATTTCTAAAAATAACCTTAATCGACTAATATGTGCTAAAGTTTCAAAGTCCAGTGACACAATATCAAACAATTAAGCCCGCGAATAGAATGAGTAAAGCAAAATACTTTGGACAACAAACATGGTCTCACTGTCCAGAAACTAGGCAGACTGGGCCCCGGAAACGTCCAAACACACGAGATTGCAACCAAAGTGGCCTTGGGCTCAAACACATGCCCTTCCGTGAATCATTGGAACATTAAGGTGCCTTTGGGGGCCAACGTGAGCTCAGTGACAGTATCTAAATAGACACACTCTTTTAATACCACATCACACCAAATTGGCACTCAAAAGCGTTCAGAAGACCACTATACTATTCTGATTTTAAAAGCTAGGCAATATGTTGACAATCTGGTTAATTTGAGAACATGTTTGGGTCTATCATCACTGCAGTCATTAACATATTGAAATTCCAGTTATCAATTACAAACGGACCTCAGTTTGGACGTACGAGTTAACCTGACTATTTTATTAATACTAGCATGGGTAAACTAATTCATACTTCATTCGAATTTAACTATGTCACACCTCCTTTTTACCGCGCCCGCGGGGCGTGTAGGGAGTTTTCTCCAATTGAAGGACAGTCGAAACGGGATTTGTTTATTTGTTTCAGAGTCGCCACCTGGGAATTTTAAGGCGTCCCAAGTCACCGATTTTAATATGACTCTGTTTGTTATTCTGCGAACCAGAAATCCTGAGTAAGGAATTCTGTTAATCCGGAAGAAGGTGTTAGGCATTTCCGAATTCCGTGGTTCTAGCACGGTCGCTCAACTGTTTCTATTCTTGGCTTAATTATCTAGATTTTACTAAATACGTTTTTATTGCATGATTTTATTACCGCTGTCGTTTAGATTGTTTTCAAATTAAAGATTATTTGAAACGAATCACGCGTACGTATATTCGCCTTATACGTTTTTATAGATATAAAGAATCATGTCACGCATACGTGTACACAATAAGATTGACCATATTATATTTTTTTATTAAAAATCACATGTTCGAGATTTAAAATAAAATTAGGAACATCATCACCCTTATATTTAAACAGTGAACTGCACATCTCGGGTTATATGAAATTATTTTAACATCCTCGAAGAAATCCCTTTTATTAAATATTCACTCGAAGTTGCGCGAACGCATAATCCGAATTTGTTTTTAAAAATATAATCAGGTTACGCGAACGCATCCCTAATCACGCAAAATATTCTTAATAATATTATGGATTTTCCACAAATTATATTCATACATTTTTATGTGAAAATCATGAGAGATTCACATTTTTGAGATGCCCTTAAATTCTTTGAAAAGAATTCACAAATTGTTAAATGTTGACCGTAGATTATATTTTTCGCGTATGAATTATATTCCTCCAGACTATTCAAATTTAAAGAAAAGAATAAACATATGATCAACACTATTTTTTAGTAAATACAACATATGTGTACTAAAATGTGAATAGCGTATGAAACTAAAAAAAATTCAATTCTTGAAAGGAAATGATATTTTCGAAGAATTCTCATTATTCCATTTGCGACGAATGTTATTATTTACATTCTTAAACTTGTTACACATTATAAATCTAATCTCTTTCTACATTGCTTGTTCTTAATATGATAGGCCTAATTATTTTTGATTAATTGCTATTGATTGAATTCGAGATATACTTAATCAAACCGATTTTTATTCTCAACCTATACGAGTTATTTGGCAAACATAAAAAAAAATCGTTGACTTAATAAGACAATATCACATATAACCTGAATATACCCCTACACCATTCACCATATGCCAATATCGTGAATATAACAGATTTTATCGATGCATCTTTCGGCTATTGATTATGAACATGACCATTATTATGCTAAATATGAACAAGATACAATCAGTACTATCTTAGCCTTAAAAATCAGATGTTTAACAACATAGACTAATAATGTTGTTGTCTTGAAATTTCCACACTAGTCTATACTAGCAATTTTAAGAGATGCAATTAATGGCCAGTTTTCTGCCATGTTCCCTATTTTGATGATTCAAATACAACTTATACTGAATGAAAATTCGAAATAAATAACTTTGTTACAACATTTATACAAACTTCAAAAGGGAATAATTAGCTAATAGTTATCGTATCAAGCACATTGTCATATTAACCCACACGAAACAAAACAGAAGTTTGAATTACTAAATTTAAACAAGTGGAAGACAAAAATTATAATTCTCAAACTTCATCTATTCATCATGTTGGAGCTTTTCACCACATGATTTTAAAAGACATGTACCTGGAAATGAAGGTAGAAGGAGTAAATTTCAGCAGTAATAGCAGCAACAAAACACCGGCAGAATATACCAACAACACAGCAAGTCTGAACAAGACCCGTTAACCCAGATGAACAGTGACAGAAATTTGAGAAAAAATTCAGATTTGAACAAAACAATACCAATAAAACAGACCCGGACAGATTCAAGAAAAATATGCTTTGATTTTTCTTTTCTTCTTCTACGTCTGTTTCAGATTGTGTGTGTGTGTGTGTTCTCTTTTTTTTTTTTTTTTCTGTTTTCTTCCTCCTCTTCAGATTTCTATTTCTGATTTTCTGCTTAATTCTCTTTCTTTTTATCTCACTCTATGTGTATTCTTTCTCTTCAAAATCTGAGTTTCAAAATCAATCTTCTAATCTCTCTCAAAATCTCCCTTAAAATCTTCGTCTTAAAATCTGTCCTGCTTCCTGTATTTATACAGGTCTGCCCCTTTCTTTTTAAGTGCTGCCTGGACCCCTTCTTCTATTAAAAACCAGAAAATCATATTCAAAATCTGCTTTTAACTACTTTAAATCCCATTAAGTGAACTTTTTCCTGATTTCCAGCATTCCATTACCCTTTGTTTCCCATTATCCCATTAAATTAACAGCCACTAACATTCCACTTTCAGCACACTACTATTAACATATTACCCTCACTGTTTTATCCCAGAAATACCCCAGAAATCCTACTGTAATTACTATTATTACTGCCTTTAAACTAAAATTCAGAATCTGATACAAAACAGATTTTAAAATCTGTCCAGGCTTAATTATCCTTCTGATTTAAACAGCTAGAACCAATCCTAATCAATTTCCTAACACAGTTGTATCTAATCAACCCTTGTAAACTTGAATTCAAACTTAACATCACAATAACATTACACTGAATTCAGTACAATAATTCAAACTGAACTTCAACTTTGAACTAAAATCAAACAAACACAGGAGCATTGTCAATATACTGACAATGCCCTGAAACTTAATGTTCAGGAAACAATATATACACAACATTTATTTTGACAGACTCATTGAAATATAAACAAAGGTGATTTAACTGACGAGTATTAATTAAACTGATTATCTACAAAATAATCCATCCAAAACAGGTTGCTTCAATCAACATTTTCAGAAACAGGATTTATAACACAACTAATCGACGAACTTAATCGAGTCGATTACACACATTGTAAATAATCATAACCAACAGAAACAATTCATATTTTGATCAAGTAGACGGGTAGGAGACAGAATCATAGAATTAAATAAACAAAAATATGAAAAATTACACAGGTTATTAAAACAAACAACTATACATACGTAGGAATCAAAAGAAGTAGAAAAAATACCTCTGAATCCTTAATTCACACGGACACATGGTCGACTTGGACTTGGACCTTTTTGAGGCTGAACAGACTTTATTCGAAGTATTCTATACCTCGATTAAAGTCTCTTATACCTCAATCCCTCATTTGGATTGGACAGATTCCACGAGTGAAAGTTTTTAGGGTTTCAGATTCTTGGATTTTAAATTCGAACACTTCTGGGCAGATTCGAATCAAACCAATGGTATTCTAGGCACGAGGGAGGTCAGGTGGGTAACTGGTGTGAGTTTGAGGTAGGTTGGGATAGGGTCAGGTTTCACTCGAATCTTCAAATGAAGATTCGAGCAGTTCCAGTAGGATTCGAGCCATGCAACTAACCGATCCGTGGTGAGGGTATCTAGGGGAAGCTGTGGTGTTATTTTGGAGGCCATTGGAGAAGATAAGGTTTTCAGACCAACCTTCGATTTAAGATTCGAAGAGTTGGGGTCTGATTCGAAGGAAACTAATCCTGGATCCGTAAAGAGGGGGTTGTGAGGAGTATGGGGTGTTAAGGTGGTGACCAGCGGCGTTGTTGCCGCCGGGTTTCAGGCGATGGGATGCTAGGGCGGCTAGGGTTAGGGGTGTGCTTTCGGAGAAGATGATGAATAGTGAAGAGGGGGGGGTGTTTAGTTAGGGGCTGGGGTAGGGATTTGGACTTATATAGGGACGGGGTGGATTGATGCTGACCGTTAGATCAGGCAGAATGAATGGCCAGGATCTATTCACTTAACCAAACGATGTCGTTTGGTTTAAGTTGGGGGGACAGGTTGAACCGGGTACTGGATTGGGTAAGGATCACGGGTTAGATTTGTAGAATCTCAGCCGTTGGATGGATTTAATCCAACGGCCCTTGATGAAGGACGACCAAACGTTGTCGTTTTGGTTCGTTTGAATTGGACCGAACATGGGAGTGTTGGGATTGGGCTGTGGAGGGTTAAAAATTTTTGTTTGGGCTTGGATTTCAGTCCAGGCCTGATTTTTTAATATTCAGAATCCATTTCAATTTCCTAATTTAAATTTTCCAATTTAATTATTAAAATCCTAATTAAAATTATAAAAACAAGAATTAACTTTACAAGACATTTAATCAACCTTTAACAATTATTAACACATAGACAAAATATTAATCACATAGTGAAACATGCATATTTTTTGTGATTTTATTTTAATTAACTCAATTATTAAATGCATAATTAAATCCTAGATATGCATGAAACATGTATTTTTATTTTAATTTTGTTTAATTATAACAAAGCAAACATTTACGGACAAAACACAAACAATTAATAAACGCAACACAATTTCTAAAATTGCACACTAAAAGAAATTAATTTTATTTTTGATTTATTTTGGAGTAGTTTTCGTGAGGCAAAAATCACGTGCTCACAAACTATATAACAACGAAAGCAAACTATTGATAACCTGATAATACTAATTCTCCAGGTGGATGCCTGATTTCTTCTTTACCTTTTTATCCTCATTCTCCAGGTGGATGCCTGATTTCTTCTTTATCTCTTCATCCTCATTCTCCAGGTTGATGCCTGACTTCTTCTTAACTTCTTCATCCTCATTCTCCAGGTGGACGCCTGACTTCTTCTTTTTCTTCATCCTCATTCTCCAGGTGGACGCCTGACTTCTTCTTAAATTTTTCATCCTCATTCTCCAGGTGGACGCCTGACTTCTTCTTAACTTCTTCATCCTCATTCTCCAGGTGGACGCCTGATTTCTTCTTTATCTCTTCATCCTCATTCTCCAGGTGGACGCCTGATTTTCTTCTTAAATTTTTTCATCCTCATTCTCCAGGTGGACGCCTGACTTCTTCTTAAATTCTTTATCCTCATTCTCCAGGTGGACGCCTGACTTCTTCTTAACTTCTTCCATCGGGTGTTTCCTGACACCAATGTTGTTTTTGCCCCTGTTTTAAATCAAAGAAAACTTTGTTAGTTTTAAAGCAGGATGGTTAACTGGGGCATTCTTGCCGACGGTGGGGCTTCTCTTCGTCTTGCTTTATTGCCTTGGAATGGTTGAAAAGACTGTTTGTCCTTGTAATTGATCCTTAACTATAGGATCCCCATCTGTATGTTTTCCTTCAAACCCTTTTAACCGTAATCATATGTTCTCCTGATATTGCTGATCCACTTTTGATTTTTCTTACACCCATATCTTATTATTTTTATCACCTCCTGCCCATCATGGCCGTATTTTTGTCCTATGCAACCTTGAATCTTGGTAGTATACCTTGACATTCTTTCTTATTTGTTTGGAACAAAACTCATCTCAAAAGCTTTAGAAGAGTAAGATTATTAGTGACGAAAACATGATGATTTCGACAATCTAGAATGAAAAGAAAAATCCAAATTTGGATGATTGTTGGAGAAGGAATAAAGGACTTATCTGATTGGAGTCACTAGCGACAATGATCATGGCATGCAATTTGGATTAACCAACCCAGTCTTTTAATCAATCTCCTTTCAATTGTCTCATTTTGTTTTCCCCCAAAATTTCCATAACCCAACTTCACTTTTCATTTTACAGACCTGTTTGACTTGCAATATCTCAAAGAGTTTTCACCGACAAACCTTCCTCATTTGTTCATTTCTTACTTCCTTTTCGCCTTATGGTGCCTGCGAAGGTTTTCACCAATAAGACTCTCTCATTTTACTTTCTCTCTACTTCCGTCGTCTTATGGTGCCCGTGTGGGTTTTCACCTATAAGACTCTCTCATTTTTACTTTCTTTTCTTGTTTGTAATAGAGTGTTATGAACCATCTTCATTTGCTTGACTCAGCATTTTTCTAAGATTGATCGAAAGGTCTTTTTGGTATGTGGTTGGAAATGGAAAGGTATCAAAAGTTAAACAGTTTTAGTATGGGTTTAAAATTACAACTCTTGGAATCTTTTCTTATTACCAATACAATTCCTGCCCTAGTTTCTTGATTGGGGTCTCTTGATGTTTCTTTTTTGTGCACATTATGCATATTGTGCACCCTATGACCGAGCCGTGAGGCGCCTACGTATCCTTCTTTGAGGAATCAGGTCAAACGTAGTTCACTCAATAATAGCGATTTTTTTTATAATTATTTCATATTTGATTTTCATTGATTCCAAGAGAGGGTAGGAAAAAAAAATGGCTCAAAGGGGAAGCAAAGGGTATAGTGTTTGGATAGCAGAATAAATTGCCTTTGTCATTCCAATCTTCGAAATAATGCTAAATACAAACATTCAAAAGTTATGCATAATATCTCTTTACCGCGTCAGAATTGATCGCCATGTCTATGCATTTGCCTTCAATATCTGTTAAGCATAGTGCACCATTCGATAATACGCTGGTCACAATGAATGGTCCTTGCCAATTCGGGGCAAATTTGCCTTTTGCCTCAACCTGATGTGGAAGAATACGTTTCAGCACATGTTGACCCACTTCAAACTTCCGTGGACGTACCCTTTTGTTGTATGCTCTTGCTATTCTTCTTTGATACAATTGGCCATGACATACTGCGGCCAATCGTTTTTCATCAATCAAGTTTAACTGTTCCAGACGGGTTTTGACCCATTCATCATCATCAATCTTTGCTTCGGCGATGATCCGAAGGGAAGGAATCTCAACTTCTGCAGGAATTACTGCTTCAGTGCCATATACCAACAAATAAGGAGTTGCTCCTACTGAAGTGCGAACAGTAGTGCGATATCCCAATAACGCAAATGGTAGTTTTTCATGCCATTGTCTTGAACCTTCTACCATTTTCCGAAGTATCTTCTTTATGTTTTTGTTGGCTGCCTCGACTGCTCCATTCGCCTTGGGCCGATATGGGGTAGAGTTGCGATGTGTAATCTTAAACTGTTGACATACTTCCTTCATTAAGTTACTGTTAAGATTAGCACCGTTATCTAAGATGATCACCTTTGGGATTCCGAATCGACATATGATATTTGAGTCGACAAAATCGACCACAGCTTTCTTGGTCACCGATTTGAATGTCTTGGCCTCAACCCATTTGGTAAAATAATCAATGGCTACCAGAATGAACCTGTGCCCATTGGATGCTGCCGGCTCAATTGGTCCAATCACATCCATGCCCCAGGCAACGAAGGGCCATGGTGCCGACATTGTGTGCAACTCGGATGGTGGAGAATGAATCAAATCTCCGTGTATCTGGCATTGATGACACTTGCGCACAAAACTGATACAATCTCGCTCCATGGTAAGCCAATAATAACCAGCTCGGAGGGTTTTCTTTGCTAATACATATCCGCTCATATGGGGTCCACAAACTCCCGAATGTACTTCAGACATGACAGTTGTAGCTTGTCTGGCATCTATGCATCTTAATAATCCAAGATCTGGTGTTCTTTTATACAAAACTCCTCCGCTTAAGAAGAATCCATTTGCCAATCGCCTAATGGTCCTCTTTTGATCTCCTGTGGCTTGTGCGGGATATATCCCCATCCTGATATACTCCTTGATGTCGTGGAACCATGGTTCACCATCAAATTCTTCTTCAACCATATTGCAATAAGCGTGCTGATCGTGGACTTGAATATGCAGTGGATCCACATAAGCTTTGTCCGGATGGTGCAACATTGATGCCAGGGTAGCCAATGCATCGGCAACCTCATTATGGATCCTTGGAATATGCCGGAACTCCACTGATTGAAACCGCTGACAAAGATCATGTAGACATTGTCGGTATGGTATGAGCTTCAAGTCTCGGGTTTCCCATTCTCCTTGAATTTGATGTACCAGAAGATCCGAATCTCCCATGACTAAGATTTCTCGGATACCCATGTCTGTGGCTAGCCTTAACCCCAAAATGCAAGCTTCATATTCAGCCATATTATTGGTGCAATAAAATCGCAATTGAGCCGTAACAGGATAGTGATGCCCTGTTTCAGAAATGATTACAGCTCCTATCCCGACTCCTTTCATGTTACCAGCCCCATCAAAGAAAAGTTTCCAGCCAATTTTTTCAATTTGCTCCATCTCATCGATAGGAATTATTTCTTCATCGGGAAAATAGGTTTTCAATGGCTCGTTCTCCTCGTCGTTCGGGTTTTCAGCTAAATGATCAGCCAGTGCTTGGGCTTTCATTGCAGTCCGAGTCACATAGATGATGTCAAATTCTGTGAGCAATATCTGCCACTTTGCAAGTCTCCCTGTTGGCATAGGCTTTTGAAAAATATATTTCAAGGAATCCAGACACGAAATGAGGTAAGTAGTGTAGGATGACAAATAGTGTTTCAACTTCTGAGCTACCCACGTTAGGGCGCAACATGTCTTCTCCAGATGAGTATACTTAACCTCATAAGCTGTGAATTTCTTGCTAAGGTAGTAGATGACCTGTTCTTTTCTGTCGGTGAGGTCATGTTGCCCTAATACACAACCAAATGAATTTTCCAAGACCGTCAAGTAAAGAATTAGAGGTCTTCCTGGCTCTGGCGGGACCAGCACGGGTGGGTTCGACAAGTATCCTTTTATCTTATCAAACGCTTCTTGACACTCATCGGTCCATTTGACCGCAACATCCTTTTTCAACAATTTGAAAATAGGCTCACAGGTTGTCGTAAGCTGAGCAATAAACCTGCTGATGTAATTCAACCTTCCCAACAAACTCATTACTTCAGTTTTGTTCCTTGGAGGTGGCAATTCTTGGATGGCTTTGATTTTTGATGGGTCTAGCTCGATGCCTCGCCGACTGACTATGAATCCCAGCAACTTTCCAGATGGAACTCCAAATGCGCATTTGGCAGGGTTAAGCTTGAGGTTGTACCTGCGAAGTCTTAAGAAGAATTTCCTCAAATCCCCAACGTGGTCGGCCTGATGCTTTGATTTTATGATCACATCGTCCACGTATACCTCAATCTCCTTGTGTATCATATCATGAAACACTGTGGTCATCGCTCTCATGTAGGTTGCTCCGGCGTTCTTCAAACCGAATGGCATTACCCGGTAGCAATAAGTTCCCCATGGTGTGATGAATGCCGTCTTTTCTGCATCTTCTTCATCCATTAGAATTTGATGATACCCGGCATAACAATCCACGAAAGATCCTATATCATGCTTGGCACAATTATCGATCAAAATATGGATATTGGGTAATGGGAAATTATCCTTCGGACTTGCTTTGTTGAGATTGCGGTAGTCGACGCATACTCTAATTTTGCCGTCTTTCTTTGGCACAGGAACGATATTAGCCAACCAAACAGGATATCGAGTGACTCGAATGACCTTTGCTTCCAACTGTTTGGTGATTTCTTCCTTAATTCTCACACTCATATCAGGCTTGAATTTTCTCAGCCTCTGCTTGACAGGAGGCACCGTTGGATCGGTGGGCAATTTGTGAACCACTAAATCAGTGCTCAGGCCCGGCATGTCGTCATATGACCATGCAAAAACATCTTTGAATTCTATGAGTGCTTTAATTAACTCTTCTCGGATCTTTGGTTCGAGATGGACACTTATTTTAGTTTCCCGGATATTACTCGTGTCCCCTATATTGATGTCCTCGGTATCACTCAAGTTAGGTTTGATTTTTTCCTCAAAGTGAATTAACTCTTTACTAATCTCTTCAAAAACCTCATCTTCATCATATTCTGATTCATAATCACAATATATTTCTTGAATTAATATTTCGGAACCAGATTGATTTTTAAGACTGGGCTGAGGATTCCTCATGCATGCCATATCATTAGAGCCAGCGTAAAAAGAACTGTACAGAAAAAAAAGAAGAAAGGGAAAAAGAAAACTATCAGGAATGATAATGAAAAAGGAAACTGTATTTTATTGGATGATGAAAGATAACAAGGTTTGCACACTTCAAACAAACTGTAAGATAAGCATTGGGATTACAACCCTGAGGTAACCCAAACAAACTGAAAGAAAATCAAAATAAACTACCAAGACTCCTTTCGAATGGGGAGAGGAGTGGCTTTCCAATTATTAAGCTTTGTTTCTGGCCCAACGAATTGAACTTCTGCGTTGCTACAACCTTCCCCGCTTTCCACCATATTCACATCGTCAAACAATTTCTCGAATCTTTCAATTAATTCCTCCTCAGGATTGACCAGGGATTTAGGAATTGTTGTTATCGGGCGATTTTTAGCATCGGTCTTGACAAAAGACTTTGATAGATGTGGGACTGGTTTTGGCAGAACCCATGCCTTTTGTTTCAGCTTTCTGGCCTTTTTCACATCGGTGATAGCGGGTATGAACCCCAAACCGAATGTTCCCCAGTTCTCGGGGAGAGATACTGGTTGTATAATTCCTTGCAAAGATGAGCCCAGACCTTTGCCGGGTATAAAACCATTTTTTAACATTTCATAGGCTACCATGACTGATGCAGAGGTTATCTTTGGATTCGGAAGGTACTTCCCCTCTGGAATTTTCTCTACCGACACTGTATCGGACACTTGGTATACCCATGGTCCCTGGTCATTTTCTATTCCCTCGACCGGTACAATGGCACTGCTGTGAGCATTTAAACTTTCTTCCCCATGCACAACTATTTCTTGATGATCCCATTCAAACTTGACCGCCTGGTGTAGTGTTGACGGGACTGCTTTAGCAGCATGGATCCATGGTCGACCCAACAACAAATTATAAGAAACAGTTATGTCCAGTACTTTAAACTCCATTGTGAATTCAACTGGCCCTATTGTTAGTTCCAACACTATGTCACCAAATGAATCTCTGCTTCCACCGTCAAACCCCCGTACGCAGATACTATTCTTCTGGATCTTCTCCTCTTTGATTTTCAATTTGCTTAAAGTGGAGAGAGGGCAGATGTTTGCACTTGACCCGTTGTCAACCAATACCCGGGTTACTACGGAGTTTTCACATTTCACGGTGAGGTAAAGAGCTCTGTTGTGCTCAGTACCTTCCACAGGCAATTCATCATCAGAAAATGTAATTCTGTTTGCCTCAAAGATTCTGTTGGCTATTCTTCCCAAATGATTTACAGAGATTTTTTCAGGAACATGAGCCTCATTCAGGATTTTCATCAAAGCCAGACGGTGCTCCTCTGAATGGATCAGTAATGACAACAATGAAATTTGAGCGGGTGTCTTCTTCAATTGATCCACAACAGAATAGTCATGGAGTTTCATTTTTCTTAAAAACTCTTCCGCTTCTTCTTCTGTCACAGCTCTCTTTATTGGTGTTGGATTATTTTTAGTTTTTCTTAACTCTTCGGGCGTAAAACATCTTCCCGAACGAGTCAAGCCTTGCACCTCACATACTTCTTCCTTGACTTATTTTCCTTTGTACATTACAGTCACCCGTTCATAGTTCCATGGAATAGCTTTGTTGTTGATCACTGGTAGCTGGTTTACAGGTTTGATAATAACCCGATCTATAAGGGCTCCTTCCACAACTACAATGGGTTTACTGGCAACCCCTGGTACAATCACTTTCAACCTTTCTTGCTTTGTGGCAACCTTGCTCGAAGACCCCTTCTCGTCTACCACAGATGGTTCATCACCATTTCTGTTCTGCTTAGGTACCGGCTTCTCCTCTGTTAACTGCTTATCTGGCTTGGCTTCATGAGACTTGATCATCATGATAGTTTGTGATGGCTTCTTTGTCTCCCCATCATCTTGTATGATTTCTATCATATTGGCCTCCTGATGGGCTGGCATTGGATTTCTATTGATATTGGGAGCTTCGGGGGTTTGAACCTCGATTTTATTAGTATCAATCAGCTCTTGTATTGCATTTTTTAAATGCCGGCATTTCTCCGTATCATGGCCTGGTGTACCGGAGCAATACTCACAGCTAATGGTGTAGTCCAGATTCTTTGGAGGAGGATTGGGTAGCTTGGATTGTATTGGTCTTAGCATGTCCAGCTGTCTCAGCCTGTGGAACAGACTAGTGTAAGATTCTCCCAATGGAGTGTAGGTTTTTTTTTTCTGTTCCCTTTCTCCCCTGAATGCTGGCCTAGGCCTAAAACCTGGTCCGGGATAGGCTCATGGGTAAGTACCTGGTATATCAGGAGCACGCCAATTAGCGTGAACGGGTGGCTGATTGTATGCTTGTGCATGGTTAATGGAAAAATGAAGCTCCGAAGGGTGATAATAGTGTTGGGATAAATTGTGGTTATAAGTTGATTGGCGAGGTCGTTGTTGATTATAGTAAGGCGGTGAACCTCTGGGTCCCGACCAAATTCCTGAATCAACTACCGCTGCTTCCTCTCTCTTCTTTCTTCCGATTCCTCCTACCCCGCCTTGAATAGCTTGAGTAGTTGCCTTAATTGCTGAATAGCTCATAATTTTATTTGTCTTGAGGCCTTCTTCCACCATACCTCCCATCTTCACTACTTCGTTGAATGATTTCCCTACCGCTGAAACCAAATGGGCATAGTAAGTTGGTTCCAAGGCTTGGAGGAAGTAGTCTACCATTTCACTCTCCTTCATAGGAGGATCCACTCTTGCTGCCTGTTCTCTCCACCGGAAGCCATACTCTCTGAAACTTTCATTGTGTTTCTTCTCAAATTTTGTCAAAGATAGTCGATCTGGGATGATTTCCAGATTGTATTGGAAATGGTATGCGAATGCCTGTGCCAGGTCATCCCAGGTGTACCATCTCCCATGGTCCTGGCGTGTATACCACTCCAAAGCTGATCCGCTTAAACTTTGACTGAAGTAAGCCATCAATAATTCGTCCTTTCCCCCAGCTCCTCGCATCTTGCTGCAGAAACCCCTTAAGTGGGCTACTGGGTCGCCGTGCCCATTGTATAGGTCAAATTTAGGCATCTTGAAGCCAACTGGTAATTGTACATTTGGGAACAAGCACAAATCCTTGTATGCTACACTGACTTGCCCACCTAACCCTCGCATGTCTCTGAACGATTATTCTAGACTTTTGACCTTCCTGAACATCTCTTCTTGTTCAGCATTTTTGGCTGGCTTGTCAATTTCGGTTGGGAGGTCAAAACGAGGAGTAGTTGAATGGATTTCGGAGGCTTTGAGGGTGGGCTCCGGGGGGTAATATTGGTTGTCCTGGGCCTGGAATGTAGGCTCACTAGGAGATTTGTGGAGTGTAGCTATGGGAGGTGCCACAAAGACAGGAGTTACAGGTAGAGGAAAGTATGGAACTGGTTTAGGAGGGGGAGACTGCGGTGTCTGAGAGGTGGTTCCTCGGTAGTGTTGGTAAATGGGGAAATTTGGGGATAATTCAGTGGTAATATTATCCTGAGTTTGGGTCATTGATGGAGCAGGGTTAGTTGGGTAAGATGGGGGTAACTGCCCTGTAGACCAGGCCTTGGTACATCTCAGCCATTTGCTGCTTGAGTTTAAACATCTCTTCTTTCATTTTCCCGACATCCATCTCCTCTAGCTCAATACCTGTGTCAACATCTGGGATAGACATACTTTCGGGTATTGGTCCTTTTGATCTCGTGTGATAATGATAATATGCCAGTATACTCTTTAGAGAAACTAACTGCTTGAATTCTGGAAATGAACAAACTTGTATTTGCTCGGCTGCTTGCGTCATCCCAGCTTTTCTTGGTCTTTTATTGTTGTTCACTCTTATTTTATTTATTTTCTTATATATATTTTATTGTGGTGGTCGAATCTTATAGAGATTGCCTACGTATCATGCCCCCGCATGAATCAGACCTTGCGTAGTTCGGTCATAAGGCAAACACTTTTATTCATTATACAAAGATGAACAGACATTACATTTGAAAACCTTATAAGAAAATGGTTTGAAACACACATACTTAAATCAAAATAAAAGATACAACTCTTAACATCTCACAACATGCCCCACTTTCCACTTTTGTTGTCAATTATTGGATTATTTGCTCAATGTGGGGCTTGAACTGGATGACCTCCCAGCGTACGATACATCCTTTCCAACTCCATTGCTAGATGACGGGCAAAAGTGGGTGCATGCTCTATAAACCTTTCATAATCCATTCCTTGGCAGTTTACATAACTTTGAGAGGTGTAGACCGCCAGGTCGTGGATTTGTGCCCTGAAATCTTGAAGACGTTGGTTTTGGTTCTGCAATTGCTGCTGGCGAGTGGTGGCTATATCTCTGACACGACCTTCACGATCTAGAGCTAATTCTAATAGAGCTCGGAGTCTGGCCTGCTCTAATCTTGCCTGCGCTCTTTCTCTGTCGATGTCCGCTTGTTGATGCTCTCTGTTGTATCTTCTTGCCTCTTCTAGTTGTGCACGAAGTTGGTCTTCTGATCGTATCCAATGGTCTTTTTCCTTCTTGAATTGTGCCCTGTCTTCTTCGGATTGCCTTACTTGGCGTTCCTTATTAGATCTGGCTTCTTCGTTTAATTGTTGGATTCTTTCTTTTGCTTTGCTCAACGCCCTTTCGTTTTTAGCAAGAATGGAATCATAATCTTGTATTCTTTCAAAAAGATTGGCGATGGTTTTTTGATCCTTCCAACTCCTCATTGGTGTTTTTGAAGCTTTTTTCATTTTTTGAAATCGAGCATGAAGATTTTCATTCTCACAAGCTAGACTCTTCTTCTCGCCTTCGGCTTCTTGTGCTTGCAAATCTTTCTCCAGACTGAGGCTCCTCAGATTTTCCTTTAGGGCATGGATAGTTGCTTTGTACCCTTTTTCCTTTTCTCCCCAGATCAACCGCTCTTGGATTTTATCATTAAAGCTTTGAATGTGGGGTCTTTTTGTTGGCCTTCTTAGCTCAGGTTCTGGTACATCATCCACGCGAGACCGTTTCTCAAACCACCTTGCATATCCAGGATTTATCTCACCCTTTGTAGTGTCTGGGACTTGAGTATCACTTTTCAAGTATCGACATCCATTCCACATCTGCTGAATTAGAGCCTCGGGAATAGTGGCTTCTGGGTGTAATTCGATTACTTGCATACTCAAATCTTCATCATCAGGAACTACTTGGTATCTCCCTAGTTGTCTTAGGACTCTTAGAGGTGCATATGGCTGGATGCTTCTTAATCCCAATAGTAGAAAATAACTATTTGAGGTTGACATGTGTATCACTTCCCTCATCGGGAGCCATCCCAAAGTCCACTCAATTTGATTTGCCGTTAAAGACCTTAGATGAGATACCCATGCTTCTATCCCTTCTGAGCCTTATAATCTTTTATTCTTTCCTCATAACTCTCGATGCAATTATCATTGCTTGGCCCATACTGTATGATCTTGGGCTGTTGTCGGAGATGTTCAATCACCCACATTTGCAACAAAATTTTGCATCCTTCGAAGACTTTTGCTCCTGATTTACATAAAGTCAACGCCCGATAAATGTCTGAGAGAATGATGGGGATAAAGGTGTGATTTTCCTTGGTGGTGAGGATTTGCACAACTTTTGCGGTGCGAATATCAATTGTTCGCTCTTTGTTTGGGAAGACCATGATTCCTAGAAAAGCCACCATGAAGGCAAAGCGACGGTGAATCTGCCAAGTGTCTTTGTTTTGCTTGTTAGTAAGGCCTTTCTCATGAATTTCAAATCCATCTGGCTTTCCGAACCTTGAATATAAGAAGTTGAAAGAACAACATCCGTTGATGACATTGCTTTTCCTGATTTGATTACTGATGTTCAGAAGACCGAAGAATCGATGTACCGAGGGAGCCTTTGTGAATATCAGGCTCTGATTTCTTAGACTTCCGTCAAAACCAGCATATCCAGCTATCTCCTCTAATGTAGGAGTAAGCTCGAAATCAGAGAAACGAAAGACATTGTGAACAGGGTCCCAAAAAGTTACTAACGCCGCAATCAGATCATCACGGGGTTTAACTTTCATAATATCCGTGAGATTTCCCAAATGCTTGACGACCCATTTTTGACCATCTTCGCCTAATTCATACCACCACATTTGAAGCTGAAATAGAAACTCGTCTGTATTCGTGGATGAGGGGTTTTGTGTGATGCTCATTTTGTATCTGAAATTTAATTTAATAAAGTCAAGACTCATTTTGAAAATATACACTAAAAAAATCATTTTCAATTTTTTTTTATTTTTTATTTTTTATTAAACACTTTTTTTTTCAAGATTTAAAACTATTTTTTGGGAATTTCTTAAAACAACCAATTTTATTCCTCGGTTCTCACAATGATTTCAATTAAGCTGGTCAACAAGCATGTTCGAGGCAAATGAATGCACAGGTAGCAAGTAGGATGCATCAGGATGGTCTTTTTATTTCGGGTTCACCTGTCCTAGACAGACCCAACCCCTGTGTTGAGTCTCCAAGGTCAGATGTACATGATGCAAATAGACGTTCCTACTAGGGATCCGGTACATGGCTGAGTTATTCTAGGTAAAAACCTGAGGCATATTGTTCTAAACCTGGCTTACCCAAACGGACAGTTTGAGCCGAAGTGGGGGCAACGTACCGGGAGCACGAAAGTCTACCCGGCCTAGTTACTTGTCCCAACTCTGTCTTATTTGGTATGACTTTAACAGAAAGGTGGGCCACGCGCACGTGTACACCATAAATTCAGAAGACTCAGAAAGAAGGGGGTTTCGTAGCAGTTGTATATATTCACAATTCAAATAATATTAAAGCGGTAAAAAGCAACATTTAGCATATTAAGCATATAAACAGTTGAAAATCATATAGTAAATAAAGCCAATTATCACAGTTATTTTAAGCTCGAATTCTTTAAACCCTGAACCAGTGGTTCTGGGTTACAGTTTACAACAGGAGTCCCCAGCAGAGTCGCCAGAGCTGTCACACCTCCTTTTTACCGCGCCCGCGAGGCGCGTAGGGAGTTTTCTCCAATTGAAGGACAGTCGAAACGAGATTTGTTTATTTGTTTCAGAGTCGCCACCTGGGAATTTTAAGGCGTCCCAAGTCACCAGTTTTAATCCCTGAATCGAGGAGAATATGACTCTGTTTGTTATTCTGCGAACCAGAAATCCTGAGTAAGGAATTCTGTTAATCCGGAAGAAGGTGTTAGGCATTTCCGAATTCCGTGGTTCTAGCACGGTCGCTCAACTGTTTCTATTCTTGGCTTAATTATCTAGATTTTACTAAATACGTTTTTATTGCATGATTTTATTACCGCTGTCGTTTAGATTGTTTTCAAATTAAAGATTATTTGAAACGAATCACGCGTACGTATATTCGCCTTATACGTTTTTATAGATATAAAGAATCGTGTCACGCATACGTGTACACAATAAGATTGACCATATTATATTTTTTATTAAAAATCACATGTTCGAGATTTAAAATAAAATTAGGAACATCATCACCCTTATATTTAAATAGTGAACTGCACATCTCGGGTTATATGAAATTATTTTAACATCCTCGGAGAAATCCCTTTTATTAAATATTCACTCGAAGTTGCGCGAACGCATAATCCGAATTTGTTTTTAAAAATATAATCAGGTTACGCGAACGCATCCCTAATCACGCAAAATATTCTTAATAATATTATGGATTTTCCACAAATTATATTCATACATTTTTATGTGAAAATCATGAGAGATTCACATTTTTGAGATGCCCTTAAATTCTTTGAAAAGAATTCACAATTTGTTAAATGTTGACCGTTGATTATATTTTTCGCGTATGAATTATATTCCTCCAGACTATTCAAATTTAAAGAAAAGAATAAACATATGATCAACACTATTTTTTAGTAAATACAACATATGTGTACTAAAATGTGAATAGCGTATGAAACTAAAAAAAAATTCAATTCTTGAAAGGAAATGATATTTTCGAAGAATTCTCATTATTCCATTTGCGACGAATGTTATTATTTACATTCTTAAACTTGTTACACATTATAAATCTAATCTCTTTCTACATTGCTTGTTCTTAATCTGATAGGCCTAATTATTTTTGATTAATTGCTATTGATTGAATTCGATATATACTTAATCAAACCGATTTTTATTCTCAACCTATACGAGTTATTTGGCAAACATCAAAAAAAATCGTTGACTTAATAAGACAATATCACATATAACCTGAATATACCCCTACACCATTCACCATATGCCAATATCGTGAATATAACAGATTTTATCGATGCATCTTTCGGCTATTGATTATGAACATGACCATTATTATGCTAAATATGAACAAGATAC
The DNA here is from genome assembly GCF_000393655.2 of Nicotiana sylvestris. Taxonomy (NCBI): domain Eukaryota; kingdom Viridiplantae; phylum Streptophyta; class Magnoliopsida; order Solanales; family Solanaceae; genus Nicotiana; species Nicotiana sylvestris. Next base: position 124,302,828 of record NC_091066.1, read on the forward strand.
AATCAGTACTATCTTAGCCTTAAAAATCAGATGTTTAACAACATAGACTAATAATGTTGTTGTCTTGAAATTTCCACACTAGTCTATACTAGCAATTTTAAGAGATGCAATTAATGGCCAGTTTTCTGCCATGTTCCCTATTTTGATGATTCAAATACAACTTATACTGAATGAAAATTCGAAATAAATAACTTTGTTACAACATTTATACAAACTTCAAAAGGGAATAATTAGCTAATAGTTATCGTATCAAGCACATTGTCATATTAACCCACACGAAACAAAACAGAAGTTTGAATTACTGAATTTAAACAAGTGGAAGACAAAAATTATAATTCTCAAACTTCATCTATTCATCATGTTGGAGCTTTTCACCACATGATTTTAAAAGACATGTACCTGGAAATGAAGGTAGAAGGAGTAAATTTCAGCAGTAACAGCAACAACAAAACACCGGCAGAATATACCAACAACACAGCAAGTCTGAACAAGACCCGTTAACCCAGATGAACAGTGACAGAAATTTGATAAAAAATTCAGATTTGAACCAAACAATACCAATAAAACAGACCCGGACAGATTCAAGAAAAATATGCTTTGATTTTTCTTTTCTTCTTCTACGTCTGTTTCAGATTGTGTGTGTGTGTGTGTTCTCTTTTTTTTTTCTGTTTTCTTCCTCCTCTTCAGATTTCTATTTCTGATTTTCTGCTTAATTCTCTTTCTTTTTATCTCACTCTATGTGTATTCTTTCTCTTCAAAATCTGAGTTTCAAAATCAGTCTTCTAATCTCTCTCAAAATCTCCCTTAAAATCTTCATCTTAAAATCTGTCCTGCTTCCTGTATTTATACAGGTCTGCCCCTTTCTTTTTAAGTGCTGCCTGGACCCCTTCTTCTATTAAAAACCAGAAAATCATATTCAAAATCTGCTTTTAACTACTTTAAATCCCATTAAGTGAACTTTTTCCTGATTTCCAGCATTCCATTACCCTTTGTTTCCCATTATCCCATTAAATTAACAGCCACTAACATTCCACTTTCAGCACACTACTATTAACATATTACCCTCACTGTTTTATCCCAGAAATACCCCAGAAATCCTACTGTAATTACTATTATTATTGCCTTTAAACTAAAATTCAGAATCTGATACAAAACAGATTTTAAAATCTGTCCAGGCTTAATTATCCTTCTGATTTAAACAGCTAGAACCAATCCTAATCAATTTCCTAACACAGTTGTATCTAATCAACCCTTGTAAACTTGAATTCAAACTTAACATCACAATAACATTACACTGAATTCAGTACAATAATTCAAACTGAACTTCAACTTTGAACTAAAATCAAACAAACACAGGAGCATTGTCAATATACTGACAATGCCCTGAAACTTAATGTTCAGGAAACAATATATATACAACATTTATTTTGACAGACTTATTGATTTACAAACGAGTATTAATCAACTGACTATCAAATACGAAACAACTGATTAAAACAAAATAATCCATCCAAAACAGGTTGTTTCAATCTACATTTTCAGAAACAGGATTTGTAACACAACTAGTCGACGAACTTAATCGAGTCGATTACACACATTGTAAATAATCATAACCAACAAAAACAATTCATATTTTGATCAAGTAGACGGGTAGGAGACAGAATCATAGAATTAAATAAACAAAAATATGAAAAATTACACAGGTTATTAAAACAAACAACTATACATACGTAGGAATCAAAAGAAGTAGAAAAAATACCTCTGAATCCTTAATTCACACGGACACAGGGTCGACTTGGACTTGGACCTTTTTGAGGCTGAACAGACTTTATTCGAAGTATTCTATACCTCGATTAAAGTCTCTTAGACCTCAATCCCTCATTTGGATTGGACAGATTCCACGAGTGAAAGTTTTTAGGGTTTCAGATTCTTGGATTTTAAATTCGAACACTTCTGGGCAGATTCGAATCAAACCAATGGTATTCTAGGCACGAGGGAGGTCAGGTGGGTAACTGGTGTGAGTTTGAGGTAGGTTGGGATAGGGTCAGGTTTCACTCGAATCTTCAAATGAAGATTCGAGCAGTTCCAGTAGGATTCGAGCCATGCAACTAACAGATCCGTGGTGAGGGTATCTAGGGGAAGCTGTGGTGTTATTTTGGAGGCCATTGGAGAAGATAAGGTTTTCAAACCAACCTTCAATTTAAGATTCGAAGAGTTGGGGTCTGATTCGAAGGAAACTAATCTTGGATCCGTAAAGAGGGGGTTGTGAGGAGTCTGGGGTGTTAAGGTGGTGACCGGCGGCGTTGTTGCCACCGGGTTTCAGGCAATGGGATGCTAGGGCGGCTAGGGTTAGGGGTGTTCTTTCGGAGAAGATGATGAATAGTGAAGAGGGGGGGGTGTTTAGTTAGGGGCTGGGGTAGGGATTTAGACTTATATAGGGACGGGGTGGATTGATGTTGACCGTTAGATCAGGCAGAATGAATGGCCAGGATCTATTCACTTAACCAAACGATGTCGTTTGGTTTAAGTTGGGGGGACGGGTTGAACCGGGTACTGGATCGGGTAAGGATCACAGGTTAGGTTTGTAGAATCTCAGCCGTTGGATGGATTTAATCCAACGACCCTTGATGAAGGACGACCAAACGTTGTCGTTTTGGTTCGTTTGAATTGGACCGGACATGTGAGTGTTGGGATTGGGCTGTGGAGGGTTAAAATTTTTTGTTTGGACCTGGATTTCAGTCCAGGCCCGATTTTTTAATGTTCAGAATCCATTTCAATTTCCTAATTTAAATTTTCCAATTTAATTATTAAAATCCTAATTAAAATTATAAAAACAAGAATTAACTTTACAAGATATTTAATCAACCTTTAACAATTATTAACACATAGACAAAATATTAATCACATAGTGAAACATGCATATTTTTTGTGATTTTATTTTAATTAACTCAATTATTAAATGCATAATTAAATCCTAGATATGCATGAAATATGTATTTTTATTTTAATTTTGTTTAATTATAACAAAGCAAACATTTACGGACAAAACACAAACAATTAATAAACGCAACACAATTTCTAAAATTGCACACTAAAAGAAATTAATTTTATTTTTGATTTATTTTGGAGTAGTTTTCGTGAGGCAAAAATCACGTGCTCACAAACTATATAACAACGAAAGCAAACTATTGATAACCTGATAATACTAATTAGTACTATATGAAGCTATTGAAGACACACACTCAGATTAAATCTAGAATCGAGACGGATATCATACAATGGCTCAAATCAGTTATACGCCTATACCACTTCGGATTTACCTTTAAACAAAATGCCAAACTAGGCGAATATGAATTACAATGAAGCTATAGCTAGATGTTCACCCATTGAAGTAGTCAAAACAGTCCAGAAGTGGTCCTTATTAACAGTCCTTAATACAATTCAAATCTAACAAATCAAATATACATCCCTACTCACCAATTGAACAGTTACGACCATATATATACCCAAACGAACACGGATCAGTCAATGCAATTGCATTTAATTTTAAGTTGTGGTTACATCGATGTAATTTCGAGCGTGTACCTGGAATTGAAATTACAACAAGGAGAAGAGATCAGCAGCAGGTAATATAACTGGTATCCAACAGCTAATCATAGCAACAAATTGGAGTAATTTTGACTCGAGATGACTTCAACAAACCCAAGCAAACACCACAGGGATGTAGCACCCAAATGACTCGAGATTGAACTTAAAATGCTCCTAAAACTTCACTGGAGCAGAACTCAACCAGAATCTAAACTAAATAGATCCAAATTCACTCGAACAAATCATTAAATACTTCTGAATGCTTTTAGAACTTGAGCTTAGAGCAGGAATGAAGAACACTAAAAGGAACTTGAAAATGATTGAAACAGGCGATGAAAAATAGTAAATGTTTTTGATTTTTTTTTTGCTTTCTAATGTTTTTCGATTTTGTATATTTGAATTTCAAAATGCAGATCTGAATATTAGAGAGAGAGCTTTTGGGGGAATTTTTTGATAGCTCCCCAAAAAAAACCCCGTTTCAAGGCTATGGTCATGCCTTTTTATAGGCAAAGATGAGGTGCAAGTCAGATTTTCAGATTTCAAATTCAGCCCCTAGTTTATTTTAGATTAATCCCTCATTTTTTGACTTGTTTTCCAAGCTAGTATCCTAAGTTGGCTGAAATCTACACTAAAGTCCTATTCTAGAAGGCCATAGGGTGTTCTTATACCTATACAATACCTATACTACCCTTGTTATATTCTGAAATTATTGTTCTTATAAGAACTACCCTTTTTCATGCCTAAACTACCCTTGAAAACTCCTCAAAATTACTGACCCAACCAAACCCCTTTTGCCTTAGTTAAACTTCAACCATGGTTAACTAAACTAATCTAAACTAACCAGCTATATCCAATACTACTTTCAAAACTAAACGGAAACATGAGTTATTGAATCCAACTACTACTTAATTAAACCTAGCTCATACTATTATTAATCAAATTAAATCGACATTAAACTAAGCTAATCTAACAAAAGTGAAAAAGCCAAAGATCATGAACTAACGACTGGATTAACTAACAAAGGACTTCAACAAAATCGATTAAAATTAAAGTTAAGCTAATACAAAATCTAGTAAAGAACTTACTTATATCAAAATTGGAAAAACTAAACTAAAGAGAGAAGGGCAGAAGGTCGACTTATTTGAATAGAAAAAGAAAAGAAAGAGAGAAATACCCAAAAGACTGTCCAAGCAACGAAGCTGTTCTTCGACCTTTGATTTTTACCGAAAAAGGGCCTCAATCGCGTGTTCTCAGATGAAAACACATGACCAAGATTCATTTGGTCTTAATCAGCACTTAATCTGCTAACTCCGGAATTTTGTCGTTCTTAGAGCTCACTTTGAAATCAAATTCGACGAGCTCTGTTGAGTTTCGAGGGTAACAGGGTTTGGATTCAGAGAGATGGGAACACGACGAACATGCGGTATAAATTTGGGGCCATTTGGGCGGTGTCGCTGCCGTGGGTGGCGGAGACGATAACAACAGATCCGACCATTCGAAGGTCTACAGTAAGATTTGAAAGGAAATGAAGGCAGATTCATGGAGAGGGCGTCGAAGTGGTACATGAGTGTGAATTTGAGAGCCACCGGAGAAGGTAGCGATTTCTCCGGCGGCGGCGCTGGTAGCAGAGGAGAAGAAGTACAAGGAAGATGATATGTTTGGTCTCTAGGGTTATTAGGATTTTCAGACATTTTTATCAATTCAAAGGGAAGGCACCACAGCCGTTTGATTATGTTAATGAATGGCTGAGATTGGGTAAAATAAAACGGGGTCGTTTTGGTCATTAGCCAGACTGGGTCAGGGGGGAGTGGTGAATTCTGTTTGGGCCTAAGCGTGGGTGTCACTGGTTTGGGCTGATACACATCAAATAATTCTCAGCCCAAATTCGAATCTTTAGGCAACCTTTCCTTTCTTTTACTAATTTTCTTTTATTTTCCTTCTTTCTTTTATTTTCTTTTCTCCTTTTGGTTATTTATTCAATTTTCTGATTTTATTAAAATGCTAAATTAAAACTTAAAACCAAATAACACTAAAATTTAGATTTCCTAATTTTCCATACACTAATTCCTAATTTAAATGCAAACTAAGACAAATTTAAACTAAAAATGCAAAAAAGGACCATTTTTGTTATTTTCTTTGTATTTTATTCTAAAAAAACTTAATCACTAATTAATCCTAAAACATGAAATTAAACCCTAATTGCAAATGCCAATTGTATTTTTTATATGAATTAAAATGCACCAATAAATGCAACAATTAGCAGAAAAATTGACACAAAATTCACAAAAATTATAAAAATAAAGAAAAAATTATTTTGTTTGAATTTTGATAATAATTCATATATAGGGCAAAAGTCACGTGCTCACAGCTGCCCCTCTTTGCTTGGAAACATGAAATGTTTTCGGGCAAAGATAAGTGAGCAAATACGAGCGATTTTTGCCCGTTCAACTATTCCGTTGTGAAGCATTGTGAAAAGTTTGACCGCACCCTGCTTCAGAGGTTGCCTACATATCTTGGGCTAAACAGGAATCAGGTAAGTATAGTTCGGGAGTGCCTGGTAGCTGGGACTACCAAGAGCTGTAATTTCACAGCGATTGCTGCTACTGCTTGCCGCCCTGCCTTATTACACCATGTTAAAATAAAAGAAGCTAGACCAAGCTATGAACTATGAATTACAAAATCCTATCTAAATTCTTCGAACTTGTTCTTGTACTTCCTTGTTGTCTTGTTATCTTGTGTTTTCTTGGTGAAATCCATTGTCGTTTCTTCAACTTGCTGACTGCGATGTTGTTCCTTCTCTCCAAATTGCTGAACTTGAATAGTCTTGAACTTGAATGTATTCCTCTGTTATCCAGGCGGAATCCTGATTTCACAAAAACAGACAAAACAAAGAAAACTTTCTGCCCCAGTTTGGAAAACTGGGTGCTTGTTACCGCATACTAATAAGAACTAAAACTTGAATTGTGATAAGACTGAAATGCAACTTTAAAAATTTAAAGACTGAAATGTATCTTAAAATTTAAAATTTATCTTAGGTGAAAAATTCATCAGACTAAGATTTTCATCTTAGGTGAAAGATTCAACAGACTAAGATTTTTATCTTTTATCTTAGGTGAAAAATTCATCATACTAAGATTTTCATCTTAGGTGAAAGATTCAACAGACTAAGATTCTGACTCTAGGAGATAATTCATCAGACTAGGTCCATTTTAGTGTGATCTCAGGAGGAAGATTCATCGGACTGAGATTTTGACTCTAGGAGATAATTCATCAGACTAGGTCCATATTTCGAATCCAGACTTTCTTAATCTTTCAAATTCAGACATTCGTTTCTTTCTTTTTCAAATTGTGCCTTCCTTTCTTTTTCCCAAATTATGCCTTCCTTTCTTTTTCCCCAAATTATGCATTCCTTTCTTTTTTCCAACTTCTGTCTTTATCTTAGGTGAAAGATTCATCAGACTAAGATTTCTATCTTAGGTGAAAGATTCAACAGACTAAGATTCCTTCATCTTAGGTGAAAAATTCATCAGACTAAGATTTTTCTTTTAACCATTTTCCTCCGAAACTTGTTTTATCTACCCTCTAACTTGAATTATCTTCCTCCAGAACTGCTTCATTAAATACTGGTGTTGTCCTCCTTCAAAAACCATATCCCTAAAATCAGTGTTTCAATCCTCTGAAAATAATTTTTCTTAAAACTGGTGTTTCTTTCCTGAAAACTACTTCCCTCTCAAAAAAAACTTGTATTGACCTTCATGTTCTTCAGATGAATACCCGACTTCAAGAAAATTTTCAACACGACAGAAAATTTTCTGCCCTAGTTTGATAATCTTCCTGTAGCATATCTTTCAATAACATTTTCATGCCCCTATTTCAATTCCAATTGTATTATGGTACTCCTGCTGGGAATGACTTTCCTTTTCTCCTTTCCATGCTTAGCCTTGTCCGATCATCTTTGAAACTTGGCTGATAACTTCCACCCTTCTTGACGACTATCTCTCAATTATTACTTCTAGTCTTCTTATCTGACCCCATATGTTTTCTATGACAACTGATTCTTCCTGAAGGTCTTGCATGTTTACTAATTAGCCACTTTCCGCGTCATCTGTGTCACTGAAATACCCTTTTTCCTCGTTCAATCCCAATACCCTCTATCTGTTGCATTGCTCCTGAATCGATGTCTACCAAACCTTTGTGTTTCATAAGGATCCCAAAGTATGTTGATTATTACCAGCTTAGTTGCTCTTGTTGTTTTTCCTGACTTGTGACCCCATTTTGTGCAATTGGAAAGCTGATGGCAAATTTTGAAGTCATTTCTCACTTGTTACGACCAAAAGACTCAGGAAGGGGAAATAAACAAAACAAAAGGGACAAAGTAAAGGACAATAGAAAGAGATGATTCCTAACAAGAAAACTACACAATAGAAACCTATCGGATGTGGATACCGACTCTAATGACCTTGACATGCACCTGCGGCCTATTCTGTTAAGCAAATCTGATGTTCAGCTCTTGTTGTACCTTTTCGCCATGAAACTGGGCTTCAATGCTCCGCTTATCCAATTTGATTCGCATTCCTTATTCGGCTTGTAGCGCCCAAAAGGTATTCGCATTTGTTCTTTCTCTCAACTTACCGTCGCCTTAAGGTGCCTGTGAAGTTTTTCACCAATAAGACTCTTTCATTTTATTTCTCTCAGCTTTCGTTGCCTTGCGATCCCCATGAGGGTTTTCATCAATAAGACTCTCTCATTTTCATTTTCCTTGTTTGGACCGGAGTGTTGCCCCTGACATAAATTACCTTACCTACTTGACTTGGCATTTCTCAAAGACGGATCAGAAGGTCTTTCTTTGGACCGTAATGTGGCTTTTGGACAGAGTTAAAAACAAAGGGTATAAAAGGCTCAAAACAATTTCAAAATGGGTTAAAATTACAACTTTCGGAATCAGATCTTTCCCATAACCACAACTTCTGCCCCAGTTTGCTTGGGGACTTTCGATTTTATTTTGGTATGACTGAACCCCAGAGTAAGGCTGCCTACGTACCCTTGCGGGATCAAGTTAAACGTAGTTCACGTCATATGAATTACTTTGTTTGTTGTGATCTTTCTTTTCTTTTCCTTATTCTTTCTCTTCTTTCTTTTCTTTCTTCCTTTTCTCTTTTTTGTTGTCTTGTTGTTTTGTTTTTTTTTCTTTTCTCATTCTTCTTTTTTCTTCTCTTTTCTTTTCTCATTCTTCTTTTTTCTCTCTTTTCATTCTTTTTCTTTTCTCTTTTTCCTTTACTTATCTTTCACACTTGTGTTTCTGATCTTTGCCACTGATTCCAAAAGAGGGGTATGAAAGGAAATAAATAAGGCTCAAAGGGGTAACAAAGGATAAAGTGTTTAGATAGCAGAACAAAATGCCTTCGTCATTCCAATCTCCAAAACATGCCAAGTGCAAACTACACAATGAAACAAACCAAGGAAAACCTTTGTAACATCTTTTGATTGTACCAAACTTGATAACCACATCCACATATTTGCCTTCTACATCTGTCGAATACAAAGCACAAGTGGTCAACACTCTCACTCTTCTTACCACGAACGACCCATGTCAATTTGGCAAACTTTCCTTTAGGGTTTCTTTATGTTCCATCTGCCCCAGTTTCACATGGTTCGGGCGTCAAACAATCTCAAAACTTCCCAATCTGTTCTTATTTCCTCCAGTGCCCTTATTGTTTTCAAAAATGGTTTCATTGCTTCCCGACTAACATATCTTTTAAAGATCCGACTGAGAATTATGCGTGCATGTCATGTCACTAGAACCAGCATTAGACAAAAGACAAAACAAAAGGATAGAAAAGAACTAAACAAAGAACAATGATTGGAAGTAACAAAAGACCGAAATTTGCATTAGACAACGATGAAATAACTCGAAACAAAACAAGCAAACAAACTGGAGTACAACCCTAGAATGAACCTGAAACACCCATGGACAACACTAAACGAACCACTTCGACTAAACAAGCTAGACAAAAATGAAAGGATAAGAGGGTTTGATCACAAGACAATATCCGGATTACAACCCTGCAAATAACCCGAACAACAGAAATGACAGCAAAATGGACCACCAAAGCTCCTCCCCGGCTGACTTAGGAATGAAGCGTCTTTCCAATTACCAAACACGTCATCTTAGCCACTAAGCTTCACATCCATATTGCCATGACCACTATCTGCGTCAGTATCTTCAACTTCAGTCAACAAGTTCCCAAGAGGATTCTCATACCCTATGTCACCGGGCATCATCCCCACTAAGTGTGCCTCCTCATGTAAGGGATGCAACATGATATTCTGGGTGCCACTGTCTTGAATCAAATTTTCCTAGATCATCCTTTCTATTTCTCTTTTCAAATCCCGACAATTTTCCATATTGTGCCCCAGAGCATTAGAGTGGTATTCACACCTTTTAGATGAGTCAAAGCTTCTTGCACGTCGGTCTACCTGATTTGGAGGAATGGGTGCAATCATGTCATGTTGTTTTAACTTCTCAAATAAGCTTGCATAGGACTCTCCTATTGGTGTAAAACTATCTTTCAACTTTTGTTTGTTTCTATACCCCTGGCTTGGATGTGGGTTATAAGGTACTTGAAAAATTTACGGAGGCGGGTGGAGATTTTGTAATACTCGTGCTCGCTTTCTTGGGTGATGTGATGGCTGGGCAACATACTGGTAAGGATCAACAGAGTATGGGGAGTTCAAAGGCGGATAGTAATGCTTAGGGGGGTCATGAAAAACCTGATGAGTCTGCACATACCTTCGAGATGTTCTCCTAGGACCTCTTCTTGACCCTGATATCATCATGATTTCTTCATCCCTCTCATTCGTTTTACCAGATTCAATTTGGACAGCCTGAGCTGCAGCTTTGGGAGCTGTTTGACTTATAATTCTGCCTGTCTTAAGACCGTCCTCCACCATTTCTCCCATTTTGATTGCTTCCGGGAAGGATTTGCCCACTGCGGACGTCATGTATTGAAAATAATCTGGCTCTTGAGCCTGTAGAAAGACAGTGATTAACTCGTGGTCATCTATGGGTGGATTAGCTCTAGCTACCTGCTCTCTCCATTTGATGACATATTCCCTGAAACTTTCAGTTGGTTTCTTCTTCAGGTTAGAAAGGGAAATGCGGTCTGGGGAGATGTCGATGTTGTATTGAAACTGTTTGACAAAGGCCCGTGCCATGTCATCCTAGACGTACCAGCAAGATGTGTCTTGATCCAAAAACCATTCAGATGCTACTCCCGTGAGGCTTTCCCTAAAATAAGCTATAAGCAATTCTTCATTTCTTCCCACACCTCTCCATTGGTTGCAATACCTTTTCAGGTGGGCTATGGGGTATCCATGTCCATTGTACTTTTCAAATTTGGGAACCTTGAAACCAGGAGGCAAGTGGACATCAGGGAACATGCATAGATCTCTGAAGGCAACGCTCTTTTGACCTGTCATTGCTTGCGTGTTTTTCAACCGTTGTTCAAATCTTTTCACTCTTTGGGTTATTTCTTCCTGTACTCTCTTTCGGGCAGGCTTCTCGATGTTTACAGGAAGCTCAAACGAGTATGAGTGGTACTCGGGAGAGTGGTACTGTTTTTGCTGTGTAGCAAATCGTGACTCGTGACAAGGCTGTCCTTGGCCATTGGCCTAGTCTTGACGCATTTTGGTCATTTGTTGTTTCAGTGTTCTATTTTCCTCAACCACAGTAGGCCCTTGTTGAAGCCTGTGACGCTGAGTCTCTTGAGCACTCGTAACAGCTTCGATGTCAGTTATCATTTTCCTTGGATCTTGTGTTTCCAGCTTACCACAACCGACCACCTCAACTTTCTTCACAATTCAAAACAAAACATGTTAGAATGGATTAGGTCGGTCCTCATTATTCACAACATCTTTTCCATTTTTTATTCAATTTTCTTTTCCATTTTTAATCATCATTTTTTTTGTTTTTTTTTCTTATTTTTTTTTGGTTGTGGTCGAATCCTATGTGGATTGCCTACGTATCGTGACCCCGCACGAATCAGATCAGGCGTAGTTCGTGCAAATAAAAGGTAAACGATAATAAAACATTTTTTTTGGAATTTTTCATTTTCATAATAAAAACAAAACTGACAAATTCCTTCCCCTATATGCCAATTTTGAACAAAAGGCCGTTTTTGCAAACGTGGCCTCCTTCCCAATTTTCCATGAATTTTGAGGCTGGGGAGGATTATTTTATGACACTCTACAAGCTTGTCCGTTTTTTTACGAAATTAGCCTTTTGACAACTGGAAAATACTCTAAGGCTATCTCGATAAGAACGGTTTAAGGCACCACCGAAGCTGGGCCGACTTATTTTGACCAAAATCCGAATGGTATTCACTTGACCACTAACTCTTTTTCTTGTTTTTCAAATTAAAATAAAAGACCTAGTTTTGCAAACACGGCCTTTCAACACCTCGGGGGCGAAGATTTTAAGGCTGTGTCAGCTAACCAGTCAAAGACCAAAAATTGACCAAAAATGGTCGTTTTTGCAAAGTCAGCCTTCCGGCGTCCCTTTCGGAAACATTCGGCTATTTATGACAAAACGGCGTTACCCTACTTATTTATAATTCTTTTCTTGTTTTTCAAATTAAAATAAATGACCCGGTATTGCAAACACGGCCTTTCAGCGCCTCGGGGACGAAGATTTTAAGGCTGTGAGGGTCAAAAATCAAAACATGACCAAAGGTGTCTGTTTATGCAAAATCAGCCTTCCGGCGTCCCGTTTGGGAACATTTGGCTATTTTGACAAAAACGGCATCACCCGACTTATTTATAACGAAAATTAAAATGATTATATTTTTTTTTTGACATTTTGGCTATTTTTGCAAAGGGGAGGTTGGACCCGATGAGGGTTGCCTACGTATCTCACATCCGGTGAGAATCAAAGCTGCGTAGTTCGGGCAAAGAAACTAACTATATTTTGAAAACAAGACCTCTTTTTTCCATTTTCCATGGCAAGATAAACTATTTTATTTTTCCCTTTCTATTTTTTTTGAAAACAAGACAAAATAACGACTCTTTTTTTTTATTTTCAACAAACAATAAACAACCTATTTTTCCCAGGCTAAAATAAAGACTCTTTTCTTTTTTTTTCTTTTTAACAAACAATTTTCCAAAAATAAAAGACTCTTTTTCTATTTTTCTTTTGCTTTTAGTAAAACAGACTATTAAAAATAAAGCATTTTTCTTTTCCATTTTCTCAAAATTTCGGCAGAGTTTCGACAGTATTTGAGCATTGGGTTTTTTCTAAAATAATCAATTAACTCCCTAGCTGTTATTTCTCTCTTTTCCTCTTTTTTTTTTTCAATTTTCCAACATTCCCGAGATTCATAAACCGGTCAACATGCAGGTTTGGAACAAATAAATGCACAACACAAATAGGATGCATCAGGATAGTCTTTTTCATTTCAGGCTGCTATTCCTAGACGGACTCAACCCCTGTGTTGAGTCCCCTAAGTCAAATGCAACATGATGCAGATAAGCGTTCCTACTAGGGATCCGGCATGAGGTTGAGTTATTCTAGGTTTAGAACCTGGGTGTTTGTTCTAGACCTGGCTTACCCGAGCGGACGACTCGAGCCGAGGGGGAGGCAGCGTACAGGGAATACAGAAGCTTCGCCGGCTTTGCAACTTATCCAAACCTCGTTCTAAACTGGGAATTAGACACTATACAGAAAAGAAGTCACACGAAGTGCACCCTTCTTCATGATTTAGAAGACTCAGAGAGGAGATGAGTTTCGGTACAGTTTATATACAGTTCACATAATATCAAAGCGGTAAAAAAACAGTCAATTAACACATATTAGGCACAGATCATGTAACAAAATCAGATAAAGCCGAACACAACAATTATTCTAAGCTCGAATTCTGAACCCTGAACCAGAGATTCTGGGTTCGGTCCCCAGCGGAGTCGCCAGAGCTGTCACACCTCCTTTTTCTGCCTACACCCGCAAGGACATAAAGGAGTTTCTCCAATTAAAGGACAATCGGAACGAGATTTAATTATTATGATTCAGAGTCGCCACCTGGGAGATTAAAGGTGTCCCAAGTCACCTGTTGAACCCCGAACCGAGGAAAAATATGACTCTGTTAATAGTCCGCGAACCAGAAATCCGGATAAGGAATTCTGTTAACCCGGGAGAAGGTGTTAGGCATTCTCGGGTTCCGTGGTTCTAGCACGGTCGCTTAACTGTTGCATTTAGCTTATTTATCTGATTTTATTGCCTGAAGAGCTTATGTGCCAATTTTTACTTTTAACCGCTTATTATTTGAATTTTAAAAGAAAGTTGAACATCGTTTAAAGTGTGTCTTTGGATCGCGTCACATGAAATGCACCCGCAATCCTAAACACAATCTATTCAACGTTTTGGTATTTGATTTGGGTCACATGAAATGCACACCCGAGTTTAGGAAGGTAATGTTATTAAAATACGCGCCTAAAGAGATTAACGCGTTATTATCTTTGGGGAAGGCCGTGAAATTCGCTAAAACGACCCATCCCGAATTCTAAATGTTTTAATATAAGCAATTAATAAGAGCTCCGCAATTTGCATTTTTATTTGTTGAGGCTCGTCTCATCATTTCTTATTTAAAAATCAATTCCACGGCAAACTACAATTTTCTACTTAGGTCGTTTCGAAAAATAACCTTAATCGACTAATATGTGCTAAAGTTTCAAAGTCCAGTGACACAATATCAAACAATTAATCCCGTGAATAGAATGAGTAAAGCAAAATACTTTGCACAACAAACATGGTCTCACTTTCCAGAAACTAGGCAGACTGGGCCCCGGAAACGTCCAAACACACGAGATTGCAACCAAAGTGGCCTTGGGCTCAAACACATGCCCTTCCGTGAATCATTGGAACATTAAGGTGCCTTTGGGGCCAACGTGAGCCCAGTGACAGTATCTAAATAGACACACTCTTTTAATACCACATCACACCAAATTGGCACTCAAAATCGTTCAGAAGACCACTATACTATTCTGATTTTAAAAGCTAGGCAATATGTTGACAATCCAGTTAATTTGATAACATGTTTGGGTCTATCCTCACTGCAGTCATTAACATATTGAAATTCCAGTTATCAATTACAAACGGACCTCAGTTTGGACGTACGAGTTAACCTGACTATTTTATTAATACTAGCATGGGTAAACTAATTCATACTTCATTCGAATTTAACTATATAACAACGAAAGCAAACTATTGATAACCTGATAATACTAATTAGTACTATACGAAGCTATTGAAGACACACACTCAGATTAAATCTAGAATCGAGATAGATATCATACACTTGATCAAATCAGTTATACGCCTATACCACTTCGGATTTACCTTTAAACAAAATGCCAAACTAGGCGAATATGAATTACAATGAAGCTATAGCTAGATGTTCACCCATTGAAGTAGTCAAAACAGTCCAGAAGTGGTCCTTATTAACAGTCCTTAATACAATTCAAATCTAACAAATCAAATATACATCCCTACTCACCAATTGAACAGTTACGGCCATATATATACCCAAACGAACACGGATCAGTCAATGCAATTGCATTTCATTTTAAGTTGTGGTTACATCGATGTAATTTCGAGCGTGTACCTGGAATTGAAATTACAACAAGGAGAAGAGATCAGCAGCAGGTAATATAACTGGTATCCAACAGCTAATCACAGCAACAAATTGGAGTAATTTTGACCCGAGATGACTTCAACAAACCCAAGCAAACACCACAGGGATGTAGCACCCAAATGACTCGAGATTGAACTTAAAATGCTCCTAAAACTTCACTGGAGCAGAACTCAACCAGAATCTAAACTAAGTAGATCCAAATTCACTCGAACAAATCATTAAATACTTCTTGAGCTTAGAGCAGGAATGAAGAACACTAAAAGGAACTTGAAAATAATTGAAACATGCGATGAAAAATAGTAAATGTTTTTGAATTTTTTTTTTTTTGCTTTCTAATGTTTTTCGATTTTGTATATTTGAATTTCAAAATGCATATCTGAATATTAGAGAGAGAGCTTTTGGGGGAATTTTTTGATAGCTCCCCAAAAAAACCCCCGTTTCAAGGCAATGGTCATGCCTTTTTATAGGCAAAGATGAGGTGCAAGTCAGATTTTCAGATTTCAAATTCAGTCCCTAGTTTATTTCAGATTAATCCCTCATTTTTTGACTTGTTTCCCAAGATAGTATCCTAAGTTGGCTGAAATCTACACTAAAGTCCTATTCTAGAAGGCTCTAGGGTGTTCTTCTACCTATACAATACCTATACTACCCTTGTTATATTCTGAAATTATTGTTCTTATAAGAACTACCCTTTTTCATGCCTAAACTACCCTTGAAAACTCCTCAAAATTACTGACCCAACCAAATCCCTTTTGCCTTAGTTAAACTTCAACCATGGTTAACTAAACTAATCTAAACTAACCAGCAATATCCAATACTACTTTCAAAACTAAACGGAAACATGAGTTATTGAATCCAACTACTACTTAATTAAACCTAGCTCATACTATTATTAATCAAACTAAATCGACATTAACTAAGCTAATCTAACAAAAGTGAAAAAGCCAAAGAACATGAACTAATGACTGGATTAAGTAACAAAAGACTTCAACAAAATCGATTAAAATTAAAGTTAAGCTAATACAAAATCTGTTAAAGAACTTACTTATATCAAAATTGGAAAAACCAAACTAAAGAGAGAAGGGCAGAAGGTCGACTTATTCGAATAGAAAAAGAAAAGAAAGAGAGAAATACCCAAAAGACAGTCCGAGCAACGAAGCTGTTCTTCGACCTTTGATTTTGACCGAAAAAGGGCCTCAATCGCGTGTTCTCAGATGAAAACACATGACCAAGATTATTTTGGTCTTAATCATCACTTAATCTGCTAACTCCAGAATTTTGCCGTTCTTAGAGCTCACTTTGAAATCAAATTCGACGAGCTCTGTTGAGTTTCGAGGGTAACAGGCTTTGGATTCAGATAGATGGGAATACGACGAACATGCGGTATAAATTTGGGGCCATTTGAGCGGTGTCGCCGCCGTGGGTGACAGAGACGGTAACAACAGATCCGACAATTCGAAGGTTTATAGTAAGATTTGAAAGGAAATGAAGGCAGATTCATGGAGAGGGCGTCGAAGTGGTACATGGGTGTGAATTTGAGAGCCACCGGAGAAGGTAGCGATTTCTCCTGCGGCGGCGCTGGTAGCAGAGGAGAAGAGGTACGAGGAAGATGATATGTTTGGTCTCTAGGGTTATTAGGATTTTCAGACATTTTTATCAATTTAAAGGGAAGGCACCACAGCCGTTTGATTATGTTAATGAATGGTTGAGATTGGGTGAAATAAAACGGGGTTGTTTTGGTCATTAGCCAGACCGGGTCAGGGGGAGTGGTGAATTCTGTTTCGGCCTGAGCGTGGGTGTCACTGGTTTGGGCTGATACACATCAAATAATTCTAAGCCCAAATTCAAATCTTTAGGCAACCTTTCCTTTCTTTTACTAATTTTCTTTTATTTTCCTTCTTTCTTTTATTTTCTTTTCTCTTTTTGGTTATTTATTCAATTTTCTGATTTTATTAAAATGCTAAATTAAAACTTAAAACCAAATTAACACTAAAATTTAGATTTCCTAATTTTCCATACACTAATTCCTAATTTAAATGCAAACTAAGACAAATTTAAACTAAAAATGCAAAAGGATCATTTTTGTTATTTTCTTTGTATTTTATTCTAAAACAACTTAATCACTAATTAATCCTAAAACATGAAATTAAACCCTAAATGCAAATGCCAACTGTATTTTTTATATTTTTTATATGAATTAAAATGCACAAATAAATGCAACAATTAGCAGAAAAATTGACACAAAATTCACAAAAATTATAAAAATAAAGAAAAAATTATTTTGTTTGAATTTTGGGAATAATTCATATATAGGACAAAAGTCACGTGCTCATACCTACATATCCCTGGTTTCACAGGAATCAGGCCGTATGTAGTTTCGGATTCATCTGCGGAGTATACTGATGAAGACATTTCGAACGGACGCGATATCTAGGGTTTGGTGAGTGGACGGTTAACGGCAATGGTTAGGTTTGTTATGGCTAAGGGAACTGAAGAGGGATTGCTTCTGGTGGGATAGCCGTCGCTCGCCGGCTTACCTGCAAATAGAAACAATACAAGCGTATAATGTGCATAAATTTAAACATGAAGCAAATTTCCGTTGGACCATGAAAGTTGTCTTCGGACGATGGGAATGATGTCCTTAAACCATGATGTCCTGGGCCATGAAGCGTATGATAAGGGATTCTCAGGCCATGAAATAATATTCTCGGGTTATGAGGATGGTGCCTCCGAACCATGACGCCTTTTGATAATGATATTCAAAATATTGAAAGAGATTATCAGGCCATGACATGGTGTTCTCGGGCTATGAAGATGGTGCCTCCGAACACTGACACCTTTGGATGAGTTGGTGATATTTCAGCCCATGAAGGATGCAGTAGTATGATGTGGACAAGACAGAGCTTAGTCTTGCGAATTGAAAGGCAAAGCTTAGCCCGTAAGAGAAGTGAGATAAATAGTGCTTAGTTTTGAAGAAAATTGGAGGCCGAGCTTAGCCTCGAAAGTAAAAAAAGTAGCATTATGCAAACATGCGAATATAGGTAGAAGTAGAGCTTAACCTCGGAAGGCAGAATGGTAGACTTACGCAGATTGGAAGGCAGAATAGTAGCCTTATGAAATGCAAATGCAGATGGAGACAACGTTTAGTCTCGGAAGGCAGAATGGTAGCCTTATGCAAGAATGCAGATGGAGACAACATTTAGTCTCGGAAGGCAGAATGGTAGCCTTATGCAATACGGATGTAGATGGAGACAACGTTTAGTCTCAGAAGGCAGAATAGTAGCCTTATGCAATGCGGATGCAGATGGAGACAACATTTAGTCTCAGAAGGCAGAATGGTAGCCTTATGCAATGCAGATGCAGATGGAGACAACGTTTAGTCTCGGAAGGCAGAATGGTAGCCTTATGTAAATTGGAAGGCAGAATAGTAGCGTTATGCAGTGCAAATGCATATGGAGACAACGTTTAGTCTCGAAAGGCAGAATGGTAGACTTATGCAAGAAATAAGGTAACAAATGACAGTAGAGTTTTCTTAGCTGATAGCAGATTGTGGCATCGTGATGACTGGGAGCATTGTGATGTACGGAACATCACTGGTGTGTGCTGGTGGAAAATGTTGGCAAGTGTAATGGTTCTGAGAGTCGTATTTTGAACAATGTTTGTCCCATGGGCGTACAATATGTTTAATGATTTCACAATCCTAGTGCATGCATTCGAAGAAAAATCATGACTCTTGTAAGAGGGGAGGTTAGTTCGTATCCCCGCTGGCTTTTCTTGACTCGTCCGGCTTTGATATAGTGAAGCCGTCTATATAATTGGGGTAGCGTTGCTAAACAAAGCAGTTTCAATGATTTTGTAAAAGTATGACATAAATGTATAATTAAAAATAGCTTCTAGATGAACTGACGACTGCGACGTAGTTCAGGACATTGCAACCTCTCCTGTTAACAGAATTTTGAGGGTCCTCCTCAAAATTCTGCCCCAGTTTGATGGGTTGACATTTCTGATAGTTGCTTGTGCGGTGGCTAAAATTAGTTTTGAATTTTGAGGGTCCTCTATCCAAAATTCTGCCCCAGTTTCCAATTGTAGAGGAAATGAAAATTTTATTGCATAATGACCGAACTCATAGGGCTGCCTACGTATTCCCTATTAAGCGGGAATCAAGTCAAGCGTAGTTCAATTTACATCATATAAGGAAAGAATAAAGATTACACATAGTAATGCTTGACTCCATCTGAATTGATCGGCTTTGGCCAGACTTCTCCATCCATTTCTACATGTATGAGGGCTCCTCCTATCAAAACCCGGTGAACCATGTATGGCCCCTGCCAGTTGGGAGAGAACTACCCTTTGGCTTCATCTTAATACGTGACAATATTTTTTAACACCAGCTGCCCCGGTGTGAACTGTCTTGGCTTGACTCTTTTGTTGTAGGCTCTGGACATTCTATTCTGATATAATTGACCATGGTAGACTGCATTCATTCTCTTTCCGTCTATAAGAGCTAGTTGCTCGTTACGACTTTTCACCCATTCCGATCGTCGAGCTCAGTTTCTTGTATGATCCTTAAGGAAGGGATTTCTACCTCTGCAGGAATGACAACCTCTTTACCGTAAACTAGCATATAGGGGCCTACCCCGGTTGATGTGCGGACTATGGTAGGATACCCCAGTAGAGCAAATGATAACTTCTTGTGCCACTGTCTGTGCTTCTCTATCATCTTCCTCAATATCTTCTTGATATTCTTGTTGGCGGCTTCTACAGCTCCATTCATCTGAGTTCTATAGCCTGTGGAATTCTTGTGTTTGATCTTAAAAGTTTCACATATTGCTTTCATCAAGTTTCTGTTGAGGTTGGAGCCATTATCAGTAATGATTGACTCACAAATTCCGAATCGACAAACAATGCGGTCGCGGACAAAGTTTGCCATGACTTTCTTAGTACCTGCTTTTTAAGATGCTGCTTCGACCCATTTGGTGAAATAGTCGATGGCTACTAGGATAAACCTATGTCTGTTGGAAGTAGCAAGCTCGATTGGTCCAATAACGTCCATTACCCAGGCGGCGAAAGGCCACAATGAGCTTGTTATGTTGAGCTCGCTTAGAGGTACTTTTATCATGTTTGCATGTATCTGACATCGGTGGCATTTCCTGACATACTGGATGCAGTCCGTTTCCATAGTCATCCAAAAGTAACCAGCCTGGAGTATTTTTTTTGTTAAGACAAAACCGTTCATATGTGGACTGCAGGTCCCAGCATGAATTTCCTCTAGTAGCCTGGATGCTTCCTTTGCGTCGACACATCTTAATAATCTTAAATTGGGAGTCCTCCTATATAGGATTCCTCCACTGTGAAAGAAGTTGTTGGACAATCTCCAAAGTGTGCGTTTCTGAGTAGGATTAGCAAGTTCCGAGTACTCTCCTTTTGCCAAATATTCCTTGATATCATGAAACCAAGTCTTTCCATCTGCTTCCTCTTCAACATGAGCACAGTAAGCTGGCTGATTATAGATTTTCACCAGAATGGAATCAATGAAATTCTTGTCAGGATGTTGTATCATAGATGATAGGGTAGCCAATGCATCGGCGAACTCATTTTGGATTCTGTTCCAACTCATTATGGATTCTAGGAACATGCTGTAATTCTGTCTTCGTGAACTCTTTCTCAATTCATGTACGTGATGCAGATACAAGAGTATCTTGGAGTTCTTGGTTGCCCATTCTTCTCGTACTTGATGTATAAGGAAGTCTGAATCTCCAATCACTAGCAGCTCCTGAACGTTCATGTCAATGGCCATTTTGAGTCTTAAGATGTAGGCTTTATTCTCGGCCATATTGTTGGTACAGGGGAACCTGAGTTTGGCAGAGACCGGATAATGCTGACCGATTTTTGATATTAGGACTTCTCCTATGCCAACTACTTTGAAGTTTGCTGCTCCATCGAAGAACATTCTCCTACCATCATAGGATTCTGCAATGTCCTCTCCTATGAATGATACCTCTTCATCAGGAAAATATGTTTTCAAGGGTTCGTATCCTCCATCCACGAGGTTTTTAGCAAGGTGGTCTGCCAGTGTCTATCTCTTGACCTCTTTCTGGGTTACGTAAACAATGTCGAACTCACTCAACAGGATTTGCCACATGGCTAGCTTGCCGGTGGGCATGGGCTTCTGAAAGATGTACTTCAAGGGATCCATCCTCGATATGAGATATGTAGTATATGCGCAGAAGTAATGTCTCCGTTTCTGAGCTACCCAAGTCAAAGCACAACACGTGCGTTCCAATAGAGAATACCGGGCCTCGTACAGTGTGAACTTCTTACTAAGATAATAAATTGCTTGCTCTTCCTCCCCGTTTCATCATGCTACCCCAGAACGTAGCCAAAATCTCCATCCAATACTGCAAGGTAGAGTAATAAGGGTCTACCTGTCTCAGGCGGGACTAAGACCGGTGGCGTTGATAGATACTCTTTGATTTTGTCGAAGGCCTTTCGAAAGTCATCAGTGCATTTGGTGGCGATGTCCTTCTTCAACATCTTAAATATTGGCTCACAGATAACTGTAGACTGTGCTATGGAGTATGGTAGTCATGGCCCTCATATAGGTGGCCCCTGCATTCTTTAGGCCGAATGACATCATCTTGTAATAGTACACTCCCCATGGCGTAATGAAAGCCATCTTCTCAGCATCTTCCTCATCCATCCAGATCTGATGATAACCAGCGAAGCAATTTAAAATGACTGTAGCTCATGCTTGGCGCAATTGTCAATCAGGATGTGTATATTTGGCAAAGGAAAGTCATCTTTCGAACTGGCTCTGTTGAGATCTCGGTAGTCGACACAGACTCTAACCTTCCCATCCTTCTTTGGCACTAGCACAATGTTGGATAACCATGTCGGGTATTTGACTACCCTGAGAACCTCAGCATTGATCTACTTGGTGACTTCTTCCTTGATTTTCATACTCATATCAGGCTTGAACTTTCTAAGATTTTGCTTTACCAGTGGATACATTGGTCGGTTGGCAGTTTGTCGGCCACAATAGACGTACTAAGACCAGTCATGTCATCATACAACCAGGCGAATATGTCCTCATACTCCTTTAGAAATTCTGTGTATTCTCCCTTCTCTGATGGCGATAGGTGTTTTCTGATTCGCGTTTCCTTGATGTTTTCTGCATCTTCCAGGTTGAAAATCTCAGTCTCGTCCAGGTTGGACATAGGTCTGTTCTCAAAATTCTCAACTTCTTTGATAATCTCGTCAGGTATGTCATCTTTGTCCGAATTAATGTTCGTTTACTGCGTTGTCTCATTGCATGCCACAGTCATTGGTTCATCAAGACAAGTAATAGTAATGATGTATTGGTAAAGCAAGGAGAGAAAATGATAGCAATAAATATTAATTCATAAGAAAAATCAAAAAATGCTTTTGATAAATTGAATAACTATTTTGAACACCGAAAATCTTATTGCGGGAATTGAAAAATACGAAAAAGAAAATCATTTGGTAAATAAAATAGTGAATAATGCTTGTTTTAGCGTTGCTACCCTGAGGCTCGTTAGGCTTTGGTTGTCCTTATGGTCCAATTCTTGAGATGTGACCCTCTTCTCACAGCCTGTATGGAAGGGCCTTTCTCCCCCTCCTCATCGAGAATAACGCAACAGTCCATATCACTGTCCTCTAGAAACAATCCTTCATTGCTGTGAGTACTTCTTCTTCATCTGATCTATAAATAATGTCAGCCTATTGGAAGGTCTGTTCTAGATGCGGTATTGGCTGCTCTAGTGGATAGTAAGGACCGCGCCATGGTGGAGACCAGTTATTGAATTCTTCCCAGGTGTATTTATATCCCAAGCCGAAGGTAGTGCCATGTTTCTTGAGTTTTATGGGTTTGGAGATTCCTTGGAGGTTCTTGCCGAGCCCTTTGCCAGGTTCGTACCCACTCCAACTTAGTATACTCTCGATTTTGTTATCCCACCATTTTTCTTTGTCGATAGCATTGACCCGTTCAATGTGGTGGTAAGTTTCCCCACCCATCTTCCTTTTTCCCTCAATCGCCGGAATGGTCTAGCGACTGTATATAGGGTTGCTACCGTCGCCGTGAATGATCACTTCCTGGTGATTCTATTCGAACTTTACTGCCTGATGCAACATTGATGCTACGGCCCCAGCAACATGAATCCATGGCCATCCCATCAGCAAGTTGTAAAATGCTAGTACATCTATCACCTAGAAATCGACTTCGAACCAAGTTGGTCCCATCTGCAGGCATAGGCTAATCTCCCCAATGGTGGACCTCTGAGAACCATTGAAGGCTTTCACATTGATTTCTCCATCCTTTATCTCACGCAACCCTTTACCAAACTTATTGAGTGTTACCAGCGGACAAATGTTAAGACTGGAACCTCCATCGATCAGGATTATGGTGATGAAATAATCTTCGCATTGCACGGTGATGTGCAGTGCTTTGTTGTGCCCCAGCCCTTCAGGTGGCAGCTCGTCCTCATGAAAGGTGATCTTATGGCTTTCCATCACTTGTCCTACCATATTCGCCACTTCCCCGCTAGTGATGTTACTTGGTACGTACGCTTTATTTAGCACCTTTAACAAAGCATTCTTGTGTGTCTCAAAATTTTGCAACAAGGAGAGAATGGATATTTGTGCTGGTGTCTTGTTTAACTGGTCGATGATCGAATATTCCTTGGCCTGTATTTTCCTCCAAAGGTCGCCCGGACCTATTTCAATAAGGGGCAGCCGGTTGGAGGCCTGCTTGCTTGATTCAACTAGATGTTCAGGGGTAAAGACTCTACCAGTTCTTGTCGTACCCTGTGCTGCGATAGTTTCTTCAATCCTGACCTTGCCTTTACTTCTCACCTCAGCTATATAGTCCTAGGGTACAACATTAATATATAATGGTGGCATGGCTGACATCGCCACTGGGACCGGTGTGGCTATCCTTACTTCGAATGGAACATATGCCTTGAGTGGCAAGACTGCAACCTCAAATGGTGTGGGTGTATTTTCCGGAGACACGAATTCAACTTCAATTGGTACCGGAGTCTTTGTGGATGGCACTGCTTCAAACTCAAGAGGTACAGACATATTCACCTCAGCATCCTCAGACAGTAGGATCTAGGCTATGATTTTATTGAGAGTAATTATCGGTTTCTTTGGGTCATCACCTTTTGCAATCAACCCAATTGATCCCTCGAGATCCCAGTTATCTTCTATTTCAATCATATGGATACCTCCACCCTTATGGTCTGGCAGAGGGTTGTTGCGGATGTTTGGAGCGGGCTCCTTTGCCACAATGATCTTGTTATCAATCAAGAACTATATCTTGTCTTTCAAGGAGCGGCATTCATCGATGGTGTGCCCTTTCATGCCGGAGTGTTATGCACGGGATTTGTTTGAGTTAACCCACTGAGAAGGATTCTTAAGGGTAGCAGCAGGGATGAGGGTGACATAACCAACAGCTCTGAGCCTCTCATACAGCTGGTCGATGGGTTCAACGATGAGTGTATACTATTTTGGAGGTCTGCGATTGAAATTAGGTCGGGGTCTAGGGAAATTTTGGCATGAGGGGGTGATTTATAATGGGATGGTTGAGCATTATAGGTTTGGTAGACATGAGCGGGTTGGGAGTATCTAGGTGAAGTAGGTTAATATGTAGGAGGTGGAGATGACTGATAAGTTGGTGGCGGGGCTTGGTATAAGGGTGAGAGTGCTTGGTAATTTGGGGTTGGCTGGTATGTGAGTGGAGGTGTTGGGTAAGCTTGGTATTTGAGGGAAGACTTGGTCCTTTGTGCAACTATTACGACCCCTACGTCCCTTTTCTTAGACACACCACCGGATTGTAAAGCCTTATTCGTAGCTTGCAAGGCTTCAAAATTTGTAACCATACCACTTTTAATACCTTCTTCAATTCTTTCACCTAATTTGATAATGTCGTAGAACTTGTGGTTCTCAATCATCATCAGCCGTTCATAGTACTGCGGGATCTTGGCTTACCCAGCACATCTGATAATTTGATAAGTCAGATGTCATGCTTACCCAGCTTGACCACTTCTTGGGATCTTGGCTGATGTACCAAGATAATGCATGTCCTTTCAGACTCTCATAAACAACTTTATGCGGATCCTTTCATCCTTCCCTACTCCAACCAACTTGTCGCAATATGTCCTCAGATAGACCCTTGGATCACCCGTACCATCAAACATTTTGAACTTATGAGGTTTGTATCCCTCAGGCAGTTCGACATCAGGTTGTATGCAAAGGTCCTTGTAGTTTAGCCCCTCAATTCCTTTGCTTCCCTCAATGCCCTAAATCCGGTTGGTCAATATTTTAAGTTCCTCGGCCAAGTTCCTGATAAGTAGGTCCTTTTCATCAGACTCAGGTGTGCCTGAGATAGGTTGGGTGGAGTGTGGCATGGTCTCTACATAGATAGGAGTGTTGTGGTGGCCTGGTGTATGGGTGTGGAAATGGTCGTTTGTGGAGTTCTGAGGTTCTGGGATGTGTAGTGGAGCGTTTTTTGGGGCATGTCAGGTGTTACATTGGCATGATGGTGAGGCACAGGATGATTCTGCTATTTTGGGATATTTTGAGGAGGTGTAGGGTTTTGAGCGTTGGGGACGTTGATATTTGAGGTGTTGAGGAAAAATGATAGGTTTTCCAGATTTCGAACCTGATCGAGCTCTTCCTGAAATTTCAACAGTTTCTATTCAAGTTGCGACACATTCTCGTTAGGAACCCGAATACCCTGGCCATCAGTGGCCTCTACCCGTTCAGCTGTGTTCTCTTTCCTGATGTTGTTTAAATCTTCCATTTTATTCTTGCCTTTGTTCTAGCCTTTTATAGGACTAAGAGGAGGAGTGTGTGGAGGGCCCCTGGATCTTGTGAAATAAGATGATGATGCCAGCGTGCACGAACTAACCTTTGGGGAGGGAAATAATAAAACAAAAATAAAACAAAAGGTAATCAAGTTAGTGAGGATTATAAAAAGTATTTCAATATTTTAAACACATAGTGCAGGAATGTAAAGTGTGTCCTAATTTGGGAACCTCTTTGTGCTCGAGTAGGCCTAGAGACAAATAGACTTGGAGAACTTTTAACGCTAAATGCCTCATTTTATTGATAAAGATAGGCGAATCCCAAAACGACACTAAATAAGCAAGAAATAAAAGTCACTAATGGCCATTGGACTTATTACATTTAGGATACGAGTAAACCTAATATATTTGGCCTCAGTAGGACCTTCCTCGGGTTGAATGCTCTCGTTGATCAAATCCTCCAGCTCGCGTAGGTTCACCAGTAAAAATGCCTTTTCCAGGTGTTCTCCTTCATTTTCCTCAGTGTTCAAGTAGTCGGCGACTCTCTTCCTCACTTTTCCTTCCAATTACAGCAGACTATATTCTAGATATACCAACTTTTCGCTAGCTTTGGCAGCCCTCTCTTTCCACTCCTTGATTTGGTCATTTGATGGAACACTTCTCCACCAGCCTAGCAAGAGTGGGGGCGTGCTAACCATACCGAAACTGGGGACCTCGTGCCTCATTTTCTGCAAAACAAAAAGGGTTAGACCCTACCCCTACCGGACTCGACTATTTATACATTTTTGATCAGCACATTGATATTTAGTTCTCCAAATTAATGCACAAAACGTGGTGATGTCCGTATGGGTTTAGGGAAACCCAGTGGACTTTTGGACAAGACTATCTTAAAGGATCATTATGTGGACAACATAACTGACCCAGCTAGGTTTGACCATAATGCATGCGCAATTTAAACAGAGTAAGGTTTCTATGGGATTATACACGGATACCCTTGAGCGGACAACTCAAGGGGGAAGGCACGGAACTGTCGAATGTACCGCTGATCGACTAGTTTTACCGCAAATAAGCCTTTCCGAATTTAGGGGGTAATGATATAGGAAGGGCGCAACCACTCATCAAGTGTTGCCATAGTATTTGTTTGGCACAACTGGAGTATGATGTTGAGCATAATTATGCAATAATTAAAAGCATGTTGACATGTATTTGCACGTTAAGAAAGCGATAAATACAACAGTTTTATAATTTAAAGCAGTTATAAAGGAATGAAACAAGAAATATATGTCAGTTTTGCTTTTGAAGAATAAATTAAATGCTTAAAGAAATTAAACAAGTAATTGCACATAGGGAGGGGTACAAATTCACAAAAACGGTATAAAATGGTAAAAGCCTAAATATCCCCAGCAGAGTCGCCATGCTATCGCGCCCCCTTCTTCCTCATGGAATCTGGTTTATGACATTTTGGTTGGGACAACTCTTTCCTTTTGGAAAGGAGTTTGCATTTTGAAGAGTCGCCACCTAACAATTTAAGGTGCGTTAGGGAACCTATAGGATTCATTTATAACTATGTTTGGTAACCAGAGACAGGGTAAGGGCTTGAAATTATCCCAAGGGGAAGGTGTTAGGCATCCCTAAGGATCCACTAGTGTGGTTCTCGGCCAAACAGTTTTTGTAAATTTGTACAATTAGCAAATAAACAAGTATGACTCAAATAGTAGGGGATTTAAGTTTAAGAACACAGATGTTTGAAAAGCAATTAATGAAAAGCAAGAGTCTAAAAGAATTACAATCTAAGCACATTTGTGAATGTAAAGGGGGGTGTCCTAGGTTTGTTTATAATATGGATCAAATCAATGCAATACCCGGTATGACACTCCTTAAAGAGGAGCTACACGTGGTATTAGCGCCCCGGTCATCATATCCATATCCACCCTTTCCTGCCCCGTGAAGGTAATTAAAGTGAGGGTTGGTCTCAATCCCTATTGCATGATGTTACCCGTCCCTTCCTATCAGTCCCGGAGGAGTTTAGGACTCTTATCCTACAAAAGGGGCTTATAGGCAGATCCTCAGGTTTAAAGGCAAAATACTAAGAGACAAATAAAAACACATAGGACTACATTTAGGGGGAAACACGAAAAACAGATAGAAGGCTCAGATATACCTCGACAAGTAATGCACATAGATAGCACGACTCATACACAAATAAAGTCCATATTTGAACTCAGAATTCTAAAGCATGGTATCTAAGTGATAGCAGCATAACCAGATTTATTACATGCCTCAAAAAAGAAGTCTGAATCAGGCTTGCCTACTGAATTTAACATGTTGATAGTTAAACACTAATCACAAAGACGGTTCTAGTTTTATTTAAGAGATGATTGCCTAAGGCTTGACTAGGTGTAAAATAATATGCAGCAGTTACTAGAATCATCAAAATAATTTGGAAATTATTTTACCTAAAGGCATGATGTTCTAAATGTTGCAAAGACATGCAGGTTTATGACCAATTTTGCTTAAACAAGATAATCAAACATGAGACTGTTTTATGTCCCTTTTTCATGTATTAGTAGTTTAACTAGGTATAACTGAGCGAGATCCTAAAAACAGGGTATCTAACATTCACATATGACAATTGCAGAACAATTGTAGAATATTCAGAATTCCTAGAGCATGGTTTCTAAATGCCTAAAGAGTTACAACATGACTTCAAGATGTGCAGGAGCAACATTTATATTAATGTTGTTATTTAGCCTAAAGCAGGATTTCTAAGTGATAAAGTGATGCCAAATGAGATGCTGAAATAGTAAACCTAAGAACATGTTATCTAATGCATGACATGCTTTGAGTGGGTTATAATGCACATATAGGAAATATAAACTTAAGACATGGTTTCTACCCATTGATGTTGATAGCATACATAACTACCCTCCCTTTTCACTAGCCAGCCCGAATACTTGTTTACAACAGATTATTACAGACCGACATTGGAATGAATTACATAAGTAGAAATGAAAAATAAGAGATTACACTATAGAGAGCCTGATTAGGACTTCCTCCCTGAGTTATGTAATAAATCACCTCAAGTGCTAAGATTGTTTCATAGCCCTTCTCAAATCCGGGTGTGTCAGAGTTCCCTAAGGACCTCAAGGGATCCCGGCCAGTGCTCACACCCAGATTTCATAGCCAAGACAGAGTAAGTGCAGTATGGAAAGGCCAACTTTCATGTGTCCAAGTTCAGAGGGAGCTCAAGGGTCCCAAGGTAAGGCTCACACAAAAGGGGCAGAACTTAATGGTCTAAGAGGAAGGTGAGAGTGCTTAGCATATTTTTGAAAAGGTTGAATTGGAAAAGACTTTTGAAACATCATGTTTGAAATAAGTTTGCAAAAACAATAGAAGGTTTGCTTAGGGAAAAACAGTTTTGAAAGGAGAAGGGAATAGGAGCAACAACAACTTGGAACAAGCCAGCACACACAAAACAAGTTCAAAGAATAGTATTATTTCAATATTCACAAGCAGGGCAGTAAGGGGTTGGGGACACAGAGAGCCCAAATCAGAAACATGTAAACATGGATAAGAAGAGAAGCATATAGACCAACAGGTACAAAGAACAAGTAGCAATTGATTGGCCTCCAGAACACAAAACTACTACTTCAAAGTGTTAACTAGGGAATCATGCTCAAAATTAGAATAGTAATAAGA
This sequence comes from Nicotiana sylvestris, assembly GCF_000393655.2. Taxonomy (NCBI): domain Eukaryota; kingdom Viridiplantae; phylum Streptophyta; class Magnoliopsida; order Solanales; family Solanaceae; genus Nicotiana; species Nicotiana sylvestris. Next base: position 124,332,622 of record NC_091066.1, read on the forward strand.
CATAGGGACAAGGTATAGGAGTAGTCATGTTGAGGACAGGGGTCTACTGCACATAATTAGTCATGTCGCTTAGTGTTAATTAAGTACATTACGAGTTTATGATACTAACATGGCATACTAGTTGAGGGAAATAAATAAGAACTCAAGTAGACATGCTGGCTGAGTATCAAACAAGACAAGTGATACCCAGACATGCTGAGTACACACTTAAACAAGAGAGGGTAAACTTAAGCATGCTGCATAAAGCAGTAAACAAGAAGAGCAATTAAATACATAAGCCATTAAATTAGTGCAGAAGGAGACTTGGATTAACAGACATGGAGCACATAGAGTTGAGTTTCAGAATTGAACTAGGAACATACAGTTAAGGACGCAAAATGCAGAAGGTAAAGCAAGTAGAGTTCCACAGTCTAGCCTTGGCTTTCAGCCGGCTAGACAAGCAGTTAGCACAAGTAAAAGAGAGAGAGAAGAGAGAATTTTATTTGTGTGTGTGTTTTTTTAACTAATTGTTCGTGTCTTAAGACTGTAGAAGAGAGTTATTTTTATAGTAGTTGAGAGTAGAGTAAAATAAGGTAAAGATTCAATCATCCGGTAATTAGGAAAAATTACATAATCATTCATGCAGAAGATCAGCAAGGTTCTCTTCTAGTAAAGGGGTGACCAGTTAATGATAAAGAGCAGGGCATATAATTAAGGAAAGAAAATTAAATACTTAAGTACGAGTGGGTAATTAAGGGTAAATGAACAAAAGTTCAATTAAGGGAACAATCAATAATAATCAGCAAGTACCACAGTTAATTGCAAATAAGGCAAGAAATAATCAAAGGGCGTAGAAATAGGAAAATAACCAGAAATCAGTATATAGGTATCACCATAGCAAATCAGTGAATAAGGATTCAAAATAATAATAATTTAGGGAAAATGATATAGGTTTTCCATGAATAAGCAACTAAGCCAAGTGTAAACAGAAAGAATCGAATCTGAAACCCTAATAGAGGCGTACTAGGGTAAAATAACAAGATATTCTAATTAAACAAAGAAGTAATCATGTAAATCAAAGCCTAGAACATAGCCCTGTATCAAATAAAACGGACAAGTGTAGAATCCAAACAAAATGTCAAAAATTGGGGGTTTTAGCATAGGCTAGTTAAGGTTAAGGAAGAACTCCACAAACTCAATCAAAACACATAGACACAGGGGACTAAACACTTAAAACGAGAAAGCGTTTTGAAGAAAAGGATTTTCAGAAACCCTAGTTTAGAAAAGAGCGACTAAAATCAAAATAGTTAGTTAAAACGAGAGATTTTTAAAGGAAAATGCTTAATAATACTCGAATCACCTCAGATCTATAAAGATCTGAGAAGAATCAAACAGTAGCAAATCTAGGGATTTCGGAAAATAGTAGAGATGAAGAAAATCGGTTAAAAACTAATGGATTCAAACGAAAAACAAGAGGAATTTTTTTTTACAAACAAAAATGGCCGGAGACAGGCTAGTGAACGAGTTTCAAACCGGAACAGGTTGGCTTTCCTTGAGATATTCTCAAGGACTCATGAAGTCGAAGAGTCATGGAGTATAGGAGACCAGAGGTGGTCGGAGAAGGCACGATAACACCATAGGAAGTAGGTTCTCGCCGGTAATGGTGATTAGGGTTAGGGTGAGTTGAGAGAGAATTTGGTAGAGGAGGGATTCATAGGCGGTACAAATGAGAGAATACGGGTAGGGTTTGTGGGTCGTTTGATTAAAAAAGGAAAGGGCTAACATGGACCGTTGATCTGGGAGATCAACGATCGAGATTAAATGGGGTAGGTGGGTTCAGGGTTTGGGTATGGATTAGTAGGGTGTGGGTCAGGTTTTTTGTAATTATAAAATTGGGCTGGGAATTAGGGTCTGATTTGGCTATAATTGCCAATTTGGCTATAATTTAAATAGCCAGTTTTTTCCCTATTTAATTTATACAAAATAGTTGATAATTTCTAAAAAATAGTTTAAAATGCTAAAATAATTTATAATACATAATTAGTAATTTAAAAATACAGGATCTAATTTTATGCATATAAAACATAATTAAATATTAGAAGGACTAATATTATAATTATGTGCAATTTAGCTTTAAAAATACTAAATATAATTGTAAAATATATAAAAATTACCTTAGCCATATTTTGGTATAAATATAGAAATCCAATAGATGAATTATCAAAACAATAATTTTGGAAATAATTATTGGGGATTTTATGGATAAAAAGGGAGAAAATAAATTAATTTGAAACCTTAAAATTGTGGAAAAAATAATAAAAACACTGGGCATGCTTATATATGCATATATATTCTATTTTGAAGGAATTTTGCATATTAAAAATATATAGAAAAAAGTTGGGTATCAATAGTGATTGCCCAAAGTCAATTGAATATGAGTTCTTTATGCGTAGGCAGAAGCTATTGCAGTTCCTTATGGGGCTCAACGAGATATATGAACAAGCACGTGAGCAGATCATGATGATGGATCCATCTCCAAGTGTGAATAAGGCCTATTTTATGTTGATGGAAAGAGAGAGCCAAAGGAGTATGGCAAATGCAGTAGTTTCTGGTGAGAGTGCTGACATAACAACCCTGTTGACAACAAAAAGGATTCAATAATCAGAAACCTAGGAAGAATTATAATGTGTTTTGCGATTACTGCAAAATGAAAGGGCATACTAGAGAAGGATGCTACAAAGTGATTGGGTATCCTGATGATTTCAAGTTCAAAAAGAAGTTTGGAGGTAATACAACTCACAATGCAATGGCAGGGGAACATAAGCCACAGGTTGCAGTAGGAAGAGGACAAGATGCTTTTAAAGTTCCTCAAATTCCACATTTCACAGCAGAATAGTATGACTAAATTTTCAGGCTGCTCAATAAGGAGAATGTGCTAGAAGCATCAGCTAATATGGCAGGTAGTATTTGTGCTTTTTTTTGTTGATGGTAATAATCATGAATGGATTGTAGATACTGGGGCTACAAATCACATGACTTCTAATATGGACATGCTAGAAAACAAATTAGAAGTAGGTAGAATTCATACAAAGAAAGTACATTTGCCTAATGGAGAAGTATCCAATGTGACTCATATGGGATCATGTAATATAGCAAAAGCAGGGAGAATTGACAATGTGTTATACTTACCTAAATTCAAGTACAATTTGTTGGCAGTGTCTAAGGTCACAAAGGAGTTAAATTGTTGTGCAACTTTTTATCCTGATTTCTGTCTGCTTCAGGATCTTTGTAGTGGGAAGGTGAAGGTGATTGGTAAGATGAGGGGAGGTCTCTACCTATTGCCACAAAATACTACTAGGAATAATAAAGGAATAATTCAAAATTTAGCTGCAAAGAAGGAAGACCTGGACATTGGACTCTGGCATAGAAGGCTTGGACATGCTTCAGCATGAGCATTGAAGCAACTTTTTTTATTAGTCTATGGTTATTGTAAAGGAAAGATAGACAATTGTAGTGTATGTCCTTTAGCTAAACATTGTAGGCTTCCATTTAGCATAAGTAGCAGTAGAGTTAAAGATGTGTTTCACTCGTTACATGTTGATGTATGGGGACCATATGTTGTGCAATTTTAATGTAATAAACTGTTTTTGACAATTGTTGATGATCATTCAAGAATAACTTGGGTTTACTTGTTGAAATTGAAAAGTGATTTGTTAATTTTGCTGAGAAAATTTTAAAAGCTAGTTTTGACTTAGTTCAATAGACAAGTAAAAGTGATCAGGACTGATAATGGGATAGAATTTGTAAATGAGGCATGTAGCAAGTTGTTCCAATCGAATGGGATCATTCACCAGTGGACATGTGTTTATACACCTCACAAGAATGGAATTGCTGAAAGAAAGCACAGACATGTGCTAGAGATAGCAAGAGCCATGAGGTTTCAAGGACACATACCCTTGAGATTTTGGGGACATTGTATGCTAGAAGCAGTGTATGTCATTAATAGATTACCATCAAGTGTATTAGCAGGAAAAAGGCCTTTTGAAGCGTTTCACAAGAGGAAGCCAAACATTAAACATATAAAGACTATTGGTTGTTTGTGTTTTGCGAAGAGAATGAATGTGCATGACAAGTTTGAAACTAGAGCAATAGCAACCGCTTTAATGGGGTATTTAGAAGTCACAAAAGATTATATCTTGTATGATTTATCTAAGCAATATTTCTTTATAAATATGGATGTTATCTTTAAGGAGTCCATATTTCCCTTCAAGTATAAGAGGCAAGAGAAATAACATCTGTTTGTAGACATGGAATTTGCAGCACATGATGCAACAACCAACCCACCAGTTGATAAAATAGTCCATTCACCAGCTCTCAATATTGAAGAGCAAGCTGTCCTTGATGATATTCCAGGAGTAACTGATGAGGAAGAAAGCATGGCCCTGACAGATCATGTTCATCACCAACACTTGATTGATGGGGAGATAGAACAAATGGCTAATGAAGTACCGGGTGTCACGACCCCTGTTCGCCCTCCGTGAACCATCGTGATGGTACCTAGTCTGTACGACTAGGTAAGCCTAAATTGCGGAAGATAAACCAATTTGCAGAATAAAAATAATCTAAAATAGAAATAGAGTGATATAACAACGTATAAAAGTGGCCCTCGGCATACACATTATAAATTCTCGAAACTAATACATTTTTCCAAATTCCGGAAACCCATGAATCACAAGCTACGAATATAATAAAATGCTCTAGCTCCGGAACGTCTACATCAATAGAAAAGATAGAAGGGTTGTTACTACAAGATAGAATGGAAAGGGACTCCTCGGTCTGCGGACGCAGCAGATATACCTCAAAGTCTCTGGAGCAGTTGCCTCGCCTCAAGGGTGATAAGACTGAGTCGCAATACCTGGATCTGCACATGAAAAACATGTGCAGAAAAGGCATGAGTACACCACATCGGTACTCAGCGTCACCTCACGTACAAGGCATTTCAATTATCAAATATACCAAATCCTAAGGGAAAGGCCTCCCACACAAGGTTAAGCAAGCCACTTACCTCAAACCAGCTCAAATCAATCCGAAACCACGCTCTTGCTACGAGTACTCGACTCCAACTGGCCCAAATCTATTCAATTCAATTTCATAATGTAAATAACACTTCAAGTAACTGATTCTACAAAGAAATTCTAAGCTAATACGCAAAATTAGGTAAAATGATAAAAATACCGCTTGGGCCCACATCTCGGAATCAGGTAAAATTTACATTTCCAGAATCCTCACACTCTCACAAGTTCAGTCATGCCAAAATTACGAAAATCGGACCTCAAATGTTCAATCATGCCATGGGACCGCATATGCGACTTTTCATTTTAAGCCCAACTTCCGCATCTGTGACTCCCCATCCGCAGATGTGGTATCGCTCCTGCATAAATTCTACCGCTTCTACAGCTCCTGCTGAACTTCCCCATTTCCGCTTTTGCGATGCTAAATTCCGCTTCTGCGGCCCCACACCTGCGGTCCCACACTCGCAGGTGCGATTATGACAAAAAACCAGCTGAAGCTGCAACTCCAAACTCCAAAACCCTTCCATCAACAATCTGAAATCATCTCGAGGCCCCCGGGACCTCAACCAAAGGCACCAATAAGTCTAATACCACTGTCCAAACTTATACCAATCTTTAAAACACTAATCAACCACGGATTCAAGCCTAAAAATTCCAAAACTCTAAAAATACGCTTTCGATCAAAAGGTCTATCAAACCTCGTCCGAATGATTTGAAATTTTGTACACACATCATATTCAACACTACGGAGCTCCTCCAACTCCGGAATTCCATTCCGACCCTCGGATCAAAATCTCACTATCGAACTAGAAACTTCAAAATTCGACCTATCAGCATTTCAAGCCTAAATTAGCTACCGACCTCCAAACACCATCCGATCACGCCCCGAAGCCCGAAATTACCCAACGGAGCTAACAAAACCATCAGAATTCCATTCCGAGGTCGTCTTCACACTGTTCCAACTACGGTCAACTTCCCAACACTTAAGCTCTCATTTAGGGATTAAGTGTCCCAAAACTCTCTAAAACTCAAAACCGAACATCCCGACAAATCAGAATAGCAGAAATAAATATGGGGAAGGTAGTTAATAGGGGATCATGGCGTTAATTCTTAAGACGATCGTCCGGGTCGTCACATCCTCCTACACTTAAGCATTCGTTCTTCCTCGAACGAGCAAAGAGACATACCTGAAGTAGTGAAAAGATGAGGGTAACGACTGCACATATCCTGCTTGGTCTTCCAGGTCGCCTCCTCGACCGACTGACCTCGCCACTGAACCTTTACGGATGCAATGTTCTTTGACCTCAGCTTTCTAACCCGCCTGTCCAATATTGCCACTGACTCCTCAATATAGGATAGATCCTTGTCCAACTGGACTGAACTAAAATCCAACACGTGCGACAGATAATCGTGATACCTCCGGAGCATCAAAATATGAAATATCGGATGAACTCCTGCCAAGCTGGGAGGTAAGGTAAGCTCATAAGCAACCTCCCTAGCACGCCTCAATATCTCAAAAGGGACAATAAACCTAGGACTCAACTTCCCTTTCTTCCTGAATCTCATAAAGCCCTTCATAGGTGAAACCCGAAGCAGAACTCGCTCTCCAACCATATAGGTGTCACACCTCCTTTTTACACTACCCGAAGGTAGTACAAGGGAGTTTTTCCAATTTAAGTGACATTATTCGAAATGGGATTATTTATTCAGAGTTGCCGCTTGGAATGGTTTGTTTTATGGTGTCCCAAGTGACCAGTTTATTTTAAAATCCCAAATCGAGGAAAATTCGACTTTCCTTTTGAAGTCTGTGAACCAGAAATTCTGAATAAGGAATTCTGTTAACCCGAAGGAAGGTGTTAGGCACCCCCGAATTCCGTGGTTCAAGCACGGTCGCTTAAACTATTAGAATTGGCCTATTATCTGATTTTAATGCATGTTTCAACCTATGGTATATTTTAAACTTGTTAGACCACTTTCAATTATTTTAAGGAAGATTTCAACGTCATCTAAAACACGTCTTTGGACCACGCCACATGAAATGCATCCGCAGTCTGAGACACATTTTATTTAACGTTGTTGAGATTTAGATTTGGGTCACATAAAATGCACACCCGAGTTTAGGAAAGTAATTTTTTAAACAGCGCGCCTAAAGCAACTATGTACTTTCAAATTTGCGAGGGACATGGAAAATTCAACTAAATGGCATGACTCTTAAAATTAATTAAATGAGGGCCATGCATTTTTTATATTTATTTTGCACGACGCACCTTGATTTATTTTAAGAGTCTAACTGCTTAAGGAAGGTTTCATAGAATTCTAATAATTTTAACTAAGAATTCGGCCTTACTTATTAACTAATAGGCATAGTATTTAAACCTATTAACTCAAAGAAAAATTGCTCCAGCAAATAGCAAATACACGAACCCATTTAAAATGCCTTTAGGCTTGGGCCTAAAAAAGCCCAATTCTTAGTGAGGAGCAGACGTCCCAGGACACTGAACGTGTTATTGAATCGGGAATTAAACGTCCATTAATTGGGCCAGATTTAAGCCCAAACTTTTAGAACCAACAATTGTACAAAATGAATTAAATACCAATCCACCAAGAACTATATGAAACATGAAGTTGAACTAATATTTTCTTCTGAATTTTAACCATTTAACACAAAATTAACTAGCTAAATTTCTAAATTTATCTTTCATGCATTTTTGGGTCAAATTTGCTATGAGAATAATCCAGCAGCCAAATGAATGAGCTATTGGGCTCAAGAAACAAGCCCAAATAGCAATAATATTTCTAATGACATGAGAATCCAAGGCCCAATGAACCCAAACCTTGCAAACAACAAAGATGAGGATCCAGACTCAATGTCGAGTCCATACCAAAGCAAACTACCAGTTACACCCAAACAACAAACTGATAAATCTCATCATTACACAATAACTGGGACACAAAGAATATTCAAACTCGAAACACATGTTCTTAGTCACTTGTTGACAATGGTTTGGAAAATACTTGGAAATAAGAAGGAATCAGAAAGAAGTGAGGAATCAGTAGACAACAACCGCAGAACAAAGCCTAGATTCAGCAATAACACAGTAAAACTAGCTCAAGAACAGTCGATGGAACAGTGGAAGAACAACAAGTCAAAACCCAACTTCAAACCAAAACTCAAACCATTTCTCAAACCAGAAGTATAACTATGGAATTGTTTGAGAGTTTTAGCTAACAAAGTGAATCAGAAATCCAAAACAAGCAGAATTTTTGGTAGTTTTCAACAAAGGATTGCAGGGATTTCAATGTTTTTCAGGGTTTTCCAAGACTAGCCGTTTCAAATTTTTTCAGGATTTTCTTTAGTCTCTCATCTCTCTCTAATCTACCTTGAGCCTGAAGAAAGGGTGCCTTTATAGGCAAGCTTTTTAGGGCAGCAGAGTGAATTCAGTTATTGCCTTTTTACCCCTTTTGAAATTTTCATTTTTGATGTTTAATCCCTAGCTTAAAAATCAATTTTTCAAATAAGTCCTAACCCCCACCTTCTACGCAGCTTCCCATTCAGTTATGAAAGATTCCCTCACCTAGAATTCCTAGACTACCCCTTGAACCCCTGCTATTTACTTCAGTAAACTCATGGATCATGGGTCAAATTGACCCAATGGCTTAAACCAAAATGCATGGGCTGCCTTTTGCAAATGGGTCCGAAACGACCCAAAGCCCAAACTAAAATCTGTATTTTACGGAAGGCAAAAGAAAAGAAAAAGGCATTCAGATGATTTCAAAACAAAACCTAAACAAAAATGACTAATTACTAATCACAAGTGAGCATGGAATTAACTAAGTTATTAAATCAAAATAAACCTAATTAAACTAAACTATGAGACTAAAATAACAGGGCGAAATCAGAAGTTTAACTATGACATTAATAAAAGTAAATAGACAAAAAATCCAAGAAAAGCTTTAATGATGTGAAAAAGAGAAACAAATAGAACAAACGAACATAAACTCAATTCTAGGATCAGAAACTTGGTCGAGTTTCAATTTTGGTGAAAACTTAACCAAAGGAGAGGAGAAGAAAAGAAGAGGAATAAGAGATAAAAATAAAAAAATATGGATAGAAGGATGGAGAGAACTCACCAACTAAATTTGAAATCCCATTCGATACCCTGACTTACACGAAACTGATGCTAATCACTTATTCTTTTTCAAGAACAAACGAACAACATCAGTTTTTTTAGTGAATCAGCCTTCTAATTGTGAAAAACAAAGGCAAGGGTCGATGAATGCCACCGGGTTCAACAGAAATTGATTTTGAACTTTTAGGGTTCGAACTTAGATTTAAGATTCGAGAGGTTCTGGCAAGATACGAGGGAAAAGGAGTGAGGATTCGGAACGGGGAGGTGAAGGGGACTATGTGGTGAAGATTTGGGGTGGATTGGAGGCGGCGCCGCCGGCTTGAGTCGGTGGGAAATTAGGGAGGCTCTAGGGTTTCTGAGCACCTCTGAAAGTGAAAGAGACGAAGGAGATGAGTTAGGGGGTCGGGGGGGTCAATCGGACAGTTTTATATAAAATAGGGCTCAGTTCCGGACCGTCCGATCAAGTAAGATCGACGGTCCTGATCAAGGGGTAATTGAAACGACGTCGTTTTGGTTCTGAGTAGGGCAGACCGAGTAAGGGAATGGATCTGGACCGATTTTGAATGGGTTTGTATGGGTATTGGGGATAATTTATTTGGGCCTGGTGACATTTAACTCGAATGGACCAAAACCAGACCTACTTTATTTCCTTTTCTTTTCTCTTTCAATTGTTATTTCAAAAAACTTTTTCTTTTCAAAAATTTAAAATAAACCTAAACTAATCCCTAAACTAATTTATCCTACCAAATTAAATTAATTAACTCTAAATAATTATTACCACGATCAATTAAAAAACCAAATTAAAACAAAACTACAAAATTCGAAGCTAAAAATTAAAAATGCAAAAAAGAGTTATTTATTTATTTTTTTTCTAATTTTTTCCATTTTTTTTGTAAAACATACTAATTTACTAATTAATCTAAAAAATATAAAATTAAATCCTAAATGCAAATGCAATATATTTTTGTATTTTTTATGATTTAAATAAAATTAAACATGCACACAAAATGCAAACAAACAGAAAAATTTCTACAACAATTCTTAAATAACAAATAACTAAAGGAAAAATCTAATTTTGGGAGTTCTGTAGGAGTAATTCATGTGAGGCAAAAATCACGTGCTCACAACTGCCCCTCTTTGCTCGGAGACGCGAAGGGTTTTCGGGCAAAGATAAAATTGAGCAATTATGAGGGATTTTTGCCTGTTTGACACTCCATGAGAAACATTTTTTAAAAGAATCTGACTGACCCTTGCTTCAAAGGGTGCCTACATATCCTTGGCTATAAAGGAATCAGGTTAGTATAGTTCTGGAAGTTTTGGTAGCTGGGACTACCGGGAAGCTATGATTTCACTGTTGCTGCTGCTGCTACTGCTTGTTGAACTCCTTATTACACCAAAATGGAAAATAAAAAGCTAAACTAGCTAAGCCTATCAACTACGAGTTACAAGATTCCTATCTATAAATCTCTTGAAGCTTGATCTTGAGTCTTGGCTGGTTCTTGCTGTGGACTCCGATATGCATCTTGATGCTCGTCGGCTGTAGGTACTAGTTCTTTCTTCAGCTTTAGATCAAGGCGGGACATGTGAAGCTTGTGACTTCAATCATATCTTGAGCAGTCTGCATCCTTCTCCGTTTCAACCTTTGAGTTCACTTCTTCTTTCTTTTTTTTTTGTTCTTTTTCTTCTTTTCTTTGGTCTCGATTGAGACTCATTCTTTTGGTCATCTCGAACCCTGTGCCTCGAGGTAAAACCTGCTTAAACACCAAAACAAACAGACGAACGAAATATTCTGTCCCAATTTACACTAGGAAAATTTCGTGAGTTATTTGTAACTAACTTTTTTGGAAAGCGATAACATAAGGATTGTGTGCCTTCAGGAGGAAGAGATTAGGGAATGGAGCCCTATATATAAAAAATCTCAACTCAGGGATTGGAGCCCTAGTGTTGGCAAGAAGGGAGACTAGGGGATAGATGCCCTATGTCTAAAATCTCAACTCAGGGATTGGAGCCCTAATGTTGCCAAAAAGGCGACTAGAGAATGGAGGCCTTATGTCTAAAATCTCAACTAAGGGATTGGAGCCCTAATGATGGTAAAACACAACTAGGGAATGAAGGCCCTATGTCTAAAATCTCAACTCAGGGATTGGAGCCCTAATGTTGGCAAAAACGTGACTAGGGAATGGGACCCTATGTCTAAAATTTCAACTTAGGGATTGGAGCCCTAATGTTGGTAAAGAAAGGCGACTAGGGAATGGAGACCCTATGTCTAAAATATCAACTTAGGGATTGGAGCCCTAATGTTGGCCAAAAAGGTGACTAGGGAAGGGAGGCCCTATATCTAAAAATCGCAACTCAGGGATTGGAGCCCTAAAAATTGCAAAAGGCGACTAAGGAATGAGGGGCGTATGTCTAAAATCTCAACTCAGGGATTGGAGCCCTAATGTTGGCAAAAAAGGCGACTAGGGAAGGGGGACCTACATCTAAAATCTCAACTTAGGGATTAGAGCCCTAATGTTGGTAAAAGGCGACTAGGGAATGGAGGCCCTATGTCAAAAAATCTAAACTTAGGGATTGGAGCTCTAATGTTGGCCAAAAAGGCAACTAGGGAATGGAGGCCCTATGTCTAAAAATCTCAACTCAGGGATTAGAGCTCTAATTTTGGCAAAAGACGACTAGGGAATGGAGGCCCTATGTCTAAAAATCTCATCTTAGGGATTGGAGCCCTAATGTTGGCAAAATGCGACTAGGGAATAAATTCCCTATGTCTAAAATCTCAACTCAGGGATTGGAGCCCTAATGTTGGAAAAAAGGCAACTAGGGAATGGAGACCCTATGTCTAAAATCTCAACTCAGGGATTGGAGCCCTAATGTTGGCAAAAAGGCGACTAGGGAATGGGGGTTCTATGTCTAAAATCTCAACTTAGGGATTGGAGCCCAAATGTTGGTAAAGAAAGGCGACTAGGGAACGGGGTCCCTATGTCAAAAAATCTCAACTTAGGGATTGAAGCCCTAATGTTGGCCAAAAAGGCGACTAGGGAATGGAGGCCATATGTCTAAAAATCTCAACTCAGGGATTGGAGCCCTAATTTTGGCAAAAGGCGACTAGGGAATGGAGGCCCTATGTCTAAAAATCTCAACTTAGGGATTGGAGTCCTAATGTTGGCAAAATATGCGACTACGGAATGAGGGCCCTATGTCTAAAATCTCAACTCAGGGATTGGAGCCCTAATGTTGGCAAAAAAGGCGATTAGGGAATGGGGGCCCTATGTCTAAAAATCTAAACTTAGGGATTGAAGCCCTAATGTTGGCCAAAAAGGCGACTAGGGAATGGAGGCCCTATGTCTAAAAATCTCAACTCAGGGATTGGAGCCCTAATTTTGGCAAAATGCGACTAGGGAATGGAGGCCCTATGTCTAAAAATCTCAACTTAGGGATTGGAGCCCTAATGTTGGCAAAAAATGCGACTAGGGAATGGGGGCCCTATGTCTAAAATATCAACTCAGGGATTGGAGCCCTAATGTTGGCAAAAAAGGCGACAAGGGAATGGGGGCCCTACGTCTAAAATCTCAACTTAGGGATTGGAGCCCTAATATTGGTAAAGCAAGGCGACTAGGGAATGGAGGCCCGATGTATAAAAATCTCAACTTGGGGATTGGAGCCCTAATGTTGGCCAAAAAGGAGACTAGGGAATGGAGGCACTATGTCTAAAAATCTCAACTCAGGGATTGGAGCCCTAATGTTGGCAAAATGCGACTAGGGAATATATGCCCTATGTCTAAAATCTCAACTCAGGGATTGGAGCCCTAATGTTGGCAAAAAGGCAACTAGGGAATGGGGGCCCTATGTCTAAAATCTCAACTCAGGGATTGGAGCCCTAATGTTGGCAAAAAAGGCGACAAGGGAATGGGGGCCCTACGTCTAAAATCTCAACTTAGGGATTGGAGCCCTAATATTGGTAAAGCAAGGCGACTAGGGAATGAAGGCCCTATGTATAAAAATCTCAACTTAGGGATTGGAACCCTAATGTTGGCCAAAAAGGCGACTAGGGAATGGAGGCCCTATGTCTAAAAAATCTCATCTTAGGGATTGGAGCCCTAATATTGGCAAAATGCGACTAGGGAATATATGCCCTATGTCTAAAATCTAAACTCAGGGATTCGAGCCCTAATATTGGCAAAAAAGGCAACTAGGGAATGGGGGCCCTATGTCTAAAATCTCAAATTAGGGATTGGAGCCCTAATGTTGGCAAAAAAGGCGACTAGAGAATGGGGGCCCTACGTCTAAAATCTCAACTTAGAGATCGGAGCCCTAATGTTGGTAAAGAAAGGCGACTAGGGAATGGAGGCCCTATGTCTTAAAATCTCAACTCAGGGATTGGAGCCCTAATGTTGGCAAAAGGCGACTATGGAATGGTGGCCCTATGTCTAAAATCTCAACTCAGGGATTGGAGCCCTAATGTTGGCTAAAAAGGCAACTAGGGAATGGGGGCCCTATGTCTATAATCTCAACTTAGGGATTGGAAACCTAATGTTGGCAAAAAATGCGACTACGGAATGAGGGCCCTATGTCTAAAATCTCAACTCAGGGATTGGAGCCCTAATGTTGGCAAAAAGGCGACTAGGGAATGGGGGCCCTATGTCTAAAATCTCAACTTAGGGATTGGAGCCCTAATGTTGGTAAAGAAAGGCGACTAGGGAATGGAGGCCATATGTCAAAAAATCTAAACTTAGGGATAAGAGCTCTAATGTTGGACAAAAAGGCGACTAGAGAATGGGGGCCCTACGTCTAAAATCGGAACTTAGGGATTGGAGCCCTAATGTTAGTAAAGAAAGGCGACTAGGGAATGGAGGCCCTATATCTAAAGAGCTCAACTCAGGGATTGGAGCCCTAATGTTGGCAAAAGGCGACTAGGGAATGGGGGCCCTATGTCTAAAATCTCAACTCCGGGATTGGAGCCCTAATGTTGGCTAAAAAGGCAACTAGGGAATGGGGGTCCTATGTCTAAAATATCAACTTAGGGATTGGAAACCTAATGTTGGCAAAAAATGCGACTAGGGAATGGGGGCCCTATGTCTAAAATCTCAACTCAGGGATTTGAGCCCTATTGTTGGCAAAAAATGCGACTAGGGAATGGGGGACCTACGTCTAAAATCTCAACTTAGGGATTGGAGCCCTAATGTTGGTAAAGAAATGCGACTAGGGAATGAAGGCCATATGTCAAAAAATCTAAACTTAGGGATTGAAGCTCTAATGTTGGCCAAAAAGGCGACTAGGGAATGGAGGCCATATGTCTAAAAATCTCAACTTAGGGATTGGAGCTCTAATTTTGGCAAAAGATGACTAGGGAATGGAGGCACTATGTCTAAAAATCTCATCTTAGGGATTGGAGCCCTAATGTTGGCAAAAGGCGACTAGGGAATAAATGCCCTATGTCTAAAATCTCAACTCAGGGATTGGAGCCCTAATGTTGGAAAAAAGGCAACTATGGAATGGAGAACCTTTGTCTAAAAGGCGACTAGGGAATGGGGGCCCTATGTCTAAAATCTCAACTCAGGGATTGGAGCCCTAATGTTGGCTAAAAGGACAACTAGGGAATTGAGGCCCTATGCCTAAAATCTCAACTTAGGGATTGGAAACCTAATGTTGGCAAAATATGCGACTAGGGAATGGGGGACCTATGTCTAAAATCTCAACTCAAGGATTGGAGCCCTAATGTTGGCAAAAAAGGCGAATAGGGAATAGGGGCCCTATGTCTAAAATCTCAACTTAGGGATTGGAGCCCTAATGTTGGTAAATAAAGGCGACTAGGGAATGGGGGCCCTATGTCTAAAAATTTCAACTTAGGGATTGGAGCCCTAATGTTGGCCAAAAAGGCGACTAGGGAATGGAGGCCCTATATCTAAAAATCTCAACTCAAGGATTGGAGCCCTAATTTTGGCAAAAGGCGACTAGGGAATGGAGGCCCTATGTCTAAAAATCTCAACTTAGGGATTGGAGCCCTAATGTTGGCAAAAAAGGCGACTAGGGAATGGAAGCCCTACGTCTAAAATCTCAACTTAGGGATTGGAGCCCTAATGTTGGTAAAGAAAGGCAACTAGGGAATGAAGACCCTATGTCTAAAAATTTCAACTTATGGATTGGAGCCCTAATGTTGGCAAAAAATGCGACTAGGGAATGGGGGCCCTATGTCTAAAATCTCAACTCAGGGATTGGAGCCCTAATGTTGGCAAAAAAGGCGACTAGGGAGTGGGGGCCCTACGTCTAAAATCTCAACTTAGGGATTGGAGCCCTAATGTTGGTAAAGAAAGGCGACTAGGGAATGGGGGCCCTATGTCTAAAAATCTCAACTTAGGGATTGGAGCCCTAATGTTGGCCAAAAAGGCGACTAGGGAATGGAGGCCCTATATCTAAAAATCCCAACTCAGGGTTTGGAGCACTAATAGTGGCAAAAGTCGACTAGGGAATGGAGGTCCTATGTCTAAAATCTCAACTCAGGGATTGGAGCCCTGATGTTGGTAATGAGGTTTAAAGATTGAGATTGGGAATTCTGAACTATCATTTTGTTCGGATATTTTTTTTTCATTTTCCTTTTTCATTTCATTTTATTTC
The DNA here is from genome assembly GCF_000393655.2 of Nicotiana sylvestris. NCBI lineage: Eukaryota > Viridiplantae > Streptophyta > Magnoliopsida > Solanales > Solanaceae > Nicotiana > Nicotiana sylvestris. Next base: position 124,348,412 of record NC_091066.1, read on the forward strand.
AATAAAATACAGGAAAGAATTTTGGAGGAAAACTTCCCTTGTGGATTGATTGTTACTGCGAAGCTGTTTCTAGCTTTTGTGCAACTTTTCTTTTGGCTGCACCTACTTTTGCACGGTTGCCTTAGGCTGCACCTGTTTCAATTTTAAACAAATAACAATTGTTAGTTTGCACGGTTGTTGGTTTTGTGGCCTTGATTGTCTCGATCACTCAATATCGGCCTGAACCTTTGTTGAGAAGCTCTGTTGCTTGGTGGTTTTCTTAAGATTGATCTATCTTTAAAACCGAGGGACTTAACTTTTAGGATTTCATGACGGCTCGCCCGCGTGGGGCTTCGACACTTTCACTTTATTCCGTCTTTAGGGCTTTTGCCTTTGTCTTTCTTTTCCTTTCAATAACTTTGATTTCAGAGCATCAACCATCATGGCTAGTCGGGATCGACTTGATGCACCTGCTGAGGCTGGGTACTTTTCTTTAGCTTTTGTTAGGCAGAAACCTCTAAAGCCAATCTTGCCACCTTTTCTTTGTATTAGTTTCGGAAACAGAGTTAGACCAAAAGGGATTCAAGGAAAAGTAAGCAAAAGGCAAGAAAATTAATTTAGAGAGAAGTGTCCCTTTCGGGAAGGGAGGAAGGACTTATCTGGGGTGCATGCAGGCTTCAATAGACATGACATGCTTCTTGGACTGGATGCCTGACCCGCACAAACTTTCCCAACTTCTTATAAACTCATTGTGAGCCACATTTCCAAATCGAAAAACCTGGCCAAAACTCCAATGGTGGTGAAGGGTGTCTTCTTCTTGATCGACGACACCCTTCGCGGGTTTTCGCCAATCGGCCTATCTCATTTTTCTTCTCAACGTCGCCTGATAGTGCTCTTTACAAGTTTTCACTAACCAGGCTCTCTCATTTCCAATTTCTCTCCTCACCGTCGCCTTATGGTGCTCGTAGGTTTTCACCGATAAGACTCTCTCATTTTATTTCTCTCATTTTGATTGTATCAGATCCAAGCAACTGTGTTTTCTAATTCCGACGCCTTTGCCGATTCATCAGAAGGACTTGGACATGGTTCGGGTAAAAGAGAATTGGATCACATTATAACTTGGAACTGTTCGGGCGGGATCATTGCCGAAACATTATATCATCTGCCCATGTTTCACTTTTTGGGGAAAGTTAGATTTTTGTTTTGGTGTGACTGAACCCTAGAGAGAGGCTGCATATGTATCTTTTCGGAATCAAGTCGAACGTAGTTCAGAATGCTTTATTTTTGTTTTTTTTATTTTTATTTTTTCGAGTTCCAAAAAGGGTAATGAAAGAAAAGTAACCGGCTCAAAGGGTTAGCAAAGAGATTGGAGTATTTGGGGTAGCGAGAATGAAATCCTTCGCTATCCCAATCGGATAATTCTATTGCTGCAGAAGGACTAGACATTGTACCTTTTGACCGCGTCTGCGTTCATAGCTACCTCGGGGTCATTTCCTTCGATATCTCCTAGATATAACGCTTATCTTGGTAATATCTTTCGGATAATGTAAGCGCCTTTCCAGTTAGGAGCAAATTTCCCTTTTGCTTCCTGATGATGTGGAAGAATACGCCTTTAAACTAGTTGTCCCACTTCAAAATTTCTGGGTCGTACTTTCTTGTTGTAGGCACGGGCCATTCTTTGTTGGTACAACTGCCCGTGGCAGACTGCGGCCATTCGCTTTTCATCAATCAGGGTTAACTATTCCAAATGGGCTTTGACCCACTCACTGTCTTTAATTTCATCTTTAACAATGATCCGGAGAGAAGGGATTTCAACTTCCGTGGGTATTACGACTTCAGTACCATAAACCAAAAGGTACGAGGATGCTCCGACCGATGAGCGCATAGTAGTGCAATACCCCAATAATGCAAACGGCAACTTTTCCTGCCACTGCCTGGAACTTTGAATCATCTTTCTCAAAATCTTTTTGATGTTCTTATTTGCTGCTTCAATGGCACAGTTAGCTTTGGGACGATAAGGGATAGAGTTCCGATGTGTTATCTTGAACTGTTTGCATATCTCCCTCATCAAATGACTATTCAAATTTGCAACATTATCCATAATGATAGTTGCAGGAATACCAAAATGGCAGATGAGGTTAGAGTGCACAAAGTCTACCACAACTTTCTTGGTGACAGATTTGAGAGTAATTGCTTCAACCCACTTCGTGAAATAGTCGATGACGACCAATATGAATCTATGCCCATTTGAGGCTTTTGGCTCGATTAGCCCAATGACGTCCGTGCCCCAGGCAACGAATGGCCAAGGTGCTGATATGCGTTGCAGTTCTGTGGGTGGTGCATGAATCAAATCCCCATGCACCTGACACTGATGACACTTCCAAACAAAGCTAGAACGGTCTTTTTCCATGGTTACCCAATAATAGCCCGCTCGGAGGATTTTCTTTGCCAAAACATACCCGTTTATGTGGGGTCCGCACACTCTTGTGTATACTTCATACATGACTCTTCCGGCCTTTTCGGCGTCAACACATCTCAAAAAATTAAGATCCGGAGTCCTTTTGTACAAAACATTACCACTCAAGAAGAAACCACTTGTGTGCTGTCTAATGGTTCTCTTTTGGTCCCCGCTAGCTTGCTCAGGGTATTCTTTAGTTTTCAGAAATCTCTTGATGTCATGATACCATGGCTAAATATTTGGTTGTGCCTCAACCGTATTGCAGTAACCGTGCCTTTCCCGGATTTGGATTTCCAAAAGATCAATGTGGGCATTGCCTGGGTATAGCATCATCGAGGCCAAAGTGGCAAGTGCATCAGCTAATTCATTATGATAGCGAGGGATGTACCTGAACTCTATTGACTTGAATCGCTTGCCAAGATCTTCCACATGCCATCTATAAGGAATAAGCTTGACATCTTGGGTTTCCCATTCTCCTTGAGCTTGTCGGATAATTAAATCCTAGTCTCCCATGATTAACAATTCTTTGACATCTTGGTCGATTGCCATGTTCATACCCATAATGTAGGATTCATACTCGGCAGTGTTGTTTGTGCAGAAAAATCGAAGTCGGGTTGTCGCTGGATAATGCTGGCCGGTAGGTGAGATCAAGATTGCCCCAATTCCAACACCTTTTGCGTTTACCGCCCCATCAAAGAACATTTTCCAAGCATGGGTGTCTTCAGATATTGCCTCAACTAAATTTACCTCTTCATCTGGGAAGTAAGTACTCAAAGTTTGGTATTCATTATCAACCGGGTTCTCAGCCAAATGATCTGCTAACGCCTGGGCTTTCATTGTCGTGCGAGTGACATAGACTATGTCAAACTTCGTGAGCAAGATCTGCCACTTTGCTAATCTCCCAGTGGGCATTGGTTTCTGAAATATGTATTTTAAAGGATCCAACCTGGTTATGAGGTAAGTGGTGTAAGCTTGCAAATAATGCCTCAGCTTTTGAGTGACCCATGTTAAAGCGCAGCAAGTTCTTTCCAATAAAAGTGTACTTGGCTTCATAACTGGTAAACTTCTTACTCAGATAGTAAATGGCCTATTTTTTCTTTCTGGTCACATCATGTTGCCCGAGGACACAACTAAAAGAATTTTCGAACACTGTCAGATACAAGAACAGAGGCCTCCATGGCTTAGGTGGGCCAATACTGGCAGATTTGACAGATATTCTTTGATTTTATCAAAAGCCTCTTGGCACTCGTTTGTCTATTTGATTGCCGTATCTTTCTTCAGCAATTTGAATATGGGTTCACACGTGGATGTCAACTGAGCAATGAATCGGCTAATGTAGTTCAATCTTCCCAACAAAATCATAACATCTTTCTTGGTTCTTGGAGGAGGCAAATATCGAATAGACTTTATCTTTGTTGGGTCCAACTCGATGCCCCTCCGATTGACTATGAATCCCAAAAGTTTGCCGGATGGTACCCCAAATGCACATTTGGCTGGGTTCAACTTCAAATCATATTTGCGCAACCACTCAAAGAATTTTCTCAAGTCCCGAACGTGGTCGTCCTGGGTTTTGGATTTGATGATTACATTATCCATATACACCTCTATCTCTTGGTGCATCATATCATGAAAAATGGCAGTCATGGCCCTCAAGTAGGTTTCCCCAGTGTTCTTCAGACCAAATGGCATGACTCTGTAACAGTATGTACCCCAAGGTGTGGTAAAAACTGTCTTTTCTACATCTTCTTCATCCATCAACACCTGGTGATATCCTGCATAACAATCTACGAAGGACTGTATCTTATGTTTGGCGCAGTTATCAACAAGGATGCGGATGTTCGTCAAAGGGAAGTTATCTTTGGGACTTGCCTTGTTTAGATCCCTATAATCCACACATACCCAGGTCTTCCCGTCTTTCTTTGGCACTGGAACTACATTAGCTAGCCATGTGGTATACCGAACTACTCGGATCACCCCTGCTTTAAGCTATTTCATGGCTTCTTCTTTGATCTGGTCACTGATGTCAGTTTTAAAATTTCTTTGCTTTTGCTGGACAGGGGGTAGTCGGGGTAAGTCGGCAACTTATGAACCACCAAATCAACACTTAGTCCTGGCATGTCGTCATTTGACCAAGCAAACACATCTTTGAACTCAAACACGAGTTGGATTAATGCATCCCGGGTTTTTCCATCTGTGTGAATGCTTATCTTGGTTTTCCTAATTTCTTCAGAACTACCCAAATTAACCGGCTCGATATCATTTAAGTTCGGCTTAGGTTTATTCTCAAATTGTTCCGATTCTCGATTTATTTCCTTAAAAGCCTCTTCTTCATCGTATTCTGGTTTTTGGTTCATTATTTCACAGTTAGACAACGTGTTTGGATCTGGGCATGATGTCTGCAAGCATTTCATATTATTTAAAGCCACATTATTAGAATTGAAAGAAGAAATAAAAGAGAAAAATAACCAAATCAGAAAGAATAAAGAAAGATGGACGATGAAATATTGATTTCATTTCATTTAATTTGAAGATAACAGGGTTTATATTGGAAATTAAAAGACAGGAAACTAAGGAAAACATCCGAGTTAGACCCTGGAATAACTCGTGATGCAGAAAAAGTGGCAGGACAGGTCTACCGGGACTCCCGCTTGATTGGGAATGGCGTAGCCTTCCAATTCTGCAATTTGGCATTAAGTCCCATATACAGCACCTCAGTGGTGGTTGAGCCTTCCCCTGGTTGAACCATGTGGGCTTCGTACAGTATCTTCCTCATGGCCCCACAGATTTCTTCGATTTCTCCGGCCATAAAGGCATTATCTTCCTCTTCCTCATTGTATTTCGGCTTGACAAATGTTCTGTACAGATGCGGCACCGACTGAGGCAAGACCCAACCATCATTCTTTCTATCATCTGCCCATCTTACATCAGTTGGAGAAGGTCGGAAGCCTACCCCAAAGAACTTTTCACTGGCGGTCAGAGTCATAGACAACCCCTAGTACAGACTTGCTCTGATACCAAGTTTGTCACGACCCAAACTGAAGGGCCATGACTAGCACCCGACCACACTTGCCGAGCACCAACGTACATTTCATCTAACCTTCATTATTATCTTTTAGGGCTGACGAGATCAATATAAATGGTAGACCTAGATCATGGACAACCAGCAATAAAATATGACGGCATGAACATACATAGCAGGGGATGACCAGACAATCAAGAAACTACATATAAGGTATGAGCTACCACGCTACTATGAAAGACTATACAACAAAAACTAGCCGACAAGGCATACCAAACTATACATGAGTCGACACCTGTCTATGAGCCTCTAAAGGAACATAAGTGTTGCAACATAGCCGGAACAGGGCCCCGACATACCCATAATGTCTATAACAAAAATTGCATACCAAGACCAAGGCAAGTCCGGAGAAGGGATCTCGCCAATCACCGCTGAACTGGACAGTCTACTGTGGTGGGGGAGCTGCACCTGCCTGTCTATCAGGACCTGCAGCACGACATGCAGCGTCCACAAATAAAAGGACGTCAGTACGAATAAAGTACTGAGTATGTAAGGCAAGGAACCATAAATACGATCAGTAATGTAAGCAAGGATAGAGAATATACAACCTGTAACATCTTAGTACCTCTGAGGGCTACTTACATGAAATGCATGATACATATGTATAAATACATAAACCTTTAAAGCATTCGCCTCTGTGGGCATCATCATCATCATATCGTACCCGGCCATAATAGGCTCGGTAGAATCGTACCCGGCCACGTGGAGCTCGGTAAAACCCAACTGATCAGTGGTTGCACAATAGGTGCCGTACCCGGCCAACTATAGCGTGGCTCGGTAGAGTAAAATAGATACATATATATAATGCATGCTCGACTCATGGAATCACATTCTAAACCTTTCAGAGTGACGTAAGGTCGGTATCCTCTGTACACGTTATTAGGACTAACTCTTCACTATGAACCTTATAAGAATCAGGAAGTACCAACAACATTGATAACATAAGAATAAGAGAAGCAACATTAACATCAATCGTTCCATAAGAGGGAAAACAATGTAAGTACTGCTAGCTTCTAAGAGTAGAGTATCTTTGGAAGCTCGTTCATTACATTATGTACAATCGGAGTCGTGCAAAAGAAGGAAAGGGATAGCCTCACATACCTTGTATATACTGCCCCAATCTCAAGCTATGCAATTGTCAAAACTCCTTAGTCTACAATAAGAGAAACGATACTATCATTATCATTTAAGCGTCATAACTATTATGTATCGACCACAACCTATTTTACGATGAAACGGACAGCACCTCCCCTATATATATGACCTCACACCATTCAAAACAGTCACCAAACAGCCCAAACAACATCAATAATAAACATATTGAGCCTCCCAAAATAGTCCACACACAGCCTAATCACTCCATACATACGACGACCACCGTAGTCGTGTCAAACAACCTGGAAATGTTACGAATAACTATCAGCCCATAACCCTACATATATATGGTGTTTCTCCACACCCTTACTCCTCCAAAACTCCACAAGATAGTAGTAAAATACGCAGCCCAACAACAACACAAAACAGTCCACAAAACAATAACATTACTACCAAGCCTTTCGATATATATCTCACAAGTTCTAGCTTCAATGGCTTAGCCGCAACTTGGATAATCTTAAATACATATAGAGTAAGAGGTTCCTTACCTTTATACAGAAATAACAACTCCAATTTGACCTTAAATTTCCATGAAATATCCCTCCAATGCTGCCACAACAACAAAAAAAGCGAAACTAGCGATCAATTAGTGTTTTTCGGCACTAGAATCACTTTAGAAGGCTTGAAATCACCTAGGATTGATATTAAGAACATGAGGGAGTATTTACAGAACATAAACCCTTTAAAACAACCTCCCACACGAGCTGGAACGACACAAAAATGAGCAACAACAAGAAGAACAAGAGACTTACTAGCGCCACGGAATTCCCGACACTTGATTTGTGTTGTTTGCCCTTTTTTGGGTCTTGAATCTTGAGAGAACCTTGAGAGGATGTTCCTAGGGTTCTAAGGTCTGAAAATAGTGAGAATAAATGACTTAAAACGGGTTGGAGGCATCCTATATAGGTCCAAATATCTTAAACCGCCTTAGTGGGCCCCATAGAGAGGTGTTTGGCGCAGTCTCGCGAAAACGTAAATATCTCTCTACTACGAGATCGTATCGATGAACGGTTTAATGAGTTGGAAACTAGACTCATAGATCTTTAATTTGGTTGGTAGATCACCCCGTAATTCCTTGTAAATTATGAGAAAAGATTAGAAACATTTGACCTAATGTTTAAGTAAAATTATGAACCTAAGTTGCGACAACTTTTGTCGACTTTTGTTTCATAACTCGTTTGACTTCAAGACTTATGATACGGATATTATATGATTAAAATACCTTAATAAATGACCTCTTGAGTGTATTAAGCACCGCTAGATTACCTGAAAATACGAGTTACAACATCCTTGATTCGTTTAACTTCTAATACTGGTTAATCACCCTTATACACTCTTGTATCACTTAAGACCAATAGGATTGACTTCTTATCATCTCAAAGATAATTCCTTCTTGGATTTATGTTAACTAATATATGGCATGAACTAACACATGTGGATATGGGTTGTAACACCCTCCCCCCCTTAGGAACATTCGTCCTCGAATGTAAGGGTTTATGGGGAGTTTAAATCATCGTGGATTCCAATGGAAATTTCCGATCAATTTTCCCCTATAAAATGGTCACTAGCAAAACTTGCAAGTAATTAAGCCCAACATATGGCTTCACAAGGCTACACAAAGCATTATGTGTATTTACATTATCTACATATCACCATTTTGTATTAAGGAGGAGTATTTTCAAATTATTGCTTACCTCATAGAGCCGTTTCACCTTCCAATGTATCCTGTCTTCCACCAGCATCCTTGTTATCTTCATTCTGGAATAAGTAAGGGTATTTAGACTTCATCTCCTCTTCTGCTTCCCATGTCATTTCTTCCATATTTTTGTTCCTCCACAATACTTTGACGGAAGCTACATCTTTTGTTCTCAGCTTGCGGACTTGCCGATCTAATATCGCCACTGGCACTTCTTCATATGATAGGTCCTCTGTAACTTGTACATCTTTGATAGGGACGACTCGAGAAGGGTCTCCAATACATTTTCTCAACATAGATACATGGAATACCGGGTGGACAAATTCCAATTCGGATGGCAATTCTAACTCATAAGCAACCTGTCCAATTCGTCGAAGAATTTTATACGGCCCGATATACCTTGGACTCAGCTTACCTTTCTTCCCAAAACGCATAATACCCTTCATTGGTGAGATCCTCAGGAAAACCCAATCACCAACCTCAAACTCTAGATCACGACGTCGGGCATCAGAATAAGATTTTTGCCTGCTTTGTGCCGTCCTCAATCGCTCCTGTATCACTTTCACCTTCTCAATAGCTTGGTGAATCAAATCTGGCCCATATAATTCTGTTTCACCGACTTCGAACCATCCAACTGGTGATCTACATCTCCTCCCGTATAGTGCCTCGTATGGGGCCATTTTAATACTGGAATGGTAGCTATTGTTATAGGCGAATTCTATGAGTGGAAGATGATCATCCCAATTCCCCTTAAAATCTAGAACACATGCTCGTAGCATATCTTCCAGTGTCTGAATGGTACGTTCAGCCTGTCCGTCAGTCTGCGGATGAAATGCAGTGCTGAGATTTACCTGTGTGCCTAAACCCTTCTGGAAAGACCTCCAAAAGTTAGCCGTAAATTGAGCTCCTCGGTCTGATATAATAGATATGGGCACACCATGAAGCCTAACAATCTCCTTGATATACAACTTCGCATAATCTTCAGCCGTGTAAGTTGTCTTCACTGGCAGAAAATGGGCACATTTTGTAAGTCGATCAATTATCACCCAGATGGAGTCAAACTTATGATAAGAGCGAGGTAATCCAATAATGAAGTCCATATTAATCACCTCCCACTTCCAGGTCGGAATCTCTATATTTTGAAGCAATCCACCGGGTTTCTGATGTTCTATCTTTACTTGTTGACAATTGGGACACTGGGCTACAAATTCTGCAATAGACTTCTTCATATTATCCCACCAATACTGCTCCTTGACATCATGATACATCTTTGTCGAGCCGGGATGGATGGAATATCGGGATTGATGAATCTCATTCATAATCTTCTCTCGCAACCCTGCCACATTAGGCACACACAATCGGCTCTGGTATCTTAGTGCCCCGTCTTTTCCGATCCCAAAAGCCATACTTTTACACTGTTGAATGCTTTCTCTTAATCGTACTAAGATAGGATCTTCATATTGTCGTGCTTTTACCTCGGCTACCAAAGATGATTCTGATGTATTCTGTACAGTAACACCTCCGTCATCAGAGTCTAACAATCTGATTCTCATATTGGCTAGCTGATGAAGCTCTTTAATCAACCCCCATCTACCTGCCTCAATATGTACTAAGCTTCCCATTGATTTACGGCTGAGAGCATCTGCCACAACATTGGCTTTACCGGGATGATACAATATCTCGACGTCGTAGTCTTTCAATAATTCAAGCCACCTACGCTGCCTCAAATTCAACTCTTTCTGCTTGAAGATGTATTGTAAACTCTTGTGATCTGTGTAGATGTCAACATGGACGCCGTATAAGTAGTGCCGCCATATCTTCAAAGCATATATTACTGCAGCCAATTCCAAATCATGGGTTGGATAATTCTTTTCATGCTTCTTCAATTGTCTTGATGCATAAGCAATCACATTCCCACGCTGCATCAATACGCACCCCAAACCTATACCTGAGGCATCACAATATACCACATAACCTTCTGTTCCTTCAGGAAGAGTGAGCACTGGTGCAGATGTCAATCGATTCTTCAGCTCCTGAAAACTACGTTCACAAGTGTCAGACCACTGGAATTTGGTAGCTTTTTGTGTTAACTTAGTCAATGGTGATGATATAGAGGAAAATCCTTCTACAAACCGCCTATAATATCCTGCTAGCCCTAGGAAGCTGCGGACTTCTGATGGTGTTGTAGGTCTCGGCCAATTCTTTACTGCATCGATCTTCTGAGTGTCGACACTAATACCATCATCAGATATCACATGGCCAAGGAATGCTACTGAGTTCAGCCAGAATTCACATTTGGAGAGCTTAGCATATAACTTACGATCCTGAAGCGTCTGTAATATTATCCGCAAGTAGCCCGCATGTTCCGCCTCCGAACGAGAATATACTAGAATGTCATCAATGAATACAATCACGAACACATCAAGATAGGGCCTGAATATAGTATTCATGAGATCCATAAAAGCTGCTGGGGCATTTGTTAGCCCGAACGACATCACCAAGAACTCAAAGTGCCCATATCTTGTCCGGAAGGCCGTCTTTGGAATATCCTTCTCCCTAACCCTCACCTGATGATACCCTGAACGTAAATCAATCTTAGAGAAATACTTGGCACCCTGGAGTTGGTCAAACAGGTCATCAATTCTTGGAAGTGGATACTTGTTCTTTATAGTAGACTTATTCAACTGTCGATAGTCGATACACATCCGTAACGACCCGTCTTTCTTCCGCACGAATAGGACTGGTGCACCCCAAGGTGAAGTGCTAGGCCTAATAAAGCCCTTATCCAGCAAGTCCTTCAACTGCACCTTCAACTCTCGCAACTCTGCCGGGGCCATTCTGTATGGAGGAATAGAGATCGGTTGAGTGTCAGGCAACACATCAATGCTAAACTCAATCTCCCTTTCAGGAGGAAGGCCTGGGAGTTCATCTGGGAAAACATCTGGGAATTCGTTGACCACAGGGATTGATTGTAAAGTAGGCGGTTTCGCCTCCGCATCCCTAACGCGAACGAGATGATAAATGTAACCTTTTGAGATCATTTTCCTTGCCTTAAGATAGGAAATAAACCTACCTTTTGGTGTAGCAATGTTCCCTTTCCATTCAATGACGGGTTCACCCGGAAATTGGAACCTAACCATCTTCGTACGACAGTCAACATTTGCATAGCATGAGGCCAACCAGTCCATTCCCATTATCACATCAAAATCAACCATTTCTAACTCAAATAAATTTGCCGAGGTTTGACGACTACAAATCATCACAGTGCAACCTCTATATACCCTTCTAGCAATCACAGAATCTCCTATCGGAGTAGATACCGCGAGGGGTTTACTTATCAATTCAGGTTCAATGCCAAACTTATTAGCCACAAAGGGTGTAACATATGATAATGTAGATCCCGGATCAATCAGCGCATATACATCATAAGAAAACACAGATATAATACCTGTAACAACATCTGGAGACGACTCGAGATCCTGTCGACCTACTAGAGCATAGGTTCGATTTTGAGCACCACTCGAACTCGGCACTGCACCTCTACCCCTACCACGACCTGTCGACTGCTGAAAACCCCGTGCTGGAGGTCGAACTGATGAGGAAGAACCAGACACAGATCCAGTCGGCTGAGCCATACCATCACCTCCTCTATTAGGACAATCCCGCATCATATGGCCAGGCTGCCCGCACGAATAGCATGCATCAGAACCTCGACGACACAGTCCAAAGTGGGCCTTGCCGCACTGATCACAATGTGGTGTTGGGGGTCTCATCTGACTAGTATCCCTGTGATGTTGCGAGCCAGATGCCCGCGAACTCTGACCTGGACCAGAATAGGATCGATCATATCGAGGCCTCTGAAACTGTAGAGGAGCACTAGCTACAGGTGGCGCCGAACTCCTCGAAAACTGTGGCCTGATGCGGCCTCTGAAGTCATCAGAATACCCTGCAAATCTCGCCCTCTTATGATGTCCTCTATCCTGCTCCCTAACTTCCCTCTGCTGGTTCTTACGATCCTCTAGGGTCTGGGCATAAGCTTGAATACGGGAAATATCCATGCCCTCCACCAAGGAGGCTGTCGTACACTCATTTATCAGATGTGGTCCCAACCCATTCACGAACATATGCACCCTATCACTCATCTCGGCCACCATATGGGGAGCATACCTTGCCAAAGAATCAAACTGCATACTGTACTCTCGTACACTCATATTACCTTGTCTAAGGTTCAAGAACTTATCAGCTCTAGCTCGTCGTATCTCAACTGGCAAGTAGTGACGAAGAAAGGCCTCAGAAAATTCCTTCCACACAGCTGGAGGAGGGTTCGGACCCCTGGATCTCTCCCAACTATCATACCAGAGAACCGCTAAATCCCGTAGCCGATAAGAAGCCAACTCTACTGCCTCTGTATCACTAACATGCATAACCCGAAGTGTACGATGAACCTGGTCAATAAAAGTCTGTGGGTCCTCCTTGGGGTCTGATCCGGTAAACACTGGAGGGTCTAAATTAATAAAATCACGAACTCATGTACTAACTGGTTTCTCAGCAGCACCTGTATTCTGCCTCTGAGACTGAGCAGCTACCAAGCTAGTCAATAACTGCAAAGCACTCCGCATATCCTGGTCTGGAGTGCCAGACGGAGGAACTGGAGGCACTGGGTGCCTTCTAATATCCTCTGGAGGAGATGGAGTAGATGAGGTATGAGAGGGCATCTCACTCTGAGCCTCACTTTGTCCTGCTATGACTTGGGGCACCTGATTGGTACCCTCTCCCGCTGCTGTATCAAGCCGTCTACTAATCGTTTGCTTCCTAGTCGAAGGCATCACTGAAAAAAACAAGGTGAATATTAGAGACGAACACTTACGACTCAACTCTACGCACGATCTAGATTCAGGAAGAAGGTAACAACCCTAGATGTCATGTAGCCTCCTGATTATAAATGTGGCGCGCTACACATCCATAATCAAGACTCTACTAGACACGGCTCATAGACAACCCCTAGGACAGACTTGCTCTGATACCAAGTTTGTCACGACCCAAACTGAAGGGCCATGACTAGCACCCGACCACACTTGCCGAGCACCAACGTACATTTCATCTAACCTTCATTATTATCTTTTAAGGCTGACGAGATCAATATAAATGGTAGACCTAGATCATGGACAACCAGCAATAAAATATGACGGCATGAACATACATAGCAGGGGATGACCAGACAATCAAGAAACTACGTATAAGGTATGAGCTACCACGCTACTATGAAAGACTATACAACAAAAACTAGCCGACAAGGCATACCAAACTATACATGAGCCGACACCTGTCTATGAGCCTCTAAAAGAACATAAGTGTTGCAACATAGCCGGAACAGGGCCCCGACATACCCATAATGTCTATAACAAAAATTGCATACCAAGACCAAGGCAAGTCCGGAGAAGGGATCTCGCCAATCACCGCTGAACTGGACAGTCTACTGTGGTGGGGGAGCTGCACCTGCCTGTCTATCAGGACCTGCAGCACGACATGCAGCGTCCACAAATAAAAGGACGTCAGTACGAATAAAGTACTGAGTATGTAAGGCAAGGAACCATAAATACGATCAGTAATGTAAGCAAGGATAGAGAATATACAACCTGTAACATCTTAGTACCTCTGAGGGCTACTTACATGAAATGCATGATACATATGTATAAATACATAAACCTTTAAAGCATTCGCCTCTGTGGGCATCATCATCATCATATCGTACCCGGCCATAATAGGCTCGGTAGAATCGTACCCGGCCACGTGGAGCTCGGTAAAACCCAACTGATCAGTGGTTGCACAATAGGTGTCGTACCCGGCCAACTATAGCGTGGCTCGGTAGAGTAAAATAGATACATATATATAATGCATGCTCGACTCATGGAATCACATTCTAAACCTTTCGGAGTGACGTAAGGTCGGTATCCTCTGTACACGTTATTAGGACTAACTCTTCACTATGAACCTTATAAGAATCAGGAAGTACCAACAACATTGATAACATAAGAATAAGAGAAGCAACATTAACATCAATCGTTCCATAAGAGGGAAAACAATGTAAGTACTGCTAGCTTCTAAGAGTAGAGTATCTTTGGAAGCTCGTTCATTACATTATGTACAATCGGAGTCGTGCAAAAGAAGGAAAGGGATAGCCTCACATACCTTGTATATACTGCCCCAATCTCAAGCTATGCAATTGTCAAAACTCCTTAGTCTACAATAAGAGAAACGATACTATCGTTATCATTTAAGCGTCATAACTATTATGTATCGACCACAACCTATTTTACGATGAAACGGACAGCACCTCCCCTATATATATGACCTCACACCATTCAAAACAGTCACCAAACAGCCCAAACAACATCAATAATAAACATATTGAGCCTCCCAAAATAGTCCACACACAGCCTAATCACTCCATACATACGACGACCACCGTAGTCGTGTCAAACAACCTGGAAATGTTACGAATAACTATCAGCCCATAACCCTACATATATATGGTGTTTCTCCACACCCTTCCTCCTCCAAAACTCCACAAGATAGTAGTAAAATACGCAGCCCAACAACAACGCAAAACAGTCCACAAAACAATAACATTACTACCAAGCCTTTCGATATATATCTCACAAGTTCTAGCTTCAATGGCTTAGCCGCAACTTGGATAATCTTAAATACATATAGAGTAAGAGGTTCCTTACCTTTATACAGAAAGAACAACTCCAATTTGACCTTAAATTTCCATGAAATATCCCTCCAATGCTGCCACAACAACAAAAAAGCGAAACTAGCGATCAATTAGTGTTTTTCGGCACTAGAATCACTTTAGAAGGCTTGAAATCACCTAGGATTGATATTAAGAACATGAGGGAGTATTTACAGAATATAAACCCTTTAAAACAACCTCCCACATGAGCTGGAACGACACAAAAATGAGCAACAACAAGAAGAACAAGAGACTTACTAGCGCCACGGAATTCCCGACACTTGATTTGTGTTGTTTGCCCTTTTTTTGGGTCTTGAATCTTGAGAGAACCTTGAGAGGATGTTCCTAGGGTTCTAAGGTCTGAAAATAGTGAGAAGAAATGACTTAAAACGGGTTGGAGGCATCCTATATAGGTCCAAATATCTTAAACCGCCTTAGTGGGCCCCATAGAGAGGTGCTTGGCGCAGTCTCGCGAAAACGTGAATATCTCTCTACTCCGAGATCGTATCGATGAACGGTTTAATGCGTTGGAAACTAGACTCATAGATCTTTAATTTGGTTGGTAGATCACCCCGTAATTCCTTGTAAATTATGAGAAAAGATTAGAAACATTTGACCTAATGTTTAAGTAAAATTATGAACCTAAGTTGCGACAACTTTTGTCGACTTTTGTTTCATAACTCGTTTGACTTCAAGACTTATGATACGGATATTATATGATTAAAATACCTTAATAAATGACCTCTTGAGTGTATTAAGCACCGCTAGATTACCTGAAAATATGAGTTACAACATCCTTGATTCGTTTAACTTCTAATACTGGTTAATCACCCTTATACACTCTTGTATCACTTAAGACCAATAGGATTGACTTCTTATCATCTCAAAGATAATTCCTTATTGGATTTATGTTAACTAATATATGGCATGAACTAACACATGTGGATATGGGTTGTAACAGTAGCCGTGCCTGATCATTTCTTTGGCCACCATGATTGATGCATTAGAAAGGAAGGGTTGAGGGCAAGGTTTTCCTTCTTCGCACTGATTAGCGACCACGATTTCAAAATCCTGATAGACTATGTGCTCACTCCCCTCTCTTGCTTCAAGACACGAGACTAATGGGTCCCGATAAATTGATTGCTCATCTTCCCCGTGTACCACAATCTCTTGATCCTCGTGCTCAAACTTCACCATCTAGTGAAGAGTAGAGGGTACAACCCCCGCTGCATGGATCCACGGCCTCCCCAAAAGAAAGTTGTAGGATGTGTCCATGTCCAGAACCTGGAAGGTTACTTCAAAGTCTACTAGGACGATGGTCAGAATCAGATAAATCTCTCCAATTTTGTCCCTTTTGATACCATCAAAGACACGTACACAGACGTTGTTGGGTCGGATTATTTCGGTACTGATTTCCATACGCTACAGAGTTAAGAGTGGGCAAATATCTACCCCAGAGCCTCCGTCAAACATAACCCTTTTCACGTAGTACCCTTCGCATTTGACTGTCAGGTGCAGGGCTTTGTTATGTGCGGCCCCTTCTGGGGGCAAGTCATTTTTGCTGAAGGAGATCTGGTTGATTGTGAAAAATCGTTCGGCCATTCTCTCCAACTGCTCTATAGAAGTCTCAAAAGGCTTATATGCTTCGTTAAGGGTTTTAATCAATACCTTTTGATGTTCGGTGGAGTTCATCAACAGAGATAACAAGGAGACTTGTGCGGGGGATTTTTGAAGCTGGTCAATCACCTCATAATCTGCCATTTTCATCATTTGAAAGAAGGCCTCCGCTTCTTCGGCACTCACGGGCTTCTTAGATGGGAAGCGCTTTCTAGTGGCATTGTTCAGCCGGGTTATTTTCTTGAACTTCTCCCGATATTTCTTTGCCTTTGTAACTCACCACTAATTTGTTGTAGTTCCAGGGCACAGCGGTAGGATCCAACATGGGCTTTTGTGGTGCAAAGCCAATAACCACGGGCTCACTCAACCTTGGTGGATTAATTGTCCCCCGCATCACATAAGCTCCCTTGGGAATATACATTTGGGTTGTCTTATTAGCTCGAATCTCCTGGGAGGACTCAAAGTCATCTACTTTTCTTTGCGGTCTCGAGGGACATACAGGACAGCATTTTTGGGAGGCGTTGCCCCAGTTTCAATTTCAACTTTCTTCTCTGACTTTGGAGGGGTGGTTTTGTTCTTTTTCTCACCTTTGTCTTGCTTCAGAGAAGCCTTTGGTTTCTTTTCTACATCAACGATGGCAATGATGGCCTTCAACGCTGGGTCAAATTCCTTTTCCTCACAAATCATTCCGATTATCGGCCCATTGTTGTGGGCCGGTAGTGGGTTGTTAGTCACATTGGGAATATCTTCATCCCTTAGCACTATATTCCTTTGTTCTATCAAGTTCTCCATGGATCTCTTCAAAGTACAGCAATCATCTGTGTCGTGCCCTTCTGCCCCTGAGTGATAGGTGCATCGGGTACTGGCTCTGTAAGCGGGTGATGCTGTGTTTTGCCTGGTTTGAGGAACATGTTATAGCAGACCCATTTTAACAAGCTTTGGTAACAGGCTAGAGTAGGGTTCACCAATTCATGTAAAATTTGGCCTCTTAGGTGGTTTACAAGGGTGGAAATTGTTTTGTGGAGGCCGGGGGTTGTAGTGGTTTTGGTAAGGAGGCTGGTTTCTAGAAAATGGAGCTTGGTTCCGGCTGGCTTGTTGTTGTGGCCAGATATAAGGTTGAGATTTCATGACCGTGTATGGCTGAGGAGCATAGGCTACATCTTGGTGGGGGTAATAGTGTTGCGGGGTCCTTTCTGAGAAAAGGGATCTGGGAGTATGGTGTTTTCTTGCACTTGACGCTGCCATGGATGTTTCTTCCTTTTTCTTGCCCTTCGCTACTCCTCCAGACCCAGCCTGAATGGCTTAGGAGGTATCTCTGATGGCGGATTGGCTCAAGATTCGCCCTGGTTTCAACCCGTTTTCAACCATTTCGCCAATTTTGATAGCTTCGGCGAATGGCTTACCCATTGTGGACATTATGTTTTGAAAATAATTAGCCTCTTGGGCTTGGAGGAAGACCATGACCATTCCAATCTCGTCCATTGGAGGCTTTACCCTGGAGGCTTGCTCACGTCATTTGACAGCGTACTCTCGGAATCTTTCCAAGGACTTCTTCTTTAGATTTGTCAGTAAGTTCCTATTAGGGGCAATATCAATGTTGTACTGAAACTGCCTGACGAAGTCCCGAGCAAGGTCATCCCAGATATGCCAACGGGATATATCTTGATCCATATACCATTCAGACGCGATTCTGACCAAACTCTCTCCAAATTAGGCCATGAGGAGCTCCTCATTTCCGCCCGCTCCCCGCAACTGGTTGCAATATCTTTTGAGGTGGGCAATGGGATCTCCGTGCCCGTCATATTTCTCAAACATCGAGGTTTTAAATCCCAATGGTAGATGCACGTGAGGGAACATACATAAGTTGGCATAGGATACACTTTTTTGTCCACTTAAACCCTGTATGGTTTTTAGACTCTGCTCCATGCTTCTCATCTTTCTCGCAATCTCCTCTTGCTCAGGGGTTTTGGTGGCTTTCTCTTGTCCTGCGATGAACTCATGCCGGGGTGGTTGGGAGTAAGTATAGGTGGGAAACTGTGTAGGTTCCAGTGGGAAAGATGGTGTTTGGAAGGTGAAGGATGATGGGTCAAAGCTGGGCTTGGGCAGTGTAGGCTGTGCCGTAGCCGAGCAAGGCAGAGCAGTGAAGATATTCGAAGCTGCACCTGAAAATAACACCTGGGGGCGAGCCTCAAAAGGTGTTCCCACAAAGTTGGCGGATATAGTAGGGTATCCTAGTGGGGTATTTGGATAGTTTATGGGGATGTTGTAGGTCCACTTGCCCTGGGAAAAAGCTCGGGAAATCCAGGGATTGCACTTGGTAGTTCTCTTCCATTTGCCCAGGCGTACCACATTTCCATCATGCAGAGACACAATAACCTGTTTTCCTCGACAGCTGCCGATTCTGAAGTTGGGATACCCGAGATCGGACTCCCATCCGCAATAGGAACTATTGGTAGAGTCATTTCTGAAGACATTTCAATGCTTCCCTTCGACCTCGTGAAGTATGGATGCGAAGCCAGACTACCACAAAACCAACCACCTTTCTATAAAACCCGATCTTAATAGTAGACAACAAACCGGTCAGTTTGAAGCAAATAACACATAGGTAATCGCACGTTGGGGTGTGATGCACCTATGCAGTCAAATGTGTTTCTATGTGTTTCGCAACGGTTGCATGTTTCATCCCGGCTTTACTTATTTTCCCCGATTTTCTCTTTTTTCCACTTCCCAATCTTCCATTTTTTTTCTTTTTTCTCGCTCTCTTTTCTCATTTTTCCTTTGATTTTCCTTCGGCTCTCTTTTCTTCCTTTTTGGGTTTTTCTTCTTGGTCTTTCTTTTCACATCCCTCTCTTATTGGGGAAATTTACAAAATCATGACCGGATCCGACGAGGATTGCCTATATATCACGACGCCGCGTGAATCAGATCATTACGTAGTTCAAGAAAATAAATGCGAAAAATAATGAAACAAAATTTTTTTTTTGGGAATTTTTGATTTTCATTAATAAAAACTCCTAAACTATACAAAAAATTTCGAACTACTCATTTTCTTGGAAAAACTACGAACAGACTCAAACTAAACCAAAATACAGACTCGATAAGTAAAAAATCAGAAATACATTAAGGCTTCGACTCCTGGGGCCCGTGGGACATCATTCGGTCTCGCCACGGGTCTATATGCGAGATCCCCTTGAAGCCGCTCCAAATCACTCATTATCTGGCAGACAAATGTCATTACTGCAGCGAAGAAAGTGGTTCGAATCATGTCCTCACATGCTTGGCATTTCCTAAAGCAGACGCCCGACTTGCTGATTTCTGCTTCTAATACCTGAGTGTCGTTATGGTTTTGATTTTGCAATTGTTGCATTTCTTCCTCCATCTGAGCCATCAAAGCATAACAATGTTCCATATCTGCTTTAAAGTCCTTGGCCTGCTTGGCTGCCTCATTCTCAAGGGTAGTTAACTTTCTCTTCAGATTGGTGATTGTCCCTTCATATTTTCTTTTCATTTGATGTACAAACTATGCCCGCCCTTCTGCGTTCTTTGCTAATTGGGCTCGGACTTTTGCTAGACTGGCTTAAGACTTTTCTAGGTCATCTTGACACTCAAGTGCTTTCTTTGTCAGACTGCTTATAAGCCTTTCATCCACTCGACTTCTTTCCGGGTTTCTAGCAGCTATTCTTATTTTCTGGATTTAAGCTTTGAGGGCTTCGTTTTCCTGAGTTAGCTTTTCTTTTCCCCTTCATCTGCGGCAGCCTGGATACTGTTGCCAAACTTGAGGTCCCTGATTTGTCCCTCTAATTTACTTATTTTGGCCCTATAGCTTTCTTCTATTGCCAACCAGCCCCACTGCTCTTGCGAGTCGTTGGTGATTTGTTGAACATGAGCTCTCTTAGTCAAATGCATGTGATGCAAACAAACGTTCCTACTAGGGATCCGACATGAGGCTTTGTTATACTAGGTTTAAAACCTAGGTTTATTGTTCTAGACCTGGCTTACCCGAGCGGACAAATCGATCCGAGGGGAGGGGGGAAGCATACTGGGAATACAGAAGCTTCACCGGCTTTGCAACTTGTCCGAACCTCGTTCTAAAATGGGATAAGACTCTAGACAGAAGAGAAGTCACACGAAGTGCACCATTCTCCATGATTTAGAAGACTCAGAGAGATGAAGGGTTTCGTAGCAGTTTATGTACAATTCACAAAACATCAAAGCGGTAAAAGCATTTAGCACATTAGGCTCAAACACATACAAAAATCAGATAATAGATAAAGCCGACTACAACAGTTATTCTAAGCTCGAATTCTTAAACCCTGAACCGGAGTTCTGGGTTCCAGATTTCCCCAGCAGAGTCGCCAGAGCTGTCACACCTCCTTTTTACACTACCCGAAGGTAGTACAAGGGAGTTTTTCCAATTTAAGTGACATTATTCGAAATGGGATTATTTATTCATTTTTTATTCAGAGTCGCCACTTGGGATGGTTTGTTTTCTGGTGTCCCAAGTCACCGGTTTATTTTAAAATCCCAAATCGAGGAAAATTCGACTTTCCATTTGAAGTCTGCGAACCAGAAATTTTGAATAAGGAATTCTGTTAACCCGAGGGAAGGTGTTAGGCACCTCCGGATTTCGTGGTTCTAGCACGGTCTCTTAAACTATTACAATTGACCTATTATCTGATTTTAATGCATGTTTCAACCTATGGTATATTTTAAACTTGTTAGACCACTTTCAATTATTTTAAGGAAGATTTCAACGTCATTTAAAACACGTCTTTAGACCACGCCACATGAAATGCACCCGCAGTCCAAGACACATTTTATTTAATGTTGTTGAGATTTGAATTTGGGTCACATAAAATACACACCCAAGTTTAGGAAAGTAATTTTTTAAGCAGCGCGCCTAAAGCAACTACGTACTTTCAAATTTGCGAGGGCCATGGAGAATTCAACTAAATGGCATGCCTCGATTTCTAAGGATTAAAATTAATTAAATGAGGTCCATGCATTTTTGAGATTTATTTGGCACGGCACACCTTGATTTATTTTAACAGCCTAACTAATTAAGGAAGGCTTCATAGAATCCTAATCATTTTTAACTAAAAATTCGGCCTTACTTATTAACTAATAGGCATAGTATTTAAACCAATTAACTCAAAGAAAAATTGCTCCAGCAAATAGCAAATAGACGAACCCATTTAAAATGCCTTCAGGCTTAGGCCCAAATGAGCCCAATTCTTAGTGAGGAGCGGGCAGCCCAGGACACTGAACGTGCTATTGAATCAGGAATTAAGCGTCCATTAATTGGGCCAGCTTTAAGCCCAAACCTTTAGAACCAACAATTGTACAAAATGAATTAAATACTAATCAACCAAGAACTATATGAAACATGAAGTTGAACTAACATTTTACTTCTGAATTTTAACCATTTAACACAAAATTAACTAGCTAAATTTCTAATTTTATCTTTCATGCATTTTTGGGTCAAATTTGTTATAAGAATAATCCAGTAGCCAATCGAATGAGCTACTGGGCTCAAGAAACAAGCCCAAATACCAATGTCTTTGCCAATGACCTGAGAATCCAAGGCCTAATGAACCCAAACCTTGCAAAGAACAAAGCTGAGTATCCAGACTCAATGTCGAGTCCATACCAAAGCAAACTACCAGTTACACCCAAACAACAAACTGATAAATCTCATTATTACACAATAACTGGGACACAAAGAATATTCAAATGCTATTAAGAACACATGCTCGACCTCAAACTACACAAAGATTCATGCTTGAATTCAATCCTAGGTTAAACTCACAAACAAAACTAGGACTTAAATTCAATTAACTCTTGCAGCAGCAACAAAGTCTAGGGAATTAACACCATTTACTTGAAAACAAAGATCAACAAACAAACTCTTAAAGAGCACAAATCCATTTCTACAGCATTCCAATGACATAAGACAAATGAAATAGCATGTATAATACATGGTTTATTTACAGAACCATTACAGAAATAGAGGGACACAAATGAAATGGGATTCAAAATAACTTGTATTCAGTCAGGCCTCAAACTCGAAACACATGTTCTTAGTTACTTGTTGACAATGGTTTGAAAAATACCTGGGAATAAGAAGGAAGCAAAAAGAAGTGAGGAATCAGTAGACAACAACAGCAGAACAAAGCCCAGATTCAACAATAACACAGTAAACTAGCTCAAGAACAGTCGATGGAACAGTGGAAGAACAACAAATCAAAACCCAACTTCAAACCAAAACTCAAACCATTTCTCAAACCAGAAGAATAACTATGGAAATTTTCGAGAGTTTTAGCTAACAAAGTGAATCAGAAATCCAAAACAAGCAGAATTATTGGTAGTTTTCAACAAAGGATTGCAGGGATTTCAATGTTTTCTGGGGTTTTTCCAAGACTAGCAGTTTCAATTTTTTTTCAGGATTTTCTTTAGTCTCTTGTCTCTCTCCAATCTACCTTGAGCCTGAAGAAAGGGTGCCTTTACAGGCAAGCTTTTTAGGGCAGCAGAGTGAATTCAGTTATTGCCTTTTTACCCCTTTTGAAATTTTTATTTTTGTTGTTCAATCCCTAACTTGAAAATCAGTTTTTCAAATAAGTCCCAACCTCCACCTTCTAGGCAGCTTCCCATTCAGTTATTAAAGATTCTCTCACCTAGAATTCCTAGACTACCCCTTGAACCCCTGCTATTTACTTCAGAAAACTCATGGATCATGGGTCAAATTGACCTAATGGCTTAAACCAAAATGCATGGGCTGCCTTTTGCAAATGGGTCAGAAATGACCAAAAGCCCAAACTAAAATATGTATTCTACAGAAGGCAGAAGAAAAGAAAAAGGCATTCAGATGATTTCAAAACTAAACCTAAACAAAAATGACTAATTACTAATCACAAGTGAGCATGGAATTAACTAAGTTATTAAATTGAAATAAACCTAATTAAACTAAACTATGAGACTAAAATAATAGGGCGAAATCAGAAGTTTAACTATGATATTAATAAAACTAAACAGACCAAAAATCCGAGAAAAGCTTTAATGGTGTGAAAAAGAGAAACAAATAGAACAAACGAACACAAACTCAATTCTAGCCTCAGAAACTTGGTCGAGTTTCAATTTTGGTGAAAACTTAACCAAAGGAGAGGAGAAGAAAAGAAGAGGAATAAGAGGTAAAAATAAAAACAAAAAATGGACAGAAAGATGGAGAAAACTTACCGACTAAACTTGAAATCCCATTCGATGCCCTGACTTACATAAAACTGATGCTAATCACTTGTTCTTTGTCAAGAACAAACGAACAACATTAGTTTTGTAGTGAATCAGCCTTCTAATCGTGAAAAACAAAGGCATGGGTCGATGCATGCCACCGGGTTCAACGGAAATTGATTTTAAACTTTTAGGGTTCGAACTTAGATTTAAGATTCGAGAGGTTCTTGCAAGATTCGAGGGAAAATGAGTGAGGATTCGGAATGGGGAGGTGAAAGGGAGTCTGTGGTGTAGATTTGGGGTGGATTGGAGGCGGCGCCACCGACTTGAGTCGGTGGGAAATTAGTGCGGCTCTAGGGTTTCTAGGCGTCTCTGAAGCTGAAAGAGACGAAGGATATGAGTTAGGGGGTAGGGGGTCAATCAGACAGTTTTATATAAAATAGGGCTCAGTTCCGGACCGTCCGATCAAGTAAGATCGATGGTCCTGATCAAGGGGTAATTGAAACTACGTCGTTTTGGTTCTGACTGGGGCAAACCGGGTAAGGGAATAGATCTGGGCCGGTTTTGAATGGGTTTTATGGGTATTGCGGATAATTTATTTGGGCCTGGTGATATTTAACTAGAATGGCCCAAAACCAGACCTGCTTTATTTCCTTCCTTTTCTCTTTCAATTGTTATTTCAAAAAAAAAAAATTCAAAAATTGAAAATAAACCTAAATTAATCCCTAAACTAAATTATCCTACCAAATTAAATTAATTAACTCTAAATAATTATTACACGATCAATGAAAAAACCAAATTCAAAGAAAAACTACAAATTCGAAGCTAAAAATTAAAAATGCAAAAAAGAGTTAATTTTTTGTGATATTTTTTTTTTGTAAATCATACTAATTTACTAATTAATCTAAAAAAATATAAAATTAAATCCTAAATGCAAATGCAATGTATTTTTGTATGTTTTATGGTTTAAATAAAATTAAACATGCACACAAAATGCAAACAAACAGAAAAATTTATACAACAATTCTTAAATAACAAATAAATAAACGAAAAATCTAATTTTGGGTGTTCTTTAGGAGTAATTCATGTGAGGCAAAAATCACGTGCTCACAGTAGGAAACATCACGAATCTTCTGGTCTGCGTAACTCTTCTGTCTGGACTGGGCTATACAGAGTCTATCCTGAATCACCTTAACCTTCTCCAAAGCATCCTGAACTAAGTCTGTGCCCAATAATCTAGCCTCACCCGACTCAAACCAACTCACCAGGGATATACACTGCCTACCATATAAAGCCTCATACGGTGCCATCTGAATGTTGGACTGATAGTTGTTATTGTAGGCAAATTCCGCCAATGGCAATAACTGATCTCATGACCCTCCAAACGCAATCACACACGCACGGAGCATATCCTCAAGAATCTGAATAGTGCGCTCGGACTGCTCATCCGTCTGAGGGTGAAATGATGTACTCAACTCCACCCGAGTACCCAACTCATGTTGAACGACTCTCCAGAATCGTGATGTGAACTGAGTACCTCTATCTGAAATGATGGAAACTGGAATACCATGCAGACGAACAATCTCCCGGATATAAATCTCCGTTAGGCACTCCAAAGAATAGGTAGCACACACAGGAATAAAGTGAGCGGACTTGGTTAGTCGATCCACAATTACCCAAATAGCATCAAACTTTCACAAAGTCTGTGGGAGCCCAACTACAAAGTCCATGGTGATCCGCTCCCACTTCCACTTCGGAATCTCTATCTGCTGAAGTAACCCACCCGGTCTCTGGTGCTCATACTTCACCTGCTGACAGTTGAGGCACCGAGCTACAAATCCAACTATATCTTTCTTCATCCGCCTCCACCAGTAGTGCTACCTCAAATCCTGATACATCCTTGCGACACCCGGATGAATGGAATACCACGAACTTTGGGCCTCCTCCAGAATCACCTCCCAAAGCCCATCAACATTGGGTACACAAATCCGACCCTGCATCCCCAATATTCCGTTATCACCAATAGTCACATCTCTGGCATCACCACGCTGAATTTTGTCCTTAAGGACAAGCAAATGAGGGTCATCATACTGACGTTCCCTGATACGATCAAAAAAGGAAGACCGAGAAACCACGCAAGCTAGAACCCAATTGGGCTCCGAAATATCCAATCTCACAAACTGGCTGGCAAAGGCCTGAACATCCATCGCCATAGGTCTCTCCGATGCTGGTAAATAAGCCAAACTCTCTAAACTCTCTGCCCGACGACTCAAGGCATCGGCCACCACATTGCCCTTGCCCGGGTGATACAAAATAGTGATATCATAGTCCTTTTGCAACTCTAACAGCCTCTTCTGGTGCAAATTTAGATCCTTTTGCTTGAACAAGTGCTGCAAGCTCCAACGGTCAGTATAAATCTCACAGGGAACCCCGTATAAATAATAGCGCCAAATCTTCAGTGCATGAACAATGGTAGCTAACTCAAGGTCGTGGATAGGGTAATTCTTCTCATGTACCTTAAACTGTCTGGACGCGTAGACAATCATCCTACCGTCCTACATCAGCACCGCTCCGAGGCCAATCCTCGAGGCATCATAATAGACAGTATAAGACCCCGAACCTGTAGGCAGTATCAAAATTGGGGTTGTAGTCAAAGCTGTCTTGAGCTTCTGAAAGCTCGCCTCACACTCTTCTATCCACTAGAACGGAGCACCCTTCTGGGTTAACCTGGTCATAGGGTTTGCAATCGATGAAAACCCCTCAACAAAATGACGGTAGTAACCCGCCAAACCAAGGAAACTGCAGATATCTATAGCTGAGGATGGTCTAGGCCAACTCTGCACGACCTCTATTTTCGTCGGATCCACCTAAATACCCTTACTCAATACCACGTGGCCTAATAATGCCATAGAATCCAACCAAAACTCACATTTCGAGAACTTAGCATATAACATCTTCTCTCGCAGAGTCTGAAGCACAGTCCTCAGGTGCTGCTCATGATCTTCCCGACTCCGGGAATACACCAAAATATCATCAATAAAGATAATGATGAACGAGTCAAGATATGGCCGGAACACGCTGTACATCAAATGCATAAAGGTTGTTGGGGCATTGGTCAACCTAAATGACATAACAAGGAACTCGTAATGACCATACCGAGTCTTGAAAGTAGTCTTCAGGATATTTGGCTCCCGAATCTTCAACTGATGGTAACCTGAGCGCAATTCAATCTTAGAAAACACACGTGCACCCTGAAGTTGGTCAAACAGATCATCAATACGAGGAAAAGGATAACGGTTTTCACTGTAACCCTGTTCAACTGGCAATAATCAATATGCACACGCATAGAACCATCCTTTTTCTTCACAAACATGACAGGAGCACCCCAAGGTGATATACTAGGCCGAATAAAACCCTTATCAAGTAATTCATTTCTACACCCCATATTTCCGTACATGAAAGTACGCCATAAATATAATGAGAGCCCGGAAGTGAGGTGTCACGTCCCGCAGTACTACATTACGACGATGTTGCACCTTGTAGTGTTGCACATTGAATTTGTCATAAGGTAACTAACATCAGTCCAATGAAAAGATTATTTGGAGATTATAAGGATTATGCTATTTCAAACAACTAATAAGTAAATTCATAAAGGTGAAAGGGTAAGAAGGTCAAAGAAAACGAGTTTTGTTGAAAATGAACAATTTGGAATAAAATACGGGTCGAGCGATAATACCCGATAATTATAAACTAATACCATGCAAGGTACCTTATGATCCCAGTAGTGTAATATATAAAGTATATATGAATTATTTTAAAATTAAATAAAATTTTATGTAATTTGTGATAATTCTTAACTTATGCGGGTAATAGATTAATTACCGGGTAACGAAATATTACCCGGTTAACTAATAAGTGGATAAAATTAATAAAATCATCTCCCCCAAACCAAGATGTGGCAGCCAAGAACAATGTCAAAATATGACTCTTAAGTCATAATGAAATGTGGCAATTTTAGAGCATTAAGAGTCCTAGTCATATTATTGTGTGGGGCCACCTAAACAAAAGTGGATAACTTTTATAATTTTATAAGCATTCCAACCAAGCTTCCATAAATTTAAGTAAAGTTAACGGTAGAGCTTCAGAAAAGCTTCCTTATGTAGTAGTAAGATATTTTCCAAAATATCATTACATAAGCAACGTTACTCCTATGTTCTTAAGGAAAAGCATCGGCTAAGAATTTCTTTGCATAACAACGTCATTGTTTCAAGCTCTTCATATGGTTTGTTCTATGTTTTGTCGCAATTAACGAGTGTCAGATGATTGTCAAGAGAATCGGTTCAGGTATGTTAAGGCCCTCCCTTCTTTCTTTTGGTATGGTCCAAATTATACTAAAAAGACGAGCAAATACACAGTTTTCAATAAATTACTCTATTCAAAAAAATAGTAGGGCTATCTATATTCTTGATTCCCCATGAGAATTATTATTATCTTTTGTTTATGGGTCTCATAATAATACGCAGTTGGAAAAGTTTATCCGGAAGGAATATCGAGATTATTATGTATTTTTCATACATTTCACTCATTTATACATGTGCATTAACCCTTGACCGTATGGCGTTATATACGCGTATATAAGTAAATATATGTATATGGGATATGGGAAAAGGTTACGACATTATATACGCACTACCACGTGATCAGCTGGTATATGATGATGATGATATTGCTCACAATGGCTGAAATATGATTCAGACAGTGTTATATACGCACCACCACCTGATCAGCTGGTATACGTTGATGATTTTGCCAACAGTAGACGATATGATATGATGGGATGCCCTCAAGAGGCTGATGATGTTATGAAACATGTACCTATGCACGACATGACATTCATACGCATATGCATGACGCTAAGTAATTTATAATTTACAGAGTTATTCAGACATACAAGTTGAGTCATGTACTCTATAATTCTTCCATGTCTCTTATGTATTTATTTATGTGCCTTAAATACTCAGTACATTATTCGTGCTGACGTCTCTTTTTGCCTGGGGACGCTGCGTTTCATGCCCGCAGGTCCAGATAGACGGGCCGAGAGCCCTCCAAGTAAGCTATCAGCTCAGTGGAAGATGTTCGTGTGCTCCATTTGCTTTGGAGTTACGTGTTTGGTTAGTATGATTTAGACATGTATTGTTTGGTATGGCGGGACTCTGTCCCGACCTTTATGACATTCATGTACTCTTAGAGGCTTGTAGACATATGTCTTGTATGTGAAAGATTGTACGGCCTTGTCGACCTATGTTTTGAGTTTATAAAGGATTATGTTGGCCTATTAGGCCCGTATGTCACATGTATATGATGATGTAATAAGAAAGATACGTTACGTTGGTACTCGATTGAGTAAAGTACCGGGTGCCCGTCGCGGCCCATCAGTTTGGGTCGTGACAAAAGTGGTATCAGAGCAGTTCTGTCATAGGGAGTCTACAAGCCATGTCTAGTAGAGTTTTGTCTATAGGTGTGTCGTGCACCACACTTATAAGGAGGAGGATACATGACATTTAGGATTGTCACTCTTTCTTCTTACTCTAGATCATGTGGTAGAGCTCACTTATAAGAATTCAATACACGAACTTCTATTCGTAAGGCGATGCCTACATTCAGAAAGACGATCGATAAGAGATATAGCTGTGGAATTGTTGATTTAGAGGAACTCAATTTTGCATCTTACTTATGATAAGTAAATGTGAGGTCTTTAGCAAATCATGGGTGTACTGAAAGGTGTAAGCTTCCTGATAAGAAGCTTTAGGGAAAGAATGTGTATCCATTTTTATGGTGAAAGATAAAGAGAGATTAAGAAGATAAATACAAATTTCCACAAGCAGAAGAAGTAAGATGAAGAAGGGTATGAGGTGCCCAGTTAATGAAGGTTAACAACGTTTAAAATTGAGGCGGAGGAACATAAGATTTTTGAGTTATATACAATAGTAACAGAGGTATATACAATTGGCCGCACTCATTCCAGATATGCCCTATGGGGATTAACAGAAGTAGTATAAGAAGATATGATGGATGAATTGTTTGTATTAGTTGACATTTCTGAAGGATGTTGCAAATATGCTAATAAATCTCTTTATGAGACACCTAGATGGTGGACTCTGAAATAGTGCAACCAGATATAAGTACTACAAAGACATGCACGATAAGCCTTAAAGGGATAAATATTACCTTAGTATGGCTCGCGTCCCTAGTAAAGCAAGAACGTTAAGCAACTTGAAGAGCCATTAGATGGAGCAAAGGGAAGCTAAAAGCAAAAGAATGTCTTGTTCAAGTTTTCAGAATAAAGTGATAGGCATAAATGTTAGCGGGAAATAAGAAAAGAGTTAATGAAGCATTATGAGTAAGATGTGATACATGGATGATGACGGTAGATCAAAAGATGATAGTATTACAAAATCTATAGTCAAGTGAAGGAAGAAACGAGAAGTGACAGGCCTTAGGACAAAAAAGGAGTATAGGCCATACAATCATGTTCTCATTCAAGAAATAAGTTTGCAACTCTAGCATGGTTACCAAGAGGAAAAGTTAGACCCTAGAGTAATAGAACCAGAATGGATTGGTGAACAAGATAAACTAAGCATGAATTAGGGACTGAGTGACTGATGATAGTCACCATCATAAGAATTTCAGATTTTGTTCTGCCAATAATAGAATGGATGACAAAAGAAGATTCATGAGAAATTCAGAGAATGGTCATTCAGAAAGACGCTTCCCTAAAGCAAGCAAAGGGATAAAAGTTAAGCTTAAGGGAATGTATGCGCTAGTTACAGTAAGTGTCACCATTGTGAGCAGGGAATTTTGTTATCTTTCATACATAAGGATTACCGTAAGGCGAGTAAGGGTCATCGATGATGTGAAAGGATTCCAAAGATGAAGAGTTAAAATATCTATAAGTAGATCCTCGTGGCTTCAACTCTTAGTACACCCCTAAAGGGGGGAATATGGAGTAATATGGCATTAAGTCAGAATTAAGTGGTTCTAGTAACTATGGAATGGAAAAGGAAGAATGTGATAAATGAAAGAGGAATGAGATGGAACTTATCCAAATATTATAGATACGCTACAATTCAAGAATATTTTGCAAGCACGACGTCAAGGAGAGGGAGTAAAGGTTCCTGCCTGAGCTGTTATTAAGAAATAAGGAACCAGTGCGAGGCGTAAGTTAAGACAAAGTAAATAACCCAAGAAAGATTACAAGGAATATTGATGTGAAAATGGGCCAACGTGTAGTTAGTAATTGGTTAGGAAGATCCCAGTTATGGCTAAATAGGAGGTTACAGACGAGTCATCAGATCGTGTAAGATAAACATAGTATAACCCAACATGGAGAATTCAACCTCGAAAAATATCATTATAATACTTGATATATATTCAAACAAGAGTCGGGGTAGTGAAAGTACCGTATGAGTGTTACATGGATAAAACAAAGTGCCACTGGGAAGGCAGCCAAAATATCACTTCTGAACCAACCATAGAAGCACAAGGGCATGGAAGTAAGCAACTACAAATGATTATAGACAAGTAAGGACATCAAAAGGTCCGTAATAAGCTCACAGCTTACGAGAGTCAAGGGTTCTCCCTAAGTACTACAAAAGACTAGCTGAGGAGATAAGAAAGAAGGCTTCAAACTAAGCACAACGACCTAAAGAGGAAATGGTCGTGTAACAACAATCTCGCAACAACATTGTAAGCATTCCAAAGGAAAGTGGCACCTACCATGGCTAATGAATGGAAAGTAAGAGTTAAAAGTAATATTCGAGATCATATGAGTTGTATAAAATCTCCGGCAAGTGTGGTCACTAAGGTAAGCTAAGTATGGATGCAACGAGGGGGCAGAAAGACCGGAAAAGCAATAACTTACATTGAAAGAAAGCTAAGATGGAACAAAAGAATTATTTGATCAATGATCCAGAGTTAGTACGTTATGGATACACTCAAGATGTTGGAGCATTATCCAGGCAGCATATTTGTTGACAACCATACAACCATAGAAGACTCCGGTATAAGTTAAAAGAAAGAATTAAGCCCAGGGCATAGACAAAGGATTGAATTGTTAGAAGATTGTATCATGGATATTCCATAACGCCTATGAAATAAGGTAATAACTGATACCATAAGCCACAGATCAGAAGATAGCTTAAGTCTACATAAAGGCTGATCAGAAGAAAGAGGAAACTAAAGAATTACATCACCTAAGTAAATCAGGAGTCTGATTATTGGACCTAAAAAAATTATAGAAGTTGTGCTGGAAAACATGACAGAATCACTGTTAATATTAGATGTTCAAGGGAAATAACACAACAACCATAATCTATAATGGCTTTACAAGGAAGCAAGTTAGAAGAAGTATCAGCCTCATAAGAAGTCAGTACGAAGCTCCCACTGAATTGTGTATGTACCGGAGGTGTGAGTATTATAATAGAGCTTCAAGTTATGGACGTGAATTACACCTAGGTGGAAGGGAGGTTATGAAGGAGATAAAAGATATGATACGAGATTTTATGTAAGGTAAAAGTGAACAACGTACGAGCTACTCATATGCAAAAAGTTGTAAATAGTACATAATTTGGATAGAAGGTTATAAGCACGGGAATCTAATAATCGGGAATGATAGAGGCATCATCGGCGACATGTCTTCCAGCCTATGGTTTCTAAGTACTAAGAGATCTAGTTAAGAGAATAGAGAAAAGTTGGAGACGATGTGATGTCTCGCTTGACGTTCCAGAATAACATAAGGAAATCTATGGTGCAAGCAAGTTGAAGGAAAGTGTATAAATGGATATGTATAGGTCGCAAGCTAAAGTATGGTAGAGCGACAAAGTTTTAAGGAAACATGAGTAAGGATGAGGAAAGTTAAGTGAAAAGGTGACGATAATGGATAAGTCTTTGGGATTAAGCCCATGAAAACAGGAAGAGCAGACAGTTTCTCTATGTTATACAAAGCTCACTATAGCCTTAATGAACTCAAAAGAGTCTAAGATTAATAGCATTTAGAAGGAAAGAAATGTTGACCTGGTAATAAAATGAGGGTATAATTGTGACAGGTATAGGATGACATTTGGGCCTTCGATTGAATAAAGATTTAAAAAAAAAAGAAGGAGAAATGATTTTGATGGCGGCACGAAATTAGGATACCCTCATAAAGTGAATCTCATTGAGACACTATGAAATATGATTATGGAAATCATTTCAAATGTTCCACAATGCAACATAAGCCCTAGTGCAATACATTACGTAAGAAAAACAACAAGAGAACAGTAATGAAGAAGCTTTAAAGGATTTAGCTTTATACATATAAGATAAACAACAAGAGTAACCTGGAGTTCGGTAGCAGACTTCAGTAACGATAAATCGAAGAAAGAATTATGGTATAGTATGAGCTACATAGATATAGTAAAGCTAATGATGCCCAGAGGGACAGCTTGACATAATTTTGTATATGTTCATAAAGTGAAGCCTAGAGATTGGCTAAAAGCTAGAGGAAAGAGAAGATAAGAGTTGCATAGGCGCACGTACAAAGTTAGAGTCATAAAAGTTGCATGATATAAGGTAGCAACAATTACGAGATCAGAAGGATTCCGACTACAAGTCGTGGTGTGAGAAAGAAGCTTAAAAGGTGGGAATGCCCTAGCCTTTGGACTTAGTCACAGAACAGTTGCCTATATGGAAAAAGGACTACTAAAGTATTCGCAAGAGCTATGGGATATGAGGACGATAAGCGCATCAGTTAACATTCGAGGACGAATGTTCCAAAGGGGGAATGATGTTACACCCCATATTTTCGTACATGAAAGTACGCCATAAATAAATTAATGAGAGCCCGAAATTGAGGTGTCACGTCCCGCAGTACTACATTACGACGATGTTACACCCTATAGTGTTGTACGTTAAATTTTTCATAAGGTAGCTAA
Source organism: Nicotiana sylvestris (assembly GCF_000393655.2). Lineage (NCBI taxonomy): Eukaryota > Viridiplantae > Streptophyta > Magnoliopsida > Solanales > Solanaceae > Nicotiana > Nicotiana sylvestris. The sequence goes on from NC_091066.1 coordinate 124,382,327, forward strand.
CATCAGTCCAAGGAAAATATTATTTGGAGATTATAAGGATTATTCTATTTCAAACAAGTAATAAGTAAATTCGTAGAGGTGAAAGGAGAAGCAAGTCAAAGAAAATGGGTTTGGTTGAAAATGGACAATTTGGAATAAAATACGGGTCAAGCGATAATACCCGATAATTATAAACTAATACCATGCAAGGTATCATATGACCACGGTAGTGTAATATATAAAGTATATATGAATTATTTTAAAATTAAATAGAATTTTAAGTAATCTGTGATAATTCTTAACTTATGCGGGTAATAGATTAATTACCAGGTAACGAAACATTACCAGTTTAACTAATAAGTGGATAAAATTAATAAAATCATCTCCCCCAAACCAAGATGTGGCAACCAAGAACATTGTCAAAATATGACTCTTAAGTCATAATGAAATGTGGCAATTTTAGAGCATTAAGAGTCCTAGTCATATTATTGTGTGGGGCCACCTAAACAAAATTGGATAACTTTTATAATTTTATAAGCATTCCAACCAAGCTTCCATACATTTAAGTAAAGTTAATGGTAGAGCTTCAGAAAAGCTTCCTTATGTAGTAGTAAGATATTTTCCAAAATATCCTTACATAAGCAACGTTACTACTATGTTCTTAAGGAAAAGCTTCGGCTAAGAATTTCCTTGCATAACAACGTAATTGTTTCAAGCTCTTCATACGGTTGTTCCATGTTTTGTCACAATTAATATGTGTTAGATGATTGTCAAGAGAATCAGTTCAGGTATGTTAAGGTCTTCCCTTCTTTCTTTTGGCATGGTCCAAATTATACTGAAGAAACGAGTAAATACACGGTTTTCAATAAATTACTCTATTCATAGAAATAGTAGGGGTATCTATATTATTGATTCCCCATGAGAATTATTATTATCTGTTGTTCATGGGTCTTAGAATAATACGCAGTTGGAAAAGTTTATCCGGAAGGAATATCGAGATTATTATGTATTTTTAATGCATTTCACTCATTTATACATGTGCATTGACCCATGACCAGATGGCATTATATACGCGTATATATGTAAATATATGTATATGGGATATGGGAAAAGGTTACGGTGTTATATACACACAACCACCTGATCAACTGGTATATGATGATGATATTGCCGACAGTGGCTGAAATATGATTCAAACGGCGTTATATATGCATATATATATGTATATGTATATGGGATATGGGAAGAGGTTATGGCATTATATATGCACCACCACTTGATCAGCTAGTATACGTTGATAATTTTACCCACAGTGGCCGATATGATATGATGGGATGCCCTCAGAGGCTGGTGATGTTATGAAACATGTGTCTATGCACGACATGACATATACACATATGCATGACGCTAAAAGTAATTTATAATTTACAGAGTTATTTAGACATACAGGTTGAGTCATGTACTCTATATTTTCTCCATGTCACTTATGTATTTATTTATCGTCCTTACATACTCAGTACATTATTCGTACTGGCATCCCTTTTTGCCTGGGGACGCTACATTTCATGCCCACAGGTCTAGATAGATGGGTCGAGAGCCCTCCAAGTAGGCTATCAGCTAAGTGGAAGATGTTGGTGTGCTCCATTTGCTTTAGAGTTGCGTGTTTGGTTAGTATGATTTAGACATGTATTGTTTGGTATGGTGGGACTCTGTCCCGACCTTTATGACATTCATGTACTCTTAGAGGCTTATAGACATATGTCTTGTATGTAAAAGATTGTACGGCCTTGTCGGCCTATGTTTTGAGTTTATAAAAGATTATGTTGGCCTATTAGACTCGTATGTCATATGTATATGATGATGTAATAAGAAAGATACGTTACGTTGGTACTCGGTTGAGTAAAGTACTGGGTGCCCATCGCGGCCCATCGGTTTGGGTCGTGACATTCCTGTAACTGATCCTTCAACTCCTTCAACTCAGAAGGAGCCATACGATACGGAGGAATGGAAATAGGCTGAGTGCCCAGCAGTAGATCAATGCCAAAATCAATATCTCTATCAGGGGGCATGCCTGGAAGATCAACTGGAAACACATCGGGAAAATCCCATACTACTGGAACTGAATCAATTGAAGGGGTATCAATACTGACATCTCTCACATAGGCTAAATATGCGTCACACCCCTTCTCAACCATAGGCTGAGCTTTAAGAAAAGAAATAACTCTACTGGGAGTGTGATTTATAGTACACCTCCACTGAACACGCGGTACACCTGGCATAGCCAGCATCACGGTTTTGGCGTGACAATCAAGAATAGCATAATTGGGAGACAACCAGTCCATGCCCAAGATAATATCAAAATCTACCATGTTGAGCAATAATAAATCGGCTCTGGTCTCAAAACCACTAAGAGCAACCAAACACGACTGATTAATGCAGTCCACAACAAGAGAATCTCCCACAGGAGTAGAAACATAAACAGGAAAACTCAAATAATCCCGAGGTACACCCAAATGCAGAGCAAAATAAGACGACACATAAGAGTAAGTAGAGCCTAGATCGAATAGAACCGATCCATATCTATGACAAACCTGTATAATATCTATGATGATAGAATCCGAGGTTGTTCCTGTATAATACCTGTGATGACAGAATTGGAGGCAACAACCTCGATATGGGCAGGAAGGGCATAATATCTGGCCTGGCCTCCTCCTCTAGGGTGACCTCTACCTCCCCGACCTCCACCTCTCGTTGGTTGAGCAGGTGGGGTAGCAACTGGAGCTGTAATCATAGACTGAGAACTCTATGGGGCACGTTGTGTATGAGAAGTCTGTGGAGGTGCACACATCCCAAGTCTAGGGCAATCCCTCACTACATGGCGTGTGTCACCACACTCAAAACAAGCTTTGGGAGGACATGGAGGTTGTGACTGGCTCGGGCCAGGTCGGCTGGACTGACCTCTGAAAGCACCCCGCGCAGGAGGCGCACTAGAAACCGGAGGTGCATAAGAAGGCTCCTGAGGTCTAGGAGGAGTTGGAATACACTAGCTGCTAGAAGATCTGAATGAAGAGGGCGACTCATATAACCCCTACCATGACAACCTGCAGCTGGGGCACGGGCACCAGAATAATGGCCCGACTCTCGAGACCTCTTGGCCTCCCTCTCCTCTCTCTCCCTAGCATGCATTCCCTCAATCCTCCTAGCAATGCTCACCAATTGTTGATAAGAAATGTACATCTCCAACTCACGAGCCATGCTAGACTCGATGTTGGGAATAAGGCCCTCAATAAATCGGCGAACCCTCTCGCGAACAGTAGAAACCAAGGCTAGTGCATGTCTAGCCAAACTAGTGTAACGGACAGCATACTCTGAGACAGTCATAGCACCATGGCGCAAATGCTCAAACTCTACGCGCCATGTGTCCCTGAGGATCTGAGGAATATACTCTCCTAGGAACAGATCTAAAAACTATGTCCAAGTCAGTGAAGCAGCCTCATCCGAACTATCTAACTCATAGGTGCGCCACCACTCATAGGCAGCTCCTCAAAGCTAGAAATTAGTGAAGGAAACCCCGCTCGATCCTGATATACCCATGGTACAGAGAATACGGTAACACTCATCCAGGAATCCCAGAGCATCATCCGATGCTAGACCACCGAATACAGGAGGCTTGTGCTTCTTGAACCTCTCAAGCCTCTGCAGCTCATCCTCGGAAATCATTGCGCTGTCCTCGGGCTGATCTCGGACTGCAGGCTGTACAAGAATAATCTCAGGGACCTGCTCAACATGCACTCGCTGCTCAGGAGTGCGGGCGGTGGGAGTCTGTTCTCCTCCCCCGTCCTGAGACGTAGCTGCAGCAAGGGGAAACAACCCTACCTGAGCCAAAGTGGTGTACATGTTCATGAACTGTGCTAGAGTCTCCTGAAGTGCTGGAGTCGTGGTAGCAGTAGGCGTATCAGGTGCCTGGACTCCGGCTAGAACCGATGGTGGTACCTCTGTGGCAGATCGTGCAGGTTCTCTGGCTGCACCACGTGCGCGTCCTTGGCCCCTACCCTGACAGCTGCAGTAGGGGGTGCGGGTGCCTGATCATCTCGGGTAATGCATGTCCTCACCATCTGTGAGAGAATAGAAGACAGAAGTTTAGAGTTGTGACATCAAATCTCGCACGACAAGGAAATCAAATGAAGTGGAATTTTCCTAACAGTTACATGGTCTCTCGTAAATAAGTCAGACGTCTGCATACCGATCAGCGAGATTCTAATAAACCGGCTTGTGATTCATGACTCCTATGAACCTAGAGCTCTGATACCAACTTGTCACGACCCCGGTTCGCCCTACATGAAACATCGTGACGGCACCTAGTCTCTACGACTAGGTAAGCCTAAATTGCGGAAGATAAACCAATTTGTGGAATAAAAACAATTTAAAACAGAAATAGAGTGATATAACAGCATTTAAAAGTGCCGCTCGGCATACACAATATAAATTCTCAAAACTAATACATTTTCCCAAAACCCGGAAACCCATGAATCACAAGCTACGAATATAATAAAATGCTCTACTCCGGAACATCTACATCAACAGAAAAGATAAGAGGACTGTCACTAAAAGAAAGAATGGAAAGGGACTCCTCGGTCTGCGGACGCAGCAGATATACCTCGAAGTCTTTGGAGCAGTTGCCTCGCCTCAAGGGTGATAGGACTATGTTGCAGTACCTGGATCTGCACATGAAAAACATGCGCAGAAAAGGCATGAGTACACCACACTCAGTAAGTGCCAAGCCTAACCTCGGTCGGGTAGTGACGAGGAAGGTCAGGGCCCTACTGAGATAAAATAAAAATGTAAGATATGACAGCATAAGATAAGCAGTACAGTTGAAAACTAACAATAAGAATTTAATGCAGGAAAACAAGGAATTCAATAACTGAAACAGAGGCAAAATAATCACAAGGAAATAACCGGGGATCTCTCAGTATCTAGAGGATCTCTTAGTACCCTCAATATATGCCAAGGATCTCTTGGTATCCCGAGGATCTCTTGGTATCCTCAATATACGTGCTAGGGATCTCTTGGTATCCTGAGGATCTCTTGGTATCCTCAATATTCTTGCTAGGTATCTCTCGGTATCCCGCACCTCAACTCAACTCATAAATACGTGCAGGGGATCTCCCGGGATGTCGTCCCGTAGTCCCAAAGTAAAACACGCAGCCACAACACAAGGAATACTCATTTAAGCTCAATTTTGTACCAAGTAAACAGGTAATTCTAACCTAACCTATTTCACATAATACAATTAAGGCAGGTTAAGCAAGTAAGCAATTAAGTCAATTAAACATGCTTTTCTAGGCTAACAACAGGCTTAATTTGCAAGTAGTATAAGGCAGGAAAAAGGAACACAATTAAAATTACTTAAAGAAAATCGAATTTTTAACAATTAGCTCAAGTACGCACTCGTTACCTCACGTACAAGGTATTTCAATTATCAAATATACCAAATCCTAAGGGGAAGGTCTCCCACACAAGGTTAGGCAAGCCACTTACCTCGAACCAGCCCAAATCAATCCAAAACCACGCTCTTGCCACGAGTACTCGACTCCAAATGGCCCAAATCTATTCAATTCAATTTCATTATGTAAATAACACTTCAAGTAACTGATTCTACAAAAATATTCTAAGCTAATACGCAAAATTAGGTAAAATGACCAAAACGCCCCTCAGGCCCATGTCTCGGAATTAGGTAAAATTTATATTTATAGAATACTCACACTCTCACGAGTTCAGTCATACCAAAAGTACCAAAATCGGACCTCAAATGATCCCTCAAATCATCACTCAAAAGTCTCTAATTAGTCAAGCCCTAATCCCCAATTTACCACTGATTTTCCTTAATTTTTCATGCTTAAATTGATAAATATTATTCCAATAACGAGTTTAGGGACCAAAGACCTTACCCCAATAAACTCCTCTGAAAATCCCTCTTGAAAAGTGCTCCCCAAGCTTCTTCCCATTTGAAAAGGGTAAAAATGGCTAAATTTTGCAAAGGCAAGTATTTATATATTTCTGCCCAGTTATTCCGCTTCTGCAGTCCCCCTTCTGCGAGGACATGGTCGCATCTGTGACTTTTCACTTAAAGCCAAGCTTCCACATCTGCGACTCCCCACCCGCAGATGCGGTACCGCTCATGCTGAAATTCTACCGCTTTTGCGGCTCCTGCTGAACCTCCCCATTTCTGCATCTGTGATGCTAAATGCCGCTTCTGCCGCTCCGCACCTGCGGTCCCACACTTGCAGGTGCGGTTATGACAGAAAACCAGATGAAGCTGCAACTCCAAACTCCAAACTCCAAAATCCTTCCGTCAACCATCTGAAATCATTCTGAGGCCCCCGGGACCTCAACCAAAGGCACCAACAAGTCTAATGCCACTGTCCAAACTTATACCAATCCTTAAAACACCTAAAACAACATCGAAATGATGAATCAACCATGTATTCAAGCCTAAAAATTACAAAACTCTAAAAATATGCTTTCGATCAAAAAGTCTATCAAACCTCGTCCGAATGTCCTGAAATTTTGCACACACATCACATTCAACACTACGGAGCTCCTCTAACTTCTGGAATTCCATTCTGACCCTCAGATCAAAATCTCACTATCAAACCGGAAACTTCAAAATTCGGCCTTTCGGCATTTCAAACCTAAATCAGCTATGGATCTCCAAAACACTATCTGATCATGCCCCGAAGCCCAAAATCACCCAATAGAACTAACAGAACTATCGGAATTCCATTCCGAGGTTGTCTTCATACTGTTCCGACTACGGTTAACTTTCCAACACTTAAGCTCTCATTTAGGGATTAAGTATCCCAAAACTCTCTGAAACTCAAAACAGAACTTCTCGGCAAATCAGAATAGCACAAATAAACATGAGGAAAGCAGTTAATAGGGGATCAGGGCATTAATTCTTAAGACGACCGGCCGGGTCGTCACACTAGGCAATGATATAGATGGCACTAGGAAGTCTACCAGAGACAAACAAGTACCAGTTTGGATGACTGACTATGTGACTGTAGCTGCACTAGATCAGTCACCTAAACCTTATTCCATTTGCAACCATGTTTGCTATGATGGATTGAAACCAGCTTATCAAGACTACTTGAGAGCTTTCTCAGTTGTTATTGAACCTCAGATATTCCATGAAGCATCCAAAGACAAGAACTGGATTGAAGTCATGAAGGCAGAAATTCAAATATTAGAAGATAACAAAACATGGGAATTGGTGCCATTACCAGCAAGGAAAACTCCCATAGGTTGTAGATGGATTTACAAAGTAAAGTACAAAGCCAATGGGGATATTGAGAGGTTAACATCACGCTTGGTAGCTAAGGTATATAGCCCAAAAGAAGGCTTAGACTATCATGAAATATTTTTCCAGTTGAAAAATGGTTATAGTCCGAGCAGTGATTTATGTTGCAGCTACTTAAGGGTGGCATATACATCAAATGGATGTATATAATGCCTTTCTTCAAGAGGACCTTTATGATGAAGTATACATGAAGCTCCCTGAGGGATTTGCCAGCTAGGGGGAGAATGAAGGCAAGGTATGTAGGCTTGTCAAATCGCTATATGGGCTGAAACAAGCAAACAAGCAGTGGGATGTCAAATTAACTGAGGCACTGATTCATCAAGGATTTGTGCAAAGTTCCCTAGACTATTCCTTATTTACAAAGAAGCAAAACAGAAAAAATAGTGGTCATCCTTGTATATGTGGATGACATGATAATTGTTGGTAATGATCTGACACTCATGGAAGAAACCAAGAAGCAATTACATCAGTCCTTCAAGCTTAAGGATTTGGGTGAGTTGAAGTATTTCTTGGCCATTGGGTTTTGTAGATCTCGCAGAGGAATCATGATGAATCAGAGAAAGTATGGCCTGGAGCTCATATAAAAAATGGGGTTGAGTGCAGCTAAGCCAAGGTGGACACCTTTGGATTGCAATCAAAAACTCACAACTACTGAGCTGGATGAAGTTGCAGGATCAAGTAGTGATGAACCACTGGAAGACAAAGGACAATATCAAAGGTTGATTAGCAAGTTGATGTATCTAACCATGACCATGCTAGACATTGTCTTTGTTGTTCAGACATTTAGTCAGTTTATGCAAAATCCAAAAAGGTCACATTGGGAAGCAGCCATAAGGGTAGTTAAATATATGAAACGGGAACCAGGATTAGGCATCATGATGAGCAGCAATACGAAGAACACCTTGACTGCATTTTGTGATGTTGATTGGCCATTTTGTCCAAACACAAGGAAGTCAGTAACAGGCTTTGTCGTGAAACATGGAGATTCGTTAGTTGCATGGATGTCAAAGAAGCAGAATACAGTGTTCAAGAGCTCAGCAAAAGTAGAGTACAAAAGCATGTCTTCAGTAGTTTCAGAGTTGGTATGGTTAATAGGGGTGTTCAAAGAGCTGGGAGCAAAAGTAGAATTGCTAGTTCTATTGCACTGTGATAGTAAAGTTGCATTGCAGATAGCAACAAACCCAGTGTATCATGAGAGAACAAAACATATTGAGATAGATTGTCATTTCATTAGAAAAAAGATTCAAAAGGGGCTGATTAGAACAGTACATATAGGATCGAGAGATCAATTGGCAGACATACTCACTAAAGGGCTTGCAAGACAACAACATGAATTTTTGATGTCCAAGCTGGAGTGCTCAACATCTTTGCACCTATCAGCTTGAGGGGGAGTATTGAGGCAGTTGGGAAATGAACATGTAATAGTTGTGTGATAGTTAGTTAGGGAGTTTTAATTATCGTTAGAAAGTTGTTAGATTAGTAATGAGTGTTAGTTAGATAGTTAGTGGATGTTTGGCTCTAGTATAAATATTGTATACTGTACAGCATTTTAGTTAGTGCAATGAGAACAACTGATTCTCTTTCTCTCTCATATCTTCCTCTGTTTTCATTCCTCCATAGCTGAAGCTTAAGACTCAGCTTGTATGGTTGTTAAGCACAGCTTTCCTCACCTCTCCTCTCCTCTCTCCTTCTCCTTATGCCGTCATCTGTTCCTCTTTTTTTGCCGAATTAGCTTCAATAATTTAGATTGATTTTGGTATTCAATCTTTTTTATTTAGGGGCTTGTCCTATAATAACTTGAGCGGACCAGTGCTTAGGTTCCCTTCTAAGAAATTCCTTTTTTTTTTTTTGGTAAATCCCTTCTAAGAAATTAGAGTAAGCTAATTAACACTTTATTCATGGATCAGTTGCTTCATCGATCTCTTCAATTCTTTTTAATAAAAATCTGGAATGTGGAAATCATTTATGTTCATCATTGTAGCATTGTAGATATTCACCGATCTGTGAGACAGAATATTGACATTCTTATCTCGTTATCAATTATAAAGCAATTTCATTAGGCTAAACTCAATTGATATATCGTAATAAACAATTTAAACCTAAACATATTAATTTGCATACACTATTTCTTTGAATGTATTTTTGTACGTGGTTTGTATGTATACAACTTAAATAACTTTTTGTATAATTTAAATATAAAAATTATATAACCATTCATACAATATACAATTTATTTAAAACTTCTTTACAACATTCATACAAAAATGATATATATATTTTTCATTTCCATACACTATTTCTTTGTATGTATTTTTGTACGTGGTTTGTATGTATACAACTTAAATATAATTTGTATAATTTAAATATAAAAATTGTATAACTGTTCATACAATATACAATTTCTTTACAACATTCATACAAAAATGATATATATATATATATATATATATATATATATATATTTCATATAACTATACTACAATTTTAATACTCTTTTGAAAATACAATCTTCAAATGTATTTTGTATGCCATTTGTATGTATTTTATATGTGACATCTTCTTTTTCCTCTTCGAGTTTTAGTCTGATAATCCAGCCAAAATCAACTATAATCTTCACCAAACACTTGAATCCGAATTTTAAACTTGGAAGCTTTTTATTGGCTGTCAAACCGAGAAAAAATAATCTGATTATAGTTTGGCTTGATTTGTTTGTGTTAATAAAAATGACCACAATTGATTTGGTTTTGTTTAAGTGAAAAAAAAAGTCAAACTGAAATTAGATCAATGTGATATTATATATACAAGTTTTAAAAATATTTTATACATCTTAAGCATATTTTTTTAAACTTTTTCATAGTTCTCTCTTTTAACGTATTATTACAAGATTGGATTTCAAATTTTTGAATAGTCCAATATGTTATATAACCCATAAATATTAATAATTCAAATAAAGCCAAATCAATATTAATAATAACAAAAGAAATTCAATTCAATACTAGAAATGATAGTAGTGAAATAAATGTATAACTTATTTTTTTATTTAGTCATATAATTAATACTTAGTACTAATTAGTCGCACTTATTTTAGAATGATTTAGTATTTTTAGATTATGCTCATTTTTATTATGGCGTATTACTTAGCAATATTTATTTTATGCGATTTTATTATCTTTATTGTTGAATATTTTAGTACAATATCATGACTCTGTGTTATTTTCTTGGATAACACCTTATATAGTTATATCCTACTAGGACCAAAGAAATATTTGGAGCATAAATTTATATTTTGTGTTGTGAAGATTTTATCGGGAAAAAATCCAAAAAAAACTTGAGAAAAGTAAAAAAAAAAAAACCCCGAGAAATATTGAAATGCAAAAATCCGGCTTTTGTTCGTTTTGATTTTGTTTATTAATTTAAAACCCCAACATAATTTTTTTGGTTTAGTAATTGAAAACCCTGAACCAACCTCCTATGTACGCCCCTAGCTATAAAAGGTGGAGAGACAACCCTCAAATTTTATTGATTAGCAATTCCTATTCTAACAACAACTACGCAACTGGAATGAAAATTGATAAGTTAAAACTCCACGGCCAAAATGATCGAAATTCATTGTTGAATTCCCTAAAGACGAAATGAGAAAGAGAAGATCGAAGAAAATAAAATTGGACTGAGGAAAGAACACATACAGAGAGAGAGAGAAGGAAAAAATTCTGGAGTATCAATTACTACCCATTTAATTACTATAATAACTCCAGTGTTTTAAAATGCGTTTTCGGGGCGAGGCGCACAAAAAATACCTCGAGGCGATAGTGTGGGGCGAAAGTCTCAAGAGGCATACGAATAGCAATTCGAGGCGTATGCCGGGCGTTCGGGGCGTACGCCTGGGATTTTGAGATGCGTTTTTGCAGTAAGGCGTAAGCCCCAAAAATATTTTCAAATTAAAACAAAATTTATTGAATAAGTCCTACATATAATACCCAAATTCTCAAAATTCAGCTTGTAATTACTCAAAAATTTTAAAAAGGAACTGAAATGTATTAAATTTAAAAGTTAAGAACTTTTTTATTAATTGAAGCCCTAATTTATGATCTTTCCCAATTCTTTATCTTGTCCGCTAGTCTGCTAATATCTCCCAAAAGCAACGAATATTCAATTTTTTTTTACAAATACGAGAACTCCATTCTCCTTCATAGCAGTAAGTTCAAAGTTCAAATTGCAGGTTAGTTATCCTTTTTGTTCCTCCATGTAGAAAATATTTTTTTTACTCAAGTTACTTGTGCTTGTAAGTAGCGTATAATAGATTCTTTTGACTAGTTTTTTATGTGGATGGAGCACATCTCTATATATATTTTTCACATATTTATAGTTTTCTTCATTTTTTATGCAATTTCACCTGTTTATAAAAAATTTCAGTAATTATTTTATTTTATAAAATATTAAAAATTAAATACCCATGGAGCTTATGCCCCGTGCCTCGGGACTTATGCCTCACTGAGGCATATGTAAAATGCCTCGCCTTTTAAAACACTGACTAATTCAAGGATACTCATTTATCACTAACTTGTATATAATGGGTAATTTGCATATGAGAATATAATTAAGTAATAACATCTCTACTATGGGTAAATAACTTTATAATTTAGTATAGTTAAGTAAAAAGTCCTGGCTTAATTATTATTTAGAACAGCCATTAGCATAAAAATTTAATTACTTAACAGATGATTTCTTATATTCTATTAAGAATATAATCAAGCAGCAATTAATTATGAAAGCATTTTAAAATTGTTACGACCCGGAATTTTCACCTTCGTGATCGTGATGGCACCTAACATTTCACTCTCTAGGTAAACCAATATTAGAAAATCTTTAGGTCCATTTTTATTCAATTTCAAAAATTAAAGGCAATTAAGCAAAAATGAATTAAAGTTGAGTGCGAAATAATATAAAGTCCAATATCTACTAGAATTCGGAACTGGAGTCACAACTCACGAGCTTCTAGAATTTACTACAAATAGAATCGGAAAGAAATACAACTGTTTTGAAAGAAAAGAAACTGTGAAATAAGAAACATAGAAGGGGGCTTCAAGGTCTGTGGACGCGAGCAGATCTACCTCGAGCCTCCTAATAAGAAGATCCAAGCTGCTCCAACTCACTGACAGCTAGGGCCGGTACCAAAATCTGCACAACAAGTTCAGAGTGTAGTATGAGTAGTCGACAAAGTAGTGACGAGGCTATGACAAGACACCTACATAATAAGCATGTACAAATAACAGTATATGTACAAGATAACAACAAATAGAAGCTAGACAGGTAATATCGGGAGGGGGACATGCTAAGGAGATACCAGATACGAGAGATACAACAGAAATGATAATCAGAACAGTCAATATGCTTTTTAACCAATAAGAACAATTCAGCACAATGAAGAAAATTGCACGGCATCACCCTTCGTGTTTTTACTCTCACTCACAATATAAATCACTAGAAACGACATGGCATCACTATAACGACCCGACCGGTCATTTCATGAGTCACATTCACGTTCTCCCCATTTCTGCTTCTTTATGTGTTGTTCAGCTGTATTTTATCATGTCGTGTTGGTTGATTCGGGTTTGGAGTAGTTTTGGAGTGATATGAGACACTTAGTCTCTTAAGTTGGCCATCTACTTGGAAAAGTCAATCAGAAGTTAACTTGTGAGTAAATAATCTCGAAATTTAGTTTTAATGGTTCAAATAGATTCGTTAGGTGATTTGAGACTTAGGAACATGTTCGGAATGTAATTTGGAAGTCTGTGGTAGATTTAGGCTTGAATTAGCGAAATTGAAAATTTGGCATTTTCCGGTCGGCAATGAAAATCTTGATATCGGGTCGGAATGGAATTCCAGAAATTAGAGTAGGTCTGTTGTGTCATTTTTGTCGTGTATGCAAAAATTTCAGGTCATTCGGATGGGATTTGTCAGGTTTTTGGATCGGTTGCAGAATTCAGAAGTTTTAGAATCCTTGGGAGGGTGATTTGGTGTTTCGATATTATTTTGAGTGTCCCGAAGATTGGAATAAGTTTGAATAGTGATATGTGACTTGTTCATACTTTTGGACGAGGTCCTGGGGCCTCGGGATGATTTTGGATAGTTATCGGAAAGTTAGGAAATTGGAGAATGCAGTTGAAGCTGTTGGTTCTGTCATAACCGCACCTGTGGTTAGGAGACCGTAGGTGCGATGTCCGTAGAAGCGAGGAAGCAACCACAGATGCGGCTACAAGTGAAAAGGCCAGGAACCGTAGGTGCGGAAGAAAGAACACACCTGTGTGACCGCAGGTGCGGGTAGGGAGTCACAGATGCGGTTAAGGGAGATTAAGTGAAAACCGCAAAAGCGGTTGGCTGGAGCACAGAAGAGGTCCTGCATATGCAAAAATCGCTGGGCAGAAGCTATATAAACTTCACTTCGCGAATTTCAGCCTTTTATCCACCATTTTTGGCCGAGTTGGAGCTTGGGGAATTCGATTTCAAGGAGGAATTTAAGTATTTTCAGTGAGGTAAGCTACTTGGACCTTGTATCTTATGTTTGTGGCAATTATTCCATGGTATAATGATGAAATTAATGGATAAATTAGAGAAGAAATGGGGAGATTAGGGCTTGAAATAGGAGAGTTTTTATTGGAGATTTGAGGGATCATTTGAGGTCCGATTTTGATGTTCTTGGTATGTATAGAGTCGTGGGAGGATAAGGATTCTAGTGATATGATTTTTATCGATTTTCAAGATGTGGGCCCGGGGGTCGGATTTGGCCAATTTCGAGATTTTTGAGTTAATTTAATTATTTTCACTTGGGCTTTGTTCCTTTAGCATGTATAAATAATATATACTGATTTTGGCTAGATTCGGGGCATTTGGAGTCCGAATCGAGAGGCAAGGGCATCGCGGGCTAGAGTTTGGCTTGGCTTGAGGTAAGTAACACTTCCAAACTTGGTTCTGAGGGTTCGAAACCCCGAGTTATATGTTCTATGATTACTATTAAGGTGACGTGAATGCCAAGTGATAGGCATGTGGGTGTGCACCGTGAGAATCATGGCCTGGATCGTTCCATGGCACTGCTTAGTGATTATTTCTTGTTGATACCTGTTTTGTGATTATGTGATTAAGTTAATGAGCTATAAATCCTGCTAATTATCATGTTAAGTCTTCACGCCGATACTACTGAGACCTGAGAGGTCGTTTCTTGCTATCACATCATTAGTTTCATTGATATTCTATAGTGTTCATGCATATTATATCATGCCTCAGTCTCGATTATTGTTATTTGGCACATCATATTATTGTTCGGGCTAGTATCATGACATTGTGAGCTCGTGTATGTGAGACTGGACAGTAATGGCTGAGTGAGGCCAAAAGCCTGGTTGTGAGTGATAGTTATGGGATCGGGCTGCACGCCGCAGCGGTTATGTTGATGATAATGATAACGCTTAGGTTGTATGAGCCCTTCCAGAGTCTGTAACACACCCCTAGTGAGCGCAGTTGATGATATTGAGGGACAGATCTTCCCTGGACATGGATCTTGTCCGAAGTATTTATACCTAGATATGGATCTTCTCCATGGGGTTGGAATGACATTCTTTGGTACTGGATGACTGTGGTCAGTGCTGTGTATATATTCTGGGATGGATCTTCCTTAGGCCGAATGGCCATATATAGTACCGAGTGGTTGAGCACTTGTGAGAGGAGGTACATGGAACATTCATCATCCTATCTATGCATTGGTACATAGATATTTTCCTGAGCTTGATACTCCGTACTATTTAGACTGTATTTATTTACTGTTGAGTTTTTACTTGAACTGCAAGCATGTCTACTTTTCTATACAATTTAATTGTATTACCTGTTGAGGTTTGGTTCGTCTCTACCTGTCAGTCCATAGTTTGGACTTGTTACTTACTGAGTTGGTGTACTCATGTTACCCCCTGCACCTTGTGTGAAGATCCGGTTATCTCAGGACAAGGTAACTATTGTTGACTATTTCAGTCGCGGACTTCACAGAGATAGCGAGGTAGTTGCCTGACCACCGCAGTTCTGCTTTTATCCTTCTCTATCTTCCTATTAGTAATTTGATATTATTTCCAGATTGTTTTGGTCTTGTCTTGTATCAGAACTATTATAGCGTCGCTCATGACTTAGTGACACCCGAGGTCGGGCTTGTATTTTCCGCTTTGTTTAATTTTTACTTTATATCTTTATTATGTTTTGTGATGACCCAAAAGTTTATCACTTCCTCTTAAATTGAATTCTGTGTTCTGAGGCCTTGAAAACCTCATTTAGAATTACCTCGATTTACGTGCACAGTCCGGGTGTGTAGCCGGAAAGTCTAAATATGAAAATCTACAAAAAATAATAAGTTTTGATTATAAAATGAGCAAATTTGAGTTCGGACAATATTTTGGGTAAACAGACCCGAGCCCGTAATTTGATGGTCCTGTAGGGTCCGTAGGAAAATATGGGACTTGGGCGTATGCCCGTAATCAAATTTCGAGGTCCCAAGCCCGAGAAATGAATTTTTAAAGAATCTTATTTTCTGAAATTGTTTAAAGGAATTTGAAATGAAATTGGATTAGAACATGATGGTATCAGGCCCGTATTTTGGTTTCGGCGCCCGGTACAGGTCTTATATATGATTTAAGATAATTCTATGGAATTTGGTGAAAAACGGATGTCATTTGACGTGATTCGGACTTAAATTGCAAAATTTGATGTTGTAAGAAGTTTGAAATAATTCATTGATTTTGAAGTTTAATTCGATGTTAATGATGTTAATTTGGCGATTTGATCGCACAGATAAGTTTATATGGTGTTTTTGAGTTAGTACGTATGTTTGGTTTGGAGCCCCGAGGGCTCGGGTAAGTTTCGGATGTGTTTAGGAAGGTTTTAAACTCTTAGAAAGTTGTAGGTTGTCAGTTGTTGGTATTCTGATGTGTAGGTTACCCCGATGTGTAAATTATGCTGAAGGAAATTCCTTCTACGCGAACGCGTAACCCACGTCGCGAATGCGAGGCGTTGGGGGGCCTTCCCTTCGCAAACGCGGGCCTGGTGACGCGAACGCGAATGCTAATTAAGCCTGGGCAGGGGTGGGGCATTTAACCTACGCGAACGCGACCATCTAGACGCGAACGCGAAGGCTCGAGGGGTCATTTATCCGTGAACACGAGCCGTATTCCGCGAATGCGAAGGTCTACCAGGCCTAACCCATCGCAAACGCGATGGACCTGTCGCGAACGCGATGAGTAATTTCACCCAGTTATTTTAAGTTCCAAAAAACAGAACACATTACGGGATTTTCATTATTTTTCACAAACTTCATCTTCTCCACACCTCTTGGGTGATTTTTGAAGAACTTCTTCACCATAACCTCTTGGGTAAGTAATCTTTAACTTGTTTTCTTCCATTTTTATCAACACCCACTAGATTTCTAGGCCTAAAACATGTGATTAAGGTTAGAAAATTAGGGATTTGGGTAGAGTTAGGGCTTTTTGATTACTCGGGAATTTGACCTCGTTTTGGGGTCGGATTTAAAAACAAATTATATATTCGGGCTCGTGGGTGAATGGGTGATAGGGTTTTGGTCCGAACCTCGTGTTTTGACCAAGCGAGCCTGGGGTCAATTTTTGACTTTTTGGGAAGAATGATTAGAAAGCTATAATTAAGCATTGAAATTGGATTATTTAGCGTTTATTGATGTTATGAAGTCGATTATGTATAGATACAATTGATTTGGAGCCGAATTCGAAAGGGAAGGCGACATTTGAGGCTTGAGTTGGTTGTGGAAGTTCGAGGTAAGTATTTGGACTAACCTTAGCTTGAGGGATTAGGAGTGGTGTCCTATTTGCTATTTGCTTCTTGTTGAGTACGATGTATAGGCATGATGACGAGTATCTATACGTTGGTGTCAAGCATGACCGTGAGTCTTATATTGTGATTTTCATGATTTCGTTGTATTATTTATGCCTTGGTGAAGATTTCTATTTGTTGGGTAAAGTTGTGGAAGAATTGTGACCTATGAACATTGAAGAGTGTTGGCTCCAGTTGTATAACAAATTGTGAAAGTATAAGTGATAATTGGAACTCTAGAGCATTGGCTCGAGTTGTGAGTTGTGGTTCCCTTGCATTATGTTCTTAATTGATATTACGGATGCTTAGGTTGATGATTCTTTGTGTTGGGTAAGGATTATGGTTATAGATGTGGTAGTTAGGTGTCGTAACAAGTTTGGTTATAGCTGTGGTAGTTAGATGTTGGAACAAGTTTGGTTATAGCTGAGGTAGTTAGGTGTTGTAACAAGTTTGGTTATAGCTGATGAAGTTAGGTGTTGTAACAAGTTTGGTTGTAGCTAAGGTAGTTAGGTGTTGTAACTGTGAGCACGTGATTTTTGCCCTATATATAAATAATTCCCAAAATTCCAACAAAATAATGTTTCTTTATTTTTACAATTTCTGTGCATTTCAGTGTCATTTGTTTTGATAATTGTCGCATTTTATTTGCGCATGTTAATTTATATAAAATACAAAACTATGCATTTCACATTTAGGTTTTAGTTTTATATTTTAGTATCAATTAAGGGTTAATTTGTTTAGAACAAAACATGAAAAGCACAAAAAATTAGTTCACTTTTGCATTTTTATGATTTTTATTATGAATTTGTCATGAAATAGTTTTAAACAATTTTAGGCATTAATTAGTTTTAATTTTGAAATATATATTAGGACTTTATTTTTGCAATTTTATAAAATCAAAAAATACAAATGAAAACAAAGAAAAAGAAAGAGGAAAATTAGTAAAATAAAGGAAAAACAATTAAAATGGAGGTAGTCTTAGAAAGACCCAGAGGTTGGGCCAATTCCGTTCTTAACCCCCAGCCCAAACGGATCTCAGCCCAATCATGCCCAAGCAGCCCAGAACCCTCCGGTCCAAGGCGTTAGATTCAAAACGACGTCATTTGGCGTCGATTAATCCAAGCCGTCGAGGTCCCATGATCTAACGGCCAGGAAGCCTCACACCTTAGTATATATATGTCCGAAACATTACCCCCCCCCACCCCGGTCTCTCACCTTCCTCACCCTACCTCTCATCTTCATGAACCCTAATCTGCGCTGCCCCTAAATCCCTCGCCAGCGGTGAACGTCACTTACACCGTTCAAACCCAGATTAACACCACAAATCCCCCATGAATCCCTCTTTCCATTCCCGTTATTGGTTTCCCTCGAATGTTGCCGGAGCTCGTCGAATCTTCGATTGAAGTTTCCGGCCAGGTCGCAAGTTTATCCAAACCAGCCCAAAATCGTACCATACAATCCCCAGACTTCCCTTAACCCAAATCCATGACCATCTTCCTTCAAATCTCTGAGAAGTGGCTCGAATTTCAGATCTAAATTTCTGGCCAAAATCCTAAACAAAAATCTTTATGATTTCGAACCGTAATATCCTTAACCATGTGTTCTCTTGTAAGAACACGTGGTTAGGGATGTTGCGTGTCAAAAATCTGGAGAGATTCGAAAGGCAGTGCTTAGTCGGAGATTTAGCTCTGTTGGGTAAGTTTTCTTTAACTCTCTGAATCGTTTTCAATAGTCTCATACTCCCTTATTTGGTTAGTTGGATTATTTGTTTATCGATCATATTTTAATGTCGTTTATAGATAATAATAGTTGTTAGTTTAATTAGCTAGTATTAACGTTAGTTCATGCTGATACACAGTTTTGATTGCCCTGTTTGTCTCTTTCTGGTTGTTTAATGATTCTGAGTTCAGATATTAGTTTAATGTTGACGATTACTCTCTTTTGATTAATGGATTGTTAGAATATGCAGTAGGATAAGTTGTATTTTGATTCAATTTTGATATTCTGCCTTAGAGTTGGACCTGGTTGGTTGTAGCTGAGCAAATATTTTGTTTTAGTTAACTTTAGTTAGATTTTAGCTGGGGTTAAAGGGATTGGGATCAGTTAACCTTAGTCTGTAAATTCCAGACTAGTAGAAGGGCATTTTAGGGATATAAAAGGGTAGTTTCTTTAGGAATAGTAATTTCAAAGTAAGGGCAAGGGTAGTATAGGTATTTGGTGGGTTGAAGAGCATCCTAGGGCCTTCTAGAATGGTACTTTAGTGCAGATGTTGGCATATTAGAGGGACTTGCTTGTTTGGCAAGTCACAAATAAAGGGATCAAACTGAAAATAAGGGAGGGGCTAAAAGAGAAACCTAAAATCTGATTCCCCTTCTTGTGTCACCTATAAGAAGGGCATCAAGTGCCTTGAGGAAGGGTCTTCTTTCTTAGCCATTCTTGGACTCAAAAACAGTTCCCTACCACTAGCCTATTTCCAGTAATTCTTAAGTTCCAAGTCTGTTAGCTACCACTACTGATTTGAATGGTTTTATCCAGTTAGATTGGATTTTGAATGTTGACTGCAAATTGGTAGACATCTGCTGGTTAATTGTTAGAGATTTTGGTCTGGTTTTGAGATTTATTTGAGTATTGCTCTTTCATTTTTTGTTTGATTTCAAACTACTCTCGTTTGAAACTTACATCTCTGGGGTTGTGCATTGCATATTTGTTGGTTTGATATTGTCACTGCCGCTGCTGACCTTCATTTCCTCTGTTGAAACTCCATTCTCAGGTACACACTCGATCACTGTATTGGCCCAGCTTGGAAATTGAGATATTGAAATAGAACTGGCCTTCCATTTTCCATCAGAAGTCTATATGCTTGATTATTTTAGCAAAAGTAGTCAATAATTGTTTAAATATCATTTCATTTTGCTTTGGGTGTGTTCATTATGCCTAGTTGAACTGTATACATGTTCTGTTAATTATAGATGAACTAGTGGTTGGACTGTATGAATGTTCGAGTCATTGGTATTAGTTTAACCTTTCTCAATACACTTAGACTTGTGACTGTCACCTTTTTGTTATTCGTAGTGTCATAGAAAACTTAATTCAATTTTTTTACATAACAAATTCAGTGCTTTCCATTATTCAATGAATTTAGCAAAATAATTTAGTATCAAATTGGAGGTTGAGTGGTCAATGCTCTACTGCGATCATGTTGAGCAACCTGAAGGAAATGTCTTTGATAATCTACCTGTTAAATTCAAATGGGACGCCCTGCAGGTGTTGTTTGGGATTCGATGCTATTCTGAGCATCACAATGGCATGGGCTATCTACGCCGGCTGGGGACTCGAACCTAAGTCCTTGATTAAAAGCAGGTTCGTGGTTCCACTTAAGTGGATGTTTTCCGTTTGGGCCAACCTTTGGCCCATGGGGTTTATCAATTTGAGCCCGTTTCAAAAACAACAATTCAAGGTTCGAATGATAAAATCTTGGTTTTGAGTTAGGTAGCTGGTTCAAGCTAAAAGGTGTGTCCTTTTATTTGGACCCGGACTTGAACTCGAGACCCGGACTTTGATGTTAACCAATTAGGACCTTTCCTTTTTCTTTTAGAAACAAAAACAAAAATAGAAAATATAGTCGCTCTTAGGTTGGCCTTTCAATAAAATAAAGAGACAAGCCCCGCCAAATGAAACTGCAAAATTGCGGGGCCCTCAATCATTGGTTATTAAAAATGATTAGAATTTGGGATGGCCATTTAACGAACTCCACGGTCTTCCCCAAAATAATATTACGTTAGAGTCTTTAGGCGCAATTTTAATTAAAGTACCTTCTTAAACTTGGGTGCGCATTGATGCGACCCAAATCCAAATCTCGACGAAATCGAAATGTGTTGACAACCACGGGTGCGTTGATTGCGACGTGGTTCGAAACGCGTTTTCACGACGTTGCAATTCTTTTAAAATAAATAATAATAAAAAGCGGTTTACGAATAAAAGGCACATAGGCTAGCATGTATCAAAATCAGATAAAATTAAATACAACAGTTAATCGACCATGCTAGAACCACGGAACTCGGGAATGCCTAACACCTTCTTCCGGGTTAACAGAATTCATTACTCGGATTTCTGGTTCGCGGACTGTAACAGAGTCATATTTTTCCTCGGTTCGGGGTTCAACCGGTGACTCGGGACACCATTAATCTCCCAAGTGGCGACTCTAAATAATTAATAATTAAATCCCATTCCGATGGTCCTTTAAATGGAAAAACTCCTTTACACCCTTTGCGGGGTGTAGTGAAACAGGAGGTGTGACATCTCTGGCGACTCTGCTGGGGATCGAACCCAGAATCTCTGGTTCAGGGTTCAGAATTCGAGCTTAGATAAATTGTTGTATTTGGTTGTATATGATTTTCCTACATGTTTTGTGCTGAATGTGCTAAATGTTACCGCTTTGATATTATCTGAATTGTATATAAACTGTGCCGACACCCTTCTCTCTTCACCTCCGGGGATGTGCTTACTGGTTGAGACTCCCTATTCTGTTAGTGTCATACCTTGAAATAAGAAAGAGGCCGGACAAGTTACGAAGCCGGATGGCCTTTTGGTTCCCGGTAAGTTGCCCCCTTCTCGACTTGAGTTGTCCGCTCGGGTACATAGTCTAGAACACCGACTCAGGATTTGAACATAGAATAACGTGACTCCATGCCGGATCCCTAGTAGGAACGCTTATTTGCATCACGTTGCATTTGACTTAGGGGACTCAACACAGGGGTTGGGTCCGTCTAGGACTAGCAACCTGAAATGAAAAGACCATCATGATGCATTCTCTTGTGCTGTGCATTTATTTGTTCCGAACTTGCATGTTGACCGGTTTCTGGATCTCGAAAATGTTGGAAAATTGAAAAAAGAAGAAAAATAAAAAAAGAAGAAATAGATAACAATTAGGGAATTAAAAACCCAATGCCCAAACACTGTTGAAACTCTGCCGAAATTTTGAGAAAATGAGAAAGGAAAATGCTTTATTTCTAATAATCTGTTTTACTGAGCAAAAGAAAAAAAAAAGGGAGGAGTCGTTTATTTTGGAAAGTGTTTGTTAAAAAAAAGAGAGTCTTTTATTCCTAGTTTGGAAAATAGGTTGTTTATTGTTTGTTGAAAAATTGAAAATGATAAGAGTATTGTTTTAAAATAGTTCGGTTAATTTGCCCGAACTACGCCGGTTTGATTCTCACAGGGTGTGGGATACGTAGGCAACCCTCATCGGGTCCAACCTTTCCTTTGCAAAAATAGCCAAAAAATGTCAGAATTTTTATTTTTCGTTATAACAAATTGGGTGGTGCTGTTTTGTCAAAAATAGCCAATTGTTCCCAAACGGAACGTCGGAAGGCTGACCTTGCATAGATAGCCACCTTTGGTCATGTTTTCATTTTTTTTTCCGACCCTTACAACGTTAAGTTTTCGTCCCCGAGGCGTTGAAAGGCCCTGTTGCAATACCGGGTCAATTTTTTGATGTGTGACCGGTGGACTTCCGCAGCCTTAAATTTTTTGTTCCCAAAGTGCTGAAAGGCCGCGTTTGAGAGTCGAGTTCTTCATTTGTAAAATTTGAAAATATATAGGTAATTTTTGAGTCAAGCTATAGATAGTTTTTTTTAATAAAGGTTTTTTTTGCTCAAACGCTTTAATAAATGTGCAGGATGAGCACTATGATAAATGAGCCCTTTGCAGTAATGACCAAAATCCGTTTTGAGCTGCAATTATGGTGGAATGATTTAGGCAAAGAAGGGCAAGACGAAGTGAAAAAATATTTGAAAGACCTTCCGGATTTATTAAACATTCAGCCCAGGGGGGATATTATCAGGGCATTGGTCGCCTATTGGGATTCGGCACATAATGTATTTCATTTCTCAGACTTTGAGCTCACACCAATATTGGAAGAAATAGCGGGGTATATTGGAAGTGATCAAGCTCCATTGAGGTTCAAATACTTGATTGCTCCTAGGGCCATTACCATACACCGGTTCTTGGATTCCTTGAAAATACCCCGAACAGTTCATCATCCAGATTTTGCAAAGGGTTTCTGCAGTTTCCGCTTCATATATGATAGATATGGCCACCTGGGCGGGTTCAACAATCCAGACTTTAAGCTATGCAGTAGAAGTAACCGACAAAAATGGGAGGAACATAGACGGGTGGCATTTATGATAGCTTTTTTGGGCCTCATAATATTCCCAAGGAAAGATGGTAATATTGATTTGAAAGTAGCGGGGGTCGTCAGTACGTTGCAAACCATGGGGAAAAGCACTTTAGCACCTATGATCGTGGCTGACATCTTCCGGGCTCTCACTGCGTGCAAAGCTGGGGGCAAATTTTTTGAGGGATGTAACTTGTTGTTACAAATGTGGATGACTGAGCATTTGTGCCCTCGCTCTCAGCTATTGAGTTATGGTTCGGTTGAGAAAACTTGTATAGGAGAATTTTACACAAGAATCAAAGGGGCTATTCTACCTGAAGGAGTCACGGCCTGGACATCATTATTTCGGAACCTCAATGCCAGCCAGATACAGTGGGTTCTTGGATGGTTGCCTATCGAAGAAGTCATATATATGCCAGCAGCCCGGTCGCATTTTTTGTTGATGGGACTCAAAAGCAGCCAGCCTTATGCACTATATCAGGTTCTGAGGCAACTCGGGAGGTATCAAGTAGTACCGAGAGATGAAGATCTGAGTACCCAAGTGGTCGAAATTAGTCCTGACGGTCGGTTCCCCGAGGAAGAGGTTCGCCAAATCTGGAGTGAGTGTCAACATTTGATGGCGAACACTTGTGTGTCTGATAGGGTTAAAGGGGAAGTTGCCCCAGGGTATCATGATTGGTTCAGAGGTGACGTGGCATGTGGGAGACCGGCTAAACGACCTCATCTCGAAGATTTCGCCAAGTAATCCCAAGAGCAGTGGGACTGGTTAGCAAAGGAAGAAGACTATCGAGTTGAGATTGGTAAACTGAAGTAGCAAGTTGAGGGTCTGAAATTCGAGAACAGTGTACAGGTTGCCGCGGATCAAAGTGAAAAGAATAGATTGGCTCGAGAAAATGAAGCACTTAGGGCCTAAATCCGGCAATTGAAGATAACCGTCGATAAGCAACCGAGGAGCTGATCCGATGAGCAATTGATAAAAAGATTGGAAAACGAAGTTAGGGAATGGCGGGATGAATTAGAAAAATATGAGAATATCATGGCAGAACTTAAAGCACAGTGGGCTACAAGAATAGAGGAGCGTCGCCAGTACTTGAATAAGTTGAAAAGGGACCATGAAAAAATTGTTGCCAATTTAAAGAGAAAAGTGGTTGCCCTTGAGGGTAAAGCGGTTAGGCAGGCTAGAGATTTTGAAATTGAAAGTGGACATTGTTACGACTTGTTAGCCCAAAGGGAGGTAGAAGTGCAGCGGTTGCAAGATCAACACCTGCAGGACTCTCGAGCTTTAAAGACGTGCAGCGATCAGATAAGACGCTTGCTCATAGAAAAGAAGCAAACAAAAGACAAGACTAGAGCCATTGCTCATGCCATTTTCAGGAGATGCCGGGTTTGTGAAGACATGACCTATACTACTTTTGTCTCAGCAGTAATGATCTATGTGAAGCTAACCATGAATGAATTAGAGCAGCTTGAAAGGGATTTGGATCCTAGGCCCGCGGCGAGGCCGAACGACGCCCCGCGGACACCTATGTTTGAAGCACTAGAGTATGCATAGTCCGTGTCTGTAATTTTCTACCATTTTGAGTCAGTCTTTCATATGTCCGTTATCTTTCTAGGTCAAGTACGTCTGTAGTCTTAGAGTCTGTATTTTCTTTTTATTTGCGTCTGTTAGTTTCATTCCGAAAAGTGTTGAGTTTGTAATCGTTTGTTTTAGTAATGAAAACTGAAAATTTCAAAAAAAACAAATTCCACCCTTTATTGTTGCATTTATTTTCATGAACTACGCTTGGTCTGATTCGTGCGGGGTCACGATACGTAGGTAATCTCCATAAGATTCGACCGTGATCGTAATGAAAGAAGAAGGAAAAGGAAAACCAAAGAAAGAGAGAAAGAAAGAAAAGAGCAGAAAAACAAAAAGAGAAATGAGCGGGAACACAAAAGAGAAAGAAATAAAAAAAGAGAAGAGCACAAGAGAGGGATGAGGTGAGGAAATTTGAAAGAAGGGTAAAAAGAAACAAGGAACGAAGTGCCGGGATGACGCATGCGATCGAGCAAATGCATAATAGAAATGATTAACTGTATAAGTGCATTCATGCCAACGTGCGGTTGTTAAATCTGTTAAAACTTAATCGCTAACAAAGTGGTTGTCTAAATGTGTGAGCTCAGGCAGGTGGTTAGTTGATTGGCAATTTTGGCAACTCACCCGTACAACACCCGGTCGAAAGATCAAGTAAAAATAATAGGGCAGGATTCAGAAATTAGCATCGTGGACCCTTTAAATGAAGTTGAGGTAACAGATGTGGGTGCTATGAAAGAAGAGATGAGGAAATTAAAAGCACAAATGGCTGAAATGCATCGGGCATGGTCTCAGGGACATCCGGCACCACTATATCCCGCTAATCCATCTTACATCCCACCCCTGGCTCAAGCTCAGGAGCCCACCACTCCCCACGCATCTTCAGCCTTCCCCTATCACGCCTAGGGTTACGGTACCACTTCATACGCTCCCCCAGCTCTACCCCCAAACAGAACCCTCCCCCACCCATGGTTCCAGTCTTTGTGGCACCTCCCCTAGCCCCACTACATAGATCGTCCAGTGAGTCGCTACTCCAAGCTCACGACACCCAATATTACCCTCCCGAACCCACTTTCAAAGCGCCTGAGCCATATACATATTCTCCCCATTTTGAAATCCTGGGAGAGGTTGAGAAACCGGTTAAGAATACAGAACAGGAGCAAGTAATTTGTAAATTCAAAAGCCTGGAGCAATCCTTCAGGAACATGCATGGTTTATGTAACCAAGTCAGCGTCGCATACAAAGATTTGTTCCCTTTCCCTGATGTTCAGTTGCCTGCGGGGTTTAAATTGCCGAAGTTTGACTTGTATGAGGGGCACGGTGACCTAGTAGCCCATATGCGTGGCTTTTGTAGCAAAATGAGAGGTGCTGGGGGGAAGGATGAATTGTTGATAGCATATTTCGGTCAAAGCCTGAGCGGATCCGCACTAGAGTGGTACACGAGAC
Organism: Nicotiana sylvestris; assembly: GCF_000393655.2. Classification (NCBI taxonomy): domain Eukaryota; kingdom Viridiplantae; phylum Streptophyta; class Magnoliopsida; order Solanales; family Solanaceae; genus Nicotiana; species Nicotiana sylvestris. Next base: position 124,408,733 of record NC_091066.1, read on the forward strand.
AGGACCCCGGCCGATGGTATACATGGGATGATTTGGCACAGACATTCATTGGCCATTTTCAATATAACCTTGAGATAGTCCCCGACCGTCTGTCATTGTTGAAACTGAAAAAGAATCCTGGGGAAAATTTTAGAGAGTTTGGTTTCCGCTGGAGGGAACAAGCAGCAAGGGTTGATCCTCCAATGAGGGAGAGTGAGATGGTAGATTACTTCTTGCAAATATTGGAGCCTACCTATTTTGGTCATCTAGTGACATCTGTCGGAATGTCATTTAATGAAGTGGTAAAGATGGGAGCCATGATTAAAGAAGGATTGAAATCTAACAAGATCTTGAGCTACTCGGCATTGAAAGCAACCACCCAGGCCATCCAAAGCGGTACTGGTGGTGTGCTTGTAAAGAAGAAGAAGGAAGAAGTTGCTACGGTTGAAGCTAGTGCTTGGTCCAGGCCCAATAACCCTCCACTCTACTACAACCAACCCAGAGCCCACCACCCAAACTACCAATATACCCCATATGGCCCGTCGCAACACTACTATCCACCACCAGAACCATACTTTTCTATCCACCACGCCCAGACATACACTCAGCCTCCGGTGCACTCGCAATGGCGTGCACCGAATCCCCAAAACACACATCCACCCCCACAAAACATCTATCCACCTCCCAGGGCAAACAGACCAGGAACCAGCTTCCACCCAAACCAAGCTTTTAGAAGTGAGAAGGCCCCAAACAGAAAAATATTTACTCCACTGGGAGAATCTTACACTGCTCTTTTCCATAGATTGAAACAGTTGGGAATGTTGACCCCAATTGAATCCAAAGCACCCAACCCCCTTCCCAGAAACCTGGACCATTCTGTTAGTTGTGAGTATTGCTCAGGGATGCTAGGGCATGATACTGAAAAATGTTGGAAGTTGAAAAACGCGATACAAGAGCTCATTGATAATCGCTGTATTGAAGAACAGGCTCCAGAGGCCCCAAACATCAATCAAAATCCGTTACCAGTGCATTATGAAGCCAATATGATCGAACTGATACATAAGGGGACAGAGCCTAAAAAACCCTTGCAGGTGGTTATGGTGATTCGTTCTACGGAAACCAAAGAAAAGACAGTGAGCGCAAGGCCAGTGTTTCATTTAAAAGCAATAAAAGATAGGCGAGTGTTGGTAATGGGAAAGGGACCATTTGTTGCTGCAAAAAAGCCAGAGCCAGTCAAGTTAGGGGTACCAGGGTCATCATCTGCACCCGTGGTGGTTGTGAAAGGGGCCTACGTAGAACCAGTTGTCATAAAACCAGTAGTCCTGTTACACATGGTTGATAGCAAAGTCGTACCGTGGAAATATGACAAGGTAGTGGTGACATACAAAGGAAATGAAATTGAGGAAGAGAGTTGTGAAGCACAAGGACTAACTTGGTCGGGACGTTGTTTTGCTCCCAAAGAGTTGAGAAAGGCTAAGGGCGCTAAAGACAGTCCAGTGCTAATCAAAAAAGCTGTGACAGAAGAAGAGGCAGAAGAGTTTCTGAAAAAGATGAAAGTGCAAGATTATTCCATTGTTGAACAACTGAGAAAAACACCGGCCCAAATCTCGTTGTTGTCGTTATTGATTCATTCTGACGAGCATTGCCGAGCTTTGATGAAGATATTGAATGAAGCTCATGTGCCCGACAAATTTCAGTGAACCATCTAGAGACAATTGCCAACAAGATCTTTGAAGTGAACATGGTAGCATTTTTTGGATGATGAATTGCTCTCTATTTGACGGTCAAGTGTGAAGGTTCAATGGTTACTCGGGCACTGATCGATAATGGGTCGAGTGCTAATATTTGTACATTGTCTACATTGAACAAGTTGAAGATTTATGATGATAGAATCCGCAAAAATAGCATTTGTGTTCGAGGGTTCGACGGAGGAGGAACAAACACAGTAGGGGATATTGTACTCGAATTGACTATTGGCCCGGTCGAGTTCACTATGGAATTTCAGGTGTTGGATGCTGCAGTGTCCTACAATATTTTGTTGGGTCGACCATGGATCCACGCGGCCAAAGCCGTGCCTTCCATGCTGCACCAAATGGTCAAGTTTGAGTGGGACAGACAAGAAATTGTGTTATATGGGGAAGATCCCACATGCGCCATGAATGATGCCATTGTGCCCTTTATAGAAACTGAAGATGATAAGGTACCATGGGTTTATCAGGTCTTCGACACGGTCCCGGTGAGCAGAGTGCCTGAGGGTAAAAGCATTCCATGTCCCAGGGTGGCAGCTGTGACCGTCATGGTAGTATCAGAAATGCTGAGTAACGGGTTCGTGCCAGGAAAAGGTCTGGGGGCTGAACTTCAGGGCATTATTCAACCCGTTTCTCTGCCCAAAAATCTGGACACCTTCGGATTGGGGTTCAAACCAACAACGTCAGATGTTAGAAGGGCCCGTAAATTGAAAAAGAAAGCTTGGGTTCTTCCCAAACCAATTCCACGCTTGTCCAGGTCCTTCGTCAGGCCGGGTAGCAAGAAACAGTCATTGGCAAAGGTGTCAGGTTCACTGATTGGGGAAGAGGGGAACTTGGATAAGGTGTTCGAGAGAGTATTTGCTGAAGTGAACATGGTTGAGGCCGGGGAAGGGTCAAGCGGAGCAGATATACAGTACATCGGACCACATGCTAACATCAAAAATTGGGAAGCTACTCCTCTTCCAATTCGGAGGGAGTCGTGGTAGTGGGTTTTGTTTTCCTTTTGTCACCTGGATTATTCCAAGGTTTGTAATCCAGTTGCTATGTTCCGTCCATTTGGATGAGTTAAAACCTTGTTATCTTTACATTCAATGAAATACAATTTTCTTCGTTCCTAATGTTGTTTCCATTTTTCTTTTCTTTTGTACAGTTCTTTTTATGCTGATATCAATGATATGACATGCATGAGGAATCTTCGGCCCAGTTTTAAAAGCCAATCTAGCTCGGAAGTAATAATACAAGAAATCGAGTGTGATGATGGGGTGGATTGTAACAACGATGAAGCTTATGAGGAAATTAGTAAAGAATTAAGTCATTTTGAAGAAAAACCCAAACCTAACCTAAATGACACAGAAGCAGTTAATCTAGGGGACCAAGACAATGTGCAAGAAACTAAAGTAAGTGTTCATCTGGAGCCACAACTCAAGGAGGAGATAATTAAAGTACTGCATGAGTACAAAGATGTTTTTGCATGGTCATAGGATGATATGCCAGGTCTAAGCACCGATTTGGTGGTTCATAAATTATCCACTAATCCGGCACTCCTCCCTGTCAAGCAGAAGTTGAGAAAATTCAAAACGGACATAAATGTGAAGATCAAAGAAGAGATTACCAAGCAGTTTGAGGCAAAGGTAATTCAGGTTACGCGGTACCCCACTTGGTTAGCTAATGTTGTGCCTGTGCCGAAGAAAGATGGCAAGACCAGGGTATGTGTAGATTATCGGGATCTTAACAAGGCAAGTCCAAAAGACAATTTCCCACTACCCAAAATCCATATACTGATTGACAATTGTGCCAAACATGATATTGGTTCTTTTGTGAATTGTTACGCGGGTTATCATCAGATTCTAATGGATGAGGAAGATGTAGAAAAGACGGCATTCATCACGCCGTGGGGAACGTATTGTTATCGGGTCATGCCGTTTGGTTTGAAAAATGCAGGGGCAACTTATATGAGGACCATGACAACCATATTCCATGATATGATACACAAAGAAATCGAGGTGTATGTGGATGATGTGATCGTGAAATCTAGACAGCAATCCGACCATGTCAGAGATTTGAGAAAGTTCTTTAAAAGGCTTCGCAGGTACAATCTTAAGCTCAATCCTGCAAAATGTGCTTTCGGGGTGCCATCTGGGAAGTTGCTGGGGTTTATAGTCAGTTGGCAGGGTATTGAATTAGACCCCTCGAAGATCAAAGCTATTCAGGAACTGCCACCTCCAAGAAACAAAACCGAGGTGATGAGTTTGTTGGGAAGATTGAACTATATCAACAGGTTCATTGCTGAGCTCACGACAACTTGTGATCCGATTTTCAAATTGTTAAAGAAAGACGCTGCGGTTAAATGGACGAATGAATGTCAGGAGGCTTTTGATAAGATAAAGGGGTATCTGTCGAACCCACCCATGTTGGTCCCGCCAGAACCAGGGAGGCCCTTAATTCTATATCTGACGGTTTTGGATAATTCATTTGGTTGTGTACTGGGGAAGCACGATGTTACGGGTAGAAAGGAGCAGGCTATCTACTATCTCAGCAAGAAGTTCACATCTTACGAGGTTAAGTATACTTATCTGGAAAGGACATGTTGCGCTCTAACTTGGGTGGCACAGAAGTTGAAACATTATTTGTCATCCTACACTACTTACCTCATATCTCGCTTGGACCCGTTGAAGTATATTTTTCAGAAGCCCATGCCCACAGGGAGGCTTGCAAAGTGGCAGATCCTGCTTACAGAGTTCAACATTATCTATGTGACACGGACTGCGATGAAAGCACAGGCACTAGCCGATTATTTGGCTGAGAACCCCGTCGATGAGGATTATGAACCTTTGAAAACTTATTTCCCTGATGAAGAGGTGATGTACATTGGTGAATTGGAACAAGCCGAGGAGCCGGGATGGAAACTTTTCTTTGATGGGGCTACAAATATGAAAGGTGTGGGAATAGGAGCGGTACTTATTTCTGAAATCGGTCAGCATTACCCTGTTACAGCTCGGCTTCGTTTCTACTGTACGAACAACATGGAAGAATATGAGGCATGTATATTGGGATTGAGATTAGCTGTAGATATGGGTGTACGGGAAGTATTGGTCATGGGTGACTCGGACCTATTGGTACACCAAATTCAAGGAGAATGGGAAACACGAGATTTGAAGCTTATACTGTATCGACAGTGTCTGCATGCGCTTTGTCAACGGTTTCAGGCCATAGAATTCAGGCACATTCCAAGGATTCATAATGAGGTTGCCGACGCTTTGGCTACTTTGGCGTCGATGTTGCATCATCCAAATAAGGCTTATGTTGATCCGTTGCAGATTCAAGTTCGTGATCAGCATGCTTACTGTAATATGATAGAAGAGGAAATTGACGGCGAGTCGTGGTTCCATGATATCAAAGAGTACATTAGGGCGGGAGTATATCCGATACAGGCCACCAGTGATCAGAAAAGAACGATTTGGTGATTGGCAAGCAGGTTTTTCTTTAGTGGAGGAGTGTTGTACAAACGAACTCCGGATCTCGGGTTGTTAAGATGCATTGACGCGAGACAGGCTACATCTATCATGACTGAGGTACATTCTGGAGTTTGTGGACCGCATATGAGTGGGTACGTTCTAGCAAAAAAGATTCTCCGAGCAGGTTATTATTGGCTCACCATGGAGCGGGATTGTATCAGTTTCGTGCGTAAGTGCCATCAGTGCCAAGTTCATGGAGATTTGATTCACTCTCCACCATCAGAACTACATACGATGTCCGCACCATGGCCTTTTGTTGCGTGGGGCATGGATGTTATTGGGCCAATTGATCCAGCAACGTCAAATGGGCACAGGTTTATTCTGGTAGCTATAGACTATTTTACCAAATGGGTGGAAGCTAAGACGTTCAAGTATGTGACTAAGAAAGCTGTAGTCGACTTCGTGTATTCAAATCATCTGTTGGTTTGGGATTCCGAAGGTAATCATCACGGATAATGGGGCTAATCTTAATAGTCATTTGATGAAGGAGACATGCGAGCAGTTTAAGATTACCCATAGGCATTCTACTCCATACCGTCCCAAGGCAAATGGTGCGGTTGAAGCAGCCAATAAGAATATAAAGAAAATACTCCAGAAGATGGTTGAAGGATCTAGACAGTGGCATGAGAAATTACCTTTTGCATTGTTAGGATATCGCACCACCGTTTGTACCTCGGTGGGGGCGACTCCTTATTCATTGGTATATGGCACCGAGGCAGTAATACCCGCAGAGGTGGAAATCCCGTCTCCGCGAATCATTGCGGAGGCTGAGATCGATGATGATGAATGGGTGAAAAGCCGTCTTGAGCAGTTGAGTTTGATTGACGAGAAGAGATTGGCATCAGTGTGTCATGGCCAACTGTACCAACGAAGAATGGCAAGAGCATACAACAAGAAAGTGCGTCCAAGGAAATTTGAAGTCGGTTAGTTAGTACTGAGGCGGATTTTGCCTCATTGGGCTGAAGCAAAAGGAAAATTTTCCCCAAACTGGCACGGACCATTTGTGGTAACCAGAGTGTTGTCTAACGGAGCATTGTATTTGACAGATGTGGAAGGAAAATGTATAGAAATGGCCATCAACTCCGATGCGGTCAAGAGATATTATGTATGATTTCTTTAGTTCTGAATGTATCTGTTTGTATTTGGCATATCTTAAAGATTGAAATGATGAAGGCATTTTGTCCTGCTATCCAAACACTTTTATCCCTTGTCATCCCCTTTGAGCCTTACTTATTTTTCATACCCCTCTTTCGGAATCAATGGCATTATCAGGGAACGCATGTGCCGAACATAAAAGAAAGAAGAGAAAAACAAAGGAAAAAGAAAAAAAAAGAAAAGAAAAAAAAAGAAGAAAAAAAAGAAGAAGAAAAAAGAGAAAGAAAAAATGAAAGCGAAGGAAAAGAGAAAGAGAAGAAAAGAAAAGAAAGAAAACGCAACAACAAAGTTAATTATGATACAGTGAACTATGTTTGACTTGATCCCGAAAAGGTACGTAGGCAGCCTTACTCCGAGGTTCAGTCATACCAAAATAGAAATCCAAAAATCCCCAAGCAAGAAACTGGGGCCGAGTTTGTGATTGTTGTGAAAAATTGGATTCCGAAAGTTGTAATTTAAGCCCGTTTGAATTGTTTGAGCCTTTTTATACCTTTCTTTCTAACCCAATACAAAAGCCTACATTATGGTCCAAATAAAGACTTTCTGATCAATTTTTAGGAAACGCCAAGTCGAGCGGGTAACGGTAATTCGTGGCAGTGGCAACACTCTGGTTCAAGCAAGAAGAACAAAAGATAAAAATGAGAGAGTCTTATGGGTGAAAACCCTCAAGGGCACCGTAAGGCGAAGAGAGCTGAGAGAAAATAAATGAGAGAGTCTTATTGGTGAAAACCCTCGCGGGCACCTTGAGGCGAAAGTGAGTTGAAAGATGGTTAAATGGCAAAAGGTCTGTGGGTGGAAATATGTTTCGAGGTACCGCAAGAAAGTAAGGATTGGGCCGATTAATCCAAAATGCATGTCATGACCATTGGTACCAGCTGTCTCGTATAGATAAGTTTCTTTTCCTTCTCTTTGTAAAACAGTCATCTGGTTTTTTATTCTTCTTATCCTTAACTCAAAAAATCATCGCATTTCATTTCTTTTGAGGGTTTTATCTAGCTGTGATGTTTCAGTGCTAGTTTTGGTCAATGCAAGCAGAAAGGACTTCAAAGCTCACTACCAGCTTCCAGAATTGTAAAGCACAACGTGGTCTAAGCATGTCAAAAACAACTTAATGTCAAGTGGAATACAGGGAATTAACGGAAGTTTCATCGGTGAAATGATTGGGGAATGTCGTGGGAAAGGCAAAAGCTCAAACAAAAAGGTCAGAAAAGTGAAATAACAGCATGAGTGTAAATCATTTAGGTCGCCAGATGTTGGGAAATTTAAAAGTTGGCCAGAAATTCAAGTGGTTCAGGGTCAGTGCATGGAAGTCAGTCAACACAAAGCAAGGCAATGGAAGGATTTTTCAGCAAGAATGCCATCAACTAACCACCGTTTTAAACTGACGAAATTTTCTTTTATTGAAACAAGGGCAGAAAAGTTAGCCGTTGAGGAGGAATTCTCTAGGAGGGAAAAACAAGCAGTAATCAGGTTTGACCGCAAAGTGCGGTTTGACTAAATACGAGATAATCCTGAATAACATAGGGGAATATAATTTGGTTGCAAAGTTTTCATGATTATAATAAATGCAAGTTGTCAGGAGCCCGCCTGGATAATAGAGGAATACATTTCAAATTTCAGAAGTCAGGAGTCCGCCTGGAGAATAGAGGCATACAATTCAAGTTTCAGAAATCAGGAGTCCGCCTGGAGAATAGAGACATACCATTCAAATTTTATACAATCAGGAGCCCGCCTGGAGAACAGAGGAGTCCGCCTAAAGAACGGAGACATACAGTTTAAGTTTTAAAAGTCAGGAGTCCGCCTGGAGAATAGAGACATACAATTTAACTTTAGCAATCAGGAGCCCTCCTGAAGAATAGAGGTCACACAATTTAGATTTTAGTTTTCAATCAATTTCTTGGTGTGCTCGAAGTCAGGTGCCCGCCTGAAGAATGGAGGTGTTAAATTTTTTTAAGTACTCGAAGTCAGGTGCCCGCCTGAAGAATGGAGGTGTTAAATTTTTAAGTAGTCAAAGTCAGGAGCCCGCCTGGAGAATGGAGGTATTAAATTTTTAATTAGTCGAAGTCAGGAGCCCACCTGAAGAACAGAGGTATACAATTCAAGTTTCGGAAATTAGGAGCCCGCCTGTATAACAAAGGTATTTCAAGTCAAGTTTTAGTCAAATTCTTATTAATATCCAGTAACATGTACCCAGTTTCCAAACTGGGGCAGAAAGTTTTCTTTGTTTTGTCTATTTTTATGAAGTCAGGAGCCCGCCTGGAGAGCAGGGAATACATTTCAAGTTGAGGTCAGGAGCCCGCCTGGATAATAGAGGAATACATTTCAATTTCAAGCGCAACAGTCAGGAGCCCGCCTGGAGAACAAGGGAGTACAATTTAAGTTTTAGCCTTCAAAGTCTTTGCTTTGTTTATTGTGAAGTCGGGAGCCCGCCTGGATAACAGAGGAATACATTAGAGTTCAAGATTACTCAAGTTCAACAGTTTGGAGAGAGGGAATAACATCTCAGTTAACCAGTTGAAATAGCAACAGGGAATTTTAGCGAGGCAACACAAGACAACAAGGCAACAAGGAAGTACAAGAGCAAGTTTGAAGAATCTAGATAGGACTTTTGTAATTCATAGTTCATAGCTTAGTCTAACTTCTTTTACACAGTGTAATAAGGGAAGTCAGCAAGCAGCAGCAACAGCAATCGCAGTGAAATCACAGCCCCCGATAGTCCCAGCTACCAGACATTCCCGAACTACACTGACCTGATTCCTGTTTAGCCCAGGATATGTAGGCAACATCTGAAGTAGGATGCGGTCAAACTTTTCAACAATGCTTCACAACAGAATATTTGAACGGGCAAAAATCGCTCGTATTTGCTCACTTATCTTTGCCCGAAAACCTTTCGTGTTTCCGAGCAAAGAGGGGCAACTGTGAGCACGTGATTTTTGCCCTATATATGAATAATTCCCAAAATTCCAACAAAATAATTTTTCTTTATTTTTACAATTTCTATGCATTTCGATGTCATTTTTTTTTATAATTGTCGCATTTTATTTGCGCATGTTAATTTATATAAAATACAAAAATATGCATTTCACATTTAGGTTTTAGTTTTGTATTTTAGTATCAATTAAGGGTTAATTTGTCTAGAACAAAACATGAAAAGCACAAAAAATTAGTTCACTTTTGCATTTTTATGATTTTTATTATGAATTTGTCATGAAATAGTTTTAAACAATTTTAGGCATTAATTAGTTTTAATTTTGAAATATATATTAGGACTTTATTTTTGCAATTTTATAAAATCAAAAAATACAAATGAAAACAAAGAAAAAGAAAGAGGAAAATTAGAAAAATAAAGGAAAAACAATTAAAATGGAGGTAGTCTTAAAAAGACCCAGAGGTTGGGCCAACTCCGTTCTTAACCCCCAGCCCAAACGGATCCCAGCCCAATCACGCCCAAGCAGCCCAGAACCCTCCGGTCCAAGGTGTTAGATTCAAAACGACGTCGTTTGGCGTCGATTAATCCAAGCCGTCGAGGTCCCATGATCTAATGGCCAGGAAGCCTCACACCTTAATATATATATGTCTGAAACATTACCCCCCCACCCCGGTCTCTCACCTTCCTCACCCTACCTCTCATCTTCATGAACCCTAATCCGCGCCGCCCCTAAATCCCTCGCCGGCGGTGAACGTCACTTACACCGTTCAAACCCAGATTAACACCATAGATCCCCCATGAATCCCTTTTTCCATTCCCGTTATTGGTTTCCTTCGAATGTTGCCGGAGCTCGTCGAATCTTCGATTGAAGTTTCCGGCCAGGTTGCAAGTTTATCCAAACCAGCCCAAAATCATACCACATAATCCCTTAACCCAAATCCATGACCATCTTCCTTCAAATCTCTGAGAAGTGGCTCGAATTTCAGATCTAAATTTCTGGCCAAAACCCTAAACCAAAATCTTTATGATTTCGAACCGTAATATCCTTAACCATGTGTTCTCTTGTAAGAACACATGGTTAGGGATGTTGCGTGTCAAAAATCTGGAGAGATTCGTAAGGCAGTGCTTAGTCGGAGATTTAGCTCTGTTGGGTAAGTTTTCTTTAACTCTCTGAATCGTTTTCAATAGTCTCATACTCCCTTATTTGGTTAGTTGGATTGTTTGTTTATCGATCATATTTTAATGTCGTTCATAGATAATAATAGTTGTTAGTTTAATTAGCTAGTATTAACGTTAGTTCATGCTGATACACTGTTTTGATTGCCCTGTTTGTCTCTTTCTGGTTGTTTAATGATTCTGAGTTTAGATATTAGTTTAATGTTGAAATCATATTAGAGGGACTTGCTTGTTTGGCAAGTCACAAATAAAGGGATCAAACTGAAAATAAGGGAGGGGCTAAAAGAGAAACCTAAAATCTGATTCCCCTTCTTGTGTCACCTATAAAAAGGGCATCAAGTGCCTTGAGGAAGGGTCTTCTTACTCAGTCATTCTTGGACTCAAAAACTGTTCCCTACCACTAGCCTATTTCCAGTAATTCTTAAGTTCCAAGTCTGTTAGCTACCACTACTTATTTGAATGGTTTTATCTAGTTAGATTGGATTTCGAATGTTGACTGCAAATTGGTAGACATCTACTGGTTAATTGTTAGAGATTTTGGTCTAGTTTTGAGATTTATTTGAGTATTGCTCTTTCATTTTTTGTTTGATTTCAAACTACTCTGGTTTGAAACTTACATCTCTAGGGTTGTGCATTGCATATTTGTTGGTTTGGTATTGTCACTGCCGCTGCTGACCTTCATTTCCTATGTTGAAACTCCATTCTCAGGTACACACTCGATCACTGTATTGGCCCAGCTTGGAAATTGAGATATTGAAATAGAACTGGCCTTCCATTTGCCATCAGAAGTCTATATGCTTGATTATTTTAGCAAAAATAGTCAATAATTGTTTAAATATCATTTGATTTTGCTTTGGGTGTGTTCATTATGCCTAGTTGGACTGTATACATGTTCTGTAATTATAGATGAACTAGTGGTTGGACTGTATGAATGTTCGAGTATTGGTATTAGTTTAAACTTTCTCAATACACTCAGACTTGTGACTGTCACCTTTTTGTTATTCGTAGTGTCATAGAAAACTTAATTCAATTTTTTTACATAACAAATTCAGTGCTTTCCATTATTCAATGAATTTAGCAAAATAATTTAGTATCAAATTGGAGGTTGAGTGGTCAATGCTATACTGCGATCATGTTGAGCAACCTAAAGGAAATGTCTTTGATAATCTACCTGTTAAATTCAAATGGGATGCCCTGCAGGTGTTGTTTGGGATTCGATGCTATTCTGAGCATCACAATGGCATGGGCTATCTACGCCGGCTGGGGACTCGAACCTAAGTCCTTGATTAAAAGCAGGCTCGTGGTTCCACTTAAGTGGATGTTTTCCTTTTGGTCCAACCTTTAGCCCATGGGGTTTATCAATTTGAGCCCGTTTCAAAAACAACAATTCAAGGTTCGAATGATAAAATCTGGGTTTTGAGTTAGGTAGCTGGTTCAAGCTAAAAGGTGTGTCCTTTTATTTGGACCCGAACTTGAACTCGAGACCCGGACTTTGATGTTAACCAATTAGGACCTTTCCTTTTTCTTTTAGAAAAAAAAACAAAAATAGAAAATATAGTCGCTCTTAGGTTGGCCTTTCAATAAAATAAAGAGACGAGCCCCGCCAAATGAAACAGCAAAATTGTGGGGCCCTCAATCATTAGTTATTAAAAATGATTAGTATTTGGGATGGCCATTTAGCGAACTCCACGGTCTTCCCCAAAATAATATTACGTTAGAGTCTTTAGGCGCAATTTTAATTAAAGTACCTTCTTAAACTTGGGTGCGCATTGATGCGACCCAAATCCAAATCTCGACGAAGTCTAAATGTGTTGACAACCACGGGTGCATTGATTGTGACGTGGTTCGAAACGCATTTTCACGACGTTGCAATTCTTTTAAAATAAATAATGATAAAAAGCGGTTTACGAATAAAAGGCACATAGGCTAGCATGTATCAAAATAAAATAAAATTAAATACAACAGTTAAGCGACTGTGCTAGAACCACGGAACTCGGGAATGCCTAACACCTTCTTCCGGGTTAACAGAATTCCTTACTCGGATTTCTGGTTCGCGGACTGTAACAGATTCATATTTTTCCTCGGTTCGGGGTTCAACCGGTGACTCGGGACACCATTAATCTCCCAAGTGGCGACTCTGAATAATTAATAATTAAATCTCGTTCCGATGGTCCTTTAAATGGAAAAACTCCTTTACCCCTTTGCTGGGTGTAGTTAAAAAGGAGGTGTGACAGTAACAAGTTTGGTTATAGCAGTTTCTCCATTGCCGGGATAGTGTAGACCTTATTGATCCCTTGTCGGGACTCTTGTTATGATTTATGACAATATTATATATGGATCGGGTTGCACGCCGCAACAATATTATATGTGGATCGGGTTGCACGCCGCAACAATATTATATATGGATCGGGTTGCATGCCGTAACAATATTATATGTGGATCGGGTTGCACGCAATAATATTATATGTTGATCGTGTTGCACACCGCAATAATATTATATATGGATCGGGTTGCATGCCGCAACAATATTATATGTGGATCGGGTTGCACGCCGCAACAATATTATATATGGATCGAGTTGCACGCCGCAACAATATTATATGTGGATCGGGTTGCATGCCGCAACAATTATTGATACAAGTGTGTTTATTTTGGAAATTAATTTCTTCTGTTCGCTGTGAATCCTAAGCTGCCCTTAGACTATTACTCTGGATTTATTGTTATTACTGGTATACCCCCGCAACATGTTTTCCCCTCCCATATTTACTTGTTTATTTCCGTATTTCTTTTCCTCTATATATATTTGAAATACACAGGTTTATTTGGTAGTCCGGTCCTAGCCTCGTAACTACTTCGACGAGGTTAGGCTAGGCATTTACCAGCACATGGGGTCGGTTGTGCTGATACTACACTCTGCACTCTTTTGTGCAGACCTCAGTGTTGTAGACTTTGGACCGCAGTGAGATTGCTAAATCTTAGGCCTTGGCGTCTCCTTCTATCTACCTTCCTGTTTATTACATGTATTTTCAGAGACAGTGTTGTATTTAATTCTTTCAGACATTTATATGTAGTATTTATAGACCGTCTGTAAAACTGTGACACCAGTTCTGGGTAGTCAAGACTCAAACGGTTGTAATAGATATTCATGTTCAGATGGCTTATTATTTTCTTCCGCTTATGTTATATTCCGTTGTTTAAATGTTATTTCTTCGTAATTGTTAAAGAGAATAAGATTGGTAAAAAGGTAGATGGTTCAATAATTGGTTTGCCTAGTTCACATTAGTAGGCGCCATCACGACTCTCAAGGGTGGAAAATCCGGGTCGTGACAAGTTGGTGTCAGAACTCTAGGTAACATGGGTCTCACAGTTCATAGACAAGCTTAGTAGAGTCTGAGGGATCGGTACGGAGATGTTTGTATTTATCCCCCAGAGGCTACAGAGTTAGGAAAAACTTCACATCTATTCTTTCATGTCGTGCGATTTTGGTTTCTCAATGCTAATTGAAACCTTTACTCTTTTCCTTTAGCGAATGGCGAGGTCATGTACCGCTTCTTCAGCCGAGCAGCAGCATAGACTGGTGATGAAGCAGCTATGTGCGTCGATGCTTAGTGAAGGCTGGATAGGTTCACCAAGCTCTTCACTACCACTTTCAGCGGTGCATCTTCTTAGGATCCCCAAGATTATCTAGGCAGCTATCATGAGGTTCTTAGGAACATGGGGATCGTGGAGACCAATGGAGTCGAATTTTGCTACTTTTCGCTTGTCTGGATCCGCCAAAACCTGTTCGAGGAATTATTGATTGGCTATACCAGTTAGGTCATCAGCTTTGACTTGAGAACAGTTCACACAGCTATTTCTGGAGGGGTTTCTCTACATCACTCAGAGAGAGGTCTATCGGAGGTAGTTTGAGCGTCTCCAGCAGGATTCTATGACTGTTACTCAGTACGAGATCAGATTCATCGACTTGGTTCGTCATGCTCTTATCATACTTCCCACTGTGAGAGAGAGTGAGGAGGTTCATTAAGGGACTCGTCCAGCCCGCTCAGTTAGCTGGAGGTGGAGGTAGAGGTATTAGAGGTGGAGGTAGAGGTATTAGAGGTGGAGGTGGAAGTACTGTTCTGGTTTGTGGTAGAGAAGCTTCGATTTTATTTTGCGTCGTATCTGGTCATGCCTAGTGATTCCTTGAATTCCCATTTTTATGTGTCTACACCGGTGGGTGATTCTATTGTGGTAGATCGAGTCCATCGCTCTTGTATAGTTATGATTGGGGGTTTTGAGACTCGTGTAGATTTGTTGCTTCTAGACATGGTCGATTTTGATGTTATATTGGGGATGGACTGGTTATCACCTTACCACATTATCTTGGACTATCATTCCAAGATTGTGACCTTAGCTTTACCGGGTTTGCCTCGTTTAGAGTGGAGAGGGACTCCCGGTCTTTCTATCCGTAGTGTTATCTCTTATGTGAAGGCTCGGCGTATGGTCGAGAAGGGGTGTTTGGCCCATTTGGCATATGTTCATTATTCTAGTACTGAGGTTCCTTCTATTGATTCTGTGCCCGTTGTTCGTGCGTTTCCTGAGGTATTCCCGTCAAACCTTCCGGGTATGCCACCCGATAGGGATATTGAGTTTTGCATTGATTTGGCTTCGGGCACTCAGCCCATTTCTATCCCATCGTATCGTATGGCCCCGCCAGAGTTGAAAGAGTTGAGGGAGCAGTTGCAAGACTTGCTTGAGAAGGGTTTCATTAGACCTAGTGTTTCGCCTTGGGGTGCGCCGGTGTTGTTTGTTAAGAAGAAGGATGGGTCGATGAGAATGTGTATTGATTACCGATAGTTGAACACGGTTACAATCAAGAATAAGTATCCAATACCGAGGATTGATGATTTGTTTGATCAGCTTCAGGATGCCAAGGTATTTTCGAAGATTGACTTGAGATCTGGCTACTATCAGTTGAGGATTAGGGCATCTGATGTCCCTAAGATAGCTTTCCACACTCGGTAGGGGCATTATGAGTTCTTAGTTATGTCTTTCGGGTTGACAAATGCCCCAGCAGCTTTTATGGATTTGATGAACCGAGTGTTCAGGCCTTATTCAGACTCGTTCTTGATAGTCTTCATTGATGATATTTTGATATATTCCCACAGCCGGGAGGAGCACGAGAAGCATCTTAGAGTGGTTCTTTAGACCTTGAGAGATAGTCAGTTATATGTTAAGTTCTCAAAGTGTGAGTTCTGGTTGAGTTCAGTTGCATTTCTGTGTCATGTTGTATCGGCAGAGGGTATTCAGGTTGATCCGAAGAAGATTGAGGCAATCAAAAACTGGCCTAGACCAACATCACCTACAGAGATTCAGAGTGTCTTGGGATTGACAAGCTACTATCATCGGTTCATGGATGGGTTTTCATCTATCGTAGCCCCGATGGCCAGGTTGACCCAGAAGGGTGCCCAGTTCAGATGGTCAGACGAATGTGAGGTGAGCTTTCAGAAGCTCAAGACAGCCCTGACTATGGCACCGCTGTTGGTTTTGCCCATAGGTTCAGGGGCTTATACAGTCTATTATGATGCATCTCTTATTGGACTTGGTGTAGTGTTGATGCAGGATGGCAAGGTCATTGCCTATGCTTCGCGGTAGTTGAAAATTCATGAGAAGAACTATCCGGCTCATGATTCATAATTGGCAGCCATTGTTCACGCATTAAAGATTTAGAGGCATTATCTGTATGGTGTGGCATATGAGGTGTTCACGGATCACAAAAGTCTTCAGTATTTGTTCAAGCAAAAGGAGTTAAATTTGAGACAGGGGAGGTGGTTGGAGTTGTTGAAAGATTATGATATCACTATCTTATATCATCCGGGGAAGGCCAATAAGGTGGCCGATGCTTTGAGTAGGAAGTCAGCCAGTATGGGTAGTCTTGCTTATATTCTGGTCGGTGAGTGACCGCTTGCTTTGGATGATAATCCCCATTTGTGTGTCCTCAGAGACATTGTGCAGCACGGAGGTGCCAAGAAAGTTACCTTAGGTGATGATGGAGTTTTGAGATTGCAAGGTCGAGTTTGTGTGCCTAATGTGGATGGACTCCAAGAGTTGATTTATTCAGGATTTACTGCAGCATTATTGATGGAGGAGGATGAAGAAGGATATCGTTGCATATGTGGCTCAGTGTTTGAATTGTCAACAGCTTAAGTACAAGCATCAGAGGCCTGTTGGTTTGTTCCAGAAGATTGAGATTCCTGAGTGGAAGTGGGAGCGGATCACTATGGACTTCGTTGTTTGACTCCCACAGACTTAGAGGAAGTTCATTGCAGTGTGGGTTATTGTTGATAGGCTGACCAAGTCAGCGCATTTCATTCCTGTGGTACTTTCATATTCATCTGAGAGGTTAGCTAAGATCTATATCTAGGAGATTGTTCATCTTCATGGTGTGCCGGTGTCTATCATTTTGGACCGAGGTACGCAGTTTACCTCGTGTTTCTAGAGATCAGTTCAGCGAGAGTTGGGCACGCGGGTTGAGTTGAGCACAGTATTTCATCCTCAGACGAACGGGCAATTCGAGCGGACTATTCAGACTTTGGAGGATATGCTCTGAGCTTGTGTCATTGACTTTGGAGACTCGTGGGATCAGTTTTTGCCTTTAGCAGAGTTTGCCTATGACAACAGCTACTAGTCGAGTATCCAGATGGCTCATTATAAGGCTTTATATGGTAGGCGGTGTCGGTCTCCGATTGGATGGTTTGAGCCGGGAGAGGCTCGGTTGTTGGGTACGGATCTGGTTCAGGATGTCTTGGACAAGGTCAGGATTATTTAGGATAGGCTTCGTACAGCTCAGTCCAGGCAAAAGAGTTATGCCGACCGCAAGGTTCGAGATTTGGCTTTCATGGTCGGTGAGCGGGTATTGCTCCGAGTGTCGTCTATGAAGGGCGTGATGAGATTTGGGAAGAAAGGCAAGCTTAGCCCTAGGTTTACTGTTCTGTTTGAGATTCTTGATCGAGTGGGAGAGGTCTCTTATAGACTTGCATTGTCGCCGACCTTATCAGCCATGCAACCAGTGTTTCATGTTTCCATGCTTTGGATGTATCACGGCGATCCATCACACGTGTTAGATTTCAGCACTGTCCAGTTGGACTAGGACTTGTCTTATGAGGAGGAGTCGGTCGCTATCCTAGATCGGCAGGTTCGTAAGTTGAGATAGAAGAGTTTTCCTTTTGTTTGTGTTCAGCGGAGAGATCAGCCTCCTGAGGCATCGACATGGAAGTCCGAGTCCGATATGCGGAGCCGTTATCCCCATCTTTTTCCCGACTCAGGTACTTCCTTCTTATGTCCGTTCGAGGACGAACGGTTGTTTTAGAGGTGGAGAATGTGATGACCTTTGGGTCATCACTTGCTCTTAAATTGAATTCTGTGTTCTGATGCCTTGAAAACCTCATTTAGCATAACCTCGATTTGTGTGCACAGTCCAGGCGCGTAGCCGAAAAGCCTAAATATGAAAATCTATGAAAAATGATAAGTTTTGATTATAAAATGAGCTAATTTGACTTCGGTCAATATTTTGGGTAAACTGACCCAGGCCTGTGATTTGATGGTATTGGAGGGTCCGTAGGAAAATATAGGCCTTGGGCGTATGCCCGGAATCGAATTCCGAGGTCCCAATCCCGAGAAATGAATTTTTAAAGAAAATTGTTTTCTGAAATTGTTTAAAGGAATTTGAAATAACATTGGATTAGAACATGATGGTATCGGGCATGTATTTTGGTTCCAGCACCCGGTACAGGTCTTATATATGATTTAAGATAATTTTGTGGGATTTGGTGAAAAACGGATATCATTTGACGTGATTCGGACTTAAATTGCAAAATTTGATGTTTTAAGAAGTTTGAAATAATTCATTGATTTTGAGGTTTAATTCGATGTTAATGATGTTAATATGGCGATTTGATCGCACGGATAAGTTCATATGTTGTTTCGAGTTAGTACGTATGTTTGGTTTGGAGCCCCGAGGGCTCAGGTAAGTTTCAGATGTGTTTCGGAAGGTTTTAAACTCTTAGAAAGTTGCAGGTTTTCGGCTGTTGGTATTCTGATATTTCCTTCTTCGCGTTCGCGGGAGGACCCTCGCGAACGCGATGTGTTAATTATGCTGAAGGAAATTCCTTCTACGCGAACGCGTAACCCAGGTCGCGAACGCGAGGCGTTGGGGGGTCTTCCCTTCGCGAACGCGGGCCTGGTAACGCAAACGCGAAGTCTAATTGCGCTTGGGCAGGGGGTGGGGCATTTAACCTACGAGAACGCGACCACCTGGACGCGAACGTGAAGGCTCGAGGGGTTATTTCTTCACGAACACGAGCCGTATTCCTCGGACGCGAAGGCCTAGCAGGCCTAACCCATCGCAAACGCGATAAGTAATTTCGCCCAGTTATTTTAAGTTCCAAAAAATAGAACACATTATGGGATTTTTATTATTTTTCACAAACTTCATCTTCTCCACACCTCTTGGGCGATTTTTGAAGAAATTCTTCACCATGACATCTTGGGTGAGTAATATTTAACTTATTTTCTTCCATTTTTATCAACACCCACTAGATTTCTAGGCCTAAAACATGCGATTAAGGGTAGAAAATTAGGGATTTGGGTAGAGTTAGGGCTTTTTGATTATTCAGGAATTTGACCTTGTTTTGGGGTCGGATTTGAAAACAAATTATATATTTGGACTCGTGGGTGAATGGGTGATCGGGTTTTGTTCTGAACCTCCTGTTTTGACCAAGCGGGCCCGGGGTCAATTTTTGACTTTTTGGGAAGAATGATTAGAAAGCTATAATTAAGCATTGGAATTGAATTGTTTAGCGTTTATTGATGTTATGAAGTTGATTATGTATAGATACAATTGATTTGGAGCTGAATTCGAAAGGGAAGGTGGCGTTTGAGGCTTGAGTTGACTGTGGAAGTTCGAGGTAAGTGTTTGGTCTAACCTTAGCTTGAGGGATTAGAAGTGGTATCCTATTTGCTATTTGCTTCTTATTGAGTACGACGTATAGGCATAGTGACGGGTATATATACGTTGGTGTCAAGCAAGACCGTGAGTTTTATATTGTAATTTTCATGATTTCGTTGTATTATTCATGCCTTGGTGAAGATTTCTATTTGTTGTGTAAAGTTGTGGAAGAATTGTGACCTATGAACATTGAAGCGTGTTGGCTCCAATTGTATAACGAATTGTGAATTTATAAGTGTGCCACGACCCGGAATTCCCACCCTCGAGAGTCGTGATGGCGCCTACTAATATGAGCTAGGAAAGCCAACCCTTAACTATCTACTACCTTTTTTATATTACTTCTTTTTAAAACAAACATAGGGCGACAATATAAATAAAACGAAAGTTAGGAAATAGGCGGAAGTCAACATTTATAAAGCTTAGAGCTACGTCTATTTTCACTTTTAAGCTTCAATACCCCAAAATCTGGTGTCACAGTACTACAGACTGTCTAAGAGTCACTACATACAAAGTCTGAAGAAAATACATAGTGTTGTTCCTGAGCAAGAGATAAAGGAAACAGGAAATAGAGATAGAGGGAGACGCTAGGGCCCGCAGATGTCTGCAGGTCTACCTTGGGTCTCCGGATGGACTGAAAGAAGCCCTCCAACTACTGTCCGAAAGCTGCTCCAGGATCTCCACACAGTGCAAAGTGTAGTATCAGCACAACTGACCCCATGTGCTGGTAAGTGCCTGGACTAACCCCGGCGAAGTAGTGACGAGGCTAGGATCAGACTCTAGATAAACCTGTGCAGTTATATAATATATGGCAGAAAAGTAAACAGGTAATAAGCAATTAAAGCTGGGGAAGGGAAACATGCCTCGGGGATAGCTGATAAAGCAAAATAGCAAGGAATAATAAAGGAAGCTTGTCATACCTCCTTTTTACACACCTGAAGGTATATATAGAGAGATTTTCCAATATAAGTGACATTATTCTAAATGAGATTATTTATTTATCAGAGTCGCCACTTGGAATATTTTAATTGGTGTCCCAAGTCACCAGTTTATTTTTAATCCCAAATCGAGGAAAACTCGACTTTCCTTTTGAAGTCTGTGAACCAGAAATTCTGAATAAGGAATGTGTTAGGCACCCCCAGATTCCGTGGTTCTAGAACGGTCGCTTAAACTATTATAATTGGCCTATTATCTGATTTTTAGGAAGATTCAACGTTATTTAAAACACGCCTTGAACCACGCCACATGAAATGCACCTGCGGTCCTCGACACATTTTTATTTAATGTTGTTGAGATTTTGATTTGGGTCACATGAAATGCACACCCGAGTTTAAGGAAATTAATTTAATAGCTCGCCTAAAGCAACTACGCTCTTTTAAGTTTGCGAGGGCCATGAAAAATTCAACTAATGGCACATCTCGATTTCTAAAAAGTTAAAATTAATTAAGTGAGGGCCATGGGTTTTGGGATTTTATTTGACATGCCATGTCCCAATTTATTTTAAAAGTTTTGTACTCAATTAAAGCAATCTATGGATGTTCATGAATTAATTATTTTTCTAAATTTGAAGTCATTACAAGGAAATAGAAGACAAATAGTCCCACATTGACTACAACTGATCCTAAAATCGTTTCAATTATTCGCCATTGCATAATTCCTAAAATCAAATAAATATTCAATATTTAGTCAATCTTTTTAGAAAAGAAATGCTAAATAACTAATGATGATCATTAATATATTTTTTTTTTGTTTCTAAGTCACTTATGATCTAACCATTAGCAAATTCGACAAAGGAACTCCATGCAAACAATAAATAAAAAAAACGTAGGTATTTTAAATATAAAATTAAAGCACAAAAAAGAAGAAGTTAAAGATGCATTTCAAGCATGAATCAATAATCTCATAAATTAAATAACCATCAACAATAAATCACTGAATTATCCATTAACATTTAACAACTCGAGTATCCAACTTAACATATTAGTAATTTCAGAGCTTAGCAAAAACAAAACCTCAAACCAATTTAACAATTACACATGCTACATTTATGATCTTGAATAGACTCAGAAAATGAACAAGTAGGATTTTTATTCATGATTCTTTAGAGGTTGGCAGAAATACATAAACTTACCTAGATTGCAACATTTGATCTAAAACAGTCAAGTAAAGGCGAAGGAAAGCTGGGGCTTAGCAATGAAGCAGACAACAACCAATCAGGCCAGGAAAGCTCAGAGTACGACCTTCCATGGACTCGGAACTCGCCGGAAAATTCAAATTACACCAAAACTCATCGAAACTCGGATCTCTTGCTTTTCATTTCATCTCGTTTTTTAGCCTTTATGCTATGTATTCTTTCTCTATCTTTTTTTGTGTTTTCTGATCTTTGCAGTAAAGAAAAGAAACTGAAGAAGCTGGCTCTTTGTTTTGCTTGAGAAGAAACGAAAATGGTGGAAAAGTGGGGAGCAGTGGTTGAGTATTCAAGGTTGAAGATGATAGTGAAGAAGGAAAATGGGAGCTTCTCTGAGATGCGCCATTTGCTGGGTTTCTCAAGGGTAGGGATCTGATCGTGTTCTTCTCTTTATGTCTCCTATATCTAGGTTTTTTAAAGGGTAAGGGGTTTGGGTAGGCTAGAGCGATGGGCTTGGGCTAAAGTTGGACTTGGGTTAATTGAATGGAGTCAATCTTAAAGATTGACCCAATTTTGAATAAACAAGACCAAATATTTTTTTTTCTATTTTCTTCTATTATTATTCTTTTTCTTGTATTTAATTAATTAAAAACCTAAATTAAACTATTTTTTGTAGAGATTAAAATTCTTTAAATATGTAAAAATGACAATTTTATGATTTTAAAATATTAAAAATGCATGAAATGCAACTAAATAAAGAAAAATTCATAAAAATCAATAAAAATTATTTTTGGTCTACTTTTAGGAGTTATCTTCATGTAGGGCAAAAATCATGTGCTCACAGCTGCCCCTCTTTGCTCGGGAACATGAAGGATATTCGGACAAAGATAAAATGAGCAATTATGAGCTATTTTTGCCCGTTTGGGAGACTCCATGAGAAGCATTTTTTGGAAAAATCTGACCGAACCTTGCTTCAGAGGTTGCCTACATATCTTTGGCTATAAAGGAATCAGGTCAGTGTAGTTCTAGAAGTTTTGGTAGCTGGGACTACCGAGAAGCTGTTATTTCACTGCTGTTGTTGCAGTTTCTGCTTGCTGAGCTCCTTATTACACAAAAGGGAAAGTAAAAAGCTAAACTAGCTAAGCCTATCAACTACGAGTTACAAGATTCCTATCTATAAATCTCTTGAAGCTTGATCTTGAGTCTTAGCTGGTTCTTGATGTGGACTTCGATCTGAATCTTGATGCTCGTTAGCTGTAGGTGTTGGTTCTTTCTTCAGCTTTGGGTCAAGAGGGGACATGCGAAAATTGTGACTTCAATCATATCTTGAGCAGTCCACATCTTTCTCCGCTTCAACATTTTAAATTCACTTCTTTTGTTTTTTTCTTCTTTTCTTTATTCTGGATTGAGACTCGTTCTTTCGGTCATCTCGAATCCTGTGCCTCGAGGTCAAACCTGCTCAGATGCCAAAACAAACAAACAAATGAAATTTTTCTGCCCCAATTTTTACTAGGAAAATTTCGTGAGTTATTTGTGACAAAAGTCTAAACTATTCCTCCCTTTTTTTGTTTTTTTTGTTTTTTTTTTGAAAGCAAATGAAATAAGGATTGCATCTATCTAGAAAGGAAAAAATCAGGGGATGGAGCCCTATATCTAAAATGTCAACTCAGGGATTGGAGCCCTAATGTTGGCGAAAAAGCGACTAGGGAATGGAGGCCATATGTCTAAAAAGGCTCAACTCAGGGATTGGAGCCCTAATGTTGGCGAAAAGGCGACTAGGGAATGGAGGCCCTATGTCTAAAAGGCTCAACTCAGGGATTAGAGCCCTAATGTTGGCAAAAAGGAGACTAGGGAATGGAGGCCCTATGTCTAAAAGGCTCAACTTAGGGATTGGAGCCCTAATGTTGGCAAAAGGCGACTAGGGAATGGAGGCCCTATGTCTAAAAAGGCTCAACTCAGGGATTGGAGCCCTAATATTGGCAAAAAGGCGACTAGGGAATGGAGGCCCCATGTCTAAAAAGCTCAACTCAAGGATTGGAGCCCTAATATTGGCAAAAGACGACTAGAGAATGGAGGCCTTATGTCTAAAAAGGCTCAAATCAGGGATTGGTGCCCTAATGTTGGCAAAAGGCGACTAGGGAATGGAGGCCCTATGTCTAGAAAGGCTCAACTCAGGGACTGGAGCCCTAATATTGGCAAAAGGCGACTAGGGAATGGAGGTCGTATGTCTAAAAAACTCAACTCAGGGATTGGAGCCTTAATGTTGGAAAAAGGAGACTAGGGAATGAAGGCCCTATGTCTAAAAAAAATTCAACTCAGGGATTGGAGCCCTAATGTTGGCAAAAGGCGACTAGAGAATGGAGGCCCTATGTCTAAAAAGCTCAACTCAGAGATTGGAGCCCTAATGTTGGCAAAAAGGCGTAACAGGTTGAGATTAGGGATTCTGAACTATCATTTTGTTCAATTTTTCTTCTTTCCTTCTCTTTTTTTTTCATTTTCCCTTTCATTTCTTTTATTTCAATAAAATGCAGGAAAGAATTTTGGAGGAAAACTTCTCTTTTGGATTGATTGTTTCTGCGCAGCTGTTTCAAGCTTTTACGCAGCTTTTCTTTTGGTTGCACCTGCTTTTGCACAGTTGCCTTGGGTTGCACCTGTTTCAATTTTAAACAAAGAACAATTGTTAGTTTGAAACGGTGGTTTGTTTTATGGCCTTGATTGTCTCAATCACTCGATCTCGGCCCGAACCTTTGTTGAGAACCTCTGCTGCTTAGTGGTTTTCTAAAGATTGATCTATCTTTCAAACTGGGGGACTTAGCTTTTAAGATTTCATGATGGTTTACCTAGGTGGGGATTCGACCCTTTCACTTTATCCGGCTTTAGGCTTTTGCCGTTGGATTTCTTTTCCTTTTCAATAAATTTGATTTCAAAGCATCAGCCATCATGGGCAGTCAGGATTGACTTGATGCACCTACTAAGGCTGGGTACTTTTCTTTAGCTTCTGTTAGACAGGATCCTGTAAAGCTAATCTTGCCACCTTTTCTTTGTATTAGTTTCAGAAACAGAGTTAGACCGAAAGGGATTCAAGGAAAAGTAAGCAAAAGGCAAGAAAATGAATTTAGAAAGAAGTGTCCCTTTCAGGGGGGGGAGGGAGGACGGACTTATATGGGGTGCATGCAGATTTCAATAGACATGACATGCTTCTTGGACTGGATGCCCGATCCGCAAAACTATCCAACTTCTCATGTACCCATTGCGACCCGTGTTTTTAAACCGAGAAACCTTGCCAGGACTCTTTCAATACCAATAGTGGTGAGGGATTTCTTCTTTTCGATCAACGGTGCCATTTGCGGGTTTTCGCCAATCGACCTCTCTCATTTCTCTTCTCATTGTTGCATTATAGTGCTCTTTACGAGTTTTCACTAACAAGACTCTCTCATTTTTCATTTCTCTCCTTACCATCGCCTCATGGTGCCCATGTGGGTTTTCACCAATAAGACTCTCTCATTTTATTTCCCTCGTTTGATTGCATCGGACTCAAACAATTGTGTTTTCTAATTCTGACGCCTTTGCTGATTGATTAGAAGGACTTGAACAAGGTTTGGGTAAAAAGAATCTGGATGAAATTACAACTTTGGAACTGTTCAGGTAGGTTCATTGCCGAACCATTATAACATCTGCCCCAGT